>NC_053403.1:6706447-7432697 GCF_016859285.1 Xiphias gladius | reverse complement strand
TGGAACGCTGATTGACTAATCCTGTTGACTGTTCCTCTCCACAGCAGAAGGGACAAGTTGTGCTACGGCACGTAGCTCAGTGGGAGGTTGGTTGTATTTACTGTCGATTCAGGCATAACCTAGTATATACGGTTTACACTGCCGGGCCAGGTTTTACTGTTACAGACTTTTGAAGTTCAGTATATCAATGTACAAAAATCACACTGAAGATAGAATAACTACTGTAACATGCCAATATTTACATACATGTAAGTTGAAAAAAAAAAAAAAATCTTTAAAACCTAATTCAGGTCATGTTAGGATGCTACAACTCTTCACTGAACCCCGGAATGATGAAATAATTAACTAGCAGCAGTTTAGCAGGATGAAGTACTAGGTCTTATTTAAAAAGACACACTGCTATGTATTCAACCTCTGGATGAAAAAGTTAATTAAATACATGAAATTTAATAGATTTTTTCCACACAGTTTGCTTGTGATCAAGTAGAAATGTCCAGTCGTGTCAAATATCAACCACAAGACTTGTAGCTATCCACAGGTTTATAAAGTTAAATGTCAGTAAAGGTCACTCGCAAACCCAGATATTGATCTAGCCCTATGCTGAGAAATATCTAATTGGTTGCCGCATTTCATAGCTCCACCTATAGTCTGTTAAACCTGTGCATGCGCCGCAGAAATTGAGACAATCATCTATTCGGTACAATATATAGTTTTTTCTGTATAAACGATGAACATTGTGGGAGTTGAGTTAAGCTCTGCAGCCAAGCTATAAACATTCACTTACAGCTACAAAAGTTTAGCCTTAGTTTTTTTTACGTAATTAGATGTTGCTTATTGAAGATAGAATCCGGAGAAAACGTTTCACTCAAGTGCTGTTCTGGGACCAGATCGGGGCTGGACTGACAGAATCCATATATGGGGGATTAAATCCTACGGCTGTTGTTGATGTTTACTTGTATTCTGCCAATTCTGAAAGTGGTCGTTGGGGGCGTTTTAAACTTCAAGTGGGAATTTTGTTCCAAAATAGAGTGATTTTAAATGTGAGGATTTTGAGGATCTGTCAAGTAATACTGTTGAGTTACTGATATTGAATAGTAATTCTATCATCCCTTCCTTGAATACAGTATAGCCATTATAGTGTTTTTGTTCCATGCAGTGGTACTATATTACTATGTAGAAACGGTTTATTCAATTTTTGACCAAGCATTGCTCTTTAAAACACAATGGAGGACAACACAAATAAATGTTTCCCACATAGGGGTTTATCAAAATAATTCAATAAATAAAAAAAATACAAAATGTCAACGTATCCCTTTAAGATTCTCACCATAGTCAGTGTTTTCAGGCTCCCAACAGTTGGATGGCCAGAAATACGGTGCCTAAGGGGGAACAAAGTGAAAAGGCGAGAGTAGAAAGACGTGGATCAACCAATGACGTGTATTTCCCCCACACAAACACCACAGTGATGCTGCACATCTGCATAATATTGGCTGAATTTCAAAGATTGAAATCTAATCAAAAAATAATAAAGTCATAACTATGCAGACAAATATGTACTTCCTGACCTATCCAACAACACTGGATAGATGGTGATGACCTTTATGAGACAGTTGTTTTGCCTCTGAGACACGGCAAGGCACATGATTGCCTTGCATAGTTATGTGAGCAATCAAAATATTTTTATTATCATGACTGAAAGGACTCAGAGCAGCTGACTCCTAAAACTTTTCCACCAGTAAAAGGCATCCTGGGGTGTTGCAGAGGAGTTGGAGTGCTGCTGCAGCAGCACAGTAAAAGGAGAAGCGATGAAAGCTGCATAATAAACAATGGGAAAAGCATATCAATAAAGCCAGCAGGGCAAAGCACACAGATAGTGACAGAACTGTTATTTGACATACCTCGCACCATCTTTAGTTGTTTCAGTCAGGAAAGCTATTATAGTGTTAATGGTTATGATTTTCCCTCTGTGTTCCTCCTTGTCTTGCACTTAATGTGCCTGAAAAATGAAACGCTAATGAATGAAGATTATCTTTTGTAAAGCTTCTCTGCCATGGCAAACAGCCCTCCCTCCCCTCTTCCTCTTGTGTTCTCTTCCACTCCACTGTAAAGGAGGAGGACCAAGGTCAAGGCATGGCGACGTGCACTGCCATCTGGTTTAATTAAACTGCTCCTCTAGCTCTGGTGGAGACGCCGCCCTCCAAGAAGACTGGGTGAACAGGAAGGGAGACGATGCCACACAGAGATCATTCCAATCTCGGCACGGCCACCGCGCCGTTCCCCACTGAGGAATTTGAAAACATTGTTTCCTCTTTTTAATTAGGAAATCATGGATAAAAACAGCCTGGCATAATTAATTTGTGACTTTAATGCCCCTGTTCTATTTATGAACAGTGAAGGAGGAGTATAATGTCAGTACACTTTACTTTCTTTTTCTTCCCTTGACGAGACTCTAATTCTAGTGTACTACTCTATTACACCACGTCTGTCAGTCAGGCTTTTGGTACACGCCTACTCAGCCCGCGACCAGACCTGCTTCGCTCGCTCGCTCGCTTGATGAATATTTTAACAGATCGCCATTCATTTTTAATGGGGTCCCAGGATCCCAACAAAGTGCTGAAGAAGCTGTAGACAGTGCACATGGCCTTTTGCCATCGAGATCAAGATTGGTGTGTAATTCCACAATGGAACAAGTCATCTTCAACGGCTGATTTGGGTCTTTATGAAAGTGAGCGCCCCCACAATCAGATCAACTGCACTGGACTTTTCAGTGTCTCTCATGCTAATGCAGGATGAAGAAGGGATTAAGTCTGAGTTTAGGTTTCCGGCAAAAGGCACGGGGCAATTTGCATTTCCTTGAGAATAAAAAAGTACCCTACTGTAATCGGTTTACAATAAAGAGTCAGTATTTGACACAGCGCATACGCACAAATACACATTTTCAGGTACCACAGAGACCTTAAAATTGTGAATTTTAGCTATTTGTCAAGCTCTTTTTTTTTTTTACTGGCTAAAATGTCCTGGAGCAACCTTACACGGCTCAGATTCAAAAAATGTCATATGGAGTCCTCAGCAACGCTAGTGGCTCTGTGAGGCTGTAACTCAGGCACAACAGCGGCATGAGCTAAATGCTAACATCCCTATGCTAACTTGCTCTCAAAAACGATGCTAACAGGCTGATGTTTAGCAGGTACAATATTTGCCATGTTCACCATGTTATTAGCGTGTTAGCATGCTAACACTCGCTACTTGGCACTAAACAGGTGAGGCTAATATAGATGTCATTGGTTTTGAAAGTATTTGGTCACAAACCAAAGTTTTGGAGTATTTAAAATTTAGCCATGACGCTGGCTCCAGATGAAAAGTCAGGGATCACCAAAGTTCTCACAGTTCATCACGACAGAGACGTGAATGCCTAGACCAAAAGTGGTGGATCCACCAACAAAGAGCAATGCCGCTAACGTAACTAAAAGAACAATTTTACTATAGATACAGTATGTTGTATTCAGGTATGTCAGGGTTTCGTTTAAAAGTTGATACACGATTTTTCTTCCTGTCACAAAGAGGACACTGTCCCATCTAGCTATCTGTTGACTGCTGAATCTACACATCGAGAATTTTGAATGTTGTTAATAAACTGCATTAACTGTAAAGTAAATACTCTGTTGTGCTTCAATCTCCTATGACAAAATGTAGAACTAGATACTTCTCACTTCTCTCAGCAGTGACTTCATATATACACTGGGCTGATTTGAATGAGGTTTTAGAATGAAATGCATTTTATTTTCTGCTGTCCTGTTCATCGTGATCTTTGAGTTAAACTTTCCTTGAAAATGACGGGGCATCCTAGTCCGCTTGATATGACAGATGTAGATTACAATACATGTTTACGTATAAGACATTTGACATAGGCATTTAACAAAAACTGAGCTATCACCATCATATGAGTTGTGCTGTATATTTCATATGTTCAGTTTATATCTGATATAATGTGTTTGACAAACATATACAGTACCATGTATTAGCTTCCTTTCTTTTTGCTTCCTCTTGCCTCAGTAATGTAAGTAGTGTCTTGTAAGCTCATGTGAGCTGGGCACCTTTCATTGTGTGTAATGGTAATTATAACAGTGTTTCAAAATCAATTTATTGGCTTTCCTGGCAACATTGGATACTCAACTCAGTATCAGGTAATAAAAAAAAAAGAATTGTATCAGGTATTGGGTGACAAAAGAGAATTGACAAGCTGTCAATTACCTATTTCAGGTTTCACAACAGACTATGAAACCCTAAACCTGACTATGTCCCCCTCTTATAAACCAGACACCAACCTTTAGGGCATCGAGTACCTAAAAGTCAATTTTCACAGAACTTACTTGGTCGCATGGCGAGGATCACTCTTGAACTATCTTAATATAGAGTAAAGATGATTTATTGATTCGAAACGGAGCCACCGTTACCATTTCTGCGTTTCACTTGATGCTCTTGCTCACCTGAAAGCGGTAGAAAGTGCCATCGTCTTTGAGGGAGAGGACATGGTCTGAGATGGGGAAGAAGTACCCCTGAGCCGCAATGAGACTCCCGATGTGCATGGCCTCAGCTGTGATGGGAACACAACAAGGAGTACAGATCACACAGCTGGTTCCTCGGCACTCCACATATATTCTGTAATGCAACATCTATACGGATGGAATTAAGGAGGTCGTAACAACATCAGGACCATGAAGTCAAACTAAACACACTTGACAAAGACATTTTGGAACAGGGCATGAATGTAACACAATATATCAGCTGCCAAATATAAAACCTTAAGAATACAGTATGATGATTTTCTTACGTTGGAGATTTGGATAAAAGCCACAACCTTCCCGTCTTTACGTCATTAAAAGGTCGCGCCTTCGCTGCATACGGTTAGTGATCACAGTTTACCATATATTTAAATAACCTGTTGTATCATTGTTATTTAAATGGGTTTTCAGCTATAGGAATCAGCCCTGAGGTAGCTGGAATTAATACGGATGACTCAATGATTGACTCAGTGTCCCTGCTATGGGCTATTGTACCAACAATAAACACTGCTCTCCCACCACCATGCCCCGGGTCAGGCCAACTAAACAAATCCATAGCAAATACTAGCCACACTATTTTTTTTTTTTTTTTTGTTAAAACTTTTCTTATTTTCCACTTCAGTCTGTGTTGTTTCTACACTGCAATTCCCAATATTAACTTTTAAAAACATAATTTTCTTTGGTGATGTTTGAATATCTGTAAGTAAAGTCTGTTCGGCGAAGGTTGCAACCAAGGTTAATTGCAAAGATCTTCTATTTATCTCAAACACACCAGTGTTTGTGGAGGATTTTTCCTAATGAAACAGAACCTACCGCGAACTCTGTCAGACCTTTAATGAACTGGACTGCTGTGGGGTAGGAAACCTGTTATCTGGTTGCCATTTCAAGTAAGTTCTCAACATTAAGATACATATACCCCTGTATTTTATATTTTAAAGTGACACATTATCAGAGTACATTTGACAGCCACATTAGGGACAAGTCATGCTTTAATATTAATGGTTGTTTTGTGGCTCTTACTGTATAATATACACTGGGGAATGCTGCACCCAGTACGTTTTTGTATATAATAGTCCCTCAGTATTTGCAAGTCCTGTAGTTCTGCAGGACCTCTGTTATCAAAAGGAGGCCGTGGCCTTTAAACAAAGTCATGACACTCAGCACAGCACAGTCTGGCGTTATTTTTCAAAACTTGCCTGGATCCTCGATGGACAGGTTCTTCATCAGCCACTGTACAATATCCGCACCTGAAGCGGGTCAGACAGAGCGAGACAGATGTGTTTCAGAGTGTATGGTCATGTAGAAATGCTAGGAGAGATGGAGTGTGATTTAAAAAATAGTGGATGACAGGAAAAAGTTAGAAAGGCAGTAGAAAAGAAAAAGAAAGTCGAGTGTTTCAACACTACTTTTTTGAGCCACAACTCAGAGCTAAATTTAAATATGTAAAAAGAGTCTTTTCCATACCTTTTTCCATTGCTTCTCCCCTTCAAATCACAACAAAAACTAAGTGTAAAAACAAAAGATAGATAAAAATAATAAGAAAGAAAACAAGATGATGAACTTAAAAAATTAGGCACTGAAAATTGAGTTTAAGAAGGCAATTTCACTGGCTTTAAACTAATTCAGCTTGATGACATGTTTTGCAAGAAATAATTTCAAAACAAGAAATCTGGAGAAATAGTACACTTTTTTTTTAAACAATTTCATATCAAGTTCTTGTCTTCAAAATTAAATAATAAGCCCAGTAAAGTCTTTAACTCTCGAAAATGAAGATTGTTTCATGCCACTGGCACTCATGAGAATAATATTTAGAGACTTGACATTATTTTCTGTAATGAGTATTATAGGTAAACATCCTAAAAAGCTTTTTTTTTTTTTTTTTTTTTTGCAGTGGAGATAGAGTATCATCTTAACTGTGCTTCCCCTCTGCTTTCTGTGGGTCCTGGGGGAGGCGGTGTTTAATTCTCTCTTCTTCATTAGTTTCCTGGCCCTCGGCACTCAGCTGCAAACATTGGAGCTGCGGCTCTGCACATCCATCCGCTGCTGTAGTAATTGTATTATTGATACGCTCTGCTTATTGGGGTAATGCATTTTCCATCAGTGCAAGGACTGAAAAAAAAGAAGAATGATAATAGCCTCTCTTTGTCTCCATCATTTGTTTGGGGTGGGTCTAGGCCTCCCACTGCGGCTCCAGCCTGTTAAAGTGATTTAGTTTATCAAGTGAAGTGACTGCAGCCAGCGGGCAAGGTGGCTAACATCCATCAATATCTGTTCGGTTCAACTGGCTAGTAATGTTTTTATTTTCCTCTTTTTAATATTCATTTATGTACAAAGTTTGACGGAGTATCTTTTCGCAGCGCTTCACATTAATATAGGCCCACACACTGAACCCCACCAGTTCCAGCTTTACTGACGTAGTAAGGGGTTGATTGCCTTGCTTAAGGGCACCTTGGCAGTAGGAGGACAGCATTACTCATTCTGTTTCTGCGCTCACACTTTCTTTTCCAAACATTTAATCATGCGTTGTCCTCTCACTTTGCCTCCAGCTACTCAGCTATCCTCCAGTGATCCACTGCAGAAGAAACAGAGCGGCAGGCTTGACACAACCACAACGAAATGCAGCCACACAAGCACATTGTGTTTCGGGTATAAGGGTGTGAGACTCAGCTTGAGATCGCGCCTGCAGTTCCTCCAACACTATCACAATTACCCACGGGATGCGTTGCAGTGATACCAAGTGTATCTACTGGTTGCTGAACTTTCTTTTGGTAAAGTTTACAGTTCTCAAGCTAAAGCAGAAACTGATGACGATAATTAAGGAATAGTTTCACATTCTGGTAGAGATGTTTATTCACTTTCTTGCTGAGAGTTAGATGAGAACGATTGATTCCACCTCTGACCGGTCAATATAAGGCTACACGCCAGCAGCTGGTAAACTTAGCATAGCATAAAGACCAGAAACAGGGTAACAAAACCCGCTTACCAGCACCCCTCACTAATTAACAGGTTATATCTCATTTGTTTAATCTGTACAAGAACCAAAGCAAAAAGCAAATAAGTGTATTTGTAATCCATGTAACATAATAGTATGTTCCTTTACAATTTACTCTGGGAACAAGTGATCAAAATGAATCATCTTTCCGGCTTTCCAGAAACACGAGTGTCTAGGGATGGTGCATCTACGCATTTTCCCTGATCTCCTTTTTCTTTTTTTCTTTTTTTTCTCATCTCTGTTCACCAGGCACTCACATCACCGATGTACGTTGAACAGTTAATGTTTGTAGACTGCAGTGTCCGTCGCTGTCCGTCTTTCTGCCTACGTTTCTTACCTGTGACAACACTGGGGATTTTGGTCATGAAGCTTTTGACAGTTCTGATGGGAACACCCTCTGACTCATCCTGGATGCGAGTGACAATGTCTTCAATCTACCAGGGAAGACAGGCGGAGAGGACGGAGAGAGGGATGGAGACAGAAAGGAAAAAGGAGAGACAGTTTTAAAGTTTGATCAAATTGAAAGTTGAGTACTGTCTATTTGAGGCAAGGACTGGCCTAATGGGCTATGTTTAGCATTTTAATATCAATAAACCATCTCCACATTACTTTTAATCTGACAGTTTCTACTCTGTACTTTATAGTTGCAATCTGTCTCATTACAGGGGCTGCTGCCTCTTTCAGAGTCTGCATTTCTAGTCAGAATTGTTTGCTTACACCACTGCATCCTTTGTCGTCCTCATTATTCCAAACGCCCAACACACTTGTGACGATACCGTGGTGGAATCATCTTTCGTCCGTCTCATTTAGGGAAGAAGATGCAGATTCAGCTCACTTGCCTTCAGTTTATGGAGACCGGACTTACATAAGCTGCGTCCTTTCAAAAAGGCTATCTGTCAAATTAGACGCAGCTGGTGTGTGTACTAAACTCTGCTGGTTGGTTTACAAAGTCGAACGGGGCCGCTATTATTTCGGCACAGACACAGAACTTTCAGTGTGACTGATGTACCAAGGCATTCAATTAATTTGACCACGGAAATTAAAACGTTGATTCATTCTGTGAAGCGGGCACTTGAACTTCCTGGAAAACACATTTCAAAAATCCAAACATAAAGCAATATTTAAGTCCAGTCTTTCTGCCTGTCCTTTCAACTCAAACTTCCTCTCTTTCCACTGCTAAATGTTTATTGGTTTAGCCTTTAGACGATTCTAATGTCCTGTCACAACATTTTGTTTTCAAAGTAAATACATCACATCAAGGGAGTAATGGTGCAATTTCATGGGAGCTTTAACATGGGAAATAAACTAACTTTATTCTTATCCCTACATATTGATAGTGGGGGAAAATCTCAATACTGAGTCTCATTAAACCATGTGATATAAGCAGGAAATGAGGTTCAGCAGAACAGCATGTCTTTGGCCTATTATCACAGCTGTACAGATGTTGAATAAAAAACATGGCCTATTTTGCACTAAAGTGATCAGATTAGAGTTCCATTTTCTTTTGTTTTGATTGCAATGTTGACGCCCCCGCTCCGCACAGATGCTTTTTTGTTTACGTCAGAGAGTGGGAAGTGAGAAGTTGGTCGCTTTGGAGACAGCTATCACAAAATTACCACACAACTCAGAAGCTATATATAAACCCTGAATCAAATCCAGAACATAGAGAAAGAAGGAGAGAGAGAAATGGCTACGTATGTTTTCTACACCTGGAACATTAAAGTGATGACATTAAATGAAAAAAAAAAAAAAACAACAACATTGCAGAGAACATTAGGTGCACACTCACAGTCATGCATGCATAGACCTCTAGCTCTGAGGAAAACACTTTCAACTTCTGCGCTTCTAGTGCCTACGACATATTGTATTGCAGATACGTCCCGGTGCTGTGTACATTTTTCTGACCCTTTTAGCTTTATGAGTATATTTATAATGTGTGAGCGAGCTGTCAGTGTAGTAAGAATCTAGCAGGCACCCACGCTGGGTCAAGGCTTAGATGACTACTTCCACAACAGACTTGTACAGACTCTACTTAATGTAGACTGCTTTAAATACACAGAACATACTATACTGCACATCCTTTACAGATCTCCCAAGATCTCTTTCAAACACCTGAGATGATCAAACATTGTTATATTAACATGCTTAGGTGTAGTTTTTGCTTGTATGAGTAGCTCATGCCTCATACCTGTAGCATCATTGTATCATCGTATGTCCTAGAATACAAAAAAAGTATCTCGTTCTTCCTACTGCCCCTTTAAAAGCTTGATAATTTGATTAAAAATGTGGTTATTTCCGGCATAGGAAGCTCAGAGAGTAAGCTCAGAGTGAGGGAGGTAAAAGTGGCAGTAAATCTGCTACAGAAGAGAAATTCAGCCGCTGAATAAGAACAGAGGGAGCAAAAGCATTATATTGGCTTCGGCCTGCATATTTTGAAGAGCTCAACTGGCTAAATACTTTGGTTTGTTTTTTTTTTGCACAGTAGCCACCACTTCGTGACCATCAGCAGTTTTTCTAAAATATCACAATTGGATCTTTGGCTTGGTTTATTGACAACTTTCTGATGTTGTTATAAATTACTGACTTTTAAAAATCAGGCTTTAAACAGAAATTAAGTCGTCCTGGAGTTATTTACATTGGCGGTGTTTGTGTTTTACAGCCCAACAACCCTCACCAAGGTGGAGACAAGAACATTTTTGCTTGACATAAGAAAAATTGGAAACTAAGAAGCAGCCTTGGAGAATTAAATAATAAAAGCAGACAAACAACAAAATGTTTTAAAGGAGCAAACAAGCTACTAGGTTATGTTGTGAGCCCTTCACCTTTCCCCTGATGTTTTATATCTCCACCTTAATATATTGTGGTCTTACTTACCCCTACATCCATCTACCGACCAAGTTTTGTCTCTTTAAAGGAATAATTTTAATTGACACTTTGGGAATATGCTTGTTTGCTTTCTTGCAAAGAGTTAGAAGAGAGGATTGACACCATCACTCTCATAATTGTCAGTTAATTATGAAGCCAGAGTCTGGAAGCAACTGAAAACAGTTAAGTCTGGCTCTCTCCAAAGCTAAAAATATCTGCCTCACAGCACTTCAAAGCTCACAAACAACTACGCAGAAATGCAAAAAACACCAGGTTATGGTTTTACCGGAAATTGCGCGCTGTTACTATTTGTTGGCCGGACATGTGACTTCCTGTAGTCTAAGCGCTGACGACAGGACTCCAAGAAGTCACCGCATCTAGCCAAGAGATAGCTGCAGCACATAACTTGCTGTAAAACCACAACAAATTGTTTTTACATTTCCAAGTGTTTAACCTCGGACAGAGTCAGGCTCTCCGTTTCCCTCTGACAGTCGTTATGCTAAGCTAAATATTATCTCCTGCCTCTAGCTCCATACTTAACGGATAGATGAGAGTCAAATTCAACCAGTGCCTCTGAAGTCTGTGCAACCATGCAACTTTGTCCAATCACCGCAACTTTTTTGCCATATTTGAACAATAATCGTAGTGTCCTGCAAGTTTCACCGATCGAAGCAGTCCCCCGCACAAAATGTTGAGCCATACACATGTACCTCACCAAGCTCACTTCTTTGTCTCTGGTCGCGATTTTATCAACGAAAGTTACTGCTGCAAGGGCATTTCCCTGATGTTATGCAAAAAAGTGGGGGTAAATTGTTTTGTACCATCTGCAACATTGTAATAAAACATCAATGAGAGTCGATTGACATTTTTTTACTGCAAAACACATCAGGAGAATGGCCATGGACAGCAGACAAGACAAATCACCGTTACAGAGGCTGTTGCGTCCAGATCTGTTGCAACTCAAGTGCTGCAACAATCCAGGTGAGTTAGATTAAATATGCATGGTTACTGGTAACGTTAGTGTACTATAAATCACAACGTGATACAGACATACTTGCCTGTTTGCGTGACAAACTGTGTGTTTGTGTGCGTGATAAAGAAAATAGTTTAGGAATAAAAAGTCACAAATAAAACCTTAAACACAGTATGAGAGCTTTATTCAAATTATCGAGTTGGCTGTGAGATGAAATCAGAGATGGAGAGTATGTGGATGTGAGACTTCACTGAGTAAGGCAGAGGAGAGAGAGAAAGTAGTTAAATGAAAATAAGATCAAGCAATATCTTGTAAAGGGTAGGATACTGTGGAGTGGGGGAATTCATGAATTATTAATGAAATATACAAAAAAAAAAAAAAAATCACAACTGTTTTTGCAATTTTCACTTGCTCCCACATATTCTCTGCAAAGAAATGCCTAAATACATTGCAACATGCTTTGCAATTGTTTTAGAAAAGCTGCCGTGAAATCAAGTACTTTAGGCCACAACAATGCCAAAAAAAAAGCCTGCGAAATCCTGAAGGGACTGGAGAGTGAAAGTGAGCGTGTTTCCCATATTATTATAGAATAATTCCTTTATCTGAGTCGAGGTTCAAGGTGGTAGCAGAGTGAACACTTATGCCCAGTCCTCATTTTTACTGGCTACGTGCATTTCTCTGGCACACGATAACAGCAAATATTAAAGAAAAGCCCAAAAAAGCTTGTCTCATTCACTTGCCAGCACAGATGTTCCCAACCAGTCTGGACTTTCAAACTGACAAGCCTTCTGCTTTTACCTCTCTGCTGTCATCTGCTATCAGACTGCTGTCACCCTCTTCCTCTCTATTGTTAATAGAAACAGATCCTGGCTGTCTGCCATAGGCAAGGGCACGGGCAGCTTCAGAGTCAATATAATAATACGATTCTAACAAGACCGTGATGGTGTGTGGAGGCAGCTGCTTAAATGACTTTAATGGCTTCCGCTGTCACAAACAATCTCCCCTTGCCCCACTAATCAAAACAGGTATTCACAACACGTTTTTCTAGTGTAGGCTACAAGGGCTGTCGACACCAGAAAATTGGGAAAAGACACCGACATTTCCTACAGTACATCAGATGACAAAAGACACAAAATGCTGCTATTTTTTATTCCCGAGGAAGAAGACAGGAAAAATTAAAACACATCACTTTCTGTGCATCAGAGGAACGTTAATCTTTGCATGGATACGACAGGCTGAGTCACAGTTGCATTAGATTAGTCGCAGTAGTTAGTGGTGAGCCAGTCATACTAATTAGCTCTATCAGTGATAGCCACTATGATTAAACAAAGAACAAAGTCAAACTGCCGGTAACAAATCCGAGACAAAAACGTATGATATTACTGGTTATGTATCTGCAAAGTGGACTTTAAAACCAGCAACGACCAAAAATAACTTAAGTAGCATCACTTCAAAGTTACACAAGGTACCTGAAAGTATCTGCATTTCCCTGTTACATGCCAACATACTGTACAGACTCGCACCTTTCAAGTTAGAGATCACAGTTGTCTACAACAGTTTGTGTGGATTAACAACGGATTTTGCTGTTACACAGAGGGTATCCTGATAACACAGACACAGCTCCGGAAAACTCGGCTGAAGCTCTCTCTGCTCGCATTGACCAGATCCAACCCACAATCTGCTAAATTTCAGCTCTTCGGGTCTTAGCGTCTTTGCCTTTAGACCAGTGGCTCTCAAACAGTGAGGGTGTGGATCTTATGGCAGGGGCAGCACATGTTGCTGGGGGAATAGGGAGTGTATCTAAAGGTGAATGAATATCACTAATGAAGATTCATAAATATTGTTATTGCCTTTTAATGGTGTCCTTTAACACAGACATCAACAGGAAAATACTGTAGGTAAATGTGAAAGTTTGTGTACGACCACAGAATGAATTCTGGTTACATTTAGATTTAAGTTATTCTCTCAAGGCAATACAGGGCTTCATCATCACATTATGACAATATTTAAGTTGTAATTACTATTAAGCACAATATTCAAAACGCACGTTTGAGGACCAATCAGAGTTTTAAAAATGTTTTGCGACTCAGAAACTTTTGGCTGGTTGTTACTTCTACAAAAGGTCGTTTAAGGATTAAAGGGCGTTCAAACAATGCAAAGGGCTGCATGGGTGTAGGCATGTTATTTCAGGTATCAGTGATATATGGAATACAAGGCTTGTCAGATGACCAGGCACTGCACAGAAGTTTATAATACCAGGAGATAAGATTTTACTGTACTGGACAGTTATCACTTTGGCAATCTTTTCTATCTTTTGTATATAGCAAGGCAAACAGTAGAAATACAGAATTCATGTAACAAGGTAATTTATCAGGACTGTGCCAGAGTACGTATTTGATTGGCCAACATAGAAACTTGCATATAACCTTGTGTTTTTTGTATTACCTCCGATTCGGAACCCCTGCTGCGCCAACATAGTGGTCCCATTCAAATCGATGAGGGGGGCTGCATTTTTCACACAATGCTGCTGTCTGCCTGGACGTGGCCCTAACACTGTGTTTTAGGGTTACGGTTAGAAATAGGTTGGTTTTAGGGTCAGGATGAGGTTTGGGGTTAAGCTGGCAGTTGAGATGGTTAACGTTAGGATCAGAGGATAAAGAATTTGTTATGAACAACATAAACCATACAAAGATAAGCGTGTGCATGTGCATTATGTAAACATGCATGTGACAGGTGAATGCAGCGTGTTCGGTGTTCTCGGATTGTGTGCGTCCGTGTGTTGTACGAGTGTGTTTGTGTTTCTGTCGTGGCCCTGAGTGCAGCCCAGTGGGAGCAGATTTCATCAGACTTATTGCGAGCCGCTCTATTTAACTCCCCTTGGGGCAGTGGGCTGCCTGATTACAATGTTATCACCACAGGCTTATTTTCTGAGCTTGTATCACACTTAGCGGAGTCTTATGCAAGACTGAAAGAAGCCTCTGATGGAGTGTGTAGGGAGGCGAAGATGAGCACGATATTCTTCCGAATTGACATTATGGCAAAGTAAAGCTTCATCTATAGAAACTGATTTCAGCTTTTAAGAATTTTTTATTTAGGTAAAAATAGCAATACCACAAATGTTAAAATATTCCATTACAAGTCTATCAGCTAAGTTTACAAAAGGCTTAAAAGTAAAAGTTCTCATTTTGCAGAATAACCCCTTTCAGAGTATTATTGTAGATTATTGGATTATTATTACTATTATTATTAAGATTTTAATGCTTTAGTTGGTTAAAGTGGCTCTAATTCTAAATATTTTTATAGAATGGGGAGTTTAATCTAAATGGGAAGCATCACATTTTGTAGGATAATCGTGTTTGGTATGAAAAATACCAAGTAACCATAACAGTCAAATAAAATGTAGTGGGGTAAAAGGTAGAATGCTTCTAAATGGAGAGGTGTCCAACTATGAAGTACAGTGACATAAAATGTAAATCTTCAAGTAAACAGCTGAGATTGTATGCAAGTACAGTACTTGAGTAAATGTACTTAGTTACTTTCCACCAGTGCATATAGCTCCAGATTTAAAAAAAAACAATACAGGCAGCCGTTGTTGATGACTAAATGGATTGTATCTCAGTCATGTCCAGGGGATTTTCACTAAAACTCATTTATTTAAGCTCCTTATTTAACCTGGTTTCTGTCACTCTTGGCCAATGGGAGAACAGTAAGTCACACAAGAGTTTATCAGATTGGACGTGGGCTAAAGCATCCTGAGTCAGGCACGCTGACCCATGGGAAGCAGCAACAATTACTCACAGCTGGACCCGCAACCTCGAATGCGCACCCAAATAAATGCAGAAGACGCCAACAAAAGTACACTTTATTTGTAAAATAGCCCCCTTTTGAATTCTTGAGCCTGAAACAGCTGCAATTAGCCTTTGTTGGCAAAGAAAAAGAAGTCTGTGGGGGAGGAGACCGTCGCGGCCATCGCCGTGGCTATAATGAAGCAGGTATACGTCCTGCTGAGAGAGAAAATGTCAGCCATGGCCCTGAGGGGTTGGGATGTCTGTGCAGAGATACCTGGGCAACACGTTTTGAGAGAAAAGAAAGAAAATTACGTCCTCTGAACCATGCAGCTCCAAGCCTTCCCCACAGTAACAGCAACATGCTGCCAGATCGATAGCAGGCTGGCTAAAGGCCAGCTGGAGAACAAGAAGACAGATGACTGACATTCAAGTCAGCGATCCGGGGGTCAAATATTCCCGCCATTTATTTGACCACAGCTTTGACAGTTTATCTGTCTTAGTCATCTAAGCCTTTACAAACGGATTCTCAGCCCTCCTTTGTCAAACACATTGCTGCTTTACTCCAATTTCATTAAGATGAATGCTCAAGTTTATTTTTTGAGCACTGAATTATACTATGCACCTACAAAAACTGAAATATGTCACCAAAAGCACAGGGTCACGTGTTGCTAAAAAAGACATTGAAGATGTTAAGCATTTTACTTTTGATGCATTAAAACACCCATGGCAAATCTTTGAAGGGTGTAGTTTAAGTCTCATCCATGGCGACAGTATCAGTCTGTTATCAGAGCCTTAAAAAGGGTCGGAGAATCTTTTTTCCCCCCACCAGCAGTAATTCATGTGCTGGTGGTCATATTTTATATACCAGGGAGATTGAGCTTAAATATACATGGCAAGAAAAGCCTTCTACTCCTTTAAATGATTAATTTAGGTTTCTGGGGAGGCAAAGTATGTGATCAGACTAGTTATAAGAGACCAGTGGCTGATTTAGTTCCTTCCAGAGCCGCTTCTATACATCTGCATACTATCTTCACAACACCCTTGACAATCCAGTGCGGAGACACCACACTGACTCTAACATTTTCCTCTGTGCTTTAAGGGGCACTCACACACAGACAAAGAACACTGGGACAGAAAGTCAAGAGACCACAAAAGAGAAAAGAGATGGGAGAACTTGCTGACAGCCGCCCAAACAGATACAGACTATTTATCTAAAACGTTAGGCACATATTATAAAAGTATGAGCTTTTATTATATTTAGTGTAATTATCCTTCAAAGTACACAGAATGTGTTGTGAATGAGCTTCAGGGTTGTACAAGTATTGAAATGTGTTCAACACTAAGCAACATGCAAGGTTACCGTGTCAATTTTCCATTAATGCTGCAGATGTACACAACACTACCACAAAATGTAGGCTTGTACAGATATGACAATTGACCAAATTTGTAAAAAAGACAATATATGGGTCCCCCCAATGTTGATACCTCGAAATTGCTTTCTCAAGTCAGAGGTAATACAGGAAGAACTCCCACCAGCTGGCTAATCCAGGTTCGAGTCCCCTGATGCTGGCAGCCCTTCACTATACGCACTGAATCCCCAACCAGCCCAATGGCTGTTTTGCTGTAACTTAACCCAACTTCTGACCTTTTTAGTGAGCAAAATGAAATTCTACCCATGGAAATTAATTATCTATTACGTTATCGGTAGCAACAGCATACCATACAGATCTCCTATAACCAATGTGTCGGACTTTTTTGATACATATATATACACACTCACACACACGACCACGTATGTGTGTGTTTGTGTGTATGCATGTATACTGTAAGTGTCGTCTGAGGTGACTCTTCCTTCTGAAAACAGGTCTTCCTTTCAGTAGGGCACCTTTCCTCCTCTGCAGTGCCTTAATCCTACAGCTGCTGCTCAGAGATCTCTGCACAGCTGCAGACATTGCATGACTCACTATAGAGCAGATCACAATCTGGCTGTGTGAACCTGGCTGGGTTTTTTACGATTAGACTGCCAGGATTATTTCCAGGTAAAACTCTTTTTTTTCTCATTTTATTGCCTTCTTCCATCCTGTTTTCTGGTTCGTAGCATTGTACTCTTATTTTTAATGTCACTGTGATGGATATTCACCGCTCTGCTATGAAAGCTTCTGAGAATAGAGGCTTGTCTGGGTTTCTCTCAATTACATTCTCAGCAGCAGGCTCATAAAACTTTATGAAATGTTTTCACAAGGTGTTTTAAGGGATCACAAATGTATATTAAAAGAACATTGAGCCCACTATTATTATTTTATTTCTAGTATAATATATGTTCTTGTAATATGCTATTGTATTACACTGTTAGGGGGGGAAATCTTACTGCAATTATCCAACTAATGATTTTTTTTTTATAAATCATACTAGACTCATGCTGCTTTGTCAGGTATAAAACAGGATATGTTTGTGTACAGTTTTCTTATCAACGAATACTGTATGATCCATTATAGTTGTGATATCTTACAATAAACTCTGAGAGAGTATGTTGGACAGAAAAAAAAAAGGCCCCAAAAGCCTCAGTCTTAGTGTTAAATAAGCTCACATTCTCAGTAGTAAACCAGGGAACTAGGATAATCTTGATGGTAGAACATTTTGGTCCCTGGAGCTCTGGACTAAACTGAGGGAGAATAATGAGCATATATATGTATTAGGAAATTATTTTTGTGAAAGACATTACTCCAATAGCTGGCGGGCAAAAGTAGAAATAGTGGAAAACAAGCCCTGCACAACAGATCAGTGGAATCGCCCCTTCAGTAGTCTGTTTTTATGCTTTCACAACTGTTCAATTTAGTTGATTAGTACACCAAATTGAACAACTAATCTTCTCATATACTGTAGCTTCCCAGCCACAACTTATCCACGGCTCAGAAATTAATTTTCTATACAACTTAACTGCAACACCAGACTGGATTTTCAGCTCAGAGGCATTGAAATCTTTTCACTGAATGAAGCTCTAGATTTCTTAAATACCTCAAAGTCACCAGGAGGTGGTTGGGGAGGATAGTAGCCATACAAAGCGTTCGACTGTCACACCAGAGACTGGAGCTCACATCCAAAGTCCTGTCTGTGGTTAGGTTTAGGCAACAAAAGCACTTGGGTTAAGGTTAGGGAAAGATTGTGGTTTTGGTTAAAAGTAAATAAGCAGATTTTATCTGAAGTCAGTGTGGAGTTTTTCTGTATTAAACCAGACCATGATCTTTCCCTAACCTTAACCAAGTGTTGTGAGTGACTAAACAGCACCATAAAAACATTTAATAATGTTGTAGTCAATACAAGTGGATATTGTACTGCAAGATCTGATATTTTGGCAGAAAACAAATACACTGCCTGAGAACTTTCCACTGATCCATTCAGTATCAACATATTTGCGTCTTGCCAAACGCTTAAATTGACAACAGCCTCTTGTTGCATTAACAGAAAATGTGATCTGGTCGCAATTATCTTCAAAATGTATTTGCTGTTGCAAACTAGTTGTATCTAAACGTAATTTCTAGGAGACAGAGTTGGCATGGGAATGTCATCCCAGCCAGTGTGGACAGAAGAATGATTACAGCAACCAATAATTTTTTCAATGTAAATATGGGAATGTGAGAGCTGCTTTAAGACAAACCTGACAAAATGTGAACCTATCCGTTAACCTTTAAATGTAAAACTGCAGTCACCTAGAAGAGGAGGCACATGAGTTGTTTAATGTTGTTTTAATCTCTATGACAAACATAACCAGTAACGCTAATGAGGTCATTAACTGAGGTAATTAATTCCTCATTTTAGATACTTATCCCTCATAATAATGCTAATTCAAGGTGCAATGTAGTGTATAGTTTGTAAGTGTATAAATTATGCTTCTATCATCATCTCAATTTTTGTTGTGTTATGAAACATGTTTAATAATCTACACTACAGGCAACGCCTGTATGACTCCCTTCTCTCACACTTTTTACTATGTCTCTCAAGTCGACATATTCTCAATGAGCTCTGTGCTAGAAAAAGGAAATATACAATTTGCATAAATTCTCCGTAACATGAAGAGGCTAACTATGATATGCTGACCTTCTGTTTAAGTTTGCAAAAATAAAGTTCTGATAATGAATCTTCTCGGTGATGGAAATTGTTTAATTAAATCTAGGCACGTACAGTTCATGAACATGCACTTCCATAAGATTACGGCAATAAGAGGACTTAGGAAACCCCACGTTCAGTCTAATCTCTCATGCAGGATATTAGCGCCTTTCTTGATTCGGGAACAGGATTACCATGTCAACCTGGCAAAGGTCAAATTAGTTTCATCAAATTTGTTAGACGTAGTGACTTCGATGAAAGCGGGTGTTTGTGTCTGTGTCTCTGTGTGTGTGTGTAGGCATCATTCACACATTAACACACAATGTCTTGCACACAAGCACACACACCCCAAATGAATTGCCAATCACCCAGAGTGGGTGTAATGACTCACAGCGGAGATGGTGAAGCTGTCTGCCTGCAGAGTGTATGGGTTTATGTCTGAAGGTCAGATACGATGGCTCTGTGACAGTGATGATGAGTCTTACTGGATTCACCCCAGTGTATCTGGCAGCACAGTGATGTGACTGTTAATGAAAGTGTAATGACGACAGGATGGCTTTGCCACAGTTGACTGCCGGTGCATCCCTGCCTAACAGCTGATAACATCACAGTGCAATTTATGAGGCTGGTCAGGATTCAGGAACACAAAATGAAAAAGCCATCTGGTTTTTGTGTATCTGAAACAAATCATATTGTTTCTTCTACAACTAATAACCAATGAAAAGAATCTACAATCATACCTCAGTGGTTGACTCATAATCAACACCACTGTCTGGATAAAACGTAGTACTGCTGACAAATTAATCAGAACTACAATACCAATATTATTTTGTAGGAAAATAGGTCCGATCTCGGTCAGAAGTTGTTAGATATGTTTAGAAACATATCTAAGTATTGCGGTGCCAATGTCAAAACAACACTAAGAGTCCACAGCCGCACTAGCAGCTCTGTGAGTCTGTGCATAGACATGGTTGTGCTTTGAGCTAAATGCTAACATCAGCAACATGACAACAATGGAAATGCTGATATGCTGTTTGGAAGGTAACCTTTTACAAAATTCACCATGTTAATTTAGCATTTTAGTATGCTAACATTTGCTAATTAGCACTAAACAAAAAGTACAGCCAAGGCTGATGGGAAATGTCAGTAAAGTTGCAAATATTTGGTCATAAACCCAAGTATTGGTCAAATAAATATTTTGGCCAGAATTTGGTGCTAGATGAAAAGCTACGGGATTACCAGAGTTGTAAAATAAATTCTGGGGGGGACATTAATGTACTAAATTTCATGGCAATCCAACCAGTAGTTTTCACATTTCAATCATAAGCGCAGAAAAATCAATCTGCTGGTAGCGCTAGATGGAAAGTTTCTTTCAGTGCTTTCAGCGACTTTGTTCAAAAAGTACTGTACTGTGAATGAAGGTGTCCAACAGAGTAGCAAAGACACAGTGAGAAATGTGGTAATTAATCATATCGAATGCAAAACCAATCCATCTAAAGTGTAGCCAGTGGTGTGACAGATAAAAATCATTTTTTAAATTTGCTTAATGGCGGATGTGACCACAACAACCTTGACAAGGGAATACCTTCCACTTTGAATACCATTAGTAACAGAACTCCAGCAATAATATGTTTTATAATAATCTGTAGCCTGCACATAGGCTCGCAGATTACTATAGTACTGACATTTGTGGTGGGAACTCTATATCTCTAATTTCCATGCCTAACAATTAACAACTTTCAATTAAAAAGACTCAGCGCAGAGCATGTTAAACCCTGTTGGACAAAAAAGGGTTTCGGGCAATCTGCTATTACTTTGGCTGCTGGAGAAGCAGGAGATTACAGCCTCAGCCTCCCTAGGTATGGTTAGCACCTCTGGGAGACATCATCTGCTGCAGTGAGGACAAGGTGCCCTGGGTCAACAGTGGTGCAACAGGCTTTCTAGCTGACTGCAGCAGGACCCAAAAGATTACCTGGATTCAGGCATGAAAGGCCATTCTTTTTTACTGCAATGAATATAAAAGGCCAGAAAAGAGCAAAGAGGAGGGACGAGGAGTCTGACAAATTTCTTTAACCTTTTAGAAAAGTATAAAAGCCCCTGCTTTGCAGTAAAAAGAGGGATTCTGCTTGACAGCAGTGAGTGCGAGGAGAGTACCAGCTTAATGAAACTAAAACGTTTGATAGGAATGTGTATAATTTATAATTTTTTGGACTGCCCACTAGATTAATGGCTAGTTATTTCCTGCTTGCTTGTGGCCACACCAAAATATTTTTCCATTCGAAATCTGGTCTGACCACACCGTCAGAGCATGTCCAAATTTTTGCACACGTGTGTGGTTTCCAGCATTGCTTTGCCCACATTCAGCCTGGGCAGAAATGCAATTAACATACATGGAATCACCTGCATGAATGTGCAGAGCATATGTTACTTTTACATTATATCTTGTACATACAAAACTGCCTGACTTCATTATGTTTGGTGTAATATTACAAAGACTTATTCTCTCAAGTTTGTGTAATGATAGGGGTTTAGAAATATCATTTAATATAGTACTGTATAGCACACATGTAGGTGGTAGTCTGGTGTAGTGGAGTAACGAAATTCTGGAGATAAGCACAAAAGGGCACTCATTGCCACTGGAGGCAACGCTGGGAATGTGTCCCTGCTGGAGTCCCTGGAGGACAAACAGTGGATTTCATTGCAAGTGTCAAACAGTATTTTTAGCTACTCCTCAGGAGAGCTTTAAAAGTCCTTTCTTGGTTGTTACTTGTGTGCTGAAAATATTTCCCATCTCATTGTTGGGAAATGGACGCTGTTGTGGAGGCCTGCTTCCAGACTGCGGCTTTGGCTTATGTTCTGTTGATTGCCCTCACCTCTTGTAGGACATCGCCAATCACCAGCCGGAGTGTGTGAGAACAAAACAATCGATGTTCTGTGGTCATTTTGTTCAACCCCATTTTCAACAACTTGTTCCTCTGGCATGGGGAGTTCAGCCTAGCATACAGTAAGCATTCATTTCATATTGGATTAAACGTAATTTAATCATCATAGTTCAACTACTTCACATATTCTCTCATTCCCATCATTTGTGGGAAATTATTGTGGCTTTAGTGACCGAGCTTTCAAGAAGTTAGAAATCAGTTGGCTAGGTGGTTAGCTCTAGGAGCTTTTTTTTAATCCTCTTCAATAAAACACTTTATTGAATGAAATTTACAAAGGAAAAAAATGCTTGGGAAAAGTAAACAGCACAGTACGGAGAAAATAGAAACAAGCTCAGGTAGCATTGTGACTAATTTCACTAGCAAGTTCTGGCTAGCTCAGCAGCTACAGTTCTTTTGGTGAACAAAACAGTGACTGACTATTTTTCTAAGTAGGACCTTATAAAGTTCCAGCGTCCATCGAGTCCAAAATTAAAGTCTTGGAGGACTGATATAGCCCTCTTCCATTGCCAACAAGTCCAAGAACATCATTTTAGAAATTTGGAATATCATTTCTAAAGCTACCATATGTGTACAAATGCACCAATATCATCAGCAATTCTGACTCCACACGACTTAGCCAACATAACCCAACTTTTATCGCTGTCAGGCACAGAGAGAGTGAATTCCAGAGGCAGAAATTTTCAGAGGTCAAAGTTCTCATAAAAACTTTTGTGATTGAGTTTCCTGTCTGGAAGACAGCCAACTGGCCACAGACAGCAGAATGTGAACCAAGCCCAAACACTCCCGGGGCGATAATCAATCCAGGCAAGTTTTCATTACTCCCAGCGAGGGACACCAACAGAGTTGACCTCACGTCTCAGAGCCAGACACATACCTGGCAGAGGGTGAGTAATCATCACGGGAGGGGGGTGATTATTTTCAATTCTCCCTGCTCACCCAGGGGAGTCCAGTCTGCCTACAGCTAATTGTGTTTCAGATTACAATTTACCCAATGATTCCTCGTGAAATTTATACTAGAGATAAGAAAAGCCATTTTATTATAATTATCCTTAGCATCCTCAGCATCTTCATCATCACAGCCTATATCCAGATATTCCAGAGAGATTAAAAATGATTTTAAAGATATCCGGATAATTTTACTCCCACGGATTAAAATGATCCAGACCATAAAGAAAATTCACACTTCCCTGCTTTGGTAGAAAAGCTTTGAGCTCTGTGTGTCCCTAATCACCTGTCCCCTTTCTCAAAATAAAATTAGTTGTTGATTATTGTAAACTGAGAACAGACAAAACAACACTGCCAGGGCCACATACAAAATATATCTTAAACTGCAGATGCCTGACAAAAATAATGTTGGTGGTATCCATTGTAAATGTTCCTTTGGGAGTTTGAGCTGTGCTAAATAGCAAAAGTGCATTTACAAAGAGAAACATCACTTTAAAAAACAATTCACATAAAGGAAGTAAAGTAAAAAGCACTTGGCATTTCCTTTCACAGATGAGACTGTGCCCATTTAGACTTCATTCTTAGTTTGTCAGAGAAATCCATTAGCCTGCAATTTACTGCTCTCTTGCTACACTGTCGGAGTGAATAGGGATGGGTATGTGGGTGTCTCTGGAACAGCACTCATTAAAATCGTTTCATCTTACCTAACACTTCAAGGATTCAACATGAAATAGCACTGACAGAAGTTAAGAAAGATTGTTCAACTCTTAAAGGGCATTTCAAGACTTTCCAAAGCTTTTTGGGATCTCATTATAGCTTTGAAGTCTGTCAGAACAAAATTATCTTTTGGAAATGCATGCATTTTGATAGAGGACTGTCCAAAAGTGTATCATTCTATATGCAAGACTACGGTCTAAAAATATGTAATACCTCAGTTTTTACTGTTGTAGTTATACAATATAAAATCCTTAGCTCTGTAGATACAGCATGTGACTTATACCATCTTTCATTAAATTTCATTTACACTACATTTTTGGCCATGCTAGGGTCCTGGTTCATGTAAAATATCTCAAAAACTATTATAGGGATTACCATGAAATTTGGTAAAGGCATTCATGTTGCACTGAGGATGAATTAATATAACTTCCTTTAATTTTTCATCCCGCGCCATCATCAGGTCAAAATTTCAATATAACTCAACACTTTGATTTATGGCCAAAATACCTGCAAAACTAATGACATCCCCGTCAGCCTCAGTTGTAATTTATGTTTAGCACTAATTAGCATATGTCGGTCTGCTTACATGTTAAACAAGATGGTTGAAAAGATAAAAAATTGTACCTGCTAAACATCAGCCTGTTAGTATTGTCATTGGAAACATGTTAGCGTGCTGGCGCTGCCGTGCCTAAGGGCAAATGCAGCCTCACAGAGCTGCTAGCATGGCTGCAGACCAACATACAGTGATGAGACTCTTCAATCATTAAAAACTAAATTGCTAATTATAATTAATATAAATCTTGGACTGCATGTAGCAATGGGAGTTTAATAAGGTAGGAAGAGATGTGTGGGTGCTGAGAATGGGTCTTAGTTGTTTCTGGAGATAGAGTAGAAGAGCAGAGAGACCTTAAATTGCCAAAAAGGTTCCTCAGATGGAGGAAGAAAAAGGTTTAATGCCCAAACTTTGGTTGATAAATAAAAGACAACACACACACACACGCACACACACACACACACACACACACACACACACACACACACACACACGTTCCACTATCCACCTTTGAGACACTGCTTGACATAATGCATTACCTAACCTTAACCATCACAAATAAATGCTTAAGCCTTATCCAAACCTAACCCGTATTCTAACCCCAATCCTAAAACCAAGCTTATTAACCCTCAAAAAGCAGTCTCTACCAGTGGGACCTCAATTTTTGTACCCACGGTGACATAAGCCCCCCCCCTAGGTTAGCGTGCATTCAGGTTAAAGTCCCCACCGGGATATAAGAACAAGTACACATTTTTTCTCCCTTTTTGCTCTCACAGCTAAAACCTTGTTTTTTCTTTAAAAAAAACTGTCGGCACCAAATCACATACACACAGAACTAAAACCCTGGCTGCGAGTGTCGTGCAGAACACACACCGACTGAAAATTTCATGTTCCCATTGATCAGCGCGTGGCAGAGCAGTGAGAGACAGGCGGCTGTGCTCTGTTCTGTCGGATGCAACACAGATTGGGCCTGATCAGAGCTCATTTGCAGGATTAAAGAGGGGGATATCGAAGGCCATGACTCCAAGTCCCCTCTCCCTCACCCTGGGGAGCAGTTCATAGGCTGAGTCTGAGCGCAACAGGGAGGACAAAGATCTGAGAAGTAGGCCAAAGGGTTGGTTCTGTCTGGGAATAAAGGCTGAGACTTCAATAGCTCTGTAGAAAACGGCTCTCTGTCTCTCCCCTTTCCCTCTGTTTATTTCTCTGCTCCACTCTCATGTTCTGCGCCTGTATGATCTGTTGTTCAGAAGCAATGAAGAATATGTACAAGAAATGGTGAAAAGTGAAAGTATAAAGTATTATTCAGAGACATTTTCATTGCTTGATTGTCTCCCACAAGAAGAAAATGTATTGAAGCCACTGCAGCAAAACAGCTGGTGTGAATCTCATGTGAACAAGCTGACTTTACACCATCTGTCTGACACTGTTCTCAGTGAACACTGGACTAAGTGCAGTGTTCGCTGTGGAGCTTAAGCCTTTTCTTTACAGTAACTCTCTGTGTGGTTCCTGAGAAACAGATAAGCCTATGCCAGAATACTTTACATTCCTTTGGTTTTCTGTGTACAGGCTTTGATATGTTTGAGTGCCAATTTTTCAGCTCTGCACTGCACTAATGAACCGGTGCTCTGAGGCGCGTAGGGATCTGAGAAGGAATTCTGTCTTAAAGCTTTAATTTTTTCATGCACATAGCCTGAATGCCTTCGAGATGTCTCTATAATTGATTTATATTTTGAATTTAACGTCGTAGCAGAATCAGTCCAAACTTTTTTTCTATTTTCATTATTTGTAGTTTTGAATATGCACACGGAGAGGAATTGTCACATCCAAAACTAGTCTTTCATGAGCCAATGTTTTATGCATAGTATATGGTCAGGAATTCCTCCAAGCTTTTGGATTGTTCACACTAAGCAAGATGCAAATAAATACACATACGGCAGTTTGACTCTTTATCACATAAATTCCTGACTGAGTTGTTTGAAGCTGATCTGTTA
Source organism: Xiphias gladius (assembly GCF_016859285.1). Lineage (NCBI taxonomy): Eukaryota > Metazoa > Chordata > Actinopteri > Istiophoriformes > Xiphiidae > Xiphias > Xiphias gladius. The sequence continues at coordinate 7,406,265 of NC_053403.1, read as the reverse complement.
CACTGGTACGAGTTGTATTGCATTAGTTTTTTGTTTTTTTTTTGTATTTTGTGCTGCCCGCTGATTATACACTACAGGGGTGATGTTAGGTGTGTGTGAGTGTTTGTGTCAAAGAGAGAAAATGAACGGAGACCATACATTACTTACTGTGCAGGGTTTCAGCTGTGTTCGTGTTGGTGTTAACCCTGTACCCATACAGGGGGAAAGTGAGGGTATGAATAAGTGATAGTGTGGGTCCCCCAACAGATTCAGCTAAAAAAAAGCATACTGTCTACATTACATCCTCAGAGGTCCAATTAGAGTGGAGACTGAGCTCTCTTTGACACCCTACCTGCCCCACTGAAATAGAGCCATAATACCTTCCCACAAAGGATTTATTCTTCCTAAATCCCAAGTGCTTTCAAAAGAAAACCACACTGTGAAAAATGCCCTTCCCAAAAAGTTATTTACTCTCATGCTTGGTCTTAAAATCTTGAATGATTGCACGACTCAATTTTTGCACATTCATCAAGTTTATACTCTGCACTTTTCAATTGAACTAATGGATTACAGCACCCTTAGCTAAAAAAAAATAAATAAATAAATAAATAAATAAATTTTAAAGGTTCATTTAGTTTCAGATCTGTTTTACAACTTTTTCCATTTGTCGTGATGAAAAATGATAAGAGGTGTTACATAGTACTTTTTTACAGTACGGTTTCACCTCTTTCAGGAAATTCCCTTAAAGCAAGAGTCATTAACTTGAAACAAGGCTGAAGAAGGCATCATCCTGTACAGTTACACAGTTTTGGCTCCAGCTAAAGGGCTTGTAAATATGGATTCACTGTATTTGCAATGCAGTAATTCCACAGAGACGGGACAATCTTGCCCTTTGGACCCCCCCTGATAAAGGTGTGTATTGTCAAATTGGTGTCATTAAAAAAGACTTGCAGTCATGCTGGCAGTTATGTGAGGTTTTAGGCATAGTAGTGATTTGAGCCAAATGCTAACATCGACATGCTCACAGTGACAATGCTAACATGCTGATGTTTAGAGGGTACACTGTGTACCATGTTCATGCTAACATTTGCTAATTACCACTAAATTATGAAATACAACTGAGGCTGACGGAAATGTGATTACTTTTGCAGATCTCTGGTCACAAACAAAGGTATTGGACAAATTGAAATTCTGAGCTGATGAAGGTTTACTGCCAGTTCAGTGTTAAATCTTAAATTGCCTTAAATTATGAGACCATTACAAATAGATTTAAAGCAATGCGGACAAAAAACATTCCCAAATTATACATCAATAATTACTTGACCTTTCCCATTATGAAGTACCATCAATATTTCCCACCTACATTATCTAAATACTGCACTCATGCATCTTACCCTGCAGGGTTTGTGTCTCTGGAGGTTTTAGTCTGATGTCTGCTAGACAGACTAAAAACCCCAGAGCAAAGACTGGGATTCCTAAGGGCCATAGATCTGAGTGGGGGGGGGGGGCAATTTATTTAAAAAAAAAAAAAGAAAAAGAAAAGAGACATGTGATCAATGTTACTGTCCACTCTGGATCTGCTTGCTCAGCACTGTATTTTAATCAAGAAGGTCAGATGCTGCCTATTTGAAGGACCAGCAGTGTATTACCCCCAACCATACCCAAACTGAGGCTATTAAACACTCACCTGGCGTGAAATACTGAACAGCCTCAAAAGAGTTCCGGGAAATGACAACTCAACAACTTAACCGCGAAATTCATCTCAGTTTAATTTTGCTTTTATTTACAGCCTTTCATTTCAAGGTGTGATCCTGAATCTATGAAATTCTGCCTTGATTTGTTGCAAAGTGACAAAAGGTGCCAAAGCCTTTTAACCAAAACAGAGACCAGACAGCTTTATCTGCCGGGGATGAGAGAAAGCAGGGAACAAATGAACCAATAGATGATCCATTTATTGGTGTTAGCATTCAAGGTGCAGCATAACCAGTACAGGTTTCCTCCGGTCCCGGTGAGAGACCCCCATTTTTCAGCCTTGCATCGAGGAGCACCATTGATTGCTGTGATGGCCCTCCGGGAGCCGCTGGCCTGATCGATAGTGGAGCAGCCAGACATCGCCTTCAGCTTTCTGTATCCTCCCACGGTCCAGGACAGACGTATTCATCCTGGTCCCATCTCAGAGCCATATCCTTTTTTTTCTGTCAGACACCGGAGATGAACATGCCCATTTGTTTTGCCATTGTGAAGATCGGAGCGCCCCGAGCTGCCACTGCTTTTAAGCCATTCTTGAGAGCCCTCCGGTAGCAAAGCATACAAGTTCATGCTTTGGCAAAGAATGAGGGACAAAACACTCTGTAGCAGAAATGGCAGAGAGAGCGCTTTGTAAATGAACGAGTGAGCGGGGCCTGGGGAAGTGCAACACAGCCAGACAGGAAGCGTTCATCAGCGAGAGAAAGAGCTCATCGTGACTGTTCATTCTGACTTGAAAAGCACCAGACAAGAGGACACTAACATTTTTAAACATAGCCCTCTCTCTTCTTCCAATGAAGCAGCAGTTCAAACTGCACTATCACTTCAGCTCAGTTTCAGCATGGGCCAGTCAAGCCCCTGGCCACTGATGACCAAGTTATGCCGCAGTTAACTAACTGTGGTGAAGCAATAATGTAGTCATTATGCCGTACTCAAACTGCAACCCCCCCCCCATCAAATCTGGAAAGTCATTACAAAAAGAGCCAGGACATCTAGGGAGAATATGGCAGAAGGGCTGAAAATAAAATCCTGAGATTTCCAAATTTCCAGAGTGAGGGTTGTCTAGTAAGATCAGCATGCGCACTACCTTTCACCCTTTCTGTCGCTCTCCCCCATTTGCTGTCTCTGTTGCTGTAGACTATCGAATAAAGAAAAAATGCCATAAAAGTCACTTTTAATGAAAATAAAGATTGGCTGGAATATCAAATGCTGTAGATGAAGGTCCATTCATTGCTGGTGAATCAGCCTTGAGCAGTCAAGGAAGGCCATAATGTTGGAAAGTAATTTCTTTGCAGCACAGCATGGAGGGAGATAGCAGCATGCCATTACCAGGCACAAGGAATGCTCAGGACAGTTATTCCTCAGGGCAGCCGGGGGGGGGGACATACACACAAACACTTTCAATCTTTCTGACAAACACCTACACAGAGATTGTGCATTTGCTGCTGTGTAACGCACTTTCTGACAGCATGGAAGCATCAAAAATAAAGTAAATAAAAATAAAAATGTATTTGATTTGAAACAAAAAGGGGTGCTGGACTGGGAAGTGTGGAGGTGAAATGGGGAGAAAGGAAGAATGACAAAAAGACAGATTTGGTAACATTGCCAACTGGCGGCCAGAAAAAAAATTATCTTCATCTGAATTCCCAGGATCCGGAATTATATGCAATATTGAACACTACTCAGCCAATGGAGGAGAGTAATTTCACTCATCCCACCAAATGATCAATAATTTACGCTTGCGTGCAAAGACTCACATGCATGAGGACAAAGCCTGCCTATACAGTACGCAGACACATACACACAGTTCCCCTTCTGTTGCACAGGTTTTATTCATCTAAATGTTTTTTCATAGGATTCCCCAACAATAGGAACAATCGTTCAGAGCAGTGGGAGACCGCCAGTCACTTCTCAGGATATTGGCCCTGTTAACTGGGTTATACACCACACACAGGGCAGTCACATCAACATGAAATCACACTGTTCACTCGGCTGTTTGTTTCCTGCGTGAGAGTGCTACTGGTACAGCTTGTTTAGTTGTTTGAAGATACGGTCACTATAATGCACACGTGAGAACTAATGTGTTAGTACAGCACCTATGGCTCAGATTTAAGAGTCTGAGATGTTAATTCCTGTCAATTCCTGCCAGAAATCAAAATACAGCTTTACAGATTCATGAAGTCAAACGCTACAGAGGGTAAAAATTTAAATATGTCTCACATGCAAAGTCTGTGTAAATCCATTCATCCATTAGCTATACCGCTCATCCTTTGAACCAATCCCAGCTGACACTGAGCAAGAGGCAGGGTACAGCCCGGACAGGTCGCCAGTCTAATCACAGAGCCGACGCTTAGAGACAACCGTTCACGCTCACATTCACACCTGCAGGCGACAGAGTCGCTGATTAGCCAAACCTGCATGTCTTTGGACTGTGCGAGTACCCGGAGGAAAACCAGGCAGGCACAGGGAGAACATGCACACTCCAAACAGAAAGGCCCCGGCCGAACCGGTGTTCAAACCCAGAGCCTTCTTGCTGTGAGTCACTGCACCAATGGCCTTATGTAAATCCTCCTCAGATAAAAGACTTCAAAATGATGCAACCAAGCAGAATCACCATGAGAGAATAGCAATGACAGTGAAACTATACCTGCGGTGAGGGAGCTTATAATTCTATCCAGGAAAAAAAAAAATAAATTCAGTGACTCAAAACCACTGATATCGGATAAATTGCTCCGGCACCAGTTACGACAGGGCATAAACCTCTGCAAAAGTAAGGAATGATTGACTGTATTGAAGGCTTCTGGTAAATCTATGAATATGGAGGCATTATGTTTCTTACTGTCTAAATTAAGTTGCGTAAGACTAAGGTTTGATTGACCGATGTGGATTTGAAGTGCTCATAGAGAAACCCCATCAGCTGACTGATTAGCAGTTCCAGAATTTCTGGCAGGCAATACTCTACATACAACGTGGAAACTGGACAACCGAAAGTCTAGCAAGATACTGGCACTAGAAGAAAGGTAATGGACTAGAAAAACAATCTTGACCTTGGAAACATCCCATTGTCTCATGGTCAAGTCCTGGAAAAATAGGACATTTAAATGTACAATTGGATCGTTAATTTATTATTGATTAATTGAAAATCCAGAGTATCCAAATGTCACGCAAATCCTGCCAGGAGCGATATCTTTCTAGACCTAAGTTTTGACTAGCAACCAACTCACAGCCATCCATCTGCTCGCAGGTAACAAGAAAGTTATCTTAATACAAGATCTGGGTGATAAAATTTGACGGTGTAATAAAGTACTGTGTCAAACCACTGATTAGTAAGCAAATGCTACAACCAGTGTGGTTCACAGTGAAGCCTGGTAGATCACAAGGTCATAAAGTCTGAGGGTGTTGTTTGGTCCTCTGGTTTAATTAGATTGTTGAGAGCCCCACAGATGAAGCGGCTCCTTTGAAAAATGGCCCTGTCTCCACTGATTAGCAGTCTCACACACGCACAGACACAGGCACATACTGTATGGACACCAACCCCCACATATACAAACCATATGCATCACAGCAACATACGCGCGCACACACACACACGAGATGCAATTAAACAAGGGTGAAGGTGATTAGAGGATCGATGCATCAATAGACCCAGAGGGAAGAAGAGTCACAGATAACATACTGTGATAGCGTGCATAGCCCGACGGCGGAGAGATAATTATCTTTGCACATTACATCCCTGGATGTTGGGATGCTCAGTAATTTGATCTCATGTTATTCCGGGAAGCATTTGAAAGGCGGGAATGTGAAGGAGGAAGTTATGTTCAGTGTTAATTCATTAAGTGCCAAATTTTCACAATTTAGTTTCATGTCATTTTCAAAAAGTCTCTAAAGTACAATAAAACTTCACAGTCAAATCCCTTTTCGAAACATTTTTTAACTGAGAAAGGAAAGGGTCAGATTTAACAAAGTTTAGGACACAAATCACAAGTCATTTCATGTTGTGTTTTGTGAATTTATACAAGTTTTGAACTCTGTTACAGGCAACTATATCAACATTCATCATTAAAAGTTTTGCTGAGATTCTTTGATTCAACTCATTTGAATGTGTGTCATTTGCCAATTAGCGTGTCAGCCAACAGCAAAACCAGACTGTTCTTGTTTTTTGCCCGTGTGTCATGTTAATTCCATTATGCTCTTATGATCACTGTACAGCAATGTAACCATCCAATTACACAAACCAATTACATGTGAATTTCGACCATCTCAAACTATGCTACAAAAAAAGGTTCAAATGAGTGCGACCTCCCTTTCTCACATCCTTTCATTTCTGCCTGGAAAAATTCACAGTATGTGTGTGCATGCAGACTGAAGTCAAATTGAGTTTTTCAAATCCCGGCAGCTTCACGACTGACTGAGAATGATGGCAGATGCTGAATTTCCTTCGTTTGGTTTCCTTGTCAAAAACTCAACCTGCCAATTACTGCTGGCTTCTCAATGAAGAAAAGGAAAAGAAATAAGCTGCGGCCACTCCATCTCCTTCGCAGCAGGTAGCAGCTAAATTGAGATAAAACAAAAAGGGGAATTGTATGCAAAATCATGGGAGTCCAGTATTTCAGAGCCAGGCAATGATGTCAGCTTGCAGATGTGGTGCAATGGCCTGTCAAAGGCTTCCTTGTCTAGTATTTAGCCATTAATGACATTGCGTAATACATATATAACTATAAGAAAGTACTTTATCATTGTAGAATAACTGGACATATCGACCCAGTGACGCTCTCTGCTCAATTATTTGCTTTTCTACAAGAAGTTACATACTGTGGCAGCTACAGATACTTCGCTAAGCCTGAAAGCAAAGGGATTCAAAACATTAAGGCTGTAATAATTAACTTTTATAGAATGCATTTTATAGAATCGATTGATGAATATCAGTCTCTGTACCAGCACCTGTGTGTTTATGCCCAAATGCTCTCATTGGCCCATAATTAGCTCTTTGTTGATCTGAGGAGTTGGGTGTTCGGAGCATAAGGCATGTGTGTTAGTGAGGACAGGAGGGTCTGTTGATTGCAGCTTTTAAAGTGACGGCATAAAAGCAGAGATACGAAGCACCATCGACAACAGATGACAACAAACAAGAAATAATAATACGGTACCAGATGCTGACAGGGACCTCCTATGTTCCCACGTACTCAACATCTGTATCCAGATTCAGTAACAAATATAAACTTACAAATTCTTCATTCATTCCATCTCGGATTTTCTGAAACACACCATATGTACACTGCCCTGTAAGATTTGACAACAATGTGAAATATGACGATATGACAATTGGAAACACCTTAATATATAACGTCTTGACTTCTTGCAAGTCTCTGAGCCTGTCAGCTATTTAGACAAACATTGATCAGAAATATCTGTCAAAAAGTTAGTAAATCACCATGACTAATGCTATAGGGTCAATCGTGCTTTGTCGGTTGCTCCTTTGGTTTACAGACTAGGCTTTTCAGCTTCCACAGATGAAATATGATCTTTAGCAATGTAGGTGGCTCGCTGTCACTTTTATTGATCAACAACCCTATCAACACCTGGCCATTAAATTATAAATCATGGTCATTACGGGGCAATGGAAACATCTATTTTCACTCAATTAATCCTGCCATTGAACTGCCATCTGTTTCATCCTTTACTGATCTCTGTTGCTTCTCGCTGGGCTGACCACAGCCAGAGGTCTTCATACTGTTATTGATTATTGTTGATGTGACATGTTCCCTCGTTATTTCATGACAAATTAAGCAGATGAAAGGTCCGGAGTTGAATCCAAGTTTTGAATTTGCAGGCAGTCTAGTAGCCAGTCAGAGCGCAGGCCTCCATCCTCTATCATGCAAGCCCGGTCTTTGACCTTGGTCATACTTTCACTCAGTTCACCCACAGCTTGCTCCACTGAGGTGACGGCATTCAGTTTCTCGTTGTTTTCTTTTTCTATTAGTTCTCAGCTCGGACAAAACAGCTGAACATAGATCTCCTCCCTCTGGTTCAGCTGCTGTTGAGCTTCACCTTTCACTCCTCACCATCCCCCACTGTGGAAAACAGCATGATTTTGTCTTGCTATTTTTTCACACGTGTGTCGCGGGTCTCGGCATATCTTTTACCATTTTGTTACAGCTACTCATTCGGGTGCCAATTCTGGTATTTTAAGCATTCTTGAATCAATATACATGGAGCAAATCAGTGGATTATAGCCACGGGTAGATAGAGCCGTACCTAGGGTGCAGCCATTAGGTGGGTGGTCCTACTGGAAGTCCCATCCAACTTTCTTGGCGGGAAGGAGTGACTCTCTGGACTCTTAGGGTGCCTCTAGTTGTGTCTGACATTACTTGGTATTTGACCAAAACAAATTTTGTGGTACCACCCACCCAATACTGAAAACTACAAATGCAGAACCTGGAGTGGAGAAGGAACCTCTATGCAAAGGGTTCTCATTTCTAAGTTAAACCAGCAACTTACCTTCTGCAAAGTACCACTAAAACCAAAACCAACAGCTTCTAAATATACAGCATGACGAAAACCAAATTCACGCCCCGTGTCTGAATTGCTCTCTGACTCATGGAGATGAAATTAGCAATCATTTGACAGCTGTGAGGGGAAATGTGATGAGAGATCCTTGAACTGCACTAGAGATAATATTTCATCATCCGGGAAGCTGATATGGTAATACCTCATTAGCATTAAAGTTTGCGTATTGAATCCTGAAATAAAAGAAGACTGAGCCTTATTGAAACCTTTCCTCACAGCAATTTCACCGAATCCAATGAACATATAAACATATTATTAAACAAACACTAGGCAATTTGGGCAGAGTAACTGATATTTGTCTTTCAAATATCTCTCCAAGGCATAAAACAACGTATTGCCTCCTAAACGACTGCAATTCCTTCAGAAAGGTCAGAGCGCAGGGTTGCTTACAATGAATCACCCTTGGAGCAGCTTGAGGTTAAGTGCTTGAGGTCACTGGTACTCCAGCAAAGCATCAGCAGGTAAAAATCATTATTATGTTCTTGCAGTGAATATCCACCCTTCTTGTTTGCATTTTTTTTTTTATATATAAATAAAAACCCAAAGAGTTTTTACCTAAAAAGTTCATTTAAAGTCTTAAATAAAACTCATAATCTCGATTGTAAGTTCTAGATGTCGAGTCGAGTTGAATTTTATTCATATAGCCCAATATCACAAATCACAAATTTGCATCAAGGGTTTAGACGTTCAATGGGAACAAATTGATGGAGAAACTGCAGTGAGTACTCAGTTATCAGAGTTCCCCCATGCAGTCTCGCTTATTCCTCTTTTCATTTTTCATACTGTGATTCAAAGAGCGAGTTTACCGTGACTCAGTCATGTGTGTGTGCGCAGCCTGAGACACAGCAAAGCATATCTATGTAGGAGTAAGAGCTCTAATAATTTAAACAGCTCTCTGGAGCTCTTTCCATACCACAAGATGTAACGAAAGTATTAGTGCATTTCCACCAGCTGGCAATTTTAGCAAAATTATCGGATAATGTCAAAGATTATCAATAGCGCTTTCTGCGATTTTCCCCCGTCAGTAGGAGGATTTGGTCTGACTCTACCTGGGAGCCAGGATACACAGCACAGATTGTTATGTTGTGCATTATCAGGAAACCTAAAACATTTGTTCTGTGGACCTTATAAATTATTAGTTCGGGAAGAATAAACAAGGACAACCGATTAGAGTACGGTATAGTCTGAGGCGCCTACATCTGCTATATATTCTGTATCTGTGTCGTCTGTTACCTTGTTGGTGTCGGTGAGGTCCAGAACTGAGAAGAATGCAATACTGTAAATGTCAAGTGAGCTCATTAAACAAGGGAAATCCGCTCTAAACTGCAAGGGCAACTTACTGCAAGTGATTCACTACAGATCCTTCTCTGCTCTTCCAGGTGTTCACCATTACCTAGCCTAAATGGTGAAATTGATCAAATCAACAACTTGCAATTTATTCACCTGCCCTGCAATTTGTACTCGACTCTGTCTGGCATGCCTCCCCGTCTCTCTGACAAACAGTATTTCTCCACCACTCAAAAACACAGCCTCTCTCTCTGAGGCGGAGGAACCAGTGTGACAAGGGATGCGGCTTTGAAATGAGGCCTTAAAAATGAGGCGGGTGGTGGGCACGGGCAAGTGGTTCCCAAATGGTATCAGTAACAATGAAACAGACCTTCTCATTAGGATGTCTATACAATCTCTCTCTCTAGCAGTTACCCAAGGGGGCAGAAGGGGAGGGCGCAGTTCTGGTGGGCAAGGAGAAACTGACAGTCTCATTACAGCGAAAACATTCAGGTTGCGCTTAAGAGGAAATGACAGGTCTATTTGCCATCAGCGCCATAGGAAAATGCCTTGAAATCACACACGCTCCTATATAAACAACTATGTGCGCATGTTTGCACACAAGCATGCAACCTTTTCCCCACACACAAGAGATGCTGCAAGGTGTAAGAATCTAATAGGATTACCTCATTTGTCAAGAGCATTTGTCAATTGCCATGAAAAGCTGGATGGATTCACCCTCTATCCACCATTGATTCTCTCTGAGCTAATTCCCCAGATGAATCGTTTGGACAGTCTGCTTCCATGAATCCTACCATGCCTTGCGGGGTTTTAAAGAGCAGCACGCAGCCATGCCTGGAATTTTTTCTCGAGGTTAATGATTCAAGGAAAATGATGAATTTGTCACAGGAGGTGAGATGATGAGAAAAGACATAATGAGGGCGACCCTTCCACCTTTCCTATGGATAATAATGGATAATAATAATAATATGGATAATACTATGGTGATTTGTTGTTGTTGTTTACCGTGCGGTGTGAGTAGGTTCTTGGGAAATGTTAATTAGGAGCAAATTACTGTTTAGATCTTTTTCACAATAAAAAGTCACAGTTAACCAAACTACTACTTTAAAAAGTAACTTTAGCAGTATTCTTTAAAAAATAGTGGAATGAAACTTTTGCTTTGTAATACCATAGTTTCAGTGCTGACATTGTGCAACTGCATCATTCAGTAAACATTATCTGGTATTACCTGTCCCGGTAAATTATGTGTAAAAATTAATGAATGGTAAAAAGAAGGAAAAAAGACTTTTTAAAATTGATATAAAATGCAAAAGTTGTTGCAATTGCAACCTTTGTTACTATACACATAACGTAATGGGTTTACCTTAATTCCCTATATCTACTTTACCCCTTTCTGTTGAGTAATTCAGCTGTACATTCACTGAGCTGAATATTTTTAGGTAAATATCATTCCACTTTATTACTGCCAGACTGTTCGGGTTGTTGAACTTTTATGGCAACACATCGCCCTACTTGGCATTCATAGGCAGTATATAAACATTTAATAAATGTGATCGTTAATGTGTTTTTCAACAACTATAACTCCTTGATGGGGCACCCAAATGTGGAGGCTGGTGTATTAACAGACAATGAATGACAAATACTAGCAACATTACAGTTGTAATGTGAAATGTGTCTTCACGGGAGTAGTTATAATAGTTCACAAATACATTACTGTTCTTACAGCTTCTTACAACTACATTTAGTTGTATTGCAAACCATTTATAAAATGTCTTAATACTCCTTATAAATACTAAATGGGGGGCTTAAAGTAAAGTGTTACCTACTCCAATGGTTATTTCATTATCATTTACAGCACTTTAAGTTTTGTTATTTTTTAAGTCTATTTTTTTAAGTGGCGAAATTGGGTGTTAGATTATTCAAAGAGGAACTGTATCCTGCTCATAAACCATACCCTACAGTGACTGGTGAACGCTTCTTTATCATGAAAACAGGGTTACTATCGAGTTGAAACCCTGAAATTGTAGTTAAAGTGCACCAATGTAGAGAAACCAACATATTTCCACAACAAAGGAAAATCGCGTCCCCTAAGCCCCGAACAGCAGTTCTTACTAACCTACTGACCCCCCCCCTCTTCAGTTGATTAACTTTATGTTTTATGGAGTAGGTCCGGCTCAAAGGACCTCATACCCATAAATAATTCATTATTTACCAGTAAAACTTGTTGTTTTTGTGCTTTGGTGCCAGCACAATGGCAACTAATGATGTAAACTTCAATGCTAACGTGAAATTCTGGCTGAAGACACACTTAAATACTGCAAACGAAGCCAGAGGCTCAAAGTATTTGGCTGATTCAGCCTCACGCACACACATTTCTCCTGAGAGGGCAGACTAATAATGGGCAACTAAAATAATATCCACAAACTTCTCTCTATGCGATGAACATCTGAAGCATCAAGGGTCCACCGAGGGGTCTCTGAAAGTCAGCATTAACAAACCTAACGAACTCAAAAACAAATTCAACAAGAGAACCCGAAGCTGACGAAGACAGCATCAATTCATCCAAGTAAGAAATTTTGTTTCTCTCTTTTTACCAGTGATCAACAGCCATTACCCTCACTCAAACCAGACTTAAATTTTCTTCAATCCCTCTAACCTTTCTGATCTGATTTCAGACTGGTTTACTTTTGTTCCAAATCGTTTTACCACCATTGCCAGGAAAACAAGATTGGTTCCCCAGAAAAGGTACGCAGGCTAAAGTGAGAATAATGTACCGGCAGGTGAACTCACGTCACTTAAGAGAGCATGACCATACACATAAGGCATGAAGGGGGAAAAAAAAGCACTCCTCAACCCTTCCTGGGAAAAAATAAAGTGTGGTATTCCAAATTGGCCTGAATGTGCTGTTCATACATCTGTGAGGCATTTTGTGTCCCAACCTTTTCGCTAGAAATGCCATTAATGACAGGATGTGCTCAGGAACTCTCTTACAGATTGTGTTCAGATTTGATTTGTACCACAGTCTGACTGGATCACTGTTTTCAGGTGGACTTGTTCAGGAGTTCTTAGTCAAAATTTTTAGGCAAACCAATCCTAAATTATGACAAGACTGCAAGTGTAAAAGTGCGGCTGTGTCCTCCACACATGATCATTGGCAGACTTGGTTTGCTGCAGTGTGGATAACTGTTTTCTCTGAAAGAGTAAAGACATGGAGCCTTTGTGGCAGTGCTTTGTTCAGACCGTAATTATGAGCGAACCGTTGATGTCAGCCTCCTAGTTGTTGCTCTGAGTCTGAGATATTGGGAATTTATGACAGCTCTGTTATCTAAGAACCACAGAAGTGTCAGCAAACCCCTTGGCCACATAGCTGAAAAGCCATCAATGCTGGCAGTTATATGAAAAAAAAAAAAAAAATTACATTTTTAAAACCACCACAAACAATTCCACAGACTGTCATACACAGATTGCTTGAATTGATTTTCAGTTTTTGACACTCCAACTACACGACACTGCAAATGTAGCTAATTTAGACTATTTAAATGATGAGACTACAAGGCTAACAGTGGAGGTAACCATCTTGGAAAAATGCGTGAACGTCCCCGACTCAGAATAACGGGAGGTATGTCCCGTTCCTCCCATTCTACCGACAATGCGTGAGCACCGCTAAATTTCAGTCAGTCTCATCTTTGCCCATTTTTGTCAGGTTAAAGGTCAAGTTAATTCTGGGCATTTTAGAGTTACCCGAAACTGTACAGGGCCACCTTAAAATTAAGTATCGCGTGGATGAATATCAGCACACATACAAGGCTACTTTATGAATAGACAAATATTTGACTGAATAGATTGATTGACTGATTTGATTGATTGAAAGATTATCGCTCAAAGCCCCCGGTGCCCTCCTGCTACTTGGAACACTTTGATGATATAAACATACATTACACTTTGCTCCTGCCTTGAGGTGAGGTCAACTCATACTGCAGATCATGTGTAGAGAACCAAAGATACAGCTGCATCTCTTCTCCCTCACTGCTGTGCATGCACCAGGCCCATTCCACCCGATACTCCTAGTTATTGCTCATCCCTGATGGATATTGATCACTTGCTTTCAGAGAGCTTTGTCCGTCAGTCTAATCACCTGAATCCCTGCACCATCTCAACCCTATGAAATATTGAAATCGACTAGAAAATGGATCAATGCCTCTTGGTGAGTGAAGGGCTGAAAATCTGAAGAGACGAGATCTGGATTTTGGAATCCTTCAAATCAGAGCAAGCCTCTAAAAGTCTACATGCTGTTCTCTCTTTGCAAATAAATCATCATTCAGTCATTGTTACCAGACTACGCACTATATTATCCGCTCATGTGCTTGGTTGTGGCTGTGTTTGTACAATGAGAAGAATGAAAGTGAAGTGTTTAATCAACCAAGTCACTGATGAATGAAGGAGGAAACACTCAGCAGCAAAAAAAAAAAACAATATTCAAATGTTCATCTTGGAGAAAGAGCAGGTTTTCACATTAAGTTTCACGTAGGCTTCTTATGATTGTTTTACAAATCTTTGCCTTGAAACAGGAAGCTCCACAAAGATTCAAAACATGAGCAATTTGTTTTCAGCGGCAGTAACAATGCAGAGATTTGGTAAATGTTTTTGGACTGAAGCATCAAATTAGCAGATTCACTACAAAGCAAGAGCAATTTGCCTGAAGGCCAGATGGGAGAGAAAATAAAGGATTACACAGGAGGTGGTTTGCAAAAATTGTAGATTCCTCTCTGTGTGTATATTATTTGTAGGGGACAGAGTGAGTGAGTGATGGAGCTGTAAGAGAGAAAAAACCAGGAGGAAGGCGAGAGATACATAAAGAGAGACCGGGTTCATATAACTGAAGGAGCGTCATGCCCTAATAGATCAGCCTGACGGGCTGATAGAGCAGGAAACTTCTACACTGATGGATGGCTTAATGTCTACATCTTAATGGGCTCCATTGACAGAGGATAGAGAGAAGCAGAGATCTATAAAATCTGTACTTATCTGGATTGTGTAAACACCTCCTCCATCTTCTCTTTTTGGAATTAGGGGGAACGCCGTGATGGGAAATAGCCCCTGTCTATCTAACCTGACAGATTTATCTTGAGCCCAGCCTTTTATTCATCACTCTCTTCGGATGTTTTTTGGTAGCTGAACTATTCTCTAAGGCTCTAAGGTCTTCACTTCTCTTATTCTGGCACCATGAAATGACATTGCTAATATGACAACTTCTACTTTCCCCTGTAATTGCTGTTTGGCTGACTATGCCAAATACCGTAAGCACACACTTTTCCCCTCCCCTCTTCTCACCCTCCTGTTTTCTTCCTTCTTTCTTTCTCTCTCTCTTGTCTTCCATGGTAATCACTCGACAGGGTTTCTAACTAACTGTGGCACAAATTCGAACAGAATTTCCAGATAACGGGCAACAGAAAATGCAAGTTAATACACGTTTCCAACCGCCACCACTATGCGAACATTAGGAGTTGGTTCATTGAGATAAACAGCTGGTGGTGCTGATTCACAGGTGCCATTAAACGATTACAGGGGAAGAGGTTGCAGCGAGACGACATGAATAAAAAAGAGCCAGTCAAACATCAAACAGTGGAGAACAATGTAGAAAAAATTATGGAAATGGTAACAGTCTCCTCATTGTTCCACACAGATTGGACGTTTCTGTCTGCCACTATATTTTAGTCTCTTCAGGGGGACACGGGTCAGCTCCAGTGGATGTTTAAGTCCAATGCTTCATGTAAGTCAAGATTAATTTGCTATGTTTAGTTTCATTTACTTTGTTTTTATGAATACACCAACGTTTTAAAGCACAAAGTTTTTGCGGTATTTCAAACTTTCATTTTTGTGAATTATCAGTGTTTCCACTCAGGTTTTTTTTTTTAATTCACAAATTGAAAATGTGCATGAAACAGTTGGAAGAAAGTCCACTCACTGAAAGACAAGCTGTATTGTCAGATCGCACCAGTTAAGCTTCAGCAAGGTACAGTACGCCTCTATGGCATCATACACTTTTTATTAAACAACTGTACACAGGCGTCCAGATTCGAAATCTGTGGTCTGAGTGTTGGAGGGGGGAAACTGCAGTGAACTACTCAGAGGAAAAAAACAAGGCAGGGAGATTTAAAAATGTGGGCAGTACCTGCGGTTTCATGGGGTGTTGTGTAGGTGAGCTCCAAATCCCGACCAGCACAGTGCTGGTCTGAGTGAAATGCGCACACTATATGCGCACACAAAGCAGCACGTGCCACGTATGCTAACTCAAATCAATGGCTCTGTGCGGCAAGTAAACGAGATTAGCACATGTACCAGCAGCAGTGCTCAACGATACTAACTAATAAACTTATTTACTTGGCTTGTAGTGGCTGCATCCATACAGGCAATGTAATGTAGCGTGTCTGCCAAACAATGAAAACTTGCAAAAAGGTGAAATCAAAGTCTGTCACAGCATCACTACCACCTGCTACTGTGTTATTATCAGCGGAAAGAGATTCATTGTCCTAGCAGATCATTAGAACCATCGTTGTCAGCACATCGGCTGGTCCCATCAGCCAATCACAAGGCAACTCTGTAGATCACTTATATTACTACTGCTGTTAATGCACATTGCGGTAAACTCTCTCCACCACCGCAAACTTTTCCTGTAATGAAGCCCAGAGTAAGCCATTACAGAACTACGTCCAGACTGTACTATGTTTTTATGAAATAATATGCTTAAAGACCACCTTTTCACCGATTAACTTTTAACTTTTTCATCTATAACTGAAGCACCACATGTCTAGACAGCTGCAAAGTCATTTTGAGAACACCCTCATAAGATATAAGAAGTAAGACAAATAAATAAAATAAACACACAGTACAACTCCACTATGTCCCTGCACTGCGGGGTCACTTTTGTGGTAGATGCAGTGTGAGGCAGGAAGCTGATGTGTAGTGTCTTGAAAAGGTACTGGTACATTCACAGGAGCAGATGAAGACGAGGAGAGGGCAGGAGAGGCACTCTGTTAACAAAATAAACTCATTACCAAATTGTTAACAATACATCAAAATGTTGACTGACAATGTGCAGTCAGACGACAAAAGCAATTCCCCACGCTGCCTTTTAGGCACAGCAAAGCTGATTGAAGAGACAGCAACAGCTTGAGCGGTTCTTATTCAGACAGTTCAGAGCGTGTACAGAGGATTTCAGGTGTTCTTACCCTCAATCCAAATATAAAGCCTTAATTTTTTTTTCCCCTCCAGTAAAATTGAATTTTGAGAAAATTGTCAAATAACGTGTCTCCCTTCTGTTCCTTTATGTGGCGCATTTTCTTTTATAGGCTATATACTTGCTTTGAATTCAGTTTTGTTAAAAAAAAAAAAAAAAAGGACTCAGTTGGCCGGTTTGGATAAATACAAGGCATTAATCTCTACAATTTTGGAAATAATTTGAGCTATTCATGAAGTAACCTTTAAAAGCTACTTTTGAATACATTTTCTTTTTTAAATAATATTTTATTGCTCCTCTATTAAGTTCAGCATAAACCCCTTGGCCACATTTGAATCAAAACTGAATATGTACACAAAGTTGTCTCTTCCGATGTTTCAAGCACATTGCGATTATCACGTCATGTAGTTGAGGTCAAACTCTGACACATCGTCATTCACTAGGACTGACAGATTTTTTAACTTCTTGTTACCTGGAATAACATGCAAGGGTTTTTCTACTAATGTTCGGAGGGGGGCTGATTGCATTTACACAGTGCACTTCTACTGTCATCTACTCTGATGATCTCCTGCAACTGCAGCCAAGAATCCCTGTGTCTGCAAGGGAACAAAGCAAAAGAGGAGAAACATTTAAAGTGGCTACAATCAATATTTTTATAAAAAAGTATCAAATGACAGTGCGTGACGATGTGAAAAGGGGTGGTTCGTAGTGATGAACTAAAAGAGAATTATCACATGGATCTGCGGCTCCCCTCGGCTATACAGCGCCTTATACTGACTTTCAGCTCATTGTTTTCAGCTCCACTGTACACCACCTGCTCAGCATCAAACAGCAGACACAGATGCAGTTAGAGACTACCTGGTGAACATAGTGGAGGATTTAGCAGCTAAAAAGCAAGATATTTACCTCTGGAGTTGGTAGAGACCAAAAACAGAGCTAAAACAATTTAATATTGGACTTAACAACTCACAACTTGTTTCCGCTGCCCCCACGTGGCCAAAGTTGAGGACAGTTATTACAGGTTTAACTTTACTCAGACTGCATAGATGTTTAAAAACTTTGATACATGCTGTGTTAAGGGTCATTGCTGCAAGTTTTTGTGATAAAGTTCGTGTTATGTTTGATGTTTTTGAACATTATCAAATGTAGGTGACTTCGCTCATATCAGGAAGGAGAAAACTATAATCCAGGCATGTATAAATAATCTAAACCAGAGAGAGAATCTGCATAATAAAGTGTGTGGGTGCAAGTCTTAAGTCTTAATGCATCTTGCAGTAAGTCAACTGTCTCCCCTGTCTTTCTTCAGTGTTTTAATCATCAAAGCAATGCAAAAGCTATAGGAAGTAAGTAATAAAAAACAATGTACAGACTGAGCCCCGATCCCTCTCTGTTATTATGTTGATGATCTGCGATCAGATTAATAAAAAAGTGCACCAAAGCCAATCCATACTGGTGCCCTGCTCATCCAAATCAGATCTAAAAGTAAAGTAGGAAACACATTCCAACTTTGGAAACAGACTCGACGTTACAAATGGGATAAGGTTCTTTTACACAATATAATTTATCGATAAATGTGATAACTTATGTTATGGGGTTCAATAAGATAAATCCTGCTGTTGTATACATGGATGCTATTATGGGTTAGTCATGGATTTATACATAGAAGAAAGGGAAACTATCTGCATTACTCAAACTTTTGATCTAATTACTGTATATTTATAGATAACGTATTGCATTTAATCCTCAGAGGTTGTTGCTTTTCTTGTGTTTTAAAATAAGTTTTATTACATACTATCCCTATTCTGAAAGAAACCACTTTCAGTGCTGTCAAATCACTGCACTAATAGATTAACAGACTAACACTCGGTAGAACTGAATCACAACTGTGGGAGCACATGTGACAGCTCAGATTTGAACACTGTTATCACAAAAGGACCGTTAACATAATCATGGCTGTAGAGCCAGCAGACAGCTTATCTAATTAAGTGTCTCAGACAAGAAAATAAATGAGATTTTAATGTTTTTTAATGTGCATATTGTCAGGTGTGAAATGTAGACTGGAGGAGGAGGATTGAAAAATCTCTATTAAATTGAGAATCACATGCATAAAGGGATTTTTTTCATCTTCCCCTGTGTCTGTCTCCAGGGATGCCTAAAGGCTTCCGTTCCTCCGTGTCAATCATAAAACCTCATGTGTGGCACACCATTTCACTGCAACTTGAGCTCCTGCTAGAAGGTCAGCATTACGTTTCAGCTGAGGGGAAACAAGGTGAAATGAAAGCAATTAAACATGTTCTAACCTTCTGTCGCTGAGCGAGAGGGGGCTGGCGTCACTCTCTGCCAGTGTGTTTATCTACCAACAGAGCATGTGGACAGAGGAGTGTGGCAGCAGGTACAGTCTGTGTGTGTGTGTGTGTGTGTGTGTGTGTGTGTGTGTGTGTGTGTGTGTGCGTGCGTGCGTGTGCGCGTGCCTGTGTGCGTGTGCACATGCATGTGTGTGGGCGCATCCGTTAAGTAGAGAAACAAACAGAGACAGTTCAGCATGTATAAAAGCTTAACCTGAACCACTGCACATGGGATCAAATACAAAGTATTTAGGAGGACATAACACCGCTTACAACCACCCATTCAGGTCAGTATTGGTCTTCAGTTAAACTGTGATAACAGCCAGTAATGGTCTAGGTATCATCCATGTTCTTCTTAGATATAAAACATATCTATTGTGATCTAAGATGTGTGACCAGGGAACTCATTTCAGCACAGTATGGGATACGTTTACACAACAGTCTGTAAAATCTGCACTTAAACCTGCTTCATCTACCTCAAAGAGAGACTAGTCCCTTGTTATCAGTAAAAGCTGGCGACAGTGCCTTTTACTCAGAAACAATCTAATTCAATGGTTGCCAGCCTCCCAATGGGTCACAAGATAAATCTGAAGGCTTAATTTAACAGGACATAAAAGAAAAATGTTTCTGATACGCAAATTATGTTGTTTTTTTTTTCAGATTTTGCTCTGGAGTGTTTTACCTCTTCAGGTGTCGAAAACCTGTTCAAATGAATCACTCTCTTTGGTTGAACTGCTCACAACTGCAACCCGTGAGTCACAAGTAGACGTTGCTTGACCGTAACAAAGGTCACACCCCAAAAATTTGGGGGAAACACAAGTCTAAGCTTACACACCGCAAAGTTTAACTGGCTCATAAGTTTCATCGGTTCACTTTGTTCCTTAAGCAGTTAAGCAGGGAACCAAGTGCAAGAGCTCCCAACTTTAAGATACTTTATGATCGGTAACCACAAACCACACATCTTCTCTTTGGGTTTATATCCTTTAAAACTCCTCCTTCATGATTGATTTTAGTCAAGCGGTCATGGTGAGCTCAGCGGCTCAAGTGTGCTTAGGTAAAGGCCAATCAAAGTTGGCTACATTTACTTTAAACACCTTGGTATAAAAGAAAGAGACAAAGACAGATACTGTTTCTGTGTTTCCCCACATTCACTTGAAGTGAAGTGAATGGAATATTAAAGCGCAATCACGCTATGCTAGCTGACAGCCGGCCGCCACACCGCACTGTGCTTTGGCCTCTTTACAGGCCTTCCCACTCACATCCACTCTGCGTGCTGATAAGTGTTTTTCTGGTGCTGCTGCTGTCGGCAAGAGCCTCCACAGCCTCAACCTCCACCTGCTTTGATTCTGCTCTCTTTCTATGCACCTTTGGGGGGGGGGTCTTTATTCCTCAACTGATTCCTATTGGGGTGATTACTTGCAATGCTTGTTATTTTCAGAGGGTAGTCTGTTTTGCCGCAGCAGGGAGCATCCGCAAGAGTAGAATCGTGCCATTACCATTAGATGGGGGTGCTCGTAGCACAATTCAATCATGAGGAGACGAGTTCGTTCACAGATATGTCCCCTCTAACCCTTCATTCACTAGCTTGAAGCTAATCAGATCATAACTCATTCACAAACGGTCCTTGCACTCATGGGTGTCGGACGTCTTTATCTGGACTGGTCAAACTTGAGATGAGGCTCAAGATTTGTATTAACCCCAATAACTCCGCAGGCACTGAGCTGCTGAGTTGCCCTTGGCTCTGTTCCCAGTGGAACAGTCCCAGACACAGTCTAGCCTACTTCTCACTTTACTGAAGTATTATTCTCTGCCAACACAGAAACAAAGTTGTGCACTAAGGGATGGACAGAGAGCGGGAAAGAGGTAGCGAGAGGACAGTGCAGTAAAAGTAAAACAGGCTGGGAAGGGAAGACAAACATGAGGTGGAAACAAATGAGAAAATCTGAAACAGAACAACTCTATCCTCTAGAAATTATATTTATGTACAGCGAATTTGTTTTATTGGGAGTGAACTTAAATGCAAAATGCTCACTGTCAATGTATTTTATTTGTTTTCCCTACAATATCTGCTCCTGGCATCTAAAATATGGTTAACATTCCTATGGTGCAGTTTAGTTTGTTTATATTATGACGAAGGAGGAGGAGGAGGACGTCAAATCTCACAGAACCACAATAATGTCTCATCATAACACAATAAAGTCAAATCCTTTTTTTCTGTCACACTGGGCAGAATCATACCAACGACAAACGGTGGTGGAAAGTAACTGAGTGCATTTTACTCAAGTACTGTACTTAAGTACAATTTTGGGATCTTTGAGTAATTCCATTTTATGGTTCCTCATACGTTTACTCCACTACATTTATTTGACATCTTAAATGACTAATAATTTTGCAGATTGAGATTATTAATACAAAATATAATCAAAATATAAATTGTGATTTATTATTACAGATTAAGATACCCAGCGGTACATAAAGTAGTTCGAATTAGCCCAACCATTAACAGCTTCACCATGGAAATGTTGCTTACACGTGAATGCATCAAGGATTATATTCAATAATAGAATAATACATTTTATTCAGTTTTTCTAATGTTTAATTCTATTCTGGGAATGTGGTAGAAGACAAATTTCCGCTAAAGTGGATAATAAAGTTGTATCACATTGCGTTATGTTATAAACTGTATTGTAATCAAGACACCGATTCCCTTTCATAAAACATAGACTATTTGGCAAAGCAAATCAGTAGCGTATAAACGAATGAATGCAGCTACTTGCTCTGTTTACCTTGTTCATCATAGCATCTCATCCCTTGAGAGGCTCACAATGAATACATTTTCTTTTGCGCCGTAAACGTGTGCAGCACGTTTCCTGCAAAATCCACCCCGGTGGTTCACAATGTAAAATAAAATGTACATACAGGGCAGTGGTCTTTTGAACTTGTCTTTTTTATGCCTGTGTTTTTGTACTTTATGATGATAACAGGACTGAAAGATTTGTGCTTTAAATATTTATGGATGTAATAAAAGGCTGCATGTGGCCTCTGTGATGCAAATGGCTCACAATACTTAATGGAGACCAACACTGCAGGAATCTGCTCTACTTAGCTCACTATCGTTCTCTGGTGATTGTTATTCATTTCACCTTAAGCTTTGATTAATGCATGAGCCATCTCAGCATCTCGTGTCAATAGTAAGAACCAACGGAAATAAACTGAGGGGAGAAAGATGGAGAGTGAGAATCAGCTGGACAGAGCATAGAGGACGGAAAGCAAACAAGAACTCATCTTGGTTAAAACAGAGGAGAAGAAAGGCGTGCAGCTAAAGATTGATTGAGGCAGGCAGAGTAAGAGACAGAGCAGAATGAAAGGGGACACTAATGGAAAAGCGATGTGTGGTCCTTCTTCCATATCATCCATCAGTTAAGTGTGGGTTATCTTTACCCTTTCCTATGTGTGTGTGTGTGCGCCTGTGTGTGTCAGGGTTTGTGTGTGTCCGTCCACGGTCTTTAATGGACCCAGGGCTACACGGGGAGCGTGCCTGACAAAAGTTCACATTCATTAATCATAACCTGCCACTTGGCGCTGGCAACCTCTGCTAACTCGGTTCCTGACGTCCCTGAGCTCCCCCTCAGGCACTCGAGTAAAGCCCCATTATATCTCATCCACTTCACCCAACACACAATGCTGGCCTGAAATCCGTACAAAATTGGCTTCCACACCGAGCCTCACGCTGTGCGAGGCGTTCTAGTAGCTGGTGTGGGAGAGGTTTCCCAAACGTTTTTGCAACATACTTTGATTCTAAAATTCTAAAACAGCTTCCGGTTGACACACGAAAGTAGCTGTGGTAAAACTCACAGTCTGTTCCTTGAGGAGGGAGAGACCGTTTTTTGATGTTACAAAGTCGATTTAAAGGAATGGTTCACCATTTTGGAGAAAATGTTTATTTTCCTATCAAATGAGAAGATTTATACCACTTTCATGTCTGCGCATTAAGTGTGATGCTGTTAACCCGGGCTCTCTTCAGATGATATGCCTACCGACACCTCTACACGGTCACAAATTAACAATAGCACAAATCACAGAGCCGAACATGCATTTAAAACTAGTGAACCAACGGGTACGGCAATGCTGTAACATAATGGTTGACTATCGTTTTTTTTGTCGCTTTGGGAAGCGGAACCCAGACGGATTTAGGAGGAAATTCCACGGCCATGCAGGAGCAATGCCAGCCGATACAACAAATGGCCTAGAGACAGGCGCAGTCTCAGTCCAACCGGTCATAGCCGTGCAGCCGAGTAATCTAATTTTACTCTCCTATTTATACGCTAGAAATTAATCCAGAAGATTTAACACTTTAAATTAATTAAAGAGTCTGACAGAGGTTTATCTTTTCAGCTACAGTTTCCTTTGCTCAGGGTATTCATAATAATGCCTCAAAATGAATGTGGAGATGATTTATTGATATTCAGAACCTGCACGTAGCACATTTATCCTGTATTTGAAACATATTAAATATTTCGATACCTCTGTAGTCAGGACCATCCCGTCCCAGCTGGAGGACGATAAGAGAGACTGCTTTGAATGGACTGTGCTGTCTCATTATTTTGGCTCCGTCTGCCTGGTTGGCTATTACAAATGACCAAAACAGGTGTCACCACGTTGGGCTGAGGCAGATCCACAAAAGCATTAGCACAATAATGGCTGCAGGTGTATTTATTCACAGTTGAGCTCGACCTTCTCTCCAAATATTAAAAACACTTTTCTGAATAAATTCACTTCCACTTTGTAGAACTCCGCCGTCTCTCTTTCTCACACTCCCTATCTATTCATAATTCTCTCTGAATGTGGGGAGCATGTGTGTGTGGATGTGTGTGTACATGCTGGAGCTCAAATGGTCCATGTGCTGTTGTAGTCCTTTGATGTGGAGGCCTTTGTAATTTTCTGCCAAAATTTGACAAGCGAGGGGAGGTTGTGCTATGTCTCATTACGGCTCCGAAAAACGCCCGCATCATTGTTTTCCTAACAAAACAATATGTTAATCCCTATTACACCGTGAATATCTGTGAGATTAATTAAGGATTGAACAATTTACTCCCAGGACAAGACCAGTGTGTGAACAACAAGGAATTATGGTGCTACAAAACCCAGATAAACAACAAACTGCTCACTTATCGAGTTTTGTTGTCCATACTCATTATTTGCCGTGAGTCACCATTTGCATCATAAATATCTCTCACATACAGTGCACACACACACACACACACACACACACACACACACACACACACACACACACACACACACACACACACACACACTACACCTACATAGAAGGGGATATATTCCAGCTAACAGTTGTGTTCAATAGATGTTGTGAAAAACTATACTTGGATGGATACATATTTTTGTATCTTTAATATATGTGTATTTTTTTATGTGTATATATATTGTTTTTACGCTTGTGACCACAGATTGTTGTTTGTTATCACTGGTGCATTGCTGTGATCCCTTGCTGCAAACCAAATTTCCTCTGGGATAATAATAAATTGAAACTTGTGTAAATATAACATCAAAATAAAATTGCGATGACGTTTTCCCGTGAGATAGAAATGATAATGTTCTTTGGTATCACTTTAGTAGTGTTTTCAAGCTCTTGTAACGCAATTTTCTACTGTCACATTGTGAAAACATTGTATCATAGGCCTTGTATTTTCAGTAGCAGTGGAAGAAGCGCTAACATCATTTACTTGAGCAGTACACACCAGTGTAAAATACGCTATTAAGTAAGTCTTGCATTCAAAATCCTGTTTAAGGTCTAGAAGAATCATCAGCAAAATGAAAGTATCAAAGTCAAACTACTGATTCCCAAACACACCTACGGACTGGCTGCAGTCACTTTACATTCATACGAACCAAGTGTTGACAGAGAAGCAAGGCCAAGTGGGTTCCTCTGACACCTGCTGTCCGACAGAACCAGAGCATGACAAGTACACTGATGCCTCAATAGACTGACAGAACCGACTGGCCTTCTGCTGTCAGACAGGAGTAAACAAGTGAAAGGCCTTACGAGGAACTCAGAAACTGGTCCAGATCAGACTCATTCTAGCGCATCTGGTTGTAAAGTTGTCGGTGTTTGTGTTCTGGCTCCGTTGCTTTGACATTTGGATATAAACTGACACACAGCTGCTCTCAGCGGCTTGTTCCTAGCACTCAAACCAGTGAGAAGAAATTAAAGCTAATCCGACGTTTTCGCGTGTGTCTCAGTCAAACTCTTTAATCACTGACAAGCATCGGAGGTTCAAATCCCATCACTTTAAGCCCGGCTTTACCAAATTAAAAGTAAAACCTCCCATTTTTTTGGCTTAGATCTGGTAAAACATGCAAAAGACTAAAATATCCATTCTTTATGCCAGTTACTCATTGCCAGAGGCTCTCTCGATGTTCACTTTTTGCCAAGAACAAGAAAAAGAAACCGTTAGTTTTATGAGTACATAGTGAATTAAGTATTCTATTCCGAACCTTTACAGCAACCCTGGCTGAAAATGTACACCAATGACTGTATATGAGCAGGATTAGTTAGGACTGGAACTGAGTGATGCCGGAACTCAGTGGGGATTCAGGATGTCGCTATTTCCGCAGGCCCAGGGAATGCTCCTTCCTGGGGAGGGACTGCTGCCACTTCTTCTTTGCCAGCGCCAGATTCTGCAGTAAATACTGACCTCTCTCCTGCACTGATCCGCTACTTCTTAGGATCTACCAAGAATAACACAGTGGGGGCTCATTAGAAAATGTGGTCTAATGTCGTTATCTCAAATGAGATACAAACCCCCACCCATGACCGCATAGATTCATGTTTAAAGATTGTAAAGGAGCACCACAGTAACCGAGACCACGTTACAGTTTTGACAAGATCCATGTTTGCTAACGGATTCCAGGTATGATTTTCCAGCATGAAAGCCAAAACAACAGATGCTGGAGTTTCTCACCAGCAAGTGAATGCAACAGAGGACAAGACGAATTTAAAAATTAATGTACTCTGCAAAAAAGTAGGTCTGATTTTTTGAAGAATAGTTGAGACAGAATATTTGCTGTCGTGTTTAACGACGGTTTACTTAAATTCCATCCACGTCCGTCATCCATGCAAAGAAGTGCAACTCCATACTTCAGGAACACGTCGCCAAACTAGAGCAGGGATCCAATGAAAAACAAAAACGTGATAAGCGCGATGATCCTGCCAGAATCCGGGATTCAAGCTCCCCCAATTAGCCTCTCCCCATCACCTTGATTTGATTAGCCTGCTGCTTTCTACCTACTCTGTTGTGATGAGCTCTCCTCAGATATCTGCAGGCGGCTGCACTGTGATTAGACGTGCTTAGTCATTCACAAAGTGACAAGCAGCACACACACAAACCCACATGCAAAGCATACATGAACACGCGCAGATGAAAACATATCTCGTGCACTCGTGCAAAAGCACAAAACCAGATAAGTGCAGAGTAGGTATATACATGGACACAATATTCCCTTCTCAGCCCAGAATACACTTGGATCTTTTTTTTTTTTTACAGATTATATCAATACAAGGAAACTAATGCACATAAACAGACAGACACTTTAAAGTGGTCACATTGTGAGAGTTTAGCAGATGCAACCACCTACTGTATCATGCACTGTTATGTCCGTATTTTAGGAGGGAATGCCTCTGATTTTTTTTTTTTTTGTTGTTCTGTTCTACATCATCACCGAAATCGCCTGCTCAAAAGACAGATTTTTGATCAAGGTAAATGGAAAAAATCTCGCTTCTTTGCAGCAGGCGATAAAAGGAAGCTGCAAGACTGAAAATCTATTCAGCTGTTCCCGGCTAAAAATGAGTAAAGATGCTCCTACGTGATCACAGTAACAATCTTGAGCCGCAGTATCTGCATGGATACTGATGCCATTAGAGATCAGCAGAAAGCTTTGTGTGAGCTATGATTCATGTTCTTGCTCACCAATGAATTTCTTTGCCGTGTGAAATTGCCCAATAAATATGCGGCGGATTGCAGTGACTAGGCATGACTGGAATTTTATGGTTTATAAAGTGGCTCAAAAGCTCAAAGGCATAAAATAGGTCATCACCTTGTGCAGCCTGCATTTCATGTTAACAATAAACAATACAGTTATTAAATCAGCCCTGAAATGTAACATAAAATCACACTGAATTGTTTTTATTCCTGCATAGACCATTTTAACAATTACCCTCTCTACAGTTATACTGTGATGGGTCTTCAATAGGAGTTCGAACAAACAAAAAAATCATTTAATCTATGAAAATTGTTGATCTGATTTGCCGGTATTTTATTTAAAAACGTATCAGAAGATTCCTTTGCTCGAAAGGAGAACTCTAAAATTTCTCTATAAATGTATGTAAATCCATTTATGCAGTTTTGCCAGTGAAGGTCTTCTTACTTTCAAAGTCACCCTGGAGACTTAAAAGGAGAGGGCAGCCAACATGCGAAACAGCAAATACATGAAACAATTGTATTAATACACAAAGATCCCTTTTTTTCTCAAGACTACTTTGAAATGTTCTGGACATTTGGCGCATGAAAAAAGCAAAACATTATAAGCAAGCACACCGCCTCAGCGGCTGTGAACCGAGTATCCACCAAAACAGCAAACAAAACAAAACAAAAATCTTACTTATGCTCTGGCTCTTCAAAGACTGGCGTGGGGGGGAAAAAATTCACAGACTTTGCAGTTTGAATCTGTAGACTTACAACTGAAGGCCTGTTGCATAATTGCCCCCAAGTTGGATAGAGGGTAACCTCCTTCCCACACCTCCAGTCCCTGTGCCAAGTTAAAATCCTGGTAAGAAAGCAAACATGCTGACCACCAAATCAACACGGTAACAGTGTTTCTGGAATAAAGCTTGTGATGTAAATGAATTTCAAACGATCCTTTACAGTACTGTTACTGAAAAACTATATCTATAATATTAAAAATATCACATTACTGTCACATGTTAGTAAGTCGTCGTTGCTGACCGACACTGGTCTTGGAATGACTATTGTTTCTTCAAGCAAACGATGCTCTGGTTTTCATGCACTGGTCTTCAAACATGACGTTCTCATCCTGCAACAGGGGGTCTCGGGACGGTCCCGTTCAACCAACAACAATCAGTGTTGGTTACTTTTGATGGCAATCCAACCTCCACCGTGATCACCACCACGCCATAATCTTAACCAGATGACTTTGGGATGCCTACAGTTTACCACAGGGGCGACAGATCGTACAATGCTCAAACGAATAATTTTTGAAAAGCCCGTATGGATTGTTTGGGAAAAGGTAGACAGATTGCCTATTAGGACTTGTTGAACTACTCAGATAAATCCTGCCTTTCAAGGCATCTGATGTGCAAATATTGCTCTCTGCAGCACCTGAACACATAAAAAAAAAAAAAAAAAGAGGATTAAGCCGTATTCTACCAAGCAGGTCATTTAAGGCCTTTGCAGCAGAGCAAGGGCAGCATTCAACAAACGTCTGCTATTCAACCTCCCAGCTTTCTTTCAGGGCACGTTCCAGCAGCTCAGAGAAATATGGGAACAGGTATCTGTATAAACAGCTTGTTAAGTAAACAGGTCTGCAGTTCAACAGCTGCTATGGTCAGAGATTGGTGACCAGAGAATAATGAGAGAGGTGCAATATGCTGGAATACACACAAAGCTGTATAAACACACACACAATCGAAGAGCAGCATACACAAATACTCTGCATCCCATTTTTCCAGTCTCTCTCACACACGCGCACACACAAATTTGTAATTCTATCTAGCCCCCCTTACCCTAACGTCAACCATCACAACTAAATGCCCAACACTTACCCTAAAATCCAGTCTTAACCCTCAAACAGCCCTTTAAAGGTGTGTCAGAAAGTGAGGACCGGCCAAAATGGCCTCACTCCAAGGGTCTAAAAGGCAAACCGGTCCTCACAAGGATAGGAATACAAGTACACACACACACACACACACACACACACACACACACACACACACACAATGTTTCTGAGCAGATGTTGGCTGACAGGTTTGAATTCAAGTGAGTCAACACCTTCCACTCCTGTCAATAGCACTGAATCTTCTCACCTTAACATCACCTTCCGTCTGTGTGTGTGTGTGTGTGTGTGTGGGATGCTGACAATGGAAAATATAATCTAGTGGTGAGGGAAAAGAATATTCATTTCTGATACACACATACTGGAGAATAGAATAAAGTAGACTATACTAGACTACAATACTACAAGATTAAAAAAAAGAAAATATTATAATAGGATAGAATAGAATAGCGTAAAATAGAGCAGAAATAAATACATACATTAGCCGCCAAAATTAATTAAAGGAAAGAGGAAAAGGAGAGGGAGGAGCAAAAAAAGGAAAGGAGACAGATATACACCATCTTTTTAGCAGATGAATGGCTCCCTGTAGGCGAGAGGCAACACCTCCCA
This sequence comes from Xiphias gladius, assembly GCF_016859285.1. Lineage (NCBI taxonomy): Eukaryota > Metazoa > Chordata > Actinopteri > Istiophoriformes > Xiphiidae > Xiphias > Xiphias gladius. Next base: position 7,376,622 of record NC_053403.1, on the reverse strand, counting down.
GCCTTACTGCTCCTCAAGCACTGACCCAGTATCAGCTCTCTTGTTCCACATTCATTTAGACCTCCAACAACTAAAAACTGACCCTGCGTCAGCTACAAGTCGGGGTGTAAAACTAGGAGCTCTTCTCAATCTTCTCGAAACTCCATTATTTTCAAGTGGAGCTTGATACTCTGCATCCCAAAGCTTTGGTAAAGGGTGGATCAGGACCACGATTTGCATCCCCCCCCCCTCTCCTCGTGCTCGTGGACGAGTGATGACTCATCCAGGACGGCTAATGGGAACACAGTCCTGGGCATACATTTTTCATAACAAAGCAACCTTTCGTGTAACAGGAAATGTTGTGAATCAGTGGCTCATCTTTTACCAGCGAGCCTTGTTTTGATGCAGAAAGCTTAATGGATAGCGGAAATTTCGTAATTTCATTGGAAATCTGTTTTTAGAATAAGTAACGCCTAACTGAGGCGCGGAATCACTATGGCCTGCGTTCAAATGCTTGGTTATGGATGCACACAAATGAACTGGTGCACAATAGTAGGTGCGTTCCTCCATTTTCATCTGCAGTTTAAAACGTGTCTGACCTTGGCTCACAGTAAACAGTAAAGACACCTTGTCCCGCACTAAACATGTTCATTCACACAATGGAAATGTAGCAAATTCCCATTTTCTCTGGAACGTTTCAAAAGTTTGCTCATAGTAAAATCCATCTGGTACCTGTCCAACGTTCCATTTGTTTTTCCGTCTGTTTTCTGTGCTAATTCTGCTGGATGGGATGTGGGGCCCGTACCACTGAACACCCTGCTGGTCACTCACAACACACACGTCACTGTAAAAGGTAGACAGGTGATGTGTGTGTGGTTTGTGTGAGTAACCACTAAAATATGTCTCTCTTTGGTTTATAATGTTAAGTAAATTATTACAGTTATGTAGCTTTGATTTATATCATATAAACTTAAATAAAGCAGCTTCTCCTGATTGGATCATCTGAATTATATCAGCCACATCTACTCACTCGTCTGGGTTTATTGTGTTGTAACTCTTTTCCACCTAAAATTTGACCTCTCTCCTCTCCTTTTTTCCCCATTTTTTGTGGGGAAAAATTGCTTTTCAGGAGAATCCAGTGTCAGCTTAAGCATATGGGTTGCATAAAAGAGCTTGCAAATATAAGAAAAAATGTATAGAATATATTAAATAATTGACTAACATATCAAAAACTTTGATTTAAGTCACTAGCGACTTGTATGATGCCTCTCAAAAATTGTATAAAGGCTAAAAAGCAGAAAAAAATGGATGGATGGATGGTTTGCGTGAATAAAAGCCTGTTGAAAACTGAAACCTCTTCACATCTCTCCATCTTTCTACATTTCAAAAACATATCGTTGTTCAGCTGTGGTAACACGTCCTAACGATTCATACTTTCTCTCTTCATCTTTTCTTCAAACCAACTTCATACTCTTCATCTGTTGTCAACTTGTTCTCCTCTTTACCTAGTTTTTTTATTTTATTTCTGCCTCCCTCTTGCTTTCTCTCTCTGCACCTCCCTCGCCGACCTGCATCAGAAACTCATTTATCAAAGCCGGCACTGGCTGTTGGCGTCCTGCAGTTCCTGCTGCACCTCCAGCCTCTTTCGACAGATGCAGATTTTCAAAGCCTGATTTACTATAGATATTGACTGTGAGTTTGCCAGTAGCATATATTTTGTGCCAGTTATCAATATTTAAATTTTCCCTTAATGCCCTTCAAACTCTATTTTTTCTTTTCACTGTGGAAATGCCAATGCAAACAGATAATGGATGCTGTCCATTGAAATCAAGGTTGAAACACACTTTAGGCGGATTAATTTCTCTTTAATTCTTTGAGGGCACTGTAAAATTCTCTCCCCAGTGGAAAAAAAAACGCTGAGGACAAAGGTCAGTGGATGTGTGCTCTGACTCATAACTGAGAAATCAATACACCAAATTCATCAGATTCAGATTATCAATAAAACAATGAACTAAAATTACACATCTTAGCAGAGAATGTCCACTTCTTACAGTTACTGAGTTTTTCACCTCGTGTGTGTGTGTGTGTGTGTCTTTGTGTACACATGCAGTCTCAGTTTTCAGTGACCCAAAAAAACACATGTATTTTAACAGCAAATGTACTGTTGTTTCTAATTACCCCAGACACAGAACTGAAAAACTACAGGGTTTGACAACATCATTTTTCCAAACATGAGCCTTGGGTGTGTTTGTATGTTTGTTTGTGTTCTTTGCCTGGACCATTTTTTTCTTTTTGAGACTTAAGCCTTGAGTGTGGGGACATTTTTGGAAAGTGAAGGCGTTTTTTTTTTTTTTCCTGGTCCCCACCTCTTCGAAGACCTGTTTGAGGGTTAAGGCTTGGTTAAAGGGTTAGGGGTAGAATTAGATCCAGTTTAAGGTTGGGATTAGGCATCTCGTTGTCATGCTTGAGGGTTGGTGGCAAGGGAGTGAATTTCCTCACAATAAATCCAGAAAACTGGCTAGATTTAGGTTTAGGTTGGGAATAAGCACAAAAGCCACAGCAGGTATAGTGTAAGTACACATCAGCAGCACAAGAGTCACTCACTTTGCATTCGGGAGGGAAGGTCATTGGAAAGTAGCTGCGCTGTCGTAATTTTCTAAAGTCGGGAACACACCAGCCACAATGAGCAACCAAAACACCAGCACCAGTCACAGTCGCACAAAAATTTACTCAGCAGACAACAACTCACTTGTATCTGCTGTTGCTGGTTGTTTCTTTCAGTTCGCCTCTCGGGAGATTTGTCCGTGAGGTCGCATCTAAATCGTTCAGGTGGTATGATGCCGCAAGAATGTCGCACGGCATTAATCAGAAAGGCCCCTTCTATTTCCCACTATTGTGGAAAAATAGAGTGCCATTATTTACTCCACTCACCGCTACTGGCAGCGGCTGTGGTCACCTCACGTACATACAGGCATTATTTGCCACAATAATTTGAAACAGTGGAGCCTTTTGGCTGAACGGCAAAACGTCTTCAATCGAAACTCTAGTCCAGTGATTTGGATTCAGCTTTTTCAAGACACAGGCAAAAGTTTTACGCTCCCAACTTCCCCACTCAGAACACACACCAAGGCAACGCACAAGGCACAGAGTCCAACACGAGCTAATAGTTCGAGGTGAAGCTCTGCAGCGTAGTGATTAAGTTTTAGCTAGAAGAACAAATCCCACCAGGAGGCTCTACCTGAGGCCGCTCTGCCTTTATTGTCGCTGCTGCAGTGGGCTCATAAAATTCATTCCTACTCTAACATGTTATAAAATGCAAATTTATCAATCGTGTCTACTGCCGGTAGATAGACTGCTTTCGGTCTGTGTGAACTGCAGTTCGCAGGCTGCAGTTACAGAGTGTACGAGCGTTTTCCCTCAGAGAAAAGTGAACAAACGTTATTTCAGCCAGATTCTGCCTGTAGTTCAGACATGCCAGCCCTCTGACATAGGGAAAAAAGTTTCAAATTCTCCCAGATATTTCTTTAACTTAATGTCACTGTCTTTTAATCTTTGTCTCGGAAAAATGTGTGTTTTTACCGACATGACTCATAAGTAAGTGTGCGGACTCGCTGCCTGCTGGTAAGCAATGCCGACCCAAAGACCACGCTCTTGGCCTGGTGCCACCCCATACTGAGCACAGGAATACCACCACTCTCCTCCCTGCTGCTTCTCAGACTCGCAGAGCATCAGGGCACCATGCAAAACCCCGTTCACCAACCCACAGTTCATTTATCATGATAAAACACTGCAGGGGGGTGATGTCTATATTCACACATCCCTGCATTCGTTCCCAGGCCCAGATCATTTAAGAGAAAGGGAGATTGCTTTTGGAATAGAATCCTTTAATGGCCTCGCGTTTTATTCAGTTTTAGATTATATATATATTGAGAAGCGATATTGATTCCTGCAGGAGAAACAGTATATTCTTTTTTCCCCTTCCACAATGAGGTCAAAGGTCAGAGCCAGTCACAAAACAATAGCTTCAGAGCGGAGATTTGGTCAGCAATATCAAAACAGGGATACCCACACCCTGCCATAATGTGGGTAATCCCTGCTACAAGTGGCTAAAAATTCCACTGTCCTGAAGGTTTTTGTTGATTCCTGGTAGTTAATGAGCCAGATGTTTTGTCTACGTGAGACCATATGCGGCTCAGAACGTGTCTTGCATACCACTGCTATGGTTTATTCTCTCAATACTTAGCCCACTTTACTCATGAACCCCACCCCGCTTGTCACTGCTTTCCCTTTCCCTCCCAGGATTGAAAGAGTTTGCCTTTACCGACCAAGAGAATCATGTCGGAAGCTTTGTTTTGAAATCCCTCTTTCACTCCTTCCACCGTCTGTCTGGAAAACCCCGAAAAGCTTCAGCTCAGTTTGCATTCTTCAGGACACACAGCTTCTTTACTGTTTTGCACCGTAAAGCAATCCGGCAGATTTACGGACACATTTGGCCCGACAGCTCGAAACGGGAAATGCAGTGCATGTATTCTGTAGGAATAGCCACACTGGCATCGTAACACAGTCATTTCGTCTGGGTTGTTGATTTTGAAACGTTACAGTTTCTTTCCCTGTGGTCGTATTATACATAGAAAACAATCCTAATACTTTAACATCTTCTGCCACTCCTACCTACACCGCCCTAATAACACACCGAACAAATCTTCTAACACTGGATCATCAAAACATTAATACACTTGCTAAATGTTGAATGTATACTTGTGTATTCCGATTTCTGAGACGTATCTCTGAGGTAGACTGACAGCTAAGCCAGCAGAACATACAGTGCACTGAAGCACTTACCACTGGCCTCAGAAAGAATTGAGACCCCTTCACTTTTTGCACACTTTGTGCTGTAGATTTAATTATATCTGGATAAAACTGTCATTTTCGCTCATCAATCCAAACATAATAACCCACAATGACAAAGTGACATCTTTTTAAAAAATTTTTTCAAATTCATTAACAATCAAAAGCTGAAATCTCTCATTTAAAAAAGTATTCAGACCCTAAATTCAGTACTTTGTAGAAGCCGCTATGGCGGCAATTACAGACCAAAAAGTTTCTCTCAAGTATTTATTAATTATTAAACACTTATCTCATATCAAGTTTTCATTGTGATGCTCGTTTCTGTTTTAAATAGTGAAGTGAAAAGAGGGACAAGGCACAACTGATCACCGAGGCCAACAATATTCCTGGCTCAAACTGTGAACCCTCGGCAGCACCACAAACTCTGTCAATTCGTCACTAAAGTGAAGCTTGGGGTTTATCTTTGCTATTACCTTTCTGTAGACAATCATGTTGGGGGAGTTGTCGTCCGGGTCAACGCTGCTCATGGACCTTATGGACAGCAGAGGTCGGGTCGGGGTCGTCTGGACGCTCTCCTTTGGCTCTTCAGACCCTTCATTGGGCTCTGTGGCCTCCACTGGACTCGGCTGCTGCTGCTGCTGCTGCTGCTGCTGCTGCTCCTGCTGCTGCTCCTCCTGCTGCTCCTCCTGCTGCTCCTCCTGCTGCTGCTGCTGCTGCTGTTCCTGCTGCTGCTCCTGCTCCTGCTCCTGCTCATGCTCCTGCTGTTGCTCCTGCTCATGCTCCTGCTGTTGCTCCTGCTGTTGCTCCTGCTGTTGCTCCTGCTCCTGCTGTTGCTCCTGCTCATGCTCCTGCTGTTGCTCCTGCTCCTGCTGTTGCTCCTGCTCATGCTCTTGCTGCTGCTGCTGCTCCTGCTCATGCTCCTGCTGCTGCTCCTGCTGCTGCAGCTCCTGCAGCTCCTGCAGCTCCTGCAGCTCCTGCTTCTGCTGAGGTGCCTCAGCCATCATTACAGTCTCTCCTTCCGTCTTCACCTCCTGCGTTAAGGTATCCTCTCTTCTTTATGTCAGACTCTCACTTCCTCCTTCTTTATGTCCTCCTGTGCTCTCTCACAAGTGGCCAGCTGCTGCTGAAGGGAGAGAGAGAGAGAGAGAGATGAATTAGACAGTACAACTCACCACTAGGCTCCTGTCTCTCAACTCTCTGTCTTTCTCTTGTCTTGTGTCAGCAGGCACAGGATGGATGGGGGGAAAAAAAGGCACCATAAATTCTCCTAGCTTTCTCTGTTATCTCTTCTCTGCAATTCCTCCCAGTCCACTGTCACATGAGATCGAACTTAACAGGAGAATAGAAGACATCAAGTTTAGGTTTTGCTATGTTTGTCCCTGCAGCATCTTTCTTTTAGTCACTCATCTCAAGAATTTATAGGATGTTGCATTTCCTGTCAAACAACATACAGGAAGACTCGTCATGTTTTGCAAACCGTTGTTTTGAAAGGAGAAAAATAAGAATGTGCTTCTTTATTCAACAATTTATGTTGTCCAAATCTTTTATATATGAGATACAATGCCAAAGAATGAAATCTTCCAGATCACTTCTATTCTTATTTTCAACCTAATTCGCAGATTCACTCGTACTCGGCCGGGCAGTCATCTAATCTTGGTCAACCCAACCAAATTTCTTACTTGATTGAAATGAAATGGAGTTGCTCCCAACTGCGATTGCAAACTTCACAAAGAAACTGTAAATTTTATCCAGATGAATATTGTAGTGGTTTACAAATTGCAAAGGTGTCTTTCTTTTGTAGTTTAATTATTACTTACAAAATATAATCAGGTGGAATCTAACACCTTGTACGCTTACATCTAAAATCAATTCAAATTAACTGAATTGAATTAATTGTATTGTCTCATATCAACAGCATCTCGATTTATATAATTAATTTTACAAGACATATATTCTTCAGTTTTATTTCACTTTAAATGATTTATCATTGCTGTCAACTTCCTTTTGTGTGAAACAGTTCAGCGGCTCACGAGGATTCAAGTTTTCTGGAAATCTCAGGGGATACAGTGTGTGAGAATGATTTATGACTTTGTGGTACAACTGTGATAAAGACTGAACTGAAGCCCAGTCAAGTTGGTTGAATTTCTAATCAGTACTTTCTGCCTCGAACGTTGTCCTCCTACCCTCTCAAATGGCGCCCTGCTCTCTTGTTTCCGGGCAATAAAGTGAACACTTTTGACGAGATCCACATACTCACACTGAAATGTGAAGCTGCAAGGAGGCCAGGACAGTTAAAGTTAGTGTAGAAAAGAAGCCTCTGCGCACTTACGTCCATTGCAAGCAGTTCAAGATAAAGACTTGTCAGAGGCAAATGTTTGACAAAAAGGAATCCCAGGGGTTTTTTTCAACTTCAGGTAAAGCACACCTGTGCTTGTCATGTGACATGCAAGTGGACATTGGAAAAGCAGTTCACAACTGTACTTAAACTCCATAGAAACTGTACAGGTACAACCTATCGCAAATACTGAAGATAAATCAATGCAAGGAAAAAAATAAATAAATAAAAAAAATCAGGAAACAAAAAAGTTTAATAAACAGAAGAAAATACAGCAGCAAAATATCATTATGTGAAGTAAAAACTTCAAATAGACCAGTAAACTACATATTTCCTGTGGCTCATATCAAAAATTCACATTTAAACCAAATGGATTTAAGGAAGCTAATGTTTGTATCCAATAAAGCGCTCTTTGAAAAAAGTATCTTTTTTTTAGTTGTACTTGCTCAGTACCAGGGCTAGATTAACCAGCTAGGGGGCTCCAGGGCAAAAAGGAGCTGTTCAGTCTCTCCCTCTCTAAGTGCAATCTGATTAAAGATATATTAATTTAGGAATATGCACCGTGTAAGCAGAATATCAGCTAAAATAATGAAGGTCTCAAGGCTACATTTTGAGGTCTGTCACGGCCTCGAGATCGGGTAATTGTGCGGAACCCATGTAAAGCCCCTTATTGTGTCAGTTAGTATTGCATTGTATTGGTGCATATTCCCATATTCGGCAACAAAGTTACAATTAATCTTATTTCCACAGACCAATTGCTGCACAGTGAACCCAGGGCTTTTGGGGGCCCACGGAGGTCTGGAGCCCCACTCAGTTGGCAATCCAGCCTGGTGAAAACCCAGGAAGCGAAGAAAAGAAACAATGTGAAGCCTTGAAGTGATTAGCGGGAGGATAATTAAGATGTCTAGGTTTTTTTTTCTCAATGGACTTTTATATTAAAGAAATAGTTCAACAATTTGGGAAATATGCTTCCTTTGCACTGAAGCCAATATGGAAAATATGAAGCTACAGCCAGCAGCCAGTTAGCTTAGCTTAGCACAAAGACTGAAAACAGGGGGAAAAAGTATACTAGTGCCTGGCGGTACACGAGCTCCTCTAAAACCACAAATTGCAGAATAGGAGCTGGAATTAGGAGGCAGTTAGCTTAGCTTAGCATAAAGGGTGGAAAGAGTGGGAAACAGCTAGCCTAGCTCTTTCCAAAGTTCATATAACCACCTACCAGCACCTCCAAAGCTCACTAGCTCACTTCAAAATTACTGATTTATTCCTTTAAACTGTGTGGGGTTTTTCTCCCTATGCCGCTTATCACAGTTATTCTACAAGACACTGTTTTATTATTTAAGCTGACGGCTAGTGCACATGACAAATCAATGCTGAACTTCTGGATGGCTGCACACACAATGTGTTCCAGTTTTCAGTGCTAACTTCTGCTGCTGGTTGGCTGTGAAGTGTAAGCACAGCATCATTTGTTTCTGTGTGGATGCAGATGGCGAGTGTGTTTTAGTGCGTGTGTGTGTGTGTGTGTGTGTGTGTCTCTTTGCTATTGGCACAGTCATTTAGCTCCATGTCAACCAGCTCTTTTGATCAATACTCTCATCAGCCAGCTGTTTGTGTGTGTCTGAGTTTGCGAGCAAACATACAAACCCAGTGTGCATGCTTTAGCCTCAGGGAGCTGCTGCATGTGAAGGAGAGAACATGCAGCACATGTTGGAAAATCTAAATGGGACAAGCATTTAAATGCATTTCATTATGGATGTACCATCTGTTTGACAGGTATTTCAGACCTAAGTCACGCTGAACAGAAATGCCTGATTTGTTTCCCAGCAATGCTCAAGTTGCACAATCCCGTTGCTCCATGTCTGGAAACATACGGAGCCCTGCTGGCTCTGGGTCCATACCTCCAACACTGGCTCTGACTCTTGATTTTGCATAAAAATGAAATTTTCAGGTTGAATACGCTTGTCTGATCAACCTAGATCACACAGTGATTTAGTGATTCAGAGAGAGGTCTCACCCTGTTTTAGATTGCGTAGTCACACTAATTGCCTTAAAGAAGCTCTGGTGTCAGGTGTGGTCACCTCAAGAGAAAAGCACGACACACATTCGATGTGGTACCCCATCTATCAATCTAGTAGATGAATTTTAATATGGAGAAGAGAGAAAGCTTCCCCATGTTTACTGTTGTATTGGATGCTGAACAGGGCAACAAGAAAGAACGGGTCAACCAATGATTCACAGAGAATGAGACGACACCTGCAAACATTCTGTAGAATTTAAAATGTAAAAAAGGCTAAATGATTATGTATATATATATATATATATATATATACACACACATATTTATACCAAGGGCTGAAAGAGGAGCTAGAAAAGATGTGGGGAGTGAAGGCAACAGTGGTGCCAGTGGTAATTGGAGCACTGGGCTGTGGCTGTGACATATATACATATATATATACATACATACATACATACATACATACATATGTATATACATAAATATACACATACATACACATATATACATATATATTTATGCTAATACTTCGCTATAGAATCCACCATACACCCAGCTTTAGGAAATCAAGTGATGACTGAAGGAAGAATATGACATTTATTTTTTCATGAGAAATTATTCTACTTGAGTACACTTAGAGCTGAAAATATCTCGTGCCACCTTTTTTCTTCTAATCACATGCTGTCATAACAAGGAGAAGATGCAGAGTGAAACTTGTCATTGCTTCTAAAGTCTCTGCAATTGTTTTCCCTCTGGACCCTCCGCTGTGCAACACACACCCGGCGTTTTCTTCACCACCCAAACCTCTACGCTCCAGGCACCACTGGATGAGGATGTCTGCACTATAAAGGACACCCTAAATTCAGCAGCCAGCCATCTTTATGCACAGGGAGGCATAATGATAAAGGCTCTCTTGCGAAAAAAAAAAGGAATAATCAAATAAAATCCAAAACTGTGTGTGAGACACCAGTCGCTGGGCTCAAATTTTGTGTAAGTAAGTAAGTTTTAACTCCATGATTTGATGAAAAGAATGCTGAATAGTTTTAATTTGTCACATTTATTCTCATTTTGACCAAATTGAATCAAGGATAACTTCAGTGAAAAGTCGGATTTCCATGCTCCTCTCGCTCACACATCGATTTACTATTCTGCACGATATACTGGACAAACTCCACTCACCCAAAACCACAAAGAGGTCCAGGGACCCGTATCAACCCGATAAACTGTAACTGGGAGTTTTTCAAAGACAAAATCCTTTAGCAAATGGAGAGCAGAGTGTGTTTGATAAATGATCCCAAAAATTATTACCCCACGTGGCAAAAAGTAACAAAGTATGTGGATATTACATTAGACTACATCTGTTATTGTAGGACATTTCATTCCAAAACCACAACCTGTTATATTTACTGCTGCAACAGTCTGGACTCTTCAGGAAAGGTTTTTCCAGATTTTGGGACCCGCAGGTGCTGCAGCAAAGGTCGACCACCGGTGTTGGGATGACGGAGCCTGACTCACAGCTCATCCCGTGAGCACGGGGTCGAGGCTGCAGTTCTTCCGGGACCATCTGGGAAAACACTTCTTTGTGGATCTTGCTCTGTCATGGTGAAACAGCAAAGGGCCTTCACCCAACGGCTGCCGCAAAGCTGGAGTCCGTCTATTCAATACACGCTAAATATCGCCGCCCTGTTTGCTGGAGCATTGAGATTTACCCTAATTGGCACCAGAAACCATGAATGACAGACCAAGACCAAAAATACGCATCAGTGAGAATGCAGGGGTGTTCCCATACTTTTGGCAATAATGTTTTAGTCTCGGCAGAGAGCACAAGGCAAGGCAGCCCATGTATGAAATAGAACCAGGTCACAGGTTATTATCCAATAAAATTTAAAACCCACAAAAAAAAAAAAACCCACAATAACTTAGAAAACATCTGGATGTGGTGGTATTTGCCAGGATGAAGCTCAAATCTCCAACATACTATGAGTTTGGAGAGTGCAGGTTCGATGGATGGTGGTGTCACACATCTACATAAGAGCAAAGAAAGCACAGATCTCTCTCTCTCTCCCCAACAGATGTCTTTGCTCTCTCTATCCTCGCAGGACCGCTCCACTCCCCAAACGGACAGAGCCGGCGGCGCTGCAGCCCAATTTAGACTCTCTCTTTTTTACACACACACACACACACACACACACACACACACACACACACACACACACACACACACACACACACACACAGTCACTCGAAGTTGCTTTTCATCGGCCCAGTTGCAGACAGTAGCGCGTACGCTTCCACCAAACGCCCGTGTGAAGGGAGACACTGCACCCCGAGCCGCCGGACTGTGCACACCGCGCCACATGCAAACGTCCGCCGGTGTCCCTTCGAGTGTCACTCAACCAACCAGCCGAGTGCCCGCTCCCTTCAGTCACAGGTGGGATCAACATCATCTGTCTGGTCCGCGCACACACACACACACACACACGCACACACACACGCAACGTCCTGACCGGCACTGTCAGATTAACATGGCAACACTGATCATTGACACTGTGGAGCACGTTACAGCGCAACAGAAATTCAAGCTTGTTTACACATCTTCGTGCGGCCGCTCTCCCTGCCTCCGTGTATCCATTCATCAACCCGCTCCCTCTTTCGTCCCATCTCCTTTCACCTCGTCCTCTTCGCCCCCTCCATCCCTCCTCCTTACCTCACCGCCGGCCTCTCTCCCGCTCGGAGCCGCGAAGCCGAAGAAGCGGCTTCACCGACCGACCCACCAAAGCGCTGCACAGTCAGGGGGGGGAGAGAGAGACAGAGAGAGAGAGGGAGAGAGAGAGAGAGAGAGAGAGAGAGAGAGGTGGAACAGCTGTAGAGAGAGAGAGAGAGAGAGTGAGCGAGGAAAGGATGCAGGATCAGAAGCAGCTACTGCTCTCTCTCTCCCACTAACATACCACTCGTCCCTGGTTTGAGACAGTGTGCGTTTATTCTTGCATTGACCTCTTGCAGGGTCAGAGGTTGATATTGTACTTGACCGGCAGGAAGTCTCAAACTAAACCAAACAGGACGAGAAAGCTGCAATTCAATGAATGGAAACCCTAAAACACAAAAAAAAAAAAAAAAATGACATGCAACTTTGCAACCATGCAGCTATGAACCTCGGGGGGCCACTGGGGGTCCGGGGCTCTGGGGCATTTGCCCACTTTGCTTGGTTGATAATCCAGCCGGACATTCAGGTACTAAATGCTGGTAAACCATTAAAATTTAGGGTTAAGTCTTAAAGTTTTTTTTTTTTTTTAGTTTTAGGTTTTTTTTTCTTAAATTTTAATTTGTAGTCTTAGTTTTTTTTTTTTGGTGTGGAACGGGGTCAGGAACGTAGTGGTTGTGGTTATGGTTGAGGTTAGGACAAGTTCCCAGGAAGTACAGTAAGTTAATGAAATGTCAAGGTAAGTCAATCTTTTTTTTTTATATGGCCCAAAATCCAAAATGACACATTTGCCCAAAAAAACGCTTCACAATCTACACAACATATGACCCTCTGTCCATAGACTCTCGATCCGGATAAGGAAAACCCACCAAAAACCCTTGTTACGGGGGGAAAAAAAGGGAAAAAACCTCAGGATGAGCACATCACAGTCACAACTTGTGCAAGCTCATTTTGAAATCCAGAGTTTGTCACATACGGCAGTGCCCACACAGGATTAAAAAAAAAAAAAACATACGGAAACAAAAACCACAAAATGAAAACGTGCATGCGACTGTTTTAGTGTCTAACTGTCTTTAACCTCCTCATAGTTCAGCCATGCTGGAGAGAGAGGCTTCGTATAATTTAAACTACACCAAACACACAACTAAGCATGAATGACAATAATATAGACACACCTCTATGTAAAAAAGTATATACACTACATTGACTTAGATTATTAGATTCACCTGTGCTTATCCTGATATCTAAGTGTGAAAAATGTCGATTAAAAGTTGTATTTTTAACAGATGTGTTTAATTATGTTGAAGTTGCATAATTTTTGGTGAATTATAATGTACAGGTTTCAAACGCCGGGGTCTCAGATCAAATCTGAGTGGTCACAAGATGATTAAAAAGTTGTTTTTTTTAAAAAGAAAGAAAGTGCATTTCATGCTATTCACAATTTTGTTTATTTTCTCTGTCTTTCTGCTAAAATGTTTCTATTTTCTTGTCAAACACTGGATACTCTCAACTTCTTAGGCTTAGAAATTCACAAAAGTCCCCGAAAAGTTGTGAATCTCTACACTATTCTTTACACGGGGCCTTGTGTTTTTTTTGTGTAACTTTACTTACAAGCTGACGTTGTGAGCTAACAGCATCGTAGTGACGGCCGAGAAATACAGAACGCTTAAGTATACAGCGGCCACACAGGCCCTTTTGTGCCTGCACTCTCAGGACACTGCAGCAATGCTGGATTCTGAAAACACATGTTTTGACATTAAATTTATCCGCCGACGGCGAACTTTTTCCATTTTTGCTTCAGCCTGGGCAGATGCCCAGGACTACAGTCCGGCCTCTTTGCCAGATTGTAGAACTGATTAAACTGACAACCCTCCAATCATAAACCCGCTGTTCAAACAATCAAGCCACCAGCATAACGGTGTAGAGCCTGAGAGTGTTCAAGTGCTTTATATGACCTTTTGTCACTGTGTTCCCCTCCTGTTGGAATACAATTACCATGTGTGTCTTTTTGTGTGGTTTTTCACACACGAAACTCTGTGCTCCCACCCTCTTATCTCACCTCTTCAGGCGAGGGCGTGACAGACAGTTGGAGTTGACAGAAAATGGGGTAACTGTATTGCATCACATTTGGTCCTTGCCTCAGGGTATTGAGGGGTTGAAACCTAATGGTGCCTCCCACTGCAGGTGAGAATCATGATTTTTATTTCTCAAACCCCGCGTCTGATTTGAGTAGCGACCCTGAGGCAAACACTGACGGTGTCTCCGCACTTATTTCCTGTTAACAGGCTGCCTTTGTCAGGGTCACAGTTATTGCAGAATTTTATTATGGAGGGCACCGATCCCCTCGTCAAGCTGATTTTTATCATGGATGGATGGATGGGAAGACGTCCCGTTTTCCTGGTGTTGAAAATGAAAGAATACTCGGGATTGCGCCACGGTATGTTGTGCTTATTTTCACCAGTGTTTTTGCGGATGTATGAATGAGGGGCAAACCTTGAGCATGCTCTCTCTTTTGCGCAACACCTTCACGGTATTACACCTTGTGCATACTACACTTCATTACTCAACGCACTAGCGGCTCCACATGGAAATGGGAGGTAACTGCGCGAACACTCTGGGATGGATTAAAGAGCCGAAGTGTCCTTTAACTTTGAGCTCGTCACGTCGTGTGAGTGGAGAACCGACCGCTGCCAAGAACAGAGTTATGTTTTAGCATTTAAAGTGGATCTAACTTCTGGATGATGTTTGCCAGGGGTTGCTTTTAGGACAAGTTCGAGCAGGAAGACAATTTTCATTCAATTTTACCATCTCCCTGGGGCTCCACGTCTCGGTTGTTCTCCAATGATTTCACTGGGTCTCCCATCACCCAATGATTATTTCACCTAAAAAGAGCTCGTCTGTGGCTGCCTCAGCGGGATCCCAACGTGGCTAATATTCATAGGGCTCTAGCACCTACGAATCTATCCAACCGACGGCGTGAGCGCCGCAGCCTTCACCAAGTAAAGCTTTTGCATTCCCATAACGTGTGTTGTCTTTCCTGATTGAAACCGAACAATATCTAGTACACACCAGGTGGAGAATTTCGTCACCCAAAAGAAGGCGGGGAACTCTCGCACACTTCGTTACACACCCTGGAAATCTTGGTCCTTGCTGACCTCAAGCGGTTTAACTCCTCACCTTGCTTCCGTGGTTTACAGGTGTACTCCAAGACCCCCGGGACATCACCGCTGGGTGTGGTTACAGGTGCAACAGAGCAAGCCTCCGACCCCATAAAACAGGCTGGAAAATTTTCCAACCAGAGCGGCCAGCACATCACTGCCTTTCAGCCCGGTGTTGATTCGCTCTTTAAAGCCATGTTTTAGTCACTACCTTGTGATGAAATTATAATGAAACATGAATGCATTCACGAGTTCGTTATCTCGGGATAACAAAGTTGTTTTCTCAAGATAACACGTTAATTATTCAGTTAGCTCAAGAAGAAGAAACGGTTTTTGGTGAAATAACAACATTAATCTGGTATCATGAGAAAACAGCTTTGTTATCCTTAGATAATTGAAAAAAGCATGAAAACATGAAAGAAAACATATGTAACCCTTCTCAGTTTGCCTAATTTTTGGTTCACAAATGGTAGCGGAAGGCACTTTAACACTGCTGAGACAAACGCACCTGCAAGCTTTATAACATCCACTGATTGGTAAATGTTCTGTACACTCTTATCCTGGCACAATAAAGCCATTAGACTCTCCTCAACCATTTTTCTTTTTCTTTCCCCCCCTCTTTCTCTCTCAGTGTAGTCTCCTTTAATTTCTCATCCCAGACACACGCAGGTCTAACAGGGAACCGCAGGCCCGGAGGATAAACTCTCCGCTGATGGGGCCTTTTGGCCGAGCACTGAGGCACATCAAAGCATCTGATGCAACGATGGACTAAGGGAGGAAACTGGCTGCTCACTGTAGCCTGGAACAGTTACGTATATATAGTGAAGAAGTGTGTGTGTGTATGTAACCAGTTCTCACATCAAGCAACGTTAACACACGGCATGTTTACAGTGATTCAGGTTGAGAAAATTCTCTGTACCGCTGGTACTGGAGACTAAAAATATTTGCTGGCCTAATTCAATAGCATATTACTGGGACAGGGTGTGACGTGGCAGCACACTTCAAAGGCCAGTTGTTTCTCTCTTTTTGCCTTCTCACTTTCACCTGCTGTTTAGTGTGCAAATGGAGAAAGTGGATGTCAGTAAGCTCACAGATCAATACGTGCACTTACGAGCTAACTGTCGTCAAATACAGCATTGATACTAATGGACCACTCTGGCCTGACAGATTGACGACCATACAATCATACAAAAACACACACACACACACACACACACACACACACACACACACACACACACACACACACACACACACACACACACACACACACACACACACACACACACACACACACACACACACACACACTTCATCACGTTTACCCATGGATGGAAATCTATAGCCTCCACTCTGGACCAACTGAATTACTGAGCAATTTTGAGTGTGTGTTTGAATGTATGAGGCGTGTGTTTGTAAGTAAAGTGGTTGGGTTGGGGTCGCCCGACATTTAGTGCTCTTTCACTGCTAAATGCCTCCTAACATGTATTTCCACACACCTTTTGCGCGTCTATACATCGCAAGGTCCCGCACTGAGCTAAACCTGATTCTCGTTCTAAACTTAATAATAAACCAGGTCTTTTGAGAAATCAACAAAGAGGGGTAGTGGAGTGGGCATGTATCCGAGAGAGGTTCTGTTTGTTAGCACACATTGCACCAGCTGAAGGCAAAAGCTGTGGAAAGTATATTGTATAACTGTATAAAACTGTATAGAGTATAAAAAGTATTATAAAATAGGTTATGTTTATTTTAACTTGTTTAAGGACTATTTTGAGCAGGTACCGTAACAAAAAATAAACCGGGTGAAATAAAAATCTTTAAGAAAGCCACACATATAACTAATGTACATAACTCATGTAAATAATGTTAGCATTTTAACATGAGAGATGTAAAATAGTAGACTCTAATTTAATGCTGAACTTATGAGCGTATCTTCTCTTAAGTTGACCTCATTGCAAAGTACAATATTTCTACACCCCATTTGTTTGTTTACATACCTGCCCTTTCATATGTGGGACTCATAGCTAGAGTCTTAGTCTTTATTGGACAAAATAACGACAATTTTGCACAGCGGTGCTTGTTGTCCTGGTGTGTCTTTATGCTTCGCAGAACCTGGTGGAATCAAAGAAAAACAAAAAAAAATCATACATCATCTGTTATATAAATCAAAATAGTGCATCACCTCCACTGGGCCAAGTCTCCATAAATCTGAGATCAGCAACTGTGGCTCAGCACAAGTTTGACACAGAGCCGACTCTCACGAAGCCCCCGGCAGAGCCTGAAAACATTTACCTGAAGACAAAAGCATAGACAGACATTCAGAATTCATCCATCCATATTTCCTGCTGCTTATCTGGGTCTGGGTCCTGGAGGTAGCACGTACACAGAGTAACCCGAACGCCCGAACGCCCGCACTCCCGGCCACTTCCTCCAGCTCCTCGTGGGGGTTCCCGAGGCGTTTCCAGGCCAGATGGGATAAATATCATCCCTCAGTGTGTTCTGGGTCTCCCTCAAGGAAATCATTCCAGTTGGACGTGCCGGGGAAACCTCCACACTCAGACCCCCAAACCACATAAACTGGCTCCTTTCAATACGAAGGAGCAATGGTTCTGCTCTGTGCTCCTTCCCCTTTCTGTGCTCTTCTCCCCGACTCAGAGGTTTAGGTTTTGCTAATATCTATACTAAAAATATTTGATAATAAAGTTTGTGCCTCAAATCTAAATGCCAGTGCAGGGGGTAGTTGGGGAGATGGAGTGAGTCTGCATGTCAGGTGTCTTCAAATTAAGAGGTGGCTGACATGAGTTTTGGATGGTTTTATCCTCCACTTCGCCACTTGTTTCTACCAACTTAAAGCATTTTAGCGGCAATTTTATCAAATTAAAAGCTGATAGGTGAACTTTCTCCGTCTCTCTTCTCGAGTGCTCGATACGAGCTGAGAGCCACACAGAGTGGCGTTGTGTGGGCTGCTGGAGCATGTGGGATGAAAACATTGGGGCGCTCCAAACGAGACACAAGACAAAGAAAAAGTCAAGGGATGGCCTCATGCTGCTGGGAAACAGAGTTTTCATTCGTCTTTTCCGGTCACATGGCAGCAGAGATGAAATGGCTAAGTACCAGTAAACATTCTAAACACAGATCATTTTAACAGCAATGAGGAAACAGACACTCTCTTATACATAAGGTGGACTCACCCAAACAATTAATTTTACATGAAGATACATTAAAGCTGCTCTAATCAATATTCTTACATTAATAATGGAAAAACTGACTTTGTGTAACATGAAAGGTGCTGCTCATACAGACAAATGCAGAGAATTATAACCCAATTCTGTAGGTACCTTTTGGTTCTTCTGATCATTTTAATGTCTTTCAGCTCACCGCTTTGGTTTTCGGGCCCCCAGCTCTACTGTTTTGGTTCACTCTTACCACTCTCTTCAGCGTTGAAGGCAGCTGTTTTTTTGTGTGGAAAAGCTCAGAAAAATTCACTATACACTACCTGCCCAGCACCAAACGGCAGACATACTGTACACAGTTAGCAACCAACTGGTGAACATAGTGGAGCATTTAGTAGCCGAAGAGACAGATGTTTCCCCCCTCTAGGGTTTGTGGAGAAGAAAATAGAGCTAAAAGGAGAGTGAATACCGGACACATTCAACACATCAACCAAGTTCCCAAAAGCCGTCTGAACCTACCAGTTATTTGTCATGAAGTGACATGCAAGAGATGGCTACGTTGGAAATCAAGAACCAAAGCTGAATATGTTCGAACTGGGTGTAAGAATTGATGCAGTTTGCAGGTACACTACAGACATTACTCGATGACTTTACTCGTGCATATTTTTAAGGTTGGTGCAGCCTCATTGATTTTAGGAAGATGAGTTAACTCACCTATCCAAAGTGATTGAAGAAAATTGGCAGAAATACAGAGGAGAAATGGCTTCTTCTCACTTCAACTTGACACTGAGCAACCATCCTCATCACCAATCCCTCCAGCGGGGGCTTTTATTGGCTACCAGTATACCGCTGGTAGCTCTGTGCAGCTCTCACATGTAGGTAACTTAAACAGTACATGAACTTTTATTTTAAAGCAGGATCTCCCTGAATCTTGAAGAAGCTGAAAGTCAGTTTCCTTTTAAAACCCAAAGGTACACATTTAGTTCTTTGCAAATAAAGGCACGGAAACAAAGCAGGTTCCAGATCTCCCTGATCACTTCAATTTAGGCCTTGTACACTTCTCTCTGAAGCAAGTCCTTGAAAGGAACCCCAGGTGATTCAGCCCCCACATTTTCCACCTGTGCCAGAGATGACTAATCGTTGGCCTCCTACGCATTACACCTCTCCTCCTCTGCACAGACACTGCAGTCACTGCAGCGCTGGCATCAAACGGCCCCAGTCATCGTTGCAGGCGGACAGACTGAAACAAGCAAGTCGGTCCACAG
Source organism: Xiphias gladius (assembly GCF_016859285.1). Lineage (NCBI taxonomy): Eukaryota > Metazoa > Chordata > Actinopteri > Istiophoriformes > Xiphiidae > Xiphias > Xiphias gladius. The sequence continues at coordinate 7,357,149 of NC_053403.1, read as the reverse complement.
CGGCAGATGTGACGGACAAGTTTTTATAGTTCTCTCAGCTGCATTATTTGCTTTCTACAGAAATTAGTCAGATGTTTATTCTAATTAGATATGTACTTGTTAAAGCACTTGAACACCAAAAAACGCTCACTATTTTTGGACTGTGAAAGTATGTAGTCCAGGCAAAATCTGTATAGCAGTTTTTTTTTTATAAAGCCTAAAACCCCTGCGTGCGTCGACAATCAAAAAGCCTTAACTGAACTTTGAGTTAAATTCCTGGTTAGTCCATAATAAAAGAAGTAATGTTGCTTTTCTCACTGCAAAAAGAGAAATTCAAGAGAGTCATAATATCTAATTTTATGATGAATAAATCTTTATTTCTTCTCTTCTATGATAGTTAATCTCTTGTAAAAGCACCATTGGCATTAGATTATTAAATAAAAGCAAGAGTACTGTACTACTTCTCAGGCTCTCTGCTATCAAGGTGTTAAAAAAAAAAAAAAAGTAGCATTTAAGTCTTTAACGTTTAAATAAAGCGAAATTAACACACAAAAAAAGTTCTAGAGCAGAACTCGTGGTGAGATTCTTCTGTCAACCGCTGTTTCCAAAGCCAAGAACGAATTTTCAGTCTCGATTTATAAGCCAACACGGATGAGAAGTCCTTGAAGTGTTCAAGCCTTTACTACTTTTGCAGTCAAATAGAAGCCTGATTTTTTTTAATGCTATTTTCAAATCAAATCTTTTCTTTTTTGATTATCCCGTGAGTATACCACTTTTTATTTTTGATACCAGCAAATTTATTTGGTTTTAATACTTCGCAAGCCAGAGATGTTTTGCAGTTATAGCAATCAGTTGTACTGGTCCAAGGCTATAGTAACACATACTTCACTCATGCTTACTGAAAATACTTGTTAGATAAAGATGTTAGACACTAAATTTTTTCTATAGAATCGTTGAAAATTGACTTATTTCTGTATTAATATAGCTTAAGAAACCACATTTTTTCCTCACAACCTGGAAATCTTTAGTAAGACAGTGGTGCAGTGTCAGATTGAAGTAATTAAAGCTGATCCCTTGACATTTAGTTCCAGTATAGCATGAAAGTGCTGTTTCTTCAATTTTTTGTTATCTTAAAAAAAAAAAACAAACAAACAAAAAAAAACATTCATTTCCTATCATCTCTTTGAGCAGTGGTGACCAGCTACTGCATAATGAGTGAATAGGAAAACAAAGGCGAGGTGGTTTCTAGCTCTGGCTGTGAGAGCAGTTAAAGTGCAATCAGGTGCAACCAGTTTGGTACGGAGCCCAATCGAAGCCTGAGGAAGCCACAGTCCGAATCCCAGGTCTCTAACCTCTCCCTCAGTCTGTATCTACTCGCTGCAAGATACAATCAGACAGTAGCTCTGGAGGAGAAGAGAGAGCAAATCCACTTCCCTCGGACTTAAGTATGAGAGAGACTGTGAGGAAAACATGACAGAATATGTTGGTGGCTGTTAAAGAAGTAAGCATGAGGTCAAGACGGTAAACAGGAAAATGCTTTGAAGTGCAGAAACACACACAAGTTAACAGCACCACTAATCGATACAGCATTTATTTATTTCAGAAACTTACTGTGATCACTGCAAATGTCTTCTTCATACCTTTACATTTTACAAAGACAATGGATCCGGGATGTAAACAGTACTTTTAATTTTTTTCAAAACATATGGTCCTCCTGAAATTGTGTTGTGCAACATCCAGCCTGCTCCTGTCTGATCGGCGATGCCTAAAGAAAAAGAAGGTTCTTTTTTTGTTGTTGAAGTGAATAAAGTCAAGCACCTTCCTCTGTTTGTCAGGAACTGCACTGGCTGGAAAACTACGGAGCAACATCTAGACAAGATTGCCCAGGAATGGATCAATTCACACTTCTTGTGTCCAAAACCTGTAAACACAATTCTCTATATAAAACATTGTGCAAAGAATCTCAAAAATAAGATATTACAAAATGGAACATTTGAACATCTGCACATTCACATTTCTCATATCCTTCTTCAAAGCAACAAAAACAAAGCCGAGAAAAGAAATGAAAAAACTATCTACATTGTGAAATAGCTCATTCACAACAAAGAAACTGGACTGGTGTGTGTGTGTTGATGTCTTTGTATAAGGTTGACAACTGTATCGAACATCCAACTTGATGCACACTTTTAAAGATGCTAGGAAAACATCTGCACTGCACAGTTTGTCATTTGGCCATACTTCTTTTGAAATCCAAAAAACTAAAGCACTTTCAATGTACAATAAAATACGAATCATTACCTAATAGTCATCGACATACGTAGTTCCGGACAGGAAACCAGTGTTCAGGGCAACCAATTTACAGTCAAAACGTTATGGACCGGGAACATTTCTGCCTATGAGACTCATGTTTTGGGAATATTTTACGGATTTCACATTACTGGATGACCACCAGACTGCTTTTCACGACCGGCCAACCTGTGAGACTGTTAAAACAACCAAATTATCTCACCGAGCAGATACTTCAAGCTATTGACTGTTCACTGGTGCAGTTACCATCCGTGACGAACACGAGATTCTTAAAACAGAACCAACACTTCTACATCCTTTTGTTAAGCGTCCACTCATCTCCCTGCAATACTGCAGAGCTGAATGCCAGTTATAGTAAACATCACATTTCTTTAGGTTTGTTTATTTTCTCTTTACATTCAGACCGGGTGCCGCTCTGTGCTATATGCTGCAGGGTTTTAATTGCATCGACTTAAGATGCAAATTTACGTAGAGAGTCAAAAACGGGGACTGTATTTTCATCAAAAGGGCTTTGATGGTCGAAGAAAGGGAATTGAGGCTTACGCCACTACTGTGAACAACAGTTTCAATGTGCATGCTCAAGTTAGTGACCTGAAATAAAGCCAACACTCTTGTAGTCCCATTTGACAGCTGGCTGAGGAAATAGCTTTGTGGCTCCTGCTTGTGTTGTAAGTAGCTTTGTGATTTTTGGGAAAATGTTCTTCCTTTACACCCCTGTTACAGTGGCCAGCTGGTCTGAATGATATGCTGCATGTAACTGAATGCAAAAGGCACACAGACAAACACTCTTCCTGCACTTAGCACACTTTCAGCCATGTATCGGGAGGCTGCCTGGTGCGTTTGTGGGTCGGTGAAAATATTCATCTGTACAGGAGAAAGGCTGGAGCCTCGCTGCAGTTTCCCCGGACAAACATTTATGAGGCCGAGTCTACGACTGTGAGTATGTCGTTGGTTAAAAATAATAAGCGTTTAAAGTGATTGCGTGTGTGTGTGTGTGTGTTACCAGATGTGTTTATTTTTCAGGATGAGGAAGAAGATCCATTCCCTTTTATCTGTTCCCCAGGTGCTGTTTCAAAGGCACGTCCCTGCTCTGCCTGGGAGTAAATGACCAAAATAAGTGACTGTAGGCACAGATGGATAGACTGATGTACATTCACACACTGACAACACACACACTGCCACTAGTACAGCAGGTACTGTAGCTCTCTCTTATCATGGGTATTTTATAAAGCCATATAAGTAATTTTTGTTGAATTATTTTCTCAAAAGATCCTCACATGCCCAACCAAGACTGAACCTGAGGAAAACTATAGACATTTGAATTTTAGCACAGACAACACACACACACACACACACCCACATACATACAAGTACACCTAAGGTCTGCTCCCTTTATTGAAAAATCAACCTCTGATCGTCTCTCAGAGCTAGATTCGGATTATTCTTCCCGTCCTGCGCGTCGGTGTGGCCTGCAGGTCGATGTCTGACGGATTGCTGAGGGGTTTGTTGCCAAAATACAGTGACTGGCGGCACATTTAATAATCATGACATTTCCACTGGTCATCACAAGAGGGCACTGTAAGCAACACGACAGCAGGCTCGGGCACCACAAAATACAACATAATACAGGATAAAAAGCATATAGTCAGGCTTTAGCCAGAATTAAGAAAGAAAGCCATTTAAATAATATAGCTAGTGACCTTTTTCTTGAGGAACTCAACACTGATGTCAGTTGTACTGTACGAATAGAACAACTTATTTATTTGAATTATAATACAAGGAAATAAATTAACCTGGGAAAAAAAAAAACCCTTTACTTTTCCCTCCCGAAATGTCTGTCATTTATTATCAGCTGGCTCTCTGTATTCCAGACAGTGGGATGATGAGTGGAGTCCTCGCTTTCCTTTTTTCCCAAAGCATGATCGTCAGTGGAAAAAGATGGAGGTTCTTGTGCAGCAGAGATTGGTGTCTTACAAGTTTAACCTTTAATACATCTTTTCCCACCTCAAGCGTCCTCCAAGGGCAAACTCTCCATTTTTGTGAGACAAAGACAGGAGTCCTGATTTCTTCCTATTGCTTTTAAGACACATACAGCTGGGATAGACCAAAGCACTCTGGATATCAGTCTTGTTTTATGGCACCACTTGCCGATGGCTTTTAAATGTGCTGTTGAGACAGACAGGATGTTGTAATCCAGATCTGAGCGACACAGATGAGAAGAAGTGAGAAAGACTGGCTGTACAAATCCAAATTTTCCTCCGGTGCAGAGGCAGATCGACCTGCCTCCATGTCATTGGCTGACGGACAAACAGCCACACTGACCGTTCAGAAGTTTAAGCTTTGAGGAAACACGGGTGCTAAACTTCTTTACTCTCCATTTACATATGAAGGAAATGAAATCCTCTCCTGTTTTCAGTGGTCTTGTGGCTTTAGATTTACTATGCGTGTGTTGGTTTGTGTTCAAGCAAACACTTTATGGCTGGGCTGGCAGACTTATTGCGTACCTCTGACTTTGCGCGGCATTTCAGAGACTACTTCTTACAAGTCACCTGGATGTCTCTGCTACCCTCGGCGCAAAACACTTGAGTCATCTTTCAGGGAAGCTGGGCAACATTTGGAAAAGGTAGTTGAAAAAAGGGAACAATGAGGAAACAAAAAAGGCCAGATATCAATTATAAGTTCCCTTAAAAACAGAAGCATGTGCTCTGGGGGATGAGAAGATTATTCTGACGTCTTCAGAGAGAGGAAGGAGAGCTTTCTCTTTGTTGGAAATTTAGCGAAAGATTTTGGCACAACAAGATCACAGAGTAGCTCTTCATAATCTGATAAACACCCATTTTTCTTGAGGTTCATCCTGAGAAGTTTAACACAGGGTCTGTGGAGGCTGAGACTGGTTGGCGATAAAATCCCCTGATGTTTGAAGCCAATGGAAGATAGTGGGAGGGTTCGGCGTCAGGCTAAACGAGTCTGACAGCAAGTCTCCACTTTTCTTGTGCACAATTTCTTGTCAGTGTCGACCCCCTCCGCGTCTCCTTCCAGACTGTGGGCTGATGTGTTAAGTTGTGTGCGTGCGTGTGTGCGTTAAAATGTGCCGGAGTGTGTCAGTTCATGTCGATGGTATTGAAGACCCACTCTGTGAACTTCTTGAGCTTGGCAGCAGAGGTCTGGGAGTCCTCCTGCAGCCTCTGGTTGTCCTCCCAGAGCCTTTTGATCTGAGCCTGAAGCCGCACCTTTTCTTCACGCTCCTGCGAAAGATGGAGAAAGGCTTTGGTAAAATGAATAGATTAGAGGAATTATTAAGCAGTTAACACAAAACATAAAAATGATTTAAAACAAATGTTTTGCTAGTACAAAAGGAAAAAAACTTTGCTAAACACTCAATTTCCATCTGAAACGCAATTCTCTCTATCTATCTCGGATATTTTCGATCTGTTTGGTGTTAACATAAACAACTCAGGCCTGCAGACAGTGAGTCAAAACTAGATAAAACTTTGATTTGTCGGTTGATTTTATCTGCTGACATTTTCAAATCCACCAAAAGCACAATGAAAGTAAATCAGGCATTTAGCAATTTTTAAGGAAATGTCTGAAAACTGGAGAGAGTTGCTTGATGCTGTCTATAACCATATTAGTTTTCCTGGTGTCAAATTCATTTACAGCTACTTAAAAAATAAAAAATGAAGCGAGCTCAGCATTTCACAGAAGGCTGGCAGTTTAATCAGATTTGCATTAGAAATAAATCACAACCAGACTGCTGCTATTTTGCGGGTGGAAACTCTTCACTGTGTAGAGGGGAGACTTGTTAACAGGTAGGCTGCAACGTCTGCAACCAGTGGGTCAAAACAACTCAAAGTTTTTAAAAAGGAACAGCGTGCCATAGCAGCAGCTGACCTTTTAAGCTCCCAGTCCTGTCAGCTAAGAACGAGGTGATGGCGCTACTGGACGTGATCACAAAAACTGGATGAATTAAAACCATTCCCTCACGCTGATGTTATAAGCAGAATATGGTGCAAATGCGGATCTTTCCAGTCTGGGGTTGCTAGTAGAGGTCACGGATGGTTGTATAATGGTGTAAGGAATGTTTTCTTAGTACACACCGGGCAATGTAGTACCAGCTGTACATCACTTTGTAGCTAAAGCTTGTTTCTGACACAGCCATAGTCCATCGGTTTTCAGACAGATGCCTCTGGCAGGATGCCTGGCCACATTCATTCATCCCCAAAATTTGACCATAAGGGAGATTCTTGGAGAAGGTGAACATAATATTTGTGGCATAAATATGCTCTGATAAAATATAAAAAAAATTGTTTGACACTGGAGAATTAGCTTGGATCCCTGAAAGTTTTTTTTTAGCCTTTTTGCCTGTAAACACAGTGGAAGTAACTGAATCGTAGACACAAACTGGAAATGAATGTATGAGCGGATGGGAAACCATTTAAGTCCATTACTTCAAATGATTCTCATAAGAATACAAGAGCGACGTTAAAACGTTTCCCTCCTACCTGGTATTTGAAGTAAAAACCAATAGTTTGAGTGATTGCAGTGAAATCTGAGTCAGGTGTTAACAACAATTATCAGCAGAGCACAACCAAACAACAGCAGCAGCACTCAACTGCCGACTGTATTTTCTATTGAAGACAAAATATTTATTTACGCCCCCTGCTCCTTGTTAAACTGTATGCAAATCAACCAAAGTCTTTCATTTTTCATCCGCACTTGAGCAGAAAAGGGGAGCAAGAAAAATCATCTTTAAACACAAAATGGGGTTGAGTAGAAATGGTACAGTAGACATGCAGACAAACGTTCCTGTTCATCGCATGGAAATGAACCTCATACATGCATACATGTGTACGTATGTACTGCACATGTGTCTACAGGACGCATGTCTGTTATGTTTGCATTTTCTCTCCCACCTTCTTCAGGTCCTCCTGGAGCATCTTGACCATAGCCTCAAGTTTAGTCACCTTCCTCTCCAGCCCTATGTGACCCTCACTGAGGTGAAGAAAGAAACAAAGCCCATTAGCAACCCATCGTTAAAACACTCACTTTTACAGAGTTGGTCATTAAATTAAAGTTATGTTTAATCATGACTTCAACACACACTGCAGAACAATGAATGAACACAGTTTACACTATGTGACCCAAAAAGTCATGAATACGTGACGTCAATACAAATAATATATCTCTGAGATGAGACTCACTGAATTAATTTTAACTGTCTTTTTTTAGCAATAGCTAACCATGAGTAGTTATACAGCTTGGTTGGCAGGAGACTCACTTTCACTGTCTGTAGTTTGCCTGCAAGATCAACGAGCTCTGGTACTGAGGCCACTTAATGTGTTGCTGGTGCATTTCATGCGGGTAAGCATTTTAGCCCTCTCCGTATCACTACTATGCCTGTAATGATGCTATCTTTCAGATACTAATAGGGTAGATGTTACCTAGATGATGGCCGAGACATGGGAGCAGGCTGCAGCTCTATGTGAGGCTGTTGTGGACTGGAGGCGCCACTGCTCCGGTGGTTTGAATCCGCAAACACATAACTTCTCTGAACTGAGTGGAGAGAGAAATGAGCAAAAGGAGAAAACATGAAAAAAGTTACAAACACGAGGAATACAGCAGCAGTTGGAGGCAGATCCAGAATTAGCGAAAAAGGCCCACAGAGACTTCTAACTGAAAATACAGGTAAGTCTATTAATTCTGCAATGTACAAACAGTCAAAGGATGAAAGTCTGTATTATAATAACAAGTACTATCATACGACTAGCACATCCTTTAGGCCAATTATATGTTATGTTTACCTTTATTTCACTGTCATGACATACAGAATTTCTTTAAATTAAAGTCAAGTGCTTCTTTGGTGCACTTGTGTAAAGAAAAATAGTAAAATGAGATAAACCGCATAAAAGGAAAGATATGTACAATTATTAGTAATTGGTAATACCGTAGTGTGTGTTTCTCTCACTCTCAAAGGTACTGGCCACATCCACCAAGTGTGTCCACTCTAGAGGGCTGTCCCTGTCTGAAGAAGGGAGGGGCATCAGCTCCTGAGGGAGGGGTCCACGGTGACGCTCCACCAGATCCACCAGTGAGGTGTCAGATGCCGAAAGGTCACCTGTAAACACAAACGAATTAAGCCGTGGAAAGAACTGAATGTAAAATGAATTTTCCCACATTGTTCCTATTACCTTTATGTATTTCCAGTCAAAAGGGGGCAGCAGAAACATGTCTGTATCTATCACGTACCCTTTCATCATCATCAAAAACAAACCACACAGGTTAGTGTGTATGTATTAATCTCCTTGTCCTGCACTGATTTCACCCCAGTTTCACACCAGCCCACTTAACGTGAAGAACTATGGTTACAAAATTTAGCATTTTACAAATAGAAGCACCTAAAACATGTTTTCCTTTAGGGATTAAAGTTAAAGTACAAATCCATCTATGAAAATATCAGTGTTTTTTTTTTAACTCTAATTTCAAGTTCCACAACTGTGCAGAAAATATTTTGAGGTACAGTTTAAGGTATATCTTAACCATATCAAAATTCTATAGGGAACATTTACTTAACAATTTTATTTTTAGCTTGACTGAATTGTGGTGTCACATCATATTATTGGAAGTGAAGTGAACGAACTCCTGCTGTGTTATGTGCCGCTATGTGCAAATTACCTACAGTTTCTTACCGTGGAGTTTTACGCCTAGCTTATAGGAGGGCCGTCGAAGGGGCACACCGCGGGTGGTGGGTGAGCGCGGGAGGGTGGAGCAGCTGAAGAGCACATCCGTGCCCAGTGCCGGTTCAGCCACTGAGTCGCTCAGGGAGGGAAGGCGCTGTCCACGATAGATGCTCTCATCTGACAGGGTGCGATGGAGTGAGCGACGGCGGCTAAGAGGCTGGTCTGGTTGTGATTTGTGGCCATGCTGCAACTGAAGTGACAAGGAAGTGTTATTGTATAATTACTCTAACACAAAATCTGAAACCATGCATTATGTGGTTGAACATCTGTATAGAGGCCAGGAGTATCAGTGCTCGTGGGTGTGGGAAATCTCAAGGCTACATCTAGACATCGGTTACAAGTAGACGTTTTAATTTATTACTTAATTTTTTTTCCACCAATAACAGTAAGATGGATCTCACAAAAGCAGGTAACCTATTGGGGTTTCCAAGTCAGACCCTCCAATCACAAAGGTTTATTTGAAGGCAACACACAACACCTCCAGAGTTTTGTGTGAGGAGCAAAAGCATAATGATCCTATTTAGAAGTCCATGTCATTAGGCTCTATCTGGCCAGATTTAAATGCTTATAGTAGTACTCAGAAACTCTTGTTAATCAGCTTTACTCACCAGAAAGATTCACTGAAATATAAAAGCTGTGTAAACTTGTTAGCACCAGTTAACAGGTTGTCCATGTAATATGACGTACCTTTTCCTTATGTCTGCGCGACGGTGGGGGGCTGTCTTGGGCACTGTGCCTCTTCACATCATCCTCCATAGTAGATTGGGCATGAGGCTGGGGCGAGTGCATATCCCGAAGAGAGGGCCTGGCTGCGGGGGTTGGAACAACCTCTACTCCACTCTCTCCTGGAGACTTCCTAAACACACACACACAGACACACGGCCACAAGATTAAATAACAACAATCATGAGATAAGTTATGCGTGCTGCACAGTTAATGTCTTGTCCCTACATGAAAATAAAAATGTGGATAAAAAATAAAGATATTTGGTTATTCAGCTTCAACACTAGAATTTTTCATTGGCTAACTGCATTCATTCACTTCATCAGCTGGTCCTTTAGTGTAATACTCTCTTCAGCCACGAGGGGGTGATCAAGTGGCACGTATATTATTACTACGAACAGACATCAATAGGAAAGTACAGTGGGTGGACAAGTAATGGGATCAAATGCAGTCCTATAAAGCATTCCCAGAATAAATAGTATCATTGTAAAGCTAGTAAAATTCTGTTTAGTCACCATAATATACATTTAGGGATGCAGAAGAAAAGCGTACTGCACTCTGACATAAAAATACTGCATATGTCTAGAGTTCCAGTATCACCTCTGATAGTCTCAATAAAAATGCCGCATTATAAGCTTCATAAAATGGAGTATTGATTAAGTGTTATTGGGATTGTGAATAAATTGCACTGTATTGAACAAGTGACCATGTTCATTTGTCCACTCCCCGCAGGCATTGCTAGGTTTACAGAAGCAGACCTCAACCCCTTGAGGTCCTTGGTTCAGGTGTTTCAAATTGTCCAAAACTTTAGCAGTGATAAAGGACCATGACAGTGACTTCTTCAGGAAGTCCTGTGGTGAATTTCAACAAAACCACACATACTGCTGTACCTGCTGTCACTGACAGTGACCCACTGAGGTCAAATCTCTGGAGAAATTGAATTCTGAAATGACACCAATATATCAAGCACCGACTATTGCTCCATTGAGCAAGGCACTTAAAACTCAGCAAGCTCTAGTGGCATAAATTAATAGCATATGATTGAAATTTTTTTTTTTTTTTTTTTTTTGCATACACTCCAAATCCAGTATTAGACTTGGAACCACAATTAAAAGGCCTGTTGTATTGTGTCCTACTTTACTTTCCTCATCCATCCTTACTTGCGTGTGTCTCCAAAGTCGACAGAATTGATGGTGGAGCCCGGCTTCCTCCAGCCGATCAGGTACTTGGACTGAGCTCCCTGGCGGGGGTAGAAGCTCTTGGGCCCAGGGGAGACAGAGGACTGGGATGAAGGAGAAGTGGCCAGAGATGACGATTCTTCCCTGGGGGAGCTGTGGCCTGAGTGCCTGGCACTGATGGACAGAAAAGGGAAACAGAGGGAGGAGAGTGAGAGGTGTTTCTCATCATGGCAAGGAACCACAAAAAAGTAAGCTTAGACACTGATGTAAGTTGGTTTGAAAACCATCTTAAAGCAATTTTTTATGGCTGACCCAGATCTCTATAATGTTTAGCAAAGAGAATTTAACTTTTTTGCCCCTTAAGAATCAAATTTGGTCTTGGGTCAAGCATTAATCAAAAGCTTAATAGATGATTAAATACATTCTAATCATCTAGGAATTTCCAGGGAGGAGATAAAATATCGAGTTATAGACGGAAAATTATATCTAGGTATCACCTGCGGTCAAGCCAATCATAGCAGCCTCATTTCCCTTCCACTACTATGACTGAATACAAATGTAGATTAAATGCTGGACAAATGATGCCGTGGTCATGAACTGTAACTCTATCTGAGCAGGCAAAGTAAGACTTGCTCAAACAGGAAGAAGGGGGCACTGGAATTCTCTCAGCTCTAGACACCAGTTCAGTTGTGAAAAGCTGGACACGTGTTCCACATTTCCTGAGGCCTAATGGTGAAAGATAAGAGGGAGTTAAGATGATTCCTGTGCTTGGTTTCCAGGAAAGAATTGTTTAGAGTAAGCTGGTTTAGTGTGTGTTCTTCTTGGGTGATGAAACCTAGCCTTTGGTAATGAGAATTGGAAACATGTTGCAGAGGTGATGCAAATACTAGGATGACAAATGACAAGGTGGAAGAGGTTAAATTTAAAATTACTATGAAACTGAAATTAGTTAAAGCTGTAGGATGTGACTTTTATTCAGAGAGATTAGATTTACATGGTATTTATTATCGTCCTCTGCTGATGGAAGTGCCTCTTATGGCTTTTTTCACTATGTTTGTCTGGAGCTGGTTTTAAATTCAGCATATTTTAGGGTGTACGCTATTGGCTGTGTGCGTGTGGCTAGCGGTCGACTGCTTGTCCTACCAAGGTAACAGTGACAGAACGATAAGTAAACAACCATGAAAGCAGTGAGGGCGGGAAAAAAAACGAGTCAAGTTAAGTGGACAGCTCAAAAGTACCGAATATTCTCAATCATTTTTTTCATTTAAAACCATCCATCTGCTTCAGCTGCTGATTACCTAAGCTTTAGGCTAGATTGAGCGTCTTTTACAGTAAACAGTTCTCCATCAAGATGAGTAAGAAGTGTTTGAGCAAGAAGTTGGCTAACTTTGTGTTTGTCAGGCTTCAAGGATACACACAGTGTGTTTTGGTGAAGAACACTGAATGTGAACCTAACTTTTTCTGTTTGCGAGAAAATTCCACAGGGAAGATTTAGGCTTGTAACCCTTAAGAGCGAGCAATATCTGCCAGTGACCCCTCATCACACATCGCTTTTGCTTGTGACCCGTGAGCAGTTCAGCCAAAGACTGAATTCCTTCTCAGACTGTTTCATTTGAATAGCTTTTTAGAGTTGTGAGGACATAAGCTATCTGGCATATAGCAACCCCTCAGATTTATCTTGCAACTCCTTAGGTGGTCCTGCCCCCTGATTTGGAACCACTCCTTTAAAGGATAAAGTTGTGTACTGTAGCTCAAAGTTTTTCAGAGATAAACTGAATCCTCCTCTCTCTCACACAAGCAATGAAAAATCCCCATCAAGTACACAACGACAGACCTTGAGTGTGATCCAGCATCACTCAGACTGTAGGTGCTGCTATCTCTAACGAGGAGATGAGTAGGTGGGCTTCGGCCTGTCCCGTCCAGGCTCCTTTCTCCTGGAGGGCCTGGGGACTCAGCAGCAGCAGGCGACCTCTCCAGCATCCTGCGGCCCCCCTCGGTGGGGCTGTGCCATGGAGACACTGACCGCTCCCTGCTCTCTCTGCTTCCACTGGGAGCCAGCAGGGAGGTGGTGCTGCCATGATGCGAATGCGGGTGGGCATGGTGCGGGGCTCCATAAGAGCTGGTGTCAATGCCACTGTCGGCTGATGCCCCCTGGAGATAACCTCCTCCGCCAAGGCCATTGGGCTCCGTGTCACCCTGGTCACCGCTGGACCCTCCACCCGCTCCCATTTCATACCATTTTTCACTGTCGCTGTGGCCCCCGCTGGAAGCTGTGCTGGATAGAGTGTTACTGCTGGAGTGACCTGAGTAAGGGCCGTCAGACTGCCCAAACAAACAGAAAGTGGAAGAAAGAGAGAAAATGACAGTTGAGCAACATTTCCATGCTGGTGAAAACATCAAGTTTTCAGCAAATAATCCAACATTTGGTGACCACATCATAACATTACTTTACCACATCAGATTACAGCATTATTAACCGTGCAAACACGATGCCAAGAATGCTAACAGAGATTCAGAGGTCCTTAGAAAAAACAAACAAGACATCTGCTCCCAAGAGGAAGAGATTACAGAGCATTTGAAAAGTATTGTCAGAGTTTTGATGGTAGAAGTAATTTGTATATGACAGGTGTAAAGTCTGACCTGGCTGCCCTTCTTCGGGGACAGGTGGATGACCTGCTCTTGCCTCTGGATGCGAGGAGCTCCAGAGTAGCCCTGACCAGACTTGGGGACCGGGGCCTCTGTAACGAATAGACCAATACACACAGCTGGGGTTGGTGACAAACACATGCATAGACCCTGCGGTGCAAACAGGTGACTTGTTGACGATTCAACAGAGACGTTGTTCACCTCTCTGCTCATTTATGTGTATTTCGCTACTACAGCACACATGCTTCCAGGAGGTTGCTGAAAATGCTGACATTGTTTTATTAATTCTGCCTCTGCCATGTCCACCAACAACAACCCAGGCCACTTGACACGAAAAGGAACGCACATCAAACGGGGACAAATTTGTCCCCAGACGGCTTCTGCTGGCTTTGTTTTTTATGGGCAAGCTGTGCCATGTGAGAGAATGTGTGTATGTGTCCTGAAGCAAAACTCGGGGTATAAATGGGACTGTTGTGTAATTGTCTAGATGTTATGCAACAAGACCTACAGAGTAGGCAGCTAATGACCACAGCACCATGAGTGGGAAAGCTAAGGGAGGTATCATAACATCTGCTGAGCTGAATCTAGTAATGTAGTGAACCCCCTCATATCTTACTTAGAATATTCATTACTCTGCATAGTTTTCTCCACACAGCAGCCCACAGGGCTCTCTGCACTAATTAGAGATGGCTGCACGTATGCATGCTGGCTTGTTTGAGTGCTTGTGCATATGCAGTGTATGCACTGTATGAGACTACATACTTGAGCGTGATATATTGTTTTGTTTCTTAAGAGTGGTTAGATGTGATTGGTCCACCACAAGGTCTTGGTATGAAAAGCCTGCCATTTCGTGACACAACAAAAGCATGGTTTCCCAGCACCTTGGGTTAATGTGTGCACTCCTGTAGGTTTCTTTGAGCTGAAAAACACTGTTAGGGCAGTTAAAAGTTGCTGTGCAACTGTGGGATAGAAATTTTTCGCCTCTCACCAAAAACTGTGAGACGCTTCCAACGCATGAATTAACCATAAACCTGCCAAAGGGTGTCAAAAGCAAATGAAGTAAATGCTGGGTTAAATGGTAGATGCAACAGGAAAGGTAAATAATGACATTAATGCCTTAATAAACCCTCTGTAGCCTCCATTAAGGTCTAGGTTAATGCCTTGTTTGTGTTTGTGTTTGATAGGAATTGAGAGACAAAAAGAGCAAAACTGAGTATTTTGCCCTTCTCATGACTTGTGTTATTTCTGGACAAGCATGGCCACATCATCATTGCTGAAGACTAGCGGGTCAAGGGGGTAAAAATATGAGGAAGAGGAAAGGACAGAACCCTAAACCACAGAGACAGCAAAGTGGTCTGTGTAGGGCTAGACACTTGGCTGACTTAAGCTGAGCTGGCCCAGCATGCATTGTTCCTCCCTGACCAATAAAGACATAAGTGCTATAAACAACCACAAAATGAACGACTAGAGCCTTTCTCTGTGATCATGGCAGTCAGAAACAGGTTAAAGTAGGCTGGTCAAAAATCAACGAAAGCAACATCCTGCTCGGAATCAGAGGAGCGGTAGAGGGGCATGTAGTCTTTGTGGCTTTCAGAGGCCGAGCTGGAAAAGAAGAAGAAAACTCCCAAAAACAGTGCATGGAAGAATACTCATAATTAAATGAAAGTCAGTGCACAAGAGCATTAAAGAAGAATGAGAGGCAAACATCAACGACAGCAGAGACTGAGGAACAAACTGGAGGGAGAGAGGGAGGGAAGGAAAGGCACATAAGGCGTGGGTTTGCCAACTGTTTTGCAACCCCCCCCCCTTCACTTTCTACTTTTTATAATAGAGAGGAAAGTCACATGAGAAAAGACCATATATTGAGTTCAGTGTTTGAACACCTCCGTTTTTCCCACATTCAATAATTCCCTCTTTCCGATTTCTGTTTCTCTCATTGTCTTCCCCCCTTTTTGGTCTGTTTACAGAGACATTAAGGCCTTCTCTTTCAAGGCAATATAATTCACAGTTAGCTGAGTAGGAGGAGGAAGAGGAGGACAAGGGGGAAAGAAGGGGAACAGAAGTGCTGTTTAGAGGCAGTGTGGATGCTGTCAGAGTTGGTATTTCAGCACTGGAAGGAGCTGCTGCAAAAGAAAATGTCACTGGCAGATGAGGAGGCAAACAAACATCATACACACACCCCTCTGGATACCTGTCATCTCAAATGTTTTAGCAATATGGATGAATATAGATGATTTCTTTCCTGCACTGTCTCTCCTTCCTCGCTATTCAACACTCAAGTGTCCTCACATTCCTCCCATATATAAGAATACATACATAAGCATACACACAACAGACTGATGTTTATAAACCATTATAAGTAAATACATTTACATTTCTGAAAAAAAAGAAAAAAGAAAAAAAAAAGAATCCGCTCACAATACACCACTGCACCACTGTTTACCACTGTTCCACCGCAAGATATATTCACCTGCTGACCCTCGTTCTGCTCCTCCCCCGTCCTCCATTCTTGACCAATTGGGAGTGGATTTTCCACTGGACCCGCCCTCCCCGGCCACCTCTCGTCTCTCCGCAGACATCGGAGAATGGCGGTTGCCTGCAAATCTGGTAAATGAGAACACATTCAGAAAATCAGAAAGAATATTTTGTTTTTAAAAATCAGCTTGCCTTTTTTTTCCAGCTTATTAAAAATGCAGAGCTAGAAATTATGGAATAACAGAGTCTGAAATATAATAGATTTGCCCACAGGCTGTAGTGGGTGGAAGTAAAAGAAAAAATAGACAAATAGACCAAGACACAAATGCTAGCAACTCACTCTCCTACACTGTCATACATTGATACAACTGTCAAGTTAATACATTTCAAGCCAACTTTTGCTAAATTGCAAATAATAAAACACGAATTAAGTAAACTTGCCTCTCTGGGTTGAAATGAATAAATTAGCTTCTAAAATGTAAAAGGACAACTCTGAAAATAGTCTCAGAAGATGAGATGAGTCCAGTTCTTTCTAAACATGAAAACTGACAAATACTATTACATTATAATGCATCAAGTCCTGAATGTAAATGCAAAGTGGCTGAGAGTTGACAGTACAAAAACAGACATTTTCTATGGTTAATAATTACCTAAATGAAAAATGAAATATAGAATTTTTCTTTTTTTGATATAATGCATCTTAATTTGCATAAAAACTACACTCTGGAACAAGCCCAGCCACAGTCAAACACAGTCCCTCTGCCTCCTCTCCCTTACTGCTCAGGCATGGACTTCTGTCTCCAGTGAGCAGAGCTTCCGGAGGCGTCACTGGAACAGGACAAGTTGCTTGGAGAGCTTCGATTGTGAGGGGAACGACCCAGCGCCAGGGAAGAGGCCAGGCTGTAGCTTTCACTGCCTGGAGACATCCTGGTATACGTACAATCACACATACAAACAGGAACTGTAAGAATTTACTGGCACATGGAAATGAAGGAACTAAAGGAAGATGAGATAAACAAAGTAGAGCATTGTAGAAAGAAAAATGTTTTAGATTTTCCTTCAGAGGAAATTCCATTGATTGCTACTTTGTGGCCCCAGTTCCCATATAGTCTGGATGAAAAAATGTAAAAATGTAAAGATTTTCTGCTTAAAAATCCGCTACCTACCCAACAGCTGCCTTTTATTTACTTTGTTGATACACTAGCTTGCAGAATCTCATTTCACCTGAGCGTTAGAGGTGAAAATAGAAGCTGCATATATTTATTATTTTACATGAAAAAAGGAAAACTGTCAAAATACCAATGACTCAATGATTTCTTCACCAGTTGCTGAGAGTTCTGGCCTTCGAAATCCACATTTTCCAGTTAGTACTCTCTTTCGGAAATCTTTCCCACCCTTCCCCTAATATAAATGTGATTTCCATGGATCCACATTTAAAAAGCCGAAAACTTCTAACCTTTTGGTGTCTAGGGGTCGACCATCGCTGCTGACGCTGCGTGGGATGACCGCGCCCCTCTCCAGCCTCTCAGCTGACAGGGTCTTCCCCACTGAGCTACCCAGGCTGATGGCCCGGTTGGGCGTGTGGGGCTGTGGCGAGGCAGTCAATGACTGCTGAGGGCTGCTGGACGTCCTCTGCCATTTGTTGTTGTTGCTACGGAAGGGGAACTTGTATTCGAAGGAGCCGCTATCGCTGCTGCTGCTCTTGTACTCCGACACAGGCATCCGATAGAGCTCCGAACAGCCTCTGTCGAGAGGGAGGAAAGAAATTGAGTTTGAATCTATGTTTGTCTCTCTCTGTCAGTGAAGATTCACTCAGTTTTTCTTACCTGTCGGGAATTAAAATGGTCTAAAATATTATTGTCTCTTAAAGTAATGTGATTCCTGATTACAGCTATTTGACTTCTGACTGTCCCCTAGAACACAACCCACTGAACTTTTGGTACAACAGAAGAGTTCATTTGTTTACCATCTCACGAAAACAGGAAAAAAAGTAATATATTAAACAAGCTGTTAGCAGAAGCGTTTCAAGATGATCATGTCGTCACCTAAAAATCTCCCATCCCACCTACCTGCGTGGAGTAGCGTCATCATGTGGTGGGATGATAACAACACGCACTGTCACTGAGGTCCGCAGGAGGTCAATCATCTGCTCATGGGTCAGTGTTGCTACGGCAACTTTGCAGATTTCTACCAATCGACTTCCCTGCCGCAGTCCTGCCTGCCAGGCGTAACCATACGGCTCCACCTAGTAGTAACAAAGTTTGATTGCATTACGACTGCATTGGTAAGATGCGAAAATTCTCCACGGTATGATTCAATCATGTCTAAAATGAAGGAGAGAAACTGAGTAAAGATTTCTCCAATAAGCCTGAAGGAGAGACGTGTAGATGCTACGCATGTTTAATCCGACATGGAAAAGACAGAAACTGTACGTTTGCATCTCACTGTAAACTCACTTATTTCATTACCCATCATCATTGTTCTAAGATCATTTTCACTTAAAAGACACATATATTCACATATATATTGTTTCATATGAAATGTGTGTAAAGCTCTATTATATACCAAAAGTAATGGACAGCAACAAGACAACTTTCTCTCCAAACACGGTGTGACAAATTATATCTCTAGTCTCCCGTCATCACCATTAAACACTTTAAAGATACAGAATAGGAGCTTGTTCAATAAAAAAAGCAAATACAAGTTCATCAAGTTAACAGGTAGACCACAGCTAATAATGCATACTCACATGTAAACATGTGTGCTACCCCAATGATTGATTATATTGTTTTAGAGTATATTTTCAAAATAACATTTGGGTTATGTACAGAGAGATACCTCAGCCACGATGCCTTCATAGTTCACATGGAAGCCAAGCTGCCCCAGGCCATTTCGACGAAGCGTCATCTCTGATGTCTCACAGCCTTTAGTCAGGAACTGGACATCGGGAAGGCAGAGAGATGCACAATTAGAGTATGAGAGAAGGGGTGACAGTAACAAAAGATGATGAAAAACAGCCAAAAGGGAATAGAAAGGGGGAGACAGCAATAAAAGGGAAGAACAGAGAGAAAGAAAAATTACAGCAAATTCATCTTATCTTCCACAACTTCGGTCAAATTTGCAAAACTACCAAACACCAAACTTTGTGTGTAAAATTTGTTGCTGTTTGGAACAAATTTTAATAGAATAACAGGACAATCAATGTGATTATCCAAGTCTGCAAATGTGAAGGTCTGCATGTGTGCAGGTAATTGAATATGTTACACATGCTTGCACTTTAAAAAAAAAAAAAAAATCTTTTCTTCAAATTAAACAATTTAAGTAATCCCTAAGAGATTTATGGCCATGAATAAAGATGAATTGGTTCTTTAGCATAAGTAGCAGACCTCTCACTAGATGTGCGCACACATGCATTCACATACTTGACAGATAACAGAAATGGAAGCAGGTGTGCTTCTTGCTGTGACACTTTAGGCTCACAGTTTTGTCGCTTAGGAGAAACGTGTTTAAACTCCATGTTTTTGATGTGAAGGATGAGTATCAGATGAAAAAGCTGAAGGAGACACAGCCCACGTTAATGCGGAGCGCAACCAACGACTTGACAAAGGATCTGATAAAACCAATCTTCAATCTCAACTACTTTTTCATTGTGGTCAGTCACAACAATCCTCTCTCTCTCTCTCTCCCTCTAGTGACTCGCTTGGCAGCTTCAGGGCACCTTGCATTTCTCCGTCTGAACAAGGCGTTAGCAAAAGCTCTATAGCGGGCCAAACTTCAGAGGGAAGCGTGAATAAATCATGCCGCAGACTGGCACCTGATAGGAATTGTTATGATGCTCTCTGATGTTTCTGAATGTGTGCATGGGGGAGGAAGAGAGCACGACAAAAAAGGGAACGATAAAGAGCTAACGAGGAAAAAAGGAGAGCAAAGAGAGGAGCATGAGAGAGAGAGAGAGAGAGAGAGAGAGAGAGAGAGAGATCCAAAAAGCGGGTGGCCCAAGGCAAGGCCACCTCCTTTCCTCTATCTGGCACCGAGATAGTCCAGCTGATTGAAGATCAACACCAGACGCATAAAATGCAACATGAAAGGGATACACTTCTGAGTCCTGAGCCAAAAAAAGTATGTTTGTATGCATGTGTGAAAATCAAAGATGGTTAACTCAATCCAGGTTACATAAATACATGATAAAAGCCATCAAACATATACACACACACACACACACACAGTTGAAAGTAGTGAGAGGCTGTGGGAATGAATATATTCTAGAGCACTGATGATTACATAAGAAAACACCTTTTTTTCTAACCAGTTTCCATGGAAACAGCTAAGGAAGAGCTAGCACTACTTCAATGTATGTGTAGGTGTATGCGCCAATAGGAGTATGTTGTCCAGAGGTGGTCCTGAAACTCCCTCAATAAGCTGAGACCAGTAATGAGGCTGCAGCTTTGGCATGTAGGCACAAAACTGTTGTCATTCTGGCAGACTGACAGCCAACAGTGAATAGTAGGAGTGACTGTGAGTGGGCCAGGTAAATGATCAATGGCAGCCAACAGCGTTTAAGTCCAATCCTGCTCTATGTGAATGAATGTTTGTCACCTTTAGCCCTTCTTTTGTCTAATCCAGAGTCTTCCAACAATCACATGCAGTCTGGTTCGGTTTTGCAGCATGAGTAGTGCCACCCATTTGCTAATAGGGACCAAAGAACATTATTTCATTTCCCTCGGCACTTCAGCTCTTGTGACCAACTGACCTAATTTGATTTTGAATGCGTAGTGGCCGTGCCCTCAGCTTTATGTCAAATGTCAATGATCTATATTGTTACAAATTTTAAAAGATATTAATTAAAACATATTACAAGCGAGGACAGGTTTTATAATTTCATTATCAAAGCATGCAGAGCACACTACGATCAGTATTATCACATGGGTAGTGTATGGTGTGTGTGCCCTCTAACCTCTAGACGTTTGACCACCTCTTTGAAATCCTCAGTGTTATTACTGATACTCCTCAGAGACACACTCTCTCCCCGCTCATAGAAAATCCGCAAAGATGCAGGGCTGCTCAGCGTCCAACCAATCACATCCTTAGTGGCACAGTTGAGCACCACAGCCTTGGCCTCTTGGTCCAACAGGATGAGAAAGTCATTGGAGATTGCCAGAAGCGCCTCCAGTTCCCCTCCGGTCCCATGATCCTCAGCGTGGACCAGCCAGGTCACTGCCCCAAGGCTACGCAGCTCTGCCCCTCCATATGGCCGGCTCTTCTCTTTTTTCTTGTGAGCCAGTGAGATGAAAGGAAACTTTCCAGAGGGATCAATGGGCGTGCTAGTGGTGTGGCGCTCAGCCAGGTCACGCAAGTACTCCTGGCGTGTTCGGGTGGCCATAGCCCGGAACTTGTGCGACTTGTGAGCAGCATTTTCTGCATTAATGACCTTGGCCAGCAGGAAGTCCCGGAACACAGATGACTTGGGGAACGTCACACCCTCTGGGATTGGGGGGCCGAAAGAGGGCACGTCTTTGGAGCGAGTGACCGCCACACTGCAAGGGAACAACCAGAGCAGGAAGAGAAAATGAGGCAAGAGGAAAAAGAAGGAAAAATGGGAGGAGAGAAGAGGAGAATTGATGGTCAACAAAATCAGTTGTTCCAGATGGTCCAACAATGTGGCCAATTTAGGCTGCTGGGTGTTTCTCCTCAGACATCACAGATACCATGGCTTAGATTCAGTGTTTTATTGCACAGTAAATCAACTCAAACTGTCACATCCAAAGCTTGAAGCTTTTATGTCATTAAGATTTAAAAGTTAGAAAAACAAAAGTGCAGCCAGGATCTGCAAACATGCATAATGTTTGATATAAGGCCTAATGCTGTTTGCTCAAACGTTTATGGGAAGACATTAAAATTACAAAATCAGTTACTGGTCTATATCATATCATAAGACAAAAACAGAGTGAATTTATAAGTGGTAAACATGTCAGAATGAATTCCAGTCTCCTCCTTTTTCCTCTTGCTCAAATAACCTTTTTGGTTTCTGTATCATCTACTTCAAATGAGTTGTCTAGTGCTGTCTTTATTACCCTAACAGAGTTGTGTGTCTAAACGCTGTTCATAATAAGTAATATTATGGATTTACTACTGGGTGGAGGGTATGTGTACTTGCAACCTTTTCCTTATAGCATGAATTTCATTTCCATTTCCTATACCTCCCTATCACGCTCCACCTCCCTTCTCATCTCCCTTTTCCTTTCATTTAGTCTCTGGAATGGCCATCTGAGGCCGTTGCCCTGTCTGGTATGTCAGGAACTCAGCTGAGCAGCCACGGAGAGGAAGGAGAGGAAAGGAGAGGAGAGGAAAGGAGGAGGATGAGGGGAGACTGCTTTTCCAAATCTCCTGCCCAAAGCCCCAGAAAACCCAGAGCGAGAGAAAAGGAAAGTTTGGATGAGAAGGGAAGACTTTGTGGGAGACTCTGAAAAGATATGGCAATGATTGCTCAATGGAAAAAAACAGCATATGAGACAAACAGACTGATGACCAGATCTGTGATACGTCTCAGTGTGAGGCACTTAACAAAATAGAGTGTAAACAGTGTTCTGAAATGGCCTTTTATAAGGCCTGAAGAGCACTATGTCTGTACATGGGCCACTTATCCTAGTCTCAACCTCTTCATGACCAAATGAGCTCAATCACAGATCTTCACTCAGGTGATAATTACCAGCTGACAAGAGTAGCACTGGAAGTCGGACCCCTCATCCCACACGCTTCCCTGCTGACATGCATCAGCACATATGTTGACACCAGGATTAATTGCTTTGTCTATTAAGCAACTAAAGTCAATATGTCTCCCACACATTTCGAAACATACCTCGGAGACATCCTGTCCTCAAGAGAGACGGGTGGTGTTCAATTATACTAACCGAAAAATTGTTGACACCTCATTTCCCACCTCTCTTTATTTGTGACAGACAGAGGTAAGAGAGGAAGCATTTTTTCCTGGCTGAAATGGCCTTGGAGAGTGAAAACAGACTTTTATAGTACAATGCTGATAAATGAATGCCCGCCATACCGTCAGCAGCGGCTAGTATGTCAAATTTGTTGCTTGGATTTTCCAAATTTCCCACATGGCATATGTACTGAACTCTCATGGACAAAAACAGGCCGGGAAGATGGTCCTGTGTGTTCATGTGTATTGGTGGAGGTTCATACAAACATGTTAACAAAAACATCCCTGCAGCTATTGTGGTAAGAATTTGTGTCCGTTTCATTTGAATGAGACAATAACAGACAATAACTCAAACTGTTGAATAAAAACAGCATCATACTTTCAGTTCATAGTTCATCTGATACATTTTAGACTCGTGTACTTTTTTTATGAGCTGCCTCGTTTACTGGCTGTCTATTGTGTTTCTTCCAGATTTATGTCATATTCAAAAAAGTGGAAGAAAAGAACTTTGTCACTGAAAGTTGAAAGTGTTACTTTCATGGAACTCTGAAAAGCCTTTGTATTTAAGAATTTAAAATCTGTTGTAAACTGCATCAGATACTACATGCGGTGATGATTAGACTTGGATTTTTAATACCTTAGGCATACAACATCAGTAGATGCACTGTTTTGAGTCCTATAATTCAATTTATTTTACCTTTAATTTGATCAGCAGATTGATGTAACTGCTCTTCCCCGGTTCTTTTAAAACCAAATTCTATATAATGTACAAAGAGCATGTAAGTAGTAGTTCATAGTGACAAACCCAAGAACAATTATCACGGGACTTTTGCAGTTCCCCTCAGCTCTAAGGAGCTCTATAGTATGTTTCAGCTCAATGTTTTGTTCTTCTGGCCCGCAACTTTACCGTTTTGTTTTCTCAGGTGTCGGTGGAAACCAAATCAGAGCAAAAGAAGTGTGAATATTAGACTTCCATCCATCAGGTGGCCAGAAGGATGATGACTCCAAATGAATGCCAATGTTGCTCTGTATCGGTTAATGCAGGTTTAAAACACCACGTAATATGCCAATATACTGAGGCAAAGTTTCAGACTATTGATAATTTGAAAATCAAATTCAAGCCGGTGTCATTGAAACACGCAATTTGAATGTTAATGTGCTGCCAAAGACATGTTCGGTGCTTTCAGGTTCATGTAACAACAGTGGCCAAGTTAAAACTGCAAACTGTAAGTACAGTACTGCTAGTACTACGTCAAAGTATAGTATATGAAATTTTGAAAATAATCTGTCAGCATGATGTAAGCTAAACACAAAAAAAAAAAAAAAAAAAACCACAAATAACAAAACTGTCCTTATAAATAGCTTTCACCTTGCAGCATTCTTATTACAGCTGTTAATAGAGTATAATGAATCTGAGAATGAAAGCCCATACACCAATAAGTGACACACAAGGCAATATCCGCTTGCATCTCTGTCGATGACAAAAGCATCATGCAGGGTATTTCAGAGAGGAGCATCTACAGTAAAGTGGTTATAAGCAGGCTGAACAAATGATTTGAATAAAATGTGACCTTTTATTCTTTTTCTTCTTCACTACAAACATCACTCAATACATTACACTGGAGCTCTAAAAGCACTTGTACTGATCTCAAACACCTGTGAGTCAGTCAACCAAAGACCTGTGACTCATGCAGGACAGGAAGAAGTGATGGAGAGAGAGAGAGTTGGAGGAATGAAGGCCAACGAACAAATCAGAGACAGCATAAAAAACCCATGAATGAGAAAAAAGAGAGACAGAATTAGAAAAGAGGGTGAGGGTGAGGGCGGCAGAGAGAAGAGGATAGGAGTATGGAGTGCAGTGGGGATTGCTGGGCTGTGTGGCTGCTGTGCGATCCTCGTGGCAGGAGGTTTGGCAGTAAAAATTAAAGAGTACATTCCTGTGGTTTCAGTGATTTGTGGTCTTATAAATATCCAGTGTGTGGGCAGCTCCACTCTTCCAGTATCCACAACCTGCTGCCCACTGAGCCAGGGCAAGAAAAAGAACATGTCAATACCTATTGGAGTGGGAGGCTCAGAGGTGTGTGTGTGTGTGTGTGTGTGTGTGTGTGTGTGTGTATGGGTGTGGATGTGGGGAAGGTACACATAACATGTTTTTCTCTGCTTTTCACAAGTAGTCCTCCAAGGATAGACCATTTATTTTATACAGTATTTCCATTTAGGTTTACATAGCAGCTTTTTTGGCTAAAGTGGTCTAGTCATTGGAACAGAGAATGAAGATTTTAAGGAAGGATTGGGGTTAGAGATTCTGTGAAACTAATACCTATAGAACTTGAAATTGATGACTATGGCTCTTTGTGCGTGTGTGTTGTTGCTAAATAACGAAGTTGCCCCATGGGGGACAATTAAGACCTCACACCATGTGCTCAGACAGCAATTAAAATAGCCATTAGTAGGAGAGGGAGGAAGGCTCATAGAGAGCCAGATAAGAGAGAGTGAAAGAAAATTAGATAACAAGAGAGAGGCAGGAAGAAACAGAGAATGAAACGTCCTTCACAGCTGAACAGTTTTAAACAGGAAAAAGAGGAAAGGCAGAATGTTCATCATTTCTTAAAAATAACTCCAGATGGGCACATTGTATTTCATATTACACAGCTCTGACATTGTGGTAATAAATCGTGAGCTGTAGAGAGGCCTCTAAACAACTCACAACCTACTCCAGGGTGGAGGGATGGAACTGCGAAGGCAATGAGCTGTACAACTCTGAGATAAGAGCGTTATTGTCTCAGCAGTGATGGAAGGTGATTCATCGAGAAGTCATGTGCATACCATAGATATGACAAAAGTTTCTATCTTTTATATCTTTTTTCAAAATGCATTTAATACAGTGACCGGAATTTGAAATGACACATTATGAGACACCCCTCCTGTTTTTTGGTAAAGGCTGTGAAAAATAACACAAAAAGAACTTGGCAGATTCACCATAGTTAACAACAAAAAATGTTATTTATTTATTTTTTTTAGATTGAGTTTTTATGTGGTACTTAAAAAAAAAACAAACTCTAAGAAACTACAGCCTACTTATTTGTGTTTCTAATTCAATTTTAACACCTCAAAGAAAAGTAACCTGTAAATACAGCTGTCAGCTTTCAGCGGACTGTTGGTTGTGGTTAGTAGGCATTCCTTCATTCTGTTTTTAGTCACACACTCCTGCCAAATATTTGGAAAAACTTAATGGAATTTTAAGAGTGTATTTTTCAGTATTCACAATCAAAACTCACAATCTTCTACCGTCATATTCTGTGATATCGTATTCCTTACATGTAATATAAGCAATCAGATAACCAAAACACAGTATTGGAAAAGCTAGAAATTCACTAGCCAAGCATTGTTCGGGCTTAAAACAACCCATAATACAGTCTCGTAAAAAATATGTATAAACTATGTATATATAGAGTATACTATATGCGGTGTTGTTGAATCTCACCTGTAGGAGCTGTTGTCGGAACAGGGGTTGTGTGCCCGCACAATCACGAAGACGTGCTGGAAGTGTGAGCGAATGTTTTTGGGAGTGAAAGGAAGTGCCCCAGGTTCTTGGAACACAATCGTGACAATATCATTCCCGATATGACGTTTCCGCAGTAACTGGAAAAGTTCAAGAACAGCAGGTGAAACCTAAGTTAGATATTGAGTTACGTTAAATCAGATTTCTAGAGAGAACCAATGCAAAACGTAATGCATTCACAGTGAGTTCACCAAGTTAAATTAAAATGTTCATTGCATGATGAAAATTAAGAAATCATAGAAATCCCTCGAGAAACTGAGTTTTTTAGCCATGTCATTATCTACACAATTAATATAATAGTTAAATTATCATAGGATCATATAAAGTCTGTACTACATGTTTTTAATTATTTCAATAGCATAGTCAAACTGAAAAATAAATTTGCATGTTTTTTTATGATAGTCAGACCTAGATGACCATTTTCTTGATAAATAAAAAGTTGCAACTTTCTCATGGACATACAGTATATTTAGTTCAGTGTGCTTGAGGTGTGAGACCTTTAACATACCTGTTGCTTATTGTTGGGTGTGTAGGGCAACATGGTAGACACATGGAACATGATCTCATAGTCCTTGTAAGTGGTGTACAAGGAGTGGGTGCCTGTCGAGTCAGCTGAGGGGGATACAATTACATGTGAAATCCTCATGGATTTAAATACAGATCACAAAGTCATCTGATTGGAGCTGATCTTAAGCCACCCTTTTCTGGTTGGTTCGGTTTCTTGGTCCGCACTCAGATTTGGAAAAAATATTTAGATTGTATTACCAAGGTTTTTGGTGAGAATTTGTCTCATTGACGCGCTATACTCAGAGAACAAAACAGTCACAAGGTGTTTAAAAGGCCACACTTAACCTAGCTAGATTACTTCAATTAATTACACTGCTTTGATAGGGAGTGCTTTGCATGGCTGTATTTAACTTACTAGAGGTTACTGAAGGTTGTATTACATGTTCAGCAAAAAGTGACTGGGAGAATTTTTGTCTCTCATAGCATTATGGGGGATAATTTAATTGATATAAGGATATTATGGAGTAGAATATCAAACACAGGAAAAGTCACATTGAGTGAGAAAAATATAAAACAATCTTATTTGAAGCAAACACAAAGGTGGTCAGGCAAAGGCGAGAGGCACAGAGGAAAAACACAGAAGATCAGTATAATTTTCCCCAATAGAATAATATGACACCAAAGACCATCTGCCACATGTCTGAAATTGTTTTTAAAGCAGTGCATGCAGAGGAAACTGAATAATCACTGAAACGAATCCAGAGGAAGTAAAGTAGACTGAGACTGAAGGGCAGAAGGGAGAAGCAGAAGCCTCGAAAGTTAAGGTGTTTTAAACATCTGGGGACTTGTTTATAAATAGTGCATATGGACAAAAAAGGGCTTGGACGATGTGTGCCGCACTCCCACTGCACTTGGACATTTTGAGGACTGCAAGAATTACCAACACCAATGGCAAAGTAGTGAAATAAATTCAAGTGCTTTAAATGTCCTTATACCATTAGTTTCACTCCAATGTTTCATTTAACTCCTCCCATTTTACATCTGTGTCCTAATTAAAATCCAGATGTAAAAAGTGATTTTAGATTTCTTGAGAGGGCATGTACCAAGTAAGTAGAGCTTTACAGAATGAAGTGTATATTTGGTGTGCTCTTTGCACACAAGAATGGATGGCCCATGTACCTGGTTTACCCACAGTGGCTTCAACTATTGCAGATCTGTGTATATAAACAACACCAATTAATGAGGGAGTCTCCACGAAGGTTAGTGTTCCACTGTACTCCTACCCCGTAAGGCTGACACCTATGCTTTGCTGGTGCAGAGCAACAACATCTTTCCTGGGGTATACTTTGGCATTTTACTAATTCCTCTTGATTTATGAAACTGTTTGGATCTCTGATGTGACATTCTACCATTCCACAAATTTTCTATTGCTGGTCACTCAGTTGTTTTTAGATGTTACCTAGACATTAGAGTAAAGAGCTTTCTGTTATCGGTCCCAAGCAATTAGTGATTCTGCTAATAAGAATATCACACTGCATTTGCAGGCGTTCGACATACACATCATGTCAGTCTTGTTCGCCACCTCCTGCATGCAACAATCCATCAAATGCTTGCTCGGCGACTGAACGCAAGACTCCCTCAGTCAATTAGAACGTCTATTTATTGTGTGTCAATCTGCATTAACCCTGCTGCTGTGGAACAGGCATTCGTTTCAGTATAACACTATGTATAGGTTTTTCTGCTGTACCTATAAGAGAACTTATGATTTCTGTGGATGTACATACTGCTGCTGTGGAACAGGCATTCGTTTCAGTATAACACTATGTATAGGTTTTTCTGCTGTACCTATAAGAGAACTTATGATTTCTGTGGATGTACATACTCTTGGTGTCCAGCTGAGCTCGGTACTTGGTGAAGCCTTTGAGTCTAACCCTCTCCCCCAGCAGATGAAGGAACTCCTCCAGTGCGGGACCAGCTGATTCGTTGTTGTACATCTCCTCCTCGCTGCTCTGGCCTGCCATGCAGTACATCACCCCCACCTTCCGCTGGAAACTTAGCTATAGAGAGAGACGGAAAAAAAAAAAAATTGTTGCGATGAAAAGGGGAGACACAAGTATATTACTGTGTTGAAATCATGTCAGAAAAACCATGTTGACATTATAGGGAGAACTCATGTTGGCATTTTAAGAATAACCACCTTGGGATGTTCTGTGGTAATCACGGTGCCATTTTCAAGAGGAATCTTGTTGACATTTACTGAGGTTCAGCTTTTGATGATTGAATCAGGGAGCATGAGTATCAAAGAGCTTGTTTTGTATTTTTTGTCTTTTTCAAGCTGAGGTGTGTGTGTGTGTGTGTGTGTGTGTGTGTGTGTGTGTGTGTGTGTGTGTGTGTGTGTGTGTGTGTGTGTGTGTGTGTGTGTGTGTGTGTGTGTGTTTGTGAGACACTCTGCCAAAATGTGGTGGAGTTTCTCCACTTATATTCCTCATAATACTCCGTGGGAGTGAATGGTTAAATAAAGCAAAAATAAAAAATAAAATAAATAATTCTGCTCCATAATGAGAAATTCACCTTTTGGAAAAACAACATCCACACATAAAATAATAATAAATAATAAAAACGAAAATAACCTAATTTGCTATACCCAGTACAAGATAATGGCTGGAAAACTTGCATCTTAAGTTCAAAGAATGACCAATTATGCTGAATAGATCATGCTTTTGAGGACTGATGAGGACAAAAATGAAGTCTGAGTTTTATTACTAAATGGACAGCAGGACAAAAAGGATTTTTTATAAAATGTGCAATCAAAGGAATTAATCATATTCACTCAGCCAAATCCAGTTTGCTCACTGCGTCTCCTTACCCCTTGCTCATCCAGCTTCATCAGCTGCTCAGTGACCTTAGGTGTGTTGAGTGCCAGGCGTAGGCAGTGAACATTCAGCTCAGGCACCAGGTACTCCAGCACCTCTTTGAGAGGCAGGCCTCGGGCTAGGCCATGCTTGGATGTGGAAGGTACTGCGTCTTCCAGGATGGAGCCTCTCAGGGTATTTAGCTGGAGACAACCAACCACAAGGAAAAGAAAATGGGAAATGCAAGGATCAGAGCAACAACTATTTTTTAAAGTTTAGATAAGAAAACCTAAATATCATTTGCAGTAAAATTGTGGAAACAACTTACTAACCAACTTAAAGTAAAGGAAAAATTAGACTAGAATTTGAAATATACACCTTATACTGTTTCTAACTCATTCTCCCCAACAGCTTGAGTTAATCATTATATTTTTTGTGTTCTTTATGGCATTTGAATGTACCAATGGTTAGTTATTTAATCATACGGCCAGAAAGCCTTAGAGTGATAACCCACTGTCGTACTATATAACAACAAATTTCTCCATTAACCAGTGAGGTATGATATACATTCTGAAACTCTCTGAACAGTCCTCAGTTTATTTTTAGAGCATATTACCCTGCATGGCCACAATGACAAAACAAGATTTAGTCTAGCTCAGTTGACGTTTGCTGCTTACATAATTCTTCTGTTTATTCTGAATATTTTTGGCTAGGTCCTTCCCTTGCTGCTCGTGGTAGTGTGTTGGTTCTCTTTAAAAGTCCCCCTATGACTGGCAACAACAAAAGCAAAACTAGCTGTGCAGCCATAAGTAGAACACTAGTGGGTCTATGTTTGGAAAGCTGCAAAGAAGCCTGTGATGAGGCCTTAAGGCCTGTACAATTAAAATCAACTTGCATTATATGGCTCTTCAGGCTAAAACAAACTCAAGAAATTCCTTGAATAAATTAAGAGGACAGTGGAAGGATCTATGACGAACAAATAAACACAGCTGGATATACATAGTTGTCCCATTGCTCTTAAGAATCGCTTATAAGTATCTGTGTTTTCTGTTTGTGTGTCCTCACAGTTTGTGTGTCCTCTCAGTGTTTGGCAGGCTCAGTGTTCATGCCAGCACCCTCAGGGTTAAACAAACTGAGGAAGAGAAGCAACCTAGGCTGATGAGAGGACAATCGCTATCCTCAGTGGACACTGGACTTACCCTCTTCAACATTAGTGCATCCCACTTACTCCCACACAGACACATACATATATATCTATACCCGCCCAGCTCCCTGCTCTGAAAATAGCAATTAGAGAGGAGACAGAGAGGCAAAAGAAGGGAAGAAAATAGCGGAAGACATAGCACAGTAGGTCGTGCGTTATCCCAAGGGATTGGAAGGGCTATTACTCACGGTGCTCTTCAATACAAGAGCAAAGCTTTTCCTTCTCCTCTCAAATACCTTTGGCGCTATTTTAGTCTCGTTTAGCTGCGAAATGGCACAGCTCAGTGCTTCACAGATGAAGGCTGACAAAGATGGTAGGTGGGCGTTTAGCTTACGGAATGAGGACATGGATCTGTGGCTCCAGTCTGTCTACAGGACGAGATGGCAGCAAGGGCTAGAGGGATTCACAAAAGATTTCCTCTCACTGCTAACTGGAGATGGAGCATTGTGAATAAAGAATTGGGAGAATAAATTACAAATTAAATCAAACATGCAATTATTTTAAGTGGTGTTAAGGAATGGAGGTGGTGGCACGTAAGGTCTTGAGCTGTATGGTCTTGAGCTGACAACCTTGAGATGAAGCTTTTATCATGCCCCCCCAAGTGGGTTTTTCAATAGGTACGGCTGAGAACAGATCCTATATGTTAACTCCTACACATTTTGAACTCATAATAGCTCCTTAGTGACATCACTCAGTACAGAATGTACTAAATATTGACACATTTGTGAACATGAACATTCATGGATTCATAGGGAACAGCTACAAATATTGTATATCCTGGTGAAAGTGCAGAAAAATTAAAAACAAGTCATGTAGCACAACAATCTAAGAATCAAACTGATAAAACACATCATGTCAGTATACAAAGGCGTAAGAGGATCATGTCTCTGTTTAAATGTACCTCACTCGTTCTGAAGATGACCCTGTAGTTATACTGCTGGCCATGCTCCTTGTGTTCTTCCAGCTTCTCCCTCCTCAGACTCACTGCTACCGGGCCCAGGTTTTCATCTACCCCTAGATAGTTCCAGTGTTCTAGGTGTGAGGAGGGAGGGATTTGAGGCAGAAATTGACACAAAAGGATGGCATTAAAGAGAAAAGAACATTACAAAAGGGACGAAAACTTGGATAATTAAAGCACGGTTATGCCACTTAGCCCATTAAAGCTCAATTCCATTGTTCTAATATGGGAAGGAAAATTTACAATTGCGTGCAAAAATTCATTTTCTCTGCCAATAATGGGTATGTTTTTCAAAAATTCTCTGAAAATACAATATAAGGTCGACAGCATTTACAAGTTCCACCACAAAGATAGAAAAAACAGATATTAAAGGTAAGGAACCACAAATCTAGAAAGCCCAAACTGCCCCATTTTGCTTACCTCTGAGGTAGAAGTACTTTCGATAGTAATAGGCGCCGAGGTCAACATGTTCCACAATATATCGTTTGGATCTGTCAGCATGTTGGCTTGCCCCATCCTTGGGGGCCTCCAACACAGCCACACCAGCATTGGTAAAATGGGTTGTGAGAGTGGCATCCAAAGGTCCTTCCTCTGTACTGCCAGAAGAATTACTTGAGCTCCCACCACTACCTATACTGCCCTGCTGGAGGATGAAAGACAAAGAAAAGTAAGGTCAGTAAACTGACAAATTTTTTGACATTTAATCTTCAGGAATTAAACTGCAGTCTTAAGATTAAAACTAAAGAGCCCCACAAAGTAATCTTTTCAAAATTTAATCATCGTGCTCTTGCACTAAACCTACCTGTTTAACAGGAGAGATGTTCCTCTCACCCTCTCCACCAATCTCATTTCTGAAACAAGGGCAGCTGAGCACCAGATCATTGCTCTTGTCATCACCGGGGTCCAAGGCAGGGTTTGTACTGTGTCCTCCCCCCGTCCCATCCTTGCTCAACTCCTCTTGTGAGCCACAGGGTGACCCATACACTCCACTCTGATTGGAGGAGAGGGAGGACGTGGCTGAAGCAGATGCAGCAGCAGCAGCTGAGGCACCGGTTGTGGTGTTCTTGCGTTTGGCCCCAGACTGCCGACTTTGGATTGCCTCATTGAGGTCAAAGAGTAGAGACTGAACATCAAAATGGGCAAAGCCTTTTTGGCACACCCAGGGTTTGGGAGACGGGCCACTCTCATCTCCTTTCCCCCCATCTTCAACATCAGAACCAGCCCTCGATGTGTCACCCTCCACCTTCACACTGCGCAGCTTACGGAATATAGACTCTCCACCCGTCTCTGACTTTGACCTCCTCTTCAAGTGCTTCTCTCGTTCCTTCAGCCGACTGGCAGGACTACCTCTGGCTGGACCTAAAGGTCCATCTGGCAGGTCAAGGGCAGTCTGTTTTACGGGGGCCACAGTGAGGAGTTCTGTTAGCCTCTCTGGAGCTGGGCTTCGCTGATCAGGGGCTTCAGAGGACTGGTATCCCTTTAGCATGTCAAAGAAGCTCTCTCCTGACACACCATGTTTATCAATAGATGAAGTGCTGCCATACTCACGGTGCATGGGTGTCCACCCTGAGAAAGACCAGCCCTCATTGCCGTCACCATCAAGCTCACTAATAGTTATATCACTGTTACTGCGCTGGCGGATGCGTCTCATGCCTTTGCGAGGTGAGCCAAGATAACCATCCGGTGACAGGAAACGATTGTCCTTTCCCTTGCTTTGCATCTTGCTCTTTAGGGTGTTGTGGATGTTGCGCAGCATGGATGAGTCCTGTGGGCTTATCAGGTGGCCCAGCTTGGCTGACAGATTGCTGTGGGCTGTGACAGCTGACACTACTCCACTTCCACTGCCACTACCGCCACTACCACCACTTCCACTTCCCCCTCCTCCTCCCCCTCCTCCAAATCTTTCCCTATCTCCACTTCCTGATCCTGAAGAGCTTGTGGTGTTGGTAGAGCTTGGTGAGTCAGTTTCCACGGTAATATGCCATACACCCCCTCCTCCCCCATCTTTCCTTGGGGGCCAGTCAGCTACACGAGCCCGTACCCCCATCTTGGGGACGCCGGGGTTGGTGCCGGTGGTGGAAGAAGAGGAGATGTGGGCGCTTTCGCTGCGGGGCGGTGGCGCTCCACCATTGGGCAGTCGCAGACGGCGGGTGTAGAACTCATCAGTAGCCGGCACTGAGCCCCCAACTGAGCGCTCTGTCTGAGAACGCTTCAGACTAGTCATCATGGAGATGGGAAAGGGTGCAGGTAGGGGAGATGGGAGGGAAAGGTTGGGATGGGGCGCTGATGGTTTTAGATTAGGGTCAACATAATGCCCACTGAACAAGAGTCTCACAGACACATTTGGTGCTGCAGAAAGAGCAAAGGAAAAGAAAGCATAAAAAGAGCACAATGTGGAATAGTCAACAAAAGATTTTAAATCAATGGTCTTCAATAAAAAGAATGGCAATTACATCTAAGTTTGTAAAATTTTACTTAACTTCTGGCTTATGAGATTTTGCAAAGATGTCTTGCTATTAACTTTTAAAAATCAAATACTGATTGTCAAATATTGCCATCACACAACACTTTGTTAAAGACTATAGGTTTGTTTTCTTTTTAATCAAAGAGCAGTAGAGAAGCTATACCTTTTTGTAGCTTGAGCTTGATGGCAAGAAATGTGTTGATGGTGAGCTTTCACAGCTCAAGTCTCTAAACAGCAGTCTGCACTGCAATCATGCCATAAGGGAACTCAGTCAGTCTGGACAGGACCGACCACCAACTGAGAATAACAGTACAGAGAGAGAGAGTGTATAGGTAAAAAGGAAGAATCAAAGAAAAAGTCAGAGAGCATTTGGCATTGCATGTTATACATTATCAAATCCTACCTTAATTTCAGTTACTCAAATAGCCAAACTAATAAAGTAAGCAATGAGAAACTACAGTGTTTCTGTGAAATTTGTAACAATGAGGCCTGTCATCTCATGTTCATAACACAGGCAAACAACCAAAACCAACAATCTAAATGAGGCTATATTTGTAGTTTTCCACTTTTATTGCAGGGTCACACATTAGACCACTTAAAGCCAGTGATTCAATTCACAGCTTCATGTTTTCTCAAAAGGAAAGTCCACCAATTTTAAACACCAAAACCGGTTTATCAGTCATGCAGAGTATTACACAGCCCGAGAAAATTAAGAATTACCTTCTGCTCTGAATCTATAGAGCACTTTGCCCAAATAACCCTTGTGATCAACAGGGCTTTGTGGCCTGGACTTGGAGACTACAATTTTTTCATAGAAAGATTTTGTTACAAAACATTATGAGTGGACTTTAAAAGACATGGTCATTTGCCAGACAACAAGGGCGCAACGAAAAAACGTTAGGCATTGCAGAGGCCAGCATTTTTGTAGCCTGACCCATACGTAGGGACTCAAACTCAAGATATTTAGGGCATCTACCGCATTGATCGTGACCATTCATTTTCTAATTTGTCCAATTAGAGCCCTTTAACTTTATAAAAGTACTATACCATTGCTGGAGTACTCATTTAAGCAAGTCACTGTATATCTTTCTGTCAAGTACCAGCTAGACTTTATTAAAAAAAATAAAAAATAAAAAATTCAAGAGGTTTTGAAAATTACAGAGGCTCCGGGATTTGATTCCTCACCAAGGGAGCTATGTCTTATTTGAATTTGTCTTCCTTACATCAAACAAGCCATGACACTACGGTTCCAAGCACGTAGGGATGTTTAAGTTGATAAATCTTGACCTAACTCTCAAAGACCTTGGACAGCACTTAAACAGTCCACACAATGGGGATTTTCCCTTGAGGGGCTCAGGAGATTAATATATCATATTAACATATCTATATTTAAATATAGAACAATACTGTATTTACAAAAATCTACATTTATAGTTAGCTTAGCCGGTCAAAAATGATGTGATGCCTATTGTCTTACACAGCCATTAACAAAATAGCTGAGGAGAGAGAGTTCAGTTTGCTTCGGTATGTGTTTGTGTACTGGTTTGTCCAGAATGGTGCGCTACCTCTCTCTTCCAAACCACACTTTGTATCACCATGGAGATAAGGACAGGTATAGTGCATGTTTCTGTGGGTATGCCTATGTACACGCTTGGGTGAGAGAGAGAGAAAGAGAACAGGGTGATTGATTCCTTCCCTGCCCCTCCCTTCGCACACTCCTCACTGTCAACAGTTTTAATCGAACTACCTCTACCTCTGCTGATTATCCAGAGAAACCAGTACATTGTTTTGGTAAAGAAACATTACTGTTGTGTTTTTTTTTTTTTTTTTTTTTAAATGTAATTTTCAATGCTTTAAGCAACGCAAACCAGCATTCACTCCCAATTTCAAAGATATCTCACAAAACCAGAACTATCTGCATGGATCGATATCCCTACTAGTAACTGAGAAAATGTTTTTTGTGATATGGGTGAACCGACCCTTTAAAAGAAGATCTGAGGTGCTTTATAGTAGCAGTCTGGGGCCCTGAGGGCAGTACTCATGACATTACAGCATCTACTCTCCTCTAACACTGTTTGTGAGTTGTTCAGGTAGGGGCTGTTTGAGCAGCATGATATCCTAGTCTGGGATTCAGTTTGGCTTTAAAAACTTAAGTGTTTGAAGTATAAAAGGCAGAAACTCAAAGTCTCCCCCGTTTCACAGCGAGGTGTTGGGGAGGGTATGTGTGTCTGACTGGGAAATTTCCATTTTCAGACACATACTGCAGAGGCTTGTGTTGTGGGAACATTTTTATATCCTAAAGAGGCCTTTCAGTTTTCTGTTGGAGATCACATTAAAAAAGAAAGACAAAAAAAATACTGTAAATTTATCTCAAAGCTCACAAGCAGTCATGTGAGTTGTCTCAAGAAGTGTATCAGTGTATCAGTGTGTATCAGATACACAATCATCTTGGGTTTATAATAATTCAACAATTTCAATTCACTCTCAAAGAGATTGTGAATTGTGCAGCTGAAAGAGCATGAATATGGATGAACCTCCACAGAGGGGTTTTCTCATATGGCTGCAAAATAATTTGAACTCGTCAAACTTTTTGACTCACAACATGACTCACTTTGGAGCGGATCATAAATGGCTTCTTGCACCAAAAAAGAGCAAAATCTAATTTTCATTCTTCCAATTTTATATTCTTTGACTGTTCTTTGTTTTAAAAAGAAAATATTTAAATTTTCCCTGGAATATACAAATACTGTTTATACAATTCTTTAGTCTTAAAAGACTAAAGGGGCGACTCCTGAGCACGTAAACTGTACATGAAAATGTACAGTCCACTACACAGTTCTTTGTTTCGGATATTCCATAGGTGATCTTTTTCCGATTAAGAGTAGCTCACCCCATTCCTAGTTATTTTAAGTTATTTTAGCATGACTGATTGGACACTACGTAATTGAAGCACCTGTCCCTGTGGCCACATCATGGTCTGGGGAACTGCCGAGCTCAAAACTAAGTACACAGGATAGAAGACTACTGGTCCAAAAAACATAGTCAGTCATATAGTTCGACACTGCCTGATACACATTCACCACTACTTGGTTGTTTTTCACAAACAAAAAGCTAAGCAATGTCAGTTAAACTACAGCATGCTTGATACACATACAAACACTGACACCTCTGAAATCACACAAAAAAGTGTATCCCAAACGACTACCTGCAGACTGCCTTCTCTTTCTTCACTGAGTACTGGGTAGTAGTCTTTAATGAGAGTCGGGGAGAGTGAGAAAAACAGAGTGGAAGAGTTGGAGAAGACAGTGAGAGGGGAGAGGATTATACTGTATGTTAGGCTGGGAGACTGGGAATTGAAACAAATTAACGTGGTGTAGCCTGCCTCTCTGCAGTCGCAAAGGACCAATTACACTCAGATAACTTAGTAACCTTTAGCAGTGTCTAAACAAGGTCAATTCCTGAGGTAAATATGTGGCATCACCGCTCAATGCAGCTAAGTGCTGCTGAGGTTGTCTGCTGGCCAAGTCAACTGGAAACTGTCAACAGAGGGACTTATTTGCATCTTACAGACGATGGTGACTGGGACCATAAACACAACATTACAAAAGATTACAGATACAAATCTTGTAATTCATAGGAGAGAGAGTTTAATAACCAATCCCCTTCAAAGGGAATTTTGCACTAAAAAGACTGTTAACTTAGGATGATACTTAATTTGACTAACTCAAGCCTGCCGAAGCCTCATAAAACACATTTTTAGTACTTTTCTGGAATCCAAGGAACAAGTAATAGCAGTAGTAGCCGTAGCAGCAATAGCAGGAGTAATAATACTAGTAGTGGTGGCAGCAGAAACAGTAGCAGTGACAGCAGCGAAATTTACAAATGTAGAACAGAGGGTTTGCATGGCTGCATGTAACCACTGGAAGCTGCCAAAAATTGATTACTACTTTACTTGTTGAAAATATATAGTAAAAATATTTATCTTATATAAACACAAAGTTGTCATTGCTTTGTACTAAGCAACTGCTTACTTTTCCTTTGAAGCATTTTAGAACATTCTGAGAAAAGCCTCCATAAAAAAATCCCATGTTGACAATGTCATTGTAATTTTCCAAATAATCAATTAATGAACAGTGAGGTAATTATAATGCCATGACCAGTGTCATAGTGATAGACAACGGTGCAAGTTATTATGGTGTCCGGTTGATATGTGAAGGAATGGTTAGCTCAAATAAGACTGTGGAAAATGCCGAGACAACTTCATAGTAATAGTCCTGGTTTCCTGTCTTGCCCCAAAAGGTGCTATAAGGAGCAGGATAGCTTGCAATTAGTTTGCAGTGATATGTTAAAGGACACTAATGATGCCATAATCTTTTCATAGATTGTGTGTAAAGTTGAGTGATTGTGGATGCCCCAAGGACTTGTTATTTATGGGTTAATTACCTAGCAAGTTTCCTAGACGAACTATGTAATTTGGTAATATTTTCAGGTAAATTAAAAACACAGATCTGAGGCAGTTTTGGAATGTAATTAGTTTTGTTGAGCTTATAAGTAATTGTTGATCTCCAGTGGAATTTCCTTGAAAGAACTGCTCCAATTAAACTAAAGTAAATATTCATTAATCGGAAACCTTATTCTTCACACATGCTGGAAATGAATCAAGTGGCACGAACCAGTGTGAACGCCATCTTATCTTTCTCTATAAGTGAAAAATTACACAGCCATTTCCAGGAGCCTTTGTATGCATTTACAATTGTATCTCATTTAATTTTTATGAAATCATAGGAAACTATGGGACCCCTAATGTGATCAAATACATCGATGAGAAATAAATGGCAATATTAATGAAATAATTCACTAATAAGTACTATGTCATGATGTTGTCATTATTGGTACCCTGGTGATTTAAAAATATGTAATCCATAGTGCTGCTTTATATTGTTTAAAATGTGTCTGGCTGCTACAGGCTAAAAGGCTGTTGTCAAGATGAACAGGTGGTGCCAGTATGGGCACTGTGTGACTATGAGTCTGATCCAGTGCACAATGAGTCATACACACCTGATCCTTGCAGACCAGATGAGCTGACGGACTGACAGTAGTAGTAGAGAGGTAGTGCTGAACAATGTCCGAGACTGAGTCATAGAAAGGCTCTTGAAGAGAGAGGGCACAAAAAGTTGAGGAGTAGGTTCCGTAAGTATGTGTGTGTGCGTGTTTGTAAGTGTGACTTGGGTACAAAGACTTAACCCCTATATCATCCATTTAATTCAGAACCGGTTAATATTTTTAGGCAACTGCAGAGTGAATTAGTGTTCTGTATTCATTAATCAGCCTGTATTGTAGTTGTAAAAACTTGATAGTCTTTCCTGGGCCCGTGTTTAACAAAGATCACCTCCTTTCAATCACAGAAGTTATCTAACGACAGAAATATGGAAGCAGGGGACTGAAGAAAAAAAAAAGAATGTAAAAGAAAATTAAGGAAAGACAGAAATCGTTAAGCCAGTATCAATTGTGCTTTTTTTTTTTTTATGTTACCACATCTTTGTCTAACATTACACCTGTTTTCCCAGACAGCATTACCACACAGACTGGTGAGACAAGACAAGTCACATCATGTTTTTGTCAATCCTGACAACACATAATAATGTCTCAATGGGTTTCACAGGCACACAACAAAAACAGTTTCAGACCCAGACAAAGCTCTCTAAGGAGAAGAAGAGGAGAAACTTTCAGGACAAAGAAAACAATTAACGGAACCTTTCGAGTGTAAATTCAAAAGAAAAGCCCTCTTCCTGGATGGCTGGGGGTGCAACAGGAGCTGCAGGGGGGAAATGCCAATTACAAATAAACAGAGAGACACACTGACTCAAACTTTGACAGCTTGTCCTCGCAAACACCTGCTGCCAAGATGCTGCCGGGCATAGGTGTGGCCGTAACGGCAATACATCTGTGTGCACGCACACATGCATTCATTCACAAGTGGGTGCGAAGCCACTGCAAGTAAGAGCTATATGACCAAAACAGCATGGGGAAGATCCAGTTTGTGACTCAGACATTCGGTGTGCACCCACAAGTGTCTCCTCCTCTGTCTCACATAAAAACAAAAGGACCCAGATGATGAGGAATGTTGCATCACAATATTTTTTCTCACCCAAGTCATCTTTCCCAGGCTCGCGGGCATTAGTGGCTCTCAGTTTTCCAGGCGGTCCAATATTTATGTGAATGTAGATGGCAAAGCACAAACCTCTTCAGTCATATTCAAACTTCACTAAATATAAAAGTATATGCAGAATGTTTCAAAGTAGTAATGACAGTCTCAAGTGTTCTGTGAAATTGCGATTCACAAACATTAGCGATGACTGCTCTGCACCAACGACCCAAAACAAAACTTTTGAATGAAATGCAGGCGTGTCAAACGTCACATGTGACACATGTTAAAGCAGCGGCCTCGTGTTCTTAAATGCTATGCAGGCATTTGAAAGCCAAACAGCTTTTCATCTCAGCTTGTCTGGAGTGTAGATGAGGAAATGGCAGGCCAAGACACAAAGGGAAGATAAGGAGAAAAAAAATAAATCAAATATTATTCTCTTTGAAAGCTGCCAGGCAGCCGGTGCTCTAAAGTGTTAGAGTTTCAGGTCAGAGCCTTTCAAAGTGAAATTGTAATCGTGTGGAAAGATAAATGTGCTTTGCTGTTTTTGGTTCCTCTGCAGAGCTCGGCAGTGGGGTGGGGTCTCCTCTCTGGCTCAGTGAAATGTAAAAGGGGCTTTTTGGGTGCTCTGAAGTCTGCCGGTGTTGTCTTTTTCTCTCAAGTGTGAAATTGTGAAAGCCTTCTACGGCACACACTCCCCTATCCCAGAATGGTAACGAAGGCAATGGGAGGAGATTAGCACAGAGATTTCACCGAGTGACAAGAGAGGGGTCTATACGTGTGTGTGTGTGTGTGTGTGTAAGAATAGCTACAGTAAGTGGCTGTCACATAATAGTGAAATATGTGAATTTTCTATTGTTCCAGATAATTAAAAAGGTTTTATATATCGATAAAAATCTTATTAAATAAATCTTATTAAACAAATCTTAAATAAAATCTTTACAGTTTTATAACAAATTAGCACTTTAAAAAGACCTCAAGAATGTCCCTTAACACTGTACAGTGGCTCTAAAGACAGATGTTGACAAGAATGTTCTCTTTGAATTCCTCAAATAACAGCTTGTAATGACCAGGGGTGTGATCTGCTCTACACCAGAGAGCTGTACAGTGCTACATTCAAGGTTATAGCCTCATCTGTAAAGTCTTAAATGTGTACTGTTTTTTACCCATACCCACATCTCCGTTTTAGCAGCAGCTTTTGACTGTCTCATTAGTCAAACAGATGTTTTTGAAGCACTGAGTCACAAATATGTAATATCTCGTTTCCAAACATGTGACCCAAGTCGTCATGACTCCCTTGAAACTTATTAGTTTGATTGTCATTCGCAAAATTATAAAGATCCTCTTTTTTGGATTTCACAAAAGCTGACATGTGCACATGTTTTATAAAAAATCTAAAATATTCCTACCTGGCATTGATTTAAAAAAAAGAAAGAAAAAAAAAAGCTCTCTTTTGACTGAGGATGTCTGGATCTTTTATACACACAAATCACCTTGAATCACAAAGAAGGAACAAAGTTGTACGCAGCTAGGTTCGACCTCTAACTCTTTCATCTTGGCTAAATCAAGTTTATTATATTCAGAATCATTAGAGATGTGAAGATGCAGAAATATCAACTGATGATGGTCAAATCTCCCTCAGGCAAGTGGCGAACCTGGTTTGCACTAGATCATCATATGATACAGAAATCATAACAAAACTACATGTGTTAAGTGAAGTCAGTGTAAACTGCATATCTTTTAACAGTAAAGCCACTCAGTGTAGGTGACAGCGTCATATATTTCTTTTGGATTATGTTGTTTTATATCCAATCATATCAATTTCTGGGGAAACTTTTCTGCACTGCAAACATTACATTCAGTTGAAACAGTTTTAGAGAGGTTTTGATTTAACTTCAATGTCATCTTGGAGGCGTTAATATTTTGTCCATGCCACTTATATCAGTGAGAGCAGACCAAATCCGAGGGAAGATGGACACCCAACTGGGTGTTTAAAATAGCAAAAACAAAAATTTGTTTCCCATAAACAGAATTTATAGATAGATAAACAGACAGATAGATCTGCTCTAACCTAAACCACTCTTTA
Organism: Xiphias gladius; assembly: GCF_016859285.1. Taxonomy (NCBI): domain Eukaryota; kingdom Metazoa; phylum Chordata; class Actinopteri; order Istiophoriformes; family Xiphiidae; genus Xiphias; species Xiphias gladius. The sequence continues at coordinate 7,314,392 of NC_053403.1, read as the reverse complement.
GAGTTTATTGTTCTTTTTTGTCATGGAAATGCAGTACAAAATGCAGATTGATTAAAAAGCCTGTTAGAACGCTGCATTCAGACTTGAAACTTTACCTCCCTTATCAGACGTTTGCTATTGAGCTTGTGAACACACTGTTTTCAATGCTTTTAAGTGTCACATATGTCAGTGAACATTTTAACACATCCCTTAGCCCATCCCTCTGGATTAACAGCTATGATGGTGCCTCTCTCTCTGGGGAGAAGACGAAATAGGGGCGATAGGAAAGAGAGGGGAAAAAAAAAAAAAACAGTACAGGGATTTAGAGGAGAGAGACTAAGGATAAGTGCCACTTAGTGTTTCAGGACCACATTGTGCAACAATGACACAAATAGCTATGGCCTTGCCGCCTTCCCCTGCATGCAAGCTTGTGTGTGCATGTTTGTACTGTTGCTACAGCAAACAGCTGAAAAAAAACAGTACATTGCAAATACATGTAAACAGGAAGGAAGATTTTACCTCAGCATCACATATATGACTACTTCTTCTGCTCACTAAAAGCAGTTTAAGCAAAGCAACAGCACCACAGCAATACTTGTTTCATCCCCACACACACACACACGCAAACACACACACACACACACACACACACAACAAACCTCCTGCCTTCCTCCCACTGTGTTTCAGGTGGCTAACGCTCCCTTCCTCTGTGCTGAACCTCCATGGTGCAAGAGATGTTTCTTTTTCTTTTTACATCTGTTTCTTTTACAGCACAGAACAAATACATTCACAAAGTGAAGATGAAGAAAAGGCATGCAAATGTTATTTACCAAATACAGTATTAATGCAAAAGAAATATGTACACAAGAGAAACATCTGTCCAACAATTCAATACAACAACACAGCATTACATACAACCTCTGTGGAGCTTACAAAGCTCAACTTTTGGTGATGTCTTTTTTGTTGCACTGGTTTGTATAATACTGACAGGCATTTCTATTACTTTAGCAATGCCAGTTCAATCTCTGTTGAACTAAACTTGTAAGTGCTGCTGATTCACATCCAGCCAAAATCCCACAGAATTAACTACTGAACAAAGGTGCTCTTCACCGTCAAGTTGGTTTTAAACCATTTCACACAGGACAGTGGTATCTGGGTTGCGTGAATCGGGCCAACTGCCCTAATGACGGGCTTTTCTGTTATTTGTGGCAAGCAGCGAGGATGTTGGGAAGGTAGGGGTAGGCTGGATGGTAGATAGGTTGATAGATTCTTGATCTGTTGTTTATAGGCGGATAATAGTGATGCAACTGCATTACCTCACAACTCAAACTATCAAGCATTACATTTGAGATGTCACTTTTCATAGCTGGCTGACAATACTTTCACATGGAGGACATGTCCTCACTTGAGGTCGGGTTATTCGAAATGTTTTCTGCATTGCTCTTCCTAATAATATTATAGACAGACAATACAAATGGCTCCACATTTGTGGCGACTGCACTGGTTGATTTGAGCATGAAGTATTTTACTGGTCAGATGAAGACCAAACATGTTCCACTGGTGACTGAAAGCTCCTCTTGAATCTACTTCACAATGAATTGTTTCAGCCTCCGCAGCCCTAATTTTACAGTGTATGGCTTGTGCACCAGGTGCAGGTTCAGTTATGAACTTGCACCTGTTATGACTGTGGGATATTGGGCCATGCAGATTTTTCTGTTCCACGTCATTCTGCTGAATGATTTTTCAGTTAAAGTTACAAGTGCCTGTCTGTGGTGCAAATATTTCTGTCTGATAAGCCATGGAGTCCTTGCTGTATACACACTTCCTGTCTTAAATCGCACTGTTTCTTTCATGAACTAGCTGTGTTAACAGTCAGTGATCAAGTGTAGTATAATAGAAATTAAATATAAAGATATCACTGATTAATACAGTATCTTAAACTGCAATAGCTAAACCTAAATGGGACATAGACATAGTAGCAAAACGGCTAATGGGCTAATTCGATGAAAAGGTAATTTGCCAAGAATCTCAGCATTGCATGGCTGACAAGCAGATGCTTCTTTCTCTGAAACACCTTGGCACTTTCTGAGACTTACTGCAAAACGCATGCTATCACACCTTGTTCACTCTTGGGTGTCTCCATGAAACAATAAATAAGTGAACAGCGTAGAGCACACGCATGCACTCAGGTGCATACAGACTGAATGAGGGTCCTATCTGAGAGGTTCCAATCCATTTACTATAGCGCTTTGGTGCCTAAAAATAAACAACTGAAACTAACCAAGCTGCAGGCATCATGCTTGAAGGACACTGTTCAGGCTCCTCAGATTCAGAGGGATCTGGCAGTAGCTGCATGATGTGTATGTGTGCATGTGCATCTGAATGATGCACTTATCAGCAGTATTGGTATCTGTGTGATACTAGCCAAAAGATGCATGATTCTTTTGGCAGAGTACACGGCGCACTTGTCAAGACTAGTTAATTAAACTTGGTTAAACTAAACAAAAAACTAAGAGAATTCAGTGACTCTTCCCCCATAAAATGTGCCTTCACCAAGGTATATAAAAATATCCAACCATACAGGCAAGTGTTCAGCTATTAAGATGGCAGCTGACATCTAAATAGCCTTGGGGAACTCTGAATTATGACTAAGAAGTTTTGTACATCAGTGCCAAACTGTTCAAGAGACTAGTGCAACGCATTTAAGTGATTTTTTTTTCCACTCCTGCTTGTCAGGTCTGCTGCATCTGTTTGTAGGCTGCTCTGACCTCAGAGTGAGGCGGCACTGTTAAAAATAAAACCATTAATCACTTGAAATTTGGCTTCCTGTGAGCACTCTAACCTATTTTTTTCGGTCTTCATCCATTCAATTACATTTAATAGCGGTAAATGTCATTAAAATCGTAAAACACATTCTGGGCAAATGGCTCAGTCAATTGTGCTCAGACAGCACCAATGAAGCCGCCTAGTCCTCTGCAAAGAGCCACCTCCGCACCACCACCAAGAGCCCTCTAATCTGTGCCAATCAGATGACGCTAAACAACCATTTGTTGTTGAATTGGCCACCAGTACACGCTCCCTCCTCATATCAACAGCCACTGCAGACCCCAGCAAAATGCTGGCAAAAAAGCAGGCACAGAAGAGAGGGTGACAAAAATAGCAGAGTGGTGAATAACAGAGAAAAAGAACTGTGGTGTAATTAACATGGTGGCTGGAGGCTGATGTACTGTAGAGAGATAAGGAAAGGGATTGAAGTGAGGGCGTTGAGAAAGAATATGGAGAAGAGATACGGAAAAGATGAGAAATTAAGTGAATTAAAGAGTGGCGAGTTTCGGAAAGGAAAATTTATATAGAAGGACTTTCCTGTGTACAAAACAACAAAAATGTGAATCAACCTAAAATCGTTATATATCCAAAGCAAATGTGGGCTGCGGCTTACCAAGTGAATGCATTTGATGTATTCCAAAATACTGGTACACAATGGTTAAGAGATGGAAGGAGACAGGAACAGAAACAGAAATTTAGATGATAATTACATGTTTCTCAGCAGCAAGCACATCTCATCAAGGTCTCACTAGCTCTGTTTGAATTCTGTAATGCAAGGTTCACTTTTAATTGGTAGTACAGGGTGCAATTTAAATGATATGAAACAAGCCCACAGAGTAAATGAGGATGTCATGTTATAAGTTGCCTCACAGCACAGGTGACTTCTTGAGCTGCAGACAGAAAAGCCATGGATTAAAGCATTCAGAAAAGAGCTGCAGATTTCCAAAATGGCGCTGGTCTGCGTGGGCAACAGTGAGCTGGAACGGCACTGCGGTAGGGAGAGGAGTAAGTAGGACTGAGAACGAAAGCAGCTCACTCTTGAATACTTGTGTATGTGTGGTTTCTAAGTCAGGAGAGAGAGGAGGACAGACACACAGGTACATGGACAGGAAGTGAGAAAGGACAAGCATGACAAATGACAAATAAGAAAGGGAAATATGACTGAAGCCTGAAGTAATTCAACAGATTCCCAAATGAGCTGTCAATCTTAGATTACATCCATACTAAACCAGATAATTCAAAACTGCAGCTGTTTTTTCTCCATTTCTCCTCTCTATCCACACTAAAACAATATATTCCTCCCAAAACCTGAGCTTTTCCCAAACAATCAATCTCCAATGTGGAAATGATGCTTTGTGAGTACAGGGAAAATGGGGCTTTTGTAAAACAGTGGTGTGAGACTCCTCACTGAGGGTTGCATTGCAGTAAATTTAAGAGCTTTTGTCACCTCTAACCTTATTTGAGATCTGTTATTTTAAAAGTCAATATAGCCGATCAAACAGCGTGTGTTTCATTCACCTGTACTTACGGTGATTTCTTCAGATGACATCGCAAGCATAAAATAATGATTTTATCACCGCAGCTGCATAACGCAGCAGTTTGAGAATGACTGCTGGTTAAAATGTTGTAGTTATAAGCCACGACTGAATCATAAATAAATGGAAACAACCACAGTGCGTCATGAATTCAGTTTCCGTCTCCAACTTTCTCGAATTATTCATGTCGATATAGCTTTCACATAGCTGTTGTCATTAACCTGAACTTATGTCGATTTTGTGAGATATATGTTCTATTCCAGATGTTGGCTTTGATGTACTGTTTTGTTGTTTGCCAACTGCAAATAAAAGACAAGACGTCACAGGGTCCAGTGTACTCCGTCGGATATGCCACAATGTTTAACAACACAACTTATGCACATCTTACAAACCATTTCTTTTCTAGTATAAAGGGCTTTACGTGGGAAAAGGCCTCTACGCAAATGTCCTGGAAACATTAGTGTTGATCCTGTTTTTACACAAAAACAGCATTTTTAAAAATGAGAGGGCCTCTTATGAGGAAGATTTTTATGAAAATTTCAACAAATTGGAATGACACCCAACCAATACTAGATGCTTGAAGCCGATAGTGACATTAATATTTGAGATTTTAAAAAAAGAAAATTCATTCATGATCAGATCATAATCAGTCCTACTGTAAACAGCATAATAGCAACAACCCACCTATACATTCTGTGAAAAAGGACCAAGTTAGCCAGATAATGATTACTATGAAAGTCGAACAGGAAAACACCTTTTGATTTAAATCAGTTACAAGACGTGAAAACAAATAGATTTTGGGTGGAGAAGCAATATTTCAAAGAATAGCCTAAAGGGCCCTTAGGTGTGCCTGAATTAAGGGTTAAATACAGGTTGTTGTAATGTGCAGTGAATATATAGTAAGGAAACCCTGTTCCTTCCTCTTGCTTTCCGATCTGGGCTGTGCCAGCCTGTGCTGCCGCCAAGGAAACTGTCTCACATTCCAGCAAGAAACACATCTCAGCCACTTCCTGCTTCCCCTGAGGAAGTGACAGGTTGGAGAGAGATTGGGTTAGCCAGTCACACTCAAGATTGAAGTCTGGGTGAGAGAGATTTTCCAAGAAAAAAATAAAATCACGTAGAAACTGGTTCTGCGATACCTCAATAAACGGCAGATTATCTGCTTAAAGGGCAGGGTTTGTTAACACTGCTCTGCTGTTTTTATAACACATGCTTCATTTCCATTAGGACTACCTGCAGCTGACAGTATTAGCAAATTATACTACCGCAAATAGGAGAAGCTTAAGTACAGAGCCTCAAAGCAGACTGCTGCCAACATTTCCATACTACCAGTTTTGGTTTTTAATTCCTGCATGTTTTTGTTACTGTAGACAGTCACCTGCCCTCAGTGTCTTAGAGAGCTCGACAATCACAAGTCACGGCACGCTTGCTTGGATTCTAGGTTAAGCTTTTTTTAGATTTGGAAGAGTTTCCTAAATACATTCCCTAGACTTTACTTATTCTTGGAGGTCATGTCACACACCTCTTGGTTTTACAAATGTTTTTTTTTTACTGTCTATTGCTTCTACCTCTTATTGTGAAAGACATTGTGACATCTGCTGTAAAGGGAAATAAACTTTCCTTTTATATTGTATAGTAGAAGCCATTTCTCAGTTAACCATACTTGCCACAAATTTAAAAGACTGGGTTTATACTTTAGTCCACTGCCACTCAACCCTGTTACCTTGTAAAAACACAGGCTCTAACAACAGTCCAAAATGGAACCCAAACAAGAGTAAAGGTGAAGGTTTTTTGCTTCCACATTCCACACAGTATTTTTTCTTCTTCTGTGCTCTCTCATTGATTTCTGAGAGAATTATGTATTGTTTCTTTACATAACAATTCTTCTCCCCAAAGAATCAGTGTAACTGCAAAGATCTGATCCCTCATTTCAAGCCTCATTTCATTATGTGCCAATTTGGCACATAATGTTGTACTTAACTTAATTTACTTTAAAAAACAAAAAAACAAAAAAAAAACATTCTAATGGGAACAAAAAAATAGTGTTGCAAGCCCTTTGGGAAATAGAAATCACAGTTACAGTTAGTTTTTTGGACACATGGATGTGATACATTCACATATTTTTTTCACAGTGACTGCATGAAACAGCCATGCACAACATGTGTCAGGTTTTTAAGAAAGTACTGTGTAATTGTTCTATTTATTGTATTATTTGGTCCATGTAAATGCAGATTTGTATTTTTAATGCAAAGGTGGTGGTGACAAGTTGAATAAGATCCGACTCGTCAGCATACACCCATTTACTGAAACTGACACTGGACAGCAATGACACACAGTTCCTCTTAGGCCATTGTCAAAACCTAAACACTTCTAATAAACCCTGTGGCAGTAAAGAATAAATTGCAGCATTTGTATTGGGGCTCCTCCTGACAGGTAGATAGAGGTTATTGCCCAATTATAGAGGGAGAAGGATGAAGCAGGATAAGGCGGGCCACTAGAATAGACCTAATGAGGACGTGGTATGATTGCTGCGGGACTGAAGAGACACACGCTCATTTGTGCCTACAGCAAGCATATTCGATTTGTTCAGAATGGCCAGAATGAAGTGGCAGAGAGAGCGATAGAGATAGATAGCACGAGATAATGGAAGTGAGAAGGATTGATTCCTCACTCAATGTGAGAGTATGTGGGAGGAGATGAGATGCTGCAACTGAAAAGTAGGAAAGAGAGATGGCTACAGAAAGTAAGTGAGTAGTCAGTCCATCAAGGCAACTATCCTGTCACTCTCTTCTTTCCTCCATCCATCCATCCATCCATCCATCCATCCATCCATCCATCCATCCATCCATCCATCCATCCATCCAACTCATAGAAACACAGCTGGCAGAGGCAGCACTGGGGGAACCATCCATAATGATACAAGCGCTAAAATCACAGACTAAGTGCATGCAAACACATCTCAGCCTGTAATACAACCAGTGACACTTTGCCAAGGCTGTGCAGCATTCACTAGGGGCAGAACAAAACCTGGAAAACCAGGGCAAACATATGACGGGAAGGGAGTGTTCTGTTCAAAGAGAGTCCATTTCCATTCAAGCAACATTTAATGAGCCTTTGTGGATTTAGCATTCTATTATACCAGACGGAATGCACATTGTAAATCCTTACCATCCACATATATTCATATATCCTTATATAATCAGTGTTGCACCTTCGTCTAAGAGTTTGTTCAGGAAATCCCAGAGAACCAATGCAAAATTGATGCAATAGATATCACCGTATGCAAGAAATATAATCCTGTTTCAACAGTCCTCCTTCAACATGAAAATAAAATTCAACTTCAATTCCCATTTCCATTTCCTCCTATGTGGAATATTACTATGAATGCTTCTTCGCCTCATTCACTGATTTGATGCCTTCTGAACTGACCCTCACTGACTAGTGCTGGTCTCCTCTTAACTGAGTCACTGGACTCTTTCAGTTGTGTCTATGTGCAGCCAACCCCACATTTACCTGTTTTTAAATGTACAAAAAATACTAAAAATGAAATTTTTATATAGAATATACATATATATATATATCTTAATGGTCAAATTTTGGCCTTTAGATACAAGGGAAAATATTTAGTATCTTTATAGCCTAAAGGTCACAAGATGAAAAATACCTTTAATGAAATTGAAACGGATTGTACACCCTGTTGACTTTGCATGTAGAGTCAAAGGTATGTTTGTGAGGCACCAAGGCCTCTAAATGGGATCCAGTAGGAAAATGTATTTTAATAGGTAAAATCCAGTACAATCTAAGACCAAGTTCAAGCCCAGAGAAACTCAGCTTGGTTCAGTATCACATCAATATTAAAATAAAAAAGATGATAGGGCATTTGTACTGCTTGAGTATTAAATATCCACATAAATTAGCCTTGAATGTGTTTTTGTTATACAACAGAATGCTTACAAAAATTCAGATAATACATTTTCTCATATTTATATCACAAATTGGGAATTCATTTTCTTTTTTAAAACAGATTGATTGACTTCCACGGCACTAAATTATAAGACATCCAGTGACTTTATTGAGAACTGGTGGTACTTTGGGATCCTGGTAGATTCTAATAAAAAAGGCTCAAATACTTAATGTTTTTCACAAGTTTCCTGTTTGATCTGTTTCTCTGTCTCATTAAATTCCTCTTTTCCACTTTCTATTATCATCTCTGTCTCTCTCCCCTGGTGTGTTTTTCTTTCACTCTCCCCACCATCTCTCATTCCTTTCCCTCCCTCTCTCCCTCGTACTTGTGTGAATATAGTAGGGTCTGTATCTATGTGTCTATGTGTGTGTGTGGGAGGGAAGGAGAGCAGCATTGCTGTCTGGAGGAGGAGGTGAGAGAGAAAGAAACAGAATCGAGAGAGGGAATGAATTACACAGAGAGGGAACGTGAAGCATTTACTGTAACATAACATGCTGTTTCAGTCTAGATAGATAAGGGCCACCTACTCACCATTTTTTTATCTCAATACAGATTTCTCCTCATTTTCACAATCTATATTATTCCCTAATTTGGACATTACATTACATTATATTACATTATATTATATTATATCATATTTATCTTACTTATAGTCTGGGACAACCAGAACATTATCCTCTTGGATTTTTGCCACCAACTGGACTACATTAGAGTTGCTAGACCCACCATCTTTCCAGCGTCTATTCAGTATAACTCCATATTTCCAAGTAGGTGGCATTAACTTTTTATTTGACCATAGACGATGGGAATAACACATTTACAATAAACTGAGTCATATCACCTTTCTAACGCAATACCAGTAACAAGGGGATACAACAAATTGGGCATAAGGTGGGGGAATTTAATCCTTAATGGAATAAAATAATAGAGCTTTAATCATTTTTATAGAGGTCACCTTTTAAATTTACTATAACAACACCAGACACATACACACATGCATAACCCCAAGTTGTGTGATGAAAAAATTCTCAAGTGATACAAATAACAGCCGGTCAATAAATGGTAGAGGGGAAAAAAGGCACTGAAATAGGGAAAAAAAATGTCCAGCAAATTTTCACCGAAGGTGGCCAGGATGACACAGGCTAAAAATAGTGTTCTTCCTCCTGTAACAGCTCTGTAGTGCAGGTTCTTTCACTGCAAGTGAGACACCTTTTTGGAGAGAGTAAGAGCAACAGAAGAACAGTAACCTTGACAACATCTACACAAGTGCTGCCTGACGTATGTAACCCAAAGTGTACAGAACCAGATTATAGACAGTGGACACCCTAAACCCAAAAGACAAAGTTGAATACTCACTGATGATCCCAGTATCTTGTCAAGGCCGGTGAAGTGCAGATGACACAGTCTGAAAGCTTTAAGGTGAGCCTGAAAGAGAAGAAAATACATTTTAAAGATAAAGAATGAAGTACATAGTGAAGTTCTGCTTATCAGAATAAGGAGTTCAAGATCTTAAAAGGTTCAAGTCAGTAATGATAAAATGACAATCTCTGACCCAAATTAAGAAATTAGAGCTGCAACTAATGATTATTTTCAATATTGATTAATCTGCCGATTACTTTCTTTTGGTGGATAAGTGATTACCACAATTAGTCAATTATCAAAATAGTTCATTAATTTTCTGTTGAATGGCTAAATGATTCAGGTCTCCAAGAAATGGAAACACACTTAGAGAACAGCTTGAGACTAACTGTGTGGTCTGAAGACCAAGACCGGATTTTTCATTATACTGCTAACAGGCACTGCACATACCTCAACATCTTGTCATATTACGTAAGACTGAACCTGTCCAAAAACATTGTACAGTCAGAATTTTGTTTTGGTTTCAGTAACACCTCTTCCTTTAGGGACTAGTTTTATTTGATATCCTTAACTAATAAGCAAAATCCAACTGAGAACGATGACCTGTTTTACAACAGAGTCCTGATACAAAAAAAAAAAGCAATACTGAGACAGAGAACACAACAAGAGTCTTAGCTTTCCTTTTCATAATGCAAATTCTGAACTATGACCAGGGAATTTGTTTGCATAACTTAATGACTGCATGTATTTTTTTCCGATTCAAATATTAGAAATGGTTAAAGTGGGACATCCTGCATTTTGTCATGTGAACTTACAAAGATCCAATCAAATGGACTGATTTTTTTTTAAACTATTAAAAGGCTGACCAATTAATAAAGCAACATTAAATAGAAAAACACATTACATATTTTTCGAGGGGTAACATAAAATGTTTCAGCTTGTTAAATCAGCTCCAAAAGCCTCTGGGAAAAAGTATCTCAGAGGGGACAGTAGTATTGCACGTTCAAAGACCCTCAGAGACACACTAACAAGACTATAAAAATCATCATGACTATTATAAAGCACAAGTCTTACTTGTCACAGGCTAATGAAAGACATCCATTGGAGTAGTTACAAAAGTGATCTAAATTTATAATGCTCATAGCCAACTTGTGTGGATGGAAACCAAAGAAGTAAAAACAACAGAGCAGGCTTCAAACAAAAAATAAAAGATGTACAGTTGGTCACAAGGGTTAACCAAAGTGCAGTGTCCACGGTATTCACACCTTAAACAAGTCATCTTGCAGTTGTTTTTAAAATACACATACTAACACACACATGTATTTCATTTCCTCTCTGTGGACCCTGCCTGGATATCCTGGAGAACTGAGGCGGCAGCAGCAGCAGCAGCAGCTGCCAACTCTGCAGAGTGCAGACACACTTGTTGTAAGTTCCACCTGTGTGGTCCCATGAATTCATTCCATTTTACTTGATTTTTTTACTCATGACTACCAACTTTAACGTTTTGCTCCATACCAGATATAATCAATACAGTAATTATCTTGTTAGCCTGAACTCCAGGCACTGTGGCTTGACAGATCTGACAAACACAATGGGTATGATCCTGCCTTGAGAGTTTAATTGAAATAGTTCTGACATGGACAACTTCATTTTTATATTGTGTTAATATTTTTTTATATTTTTTGAGATATATAATTAATATAATATAATTAATATAATATAATAAATACAATACAATACAATAAAATACAATAATTTTTCCAGAAACGATTACATTTTGGGATGGAAAAAACTGCACTATTTCTATTCCTAATTGCCTTTCATTAAAAAACTACAAAATAACACTCATGAATTCCAAACTTAAGTTAATTTTGACTCTAAACCCATTTGTATCACCTGAACCTTAACTAGTCAGCTGCAGTAACCTGGACGTTGGGCCTATCCGAAGTCATTTTCTGCATTCAGCCTAATGAGGCTTGCAAATGGTCTACCCACGTCAGCCTGGGGGAAGCCTTCCCCTCTATACAAACAGGAACACATATACACAGTTGCTCAGTATGCACTCACTCTTTATATCACTATCCAAAACGGCTTAGTTGCTTAGATGATGAAAGGACAAACCTAACCCAAGTATTAGTCAACTATACACCAAACCTCCTATCATACTAGCGCTATCAAAATTGGCCAAAAATGTCATTTTAATATCTATCCATCGAGACACACACACACACACACACACACACACACAAACACAAACACACAAACACACACACACACACACACACACACACACACACACAAACTACTTGGGTGCATATTTTCGAGATGTGCCCTCAGGTTGCTGGAATGGTAGACTAACTGCAGCTTACACAACTTGCATACAACTTTATCTCGAGGTTCCACTATTTTGCCATCTACTGACCAAATTCAAGTGCAAAGCCCTCGCTCTGCAGCTAAGTTGGATTGTGAACTTGCTGCCATCATTATCAAATGGTTGTAGTTGTATTATTCGCTCATTTCAAATTTACCTGCATTTCTTTGTCGATCAGTGAAAGTGATGTTGTGTGACTCCTGTCTGTCATGCAGTGCATTCAGTGCAGTGGCCCAGGCCCACACAAGAATTTACGAGGCAGACAGCTGCGGTAGTGCTGCTTTTTTTTTTCATAATAGAATATTAATTTTCACTATCAAATGTCTGGTTTTTTTTTTACTATTCGATTGTATAATCAAATTTAGAATATTTGTTGACAGCCCTATATCATACTGTATCTCACACTCTCAACTCAAATTTCCTTGTTAGGCAGAAATCAACTGTCTGCGGATGTTAACATGGGTTAGTATAACTTGGCGTAGCCCCGTTACACAAGTCACATTTAGGACAACTGCCCGCACCTGGTAAAGGCAACTTGAGGGATGACAAACCCAGGAAATCGCAGAAATTAAAACTGCTTCCGTGAGGACTTGAGTTCTGACCACTTATCAATGCACAAAAACAGTTTCTGTTGTTTTTTGCCTGGGGAAAAATGATTGACTAATGTTGACCGAGATGAGTGGCAGCTTACACATTCCTGACCTGCATATTTCAGCGATAATAGAAAAACATGCAACGGAAGTGACCATACAAACTTGACGTATAGTACAGTAACTATGTAGACAACCTTTTGTTGTCTCACCAGTTATCAACTGGAACACTGGTGGTGACTGCTGCTGCATGGCTTAACTTTGATTGACTTAGCAATGCCACACTCCCACGGGAACTTGCCCATTAGTCATGCTCTGTATTACTAGTTAATGATTGCAAGCCCTGTTTCAACACATTTATAAAGCGTGGCCTCACATGACACAGGGGAGTTGAATATGAAACCAAACTCTCCATTTTTTGACAACTTTGCCTAAGACTTAAAAAATAAAAACTGTCAGTGATTCTGAAGCGCTGGTTGCTCAGCTAGCTAGAAAGCCTGAAAAGAATTCAGCACTATTTCAATGACTTAACATAATTAATTATAAGTAATCATTTATTCTTAGAAGTGCAATAGGATGTGAACTATAAAAGCAACTGCATAAACCATCAAGCTTGTCCGGGGAAGTACAGGGAGCTGCTGCAACTAAAATACCGTGACAGACTGAAAGACAGAAGGCGGATCAGAAAAAGAATTATGATGACCCAGACAAAGCATGTTATAAGAGGGGAAAGTACGGCAGAAGAAATTCGAAGAGTTTCAGGGAGAGGGCAGAAAGATGACAGAAGTGGGATGGAGATGGAGGTTTTGGAGAGGAGAGAGAAAGGGACAATAATAATAAAATGAAGACAGGACAGTGCTGGTAAAGCCATAGAGTGGGCTGGCAGGATAGTTCATGTCTGGGCCAATGTCGCAAGCTTCTCCAGATGCTTTTACACCAACCCACGTTGCTACACATAGGCCCTCTTACTGTACTTTGAAATTAAAACAAATCAAAAAAGATAAGATACATCTATATATCATATAGTACTTGAAACTGTAAAAGTGTGTGAAGACTCCTTGAGACGTGACTAATGCTTTTCAACATCAGTTTTTGTTTTAATAGATTATCAAACATATTCTGGCCTCTCAGTTTCATGTTAGTTTGATTTAATTATTATGTCCAACTCATAAAGTCAAGTATCAATTTCAAATTCAATGTAAACCATTCCATAAATTTAAACTTTAGTTCACTACTGAATGACACTTACTGCAGATTTTAGGCATGTTCCATCCATTAACTTTGGCTATAAAACACAACCCAATATGACACAAAAGAAAAATAGCCTGTTATTAAGAAGAATGTGTACTTTGGCAAGATTTTTAGGAGAAAGCTTGACAATACAAATCATGCTGTGGTATACTGGATTCTGACACAGCATTTGCTCAAGTTGCAGGTCGTAAAACAGACAGTGTCCAGATGTCTGGCAAAACACAATAACGCAGAAGATTTAAGGAGCTAGTTCTCTTCCCAGTCAGCTACTGATGGTCGAGGTTCTTCGCAGATGAGAACCAAATCCCTATTGGGAACCAGAGTGGAAGCACCCAAGAATTTATAGTTGCCTTTTTAAGAGGCTATGTAATTTCCTAAAAAAATAAAATAAAATAGAATAAAAGATAAAAAAATATATAAAACACATTTTAACTTTAAATTAATGTTACACAAACAGGAGTAAGTAGCACATTTGTTGGGTGCTTTTTGCAGTCATGGATTGACATTGACAATTGGAGCTTTAATGAGTATTTATGGCCCCTGGAGAATGTACAGTCCAGACTAAGTATTTGGAGAGTTTCACATTTTTTGTCTCAGCTTTTATTTGAGTAGGTTTACGTCAATAATGAAAGAACTGTGTGGGAGATATAGCCCTTTTAACACATAGTGCCCAAACTGCAAGGGTTCAATTGGGTCAAACGCATCAAAACTCATTGGACTCAAGGCAAACAAAGAGATCTTCAGGCTGAAGAGGTGAAATATCTTTGACTGGCCAAGTCAATCACCTGATCTCAGTCTGACTGCGCTGCACTCCATTTTGTGAAGCCCAGACTAAATGCAGAGACCCCTCAACAAGCAAGAGCTGAAGGAGGCTGCAGTGAAGCTCTGGGAGAGCATCACCAGGGCAGATATAAAGTGTCTGCTGATGTCAATGGGATTTTCCACAAATAAGGTGTTTTTTTTTTTTTGTTTTTTTAATTCATGTTTATCTCCATGTGTATTACTTTTGAAGCACTACACTTACACATTTCTTTCAAATTGACATACACCCACTCAAATTAAGGCTGAGACTTATCCGTAGTCTCAGCCTTTAGCACTTAAACCTAGTAGTATGTAGTATCCAGTATGTTTCGAATCAAATGTGCTAAAGCACAGAGCCTTAAGAACAAAAAATGCATCACTGTCTAAATACTTATGGTCTACACAGTAGGTAGGCTTGACCTAAAATTAACCACAGGTCCCATATTCCTTATAATGAAGAAACATGTTACCCAGTGCAACGGTGTGGTTCAATTTTGTTTTTAACAGAGGTCTCTGGCACAGAGTGATTCACGCTGTCTAATATGCAGACCCACCACAGTTTACATGACTTGTCGGGACTCAGGGTGGTTAGCTGACTCTGGCTATCTCATAGTGAATCTAGAGGTCACATCTATTGAAGATACAAACTGAAAAAAGACTGCACACTGATCTGAACTCTCGGTTTGTGCTTGCTGAAGAGATATTATCTCTGGCTACATGATGTTAGGCCGTGGAAGTCTAGAGGACAATGTGTGGATTCTACTTTATTTAGTCTGGCCCTGTCGGGTAGCTAACACTAACTAACAGCTGTCTAAAGATATCAGCCTGTTGTTTTGTCAACACAAACAGTGCAGATGAATTAGTGAGCAGACTTTTCAGTTTCTGCCCTTTCTGTGCTCAAAGTGATCATTAAAGTAGATGTCTGTACTTAGCTGAAGCATCAGCTAATGACAGTCCATGTGTAGCTGTATGAGCTAGCATTTATTTTTTTAAATATGCATAATGATGAAGCCCTTGTAAGTGGTGCAAGTTTTTTTTTTATTATCAACTGTTTTATACATATAGGCTAAAAAAAAATGTAGATCATGTGTCAATGTTTTAGTTCTTCTGCATTTGCACAGTTTTATACCTGGGAGACATGTTTAATATTTAGTCTATAATGTGCACTTTACACTATTTTATATTAAAGAAAACAGTGTTGCTCACTTGTTGAATGTAGAAGAAATGTACATTTTCCAGGATAAATTCTGAGAAGTACTTAACCCAACATTGGTGTTTATCTGATGCAACTGAATCATCAAGAATCAAACCAAAATGAATTTAATTGAAAGGAATCAACTCTGGGAATTTTCAATCAAAATCAAACTCAAATTGAATCAGGAGATCAGTGTCAATATCCAGCCCTATTATCAGGAATAATTCTTAGTTTAGGTCTTTTCATGGCATTCATTGACTTTAAAGGTTAAAACATACTGTACATACTGTAAAGATACACAATGGCAAATCTGTGAGGAATGTTGAAATTTAAGATACAAAATTTCTATAAAACATTCAATGTTTATATAGCTGTATTTGGCAAAGGTTCAGTTTCTTTATGCAGACAGTAGCATAAATAGCTTTAAGTTCTTTCTTTAAGTTTTGAACAATGTTTGGCTAATTTCTTGCACCTAACTATACGGCTGCCAGGCTGGCCTAGTGTGTATCATAGTCATCGAGAGAATGTGAGTAACGTTAGCTGGGAATTGTAACAGCAGCAAGCCTTCAACCAGCTAAACCAGCTTACAGGGTTGAGAAACTATTGTATGGGCGTCCTCAGCCCCCACTCCTACTCCCGACGAGCCGGGGTCGCAAAACTTTGGGTGGTTGTGGAGCGGTAAACAAGTGTAACCGTGAAGCCTTTTATTGTTGGTGAGCCTATGGTCTGCCGTTGTTACGCACGTTACATAAACATTTTCTTCATAAATGGCACTGATATACAGTACATGATTATGCCAGTGCAGGTTTTGCCAGCAGCTAGAAGAACTATTCTCAGGTGGGCAGAGCCAGCAGCACCTTCTTTAAGCTGAGGCAGAGGATGAAGACAGGATCGATAAACATCTCCTCTCGTCTCCAGTCGACAATCTGCTATCGAAAGCGATTGATTAGATAGTTATATGATACACAACGTTAGTTACAGTTGGTTGCATTTGCTAATGGGCTAGAGATAGCCTCAACAAGCGGGCTTATGTTTACAGGAGTCAGAAAGCTAGTGTTAACGTTATCAACTGTAGTTCGGGGAGCAAACGTTATGGGCTTCTAGCTAACGTTTCTGCACTCTTATGAACGTCTCTCTCCCTCTGCATGAGCGTGTGTGTGTCTCTGCTTCAATGCATGAAGCTAAATTGCTCTATAGTTACCTGGTAGATGATATGAGCAGGCTGTGCAATGCGAGTGAACAAAGTTACTATTTTTTAAATGTGTTTGATCACTTACAGTGGCTATTTGGCTTGTAACCGAGTCTGTCAACAAACATAAACAAACGTATAAGATATGCCTTGGGGCAGTTTTGGGATGGTGGTAAAAAAGGTTGTTTCAAGCCCTGTACTATAACTCATGTACCCGGATATAAACGTTTACCTAAATTTCCCTAGTCACCATTATCTTTTCTAAATGTTAACACGTTTCTCCCATCTTAAATGATAGCAAATCTACTCTAAAACTATTATTGGCTAGCATTAAATACATATTATGTTAAGTTATTACGTATTGAATAACACAGTTGAATGACGTCGCGTCTGAAATACTGCACCCTGCTCTCCCTTACATACCAGTCACATTCTGAAATCTACAGCATTACCCAATGTATTTTTCTATTTCATTATGTAATAAAAATTCCATCTAAAAACAACATGTTACTGGCTAAGTTAACCATGTATATTAGATTGTAATGTACATGGAATAATGGATTTATACACGACTTTTTTTTTTTTTCTTTTTTTTTTCAAACAAGAAAAACATGATAATGGCATTATCTATTGGCTATCTGCTGCCCTGCTCTCTAAATATCGGCATCAGCCATTGAAAAACCCATAATCGGTCAACCGCTAGAGTGTCATAATTTTACCGTACCTGTCATGTCAAAAGAACGCTGTCAGATGCACCACACTGATGTAAAATCAACACCTTGTTTTTAATGGCCCATAAAAATACCAACCTCACAAATGCATACTAAGAGAATTCCCCACATGACAGGAGTGAATCAATAAAGTCTGGGGTAGCCCGGGGTATATAGAGATAGTGAAGGAGCATACTGAATAAAGCCCCGAGAAGGTGTTTGGGGAAGCTCAAAGAACGTGCAGAAACTCATACTGCATCAAATTCTCCGTGGATTTCATTTCAAAGACATTTCAAAGCCACTGCGAGCCAGCAGAAGCAGCTTTGTTCTTTTGCCACCTATCCTCACTTTCTGCCCATTCTGGACCTATCATCATTGTTTTGGCCGCAGTTCTCTATCAAGTCTCAGCTGCCTGCTTTTCACATTCCTCAGTCATGGGGACATAAGCCTCAGTATTCCTCTCCCACACTCTTAAACCCTGTGGAAAACAGGGATACAGGCTGACGGAGCTGCTGTGTCAAATCTATTTGTCAGTTAAACCTTCTTCAGAATGGAGCCTGGATTAGACCTGCTTTTAGCTGCTCCTGCTGCTGCTTCTGCTATTCAGCAAAACCGAGTGTGTGTGTTTGCTTGCAATGATGGCCAGTGAGCTTTGATGGGCCAAGCTATTTGTGAAGCTCCTGACTTCCAGAAGGAGTTCACTGAACGGCCATAAAAGCCTCTGACTTACTATCATCACTGTAATAGTCATCAGAGGTTTGTGCTTACAACGATTTACATGTGAGTGTACATGCAACTTTGTATAATTTTCCACAAATGCACATGCTAAGAGTCTATTGAGAAAATTAATGTTAATCAGAGAGTATTGAGGAGAGTATGGTTAAGTGCCATAGCAGCAATGCAGTTGGTGTTTCAGCCAAGAATCACTGTGAAAAAGACAATAAAGGGGGAGAAGAAAGGAAAAATGAGAAAGTCTGTGTGTGCCTGAAAAAGCCTGGGAATCATCTGTGCGCAGAGGGGAATTGAGAAAATGTGGCAAGGAGGAAAAGCATGACTGAAGTAGCAGATCCTCTGCCACGACTGTAAATCACACCAGAGCAGGTCCACAAGAAAGAGACAGGGAGAGAGAGGAAGGTGAGGTGGAGAGAGGAAGAAAATAAAGTGTTAATGGGCAAAATCTGAGTAAAAAGAGGACTAACGAGAGTACTATAGAAAGAAATATAAAAAGATAAGTCAGACAGAAAAGAAAATGTTAAAGAGGGAGAGAAGTCTAGAGTCCCAACTTGAGTTCACAAGTTCAACTGGAAAAACCTTTCCGTTCTCTTCACTTCCCCTCCTCCAGTCTCCAGTTTGCTATGTGTCTGCACTCCAGAGTGAGCAAAGGAAAAGCGAAAAATATCACAGATTCAGGTAGCCAGGGAAGAATGTGTAACTGTGTGTGTCCATGTGTGTAAGTGTGTCTGTGTGTGTGCAGTGCCTCAAAAAGCAACTTGCACCTCACCTCCCGATACAGATCTAGGGCTGCATTAACATTTAATCCTTGTGGTCAAAGCAGCACCTTAAAAAACTTTAACTGTTTAGCACCTCTGTCTAACCACAATCTGGCAAAGTACATTAACACACAAGTGTGTATCTCAAAGATATTTTCCCCCTTCTGACAAAACCTGATATATTTTTTCTCTCCTTGCTAACCTTGCACATGTGCACTATGCTATTGTAGGCTATTGAGTCATATGTGCACCCACATTCACATTGCTAGGTAACCTAAGGTATATTTTATCTGTCAATCTGTCAGTAAGCCTGCAGACTTTGTGGTGTATTTTGGACAGTGGAACCAGATGCTGTATTTATTTGTGTATATATAATAGCAAATGAAGCTGTATGTAATTGATGGCCGGGGCACCCACCTTTGCAAATAAATCTAATTCTGTGTCTCCTAAACAATTTGATCAGATTTCTGTCCTACTATTTTGAATCATATGAAGTATTATTAACATGGAGTCAGTAAGTGTGTTATTTCATAGGACAAAGACAAGAAATTTGAGTCACTGCTAGCCAGAAATATATGCCAATTTACCAGCCACACACACAAACCCTTGGCAAGGAAGAACAGCTTGTAAATAAGATGAGGAAAGAATTGCGGCTCTAGAATCAAGGTAAAAAAAAGAGGGGGAGAGAAAAGCATACGCTAACGATTTTAATCCTAACATCTGAAGACACAAGCCCAGTATTTAGAGTAATTAGCAGTACACTCTTGTTCTCACTTTTCTCTTTGTTGTGCTGACACTCTAAACAATCTGACAGAGTCCCAAGTAGCATCATTAACAGACAAAGCCAAAAACAATGTCTGATAAGTCAACTGTAAATAAAGGCATAAACAAATTTGTACGCAACAGAAAAATAGCCCTTTGATTGGTGGTTTAGTTCTACATTTAAATTTTTGATAGTCTGTAGCAAAGCATGATAATATCAAAGGTCCACTAGAAGGAATTCAAGCCAAAATCATAAGGTATATAATTTTATTCAAATATATTATACCGGGATTGTACTGTACCACTGAAAATTTAATTTTAAAATTTAAAGTTTAAAATTTAATTTTAAACTCAGCACAATAGATTCACTGGTCATCATAAATCATAAATCAGTCTGTCCAGAGCATGACATTTCATTCTTCTTCACTTGGGCCCTATGAAATTCATTAAAGATTTACACCCATCACATGAATAAAATGTTTCCTACATGTCATCCATGTCTCACATCAGTTCTGTCTGATATTCACAGATTCTGACATTCTGGACTATTGTAGAAACAAATAATAGAAACTGTATCTATCTATAGTTTGATAATCCATGCATGCAATTTGAGACTAGGGAGTAGTGATCCCCAACTATGTGCCTATTAGTAAGCACATAGTTGTTGTTCAACCAAACACAAAGGCAGCTGATTTCAAGAGGCAATTGAGCATTCAAATTTGGTTCTACACAAACATAACCATGCATTGGTAGGGTTCTCAAAGGCACATGGTAGGGAATCATTTAAGTAGAAAATCTGCACTTGTATAGGCACTTGTTATGCCTAAACCAGCTGAGAGGCAAAGACTGTGAGGCCATCGGTCACAAGACGAAGAGGCAGATTGACAAGTGCATGTTTAATGGCCGTGAGAAACAGTGTGCAGGGGTTCCTGGGTAATAGCTGTTATAAGGGATGGGAGGGAAGAAGGATAGGGCTACAGACAGCAAGCAATGTGACACTTTGACAGATATGAGGCCTTGCGGATCCCAAAGGGGCAAAACAGAGAAAAGGCCTTTCAATAAAAGGCCTACTGCTAAACCTTCTGTGCAGTGCCCTCAGCCCCGCAGCTCACAACCAAAGAAAGGGTCAAGCCATTGCTTGACTACAGGCATCTGGGGCTTTTCCTAGCCAAACAAAACAATTAAATGCCAGGGCTGGATCTTTTCGAGGTTCATCTTTCACTCCCTCTCTGTTGCACGCATCACTCTGAAACTTCTACTGCTCTACTAGTATTTCTATCCAACTTATTCCCCTGTACAGATCAAATGTCCTTTCGTTTCCTTCTAGTTTTTCTTCTCCAGTTTTAACTTCCTAAACTAAACTTTGTGTTTCATCTTTCTTCCTACCCCCTCCTTATCTCTGCCTTGTCTTGCTCCTATCAACTTCTCAGTTTCTAACCATGTTTTTCTATGTAATTTTCTATGGCCATCTCTGATCTCCCTGTGTCCAACCTCTTCCATTTATTATCCTGCTCATTTGAGGGCTGAAACAGAGCTATGAGTAGGACTTTGGGGTGCCTAGGGCACCTACCAATCTGCACCATTCTCCCATCGGACCTTGTCAGAGGGGCCAAAGATGGTTAAAGTCAAGAGAACCTGGGTGGAGACAAACTAACCAAAAAGGAATTCCTACTGGGTGTTTTCAGGAAGTGCTTACCAGATTGTTGCTACACAATTTCATCCATCCATCAATCAACTCAAGCCCAAAACCTGACTCCTATCTGTGTGGTCTCAGTTTTTTTTTCTCTTAAATGCAGTGAACACTCAACATAGAGAAATTACATCCAGTGTGCTACACTGCCATCGGAATAACAGCAACGTAAACCTAGTGGCAAGCTGTAATCGACTCAAAGTTTTCACTTTTTCCTTAATTAAATTTTCGTCAATACAACAAATACACCAGAAATAGGTACATAAACTCCTAGCTTTTCACAGAGGATAAGTATTTCCACCAACCAACAAGAGCTGAACTTAATTTTTTATTATCATTTGGAAATTTCCTTTTGATATAACATAACACAAAATTCAAAAACAAATTTTTGTTAAAAGGTACATGTGAGAATTTTCTGTATGTCTAGCTGTAATGCCATATCAGAAACACAGAGTTCAAGCTAAAAGACAGACACCTCCTCCTTTAATTACAGAGGTCTTAGAGGGCAACATAATGAGCTTTTAATGATAGTGACTCTGATATAGGCAATTTAAATAGAGCTTGCAGGATGATCGGCCCCTTCCTGGAAGACACCTGTAGTGTATTATTCAGTCTTTACTTAAGCTATATGCTACTTGCAGAGACTGCCAAAAGAAACACACCAGTCGGCTGGGGAAATTAACAGTAACTCAGTCTTCACAGAAGTTCCTTTCACAATCACTGGGTAACACATTGCCAACATGAGGGGAGAAGATGCGTGCGTACTGGTGCTAACTAGTGTAAGCTGTCCTTTTCTAAAGAACATGATGAAAGGATATTTCTTCTTGGTGCACGGCTCCACTAAAGAGTGGCTGTGGGGATAAACCAATGTTACAGAATGAAGCTTTAGTCGTTAAAAAAAAGAAAAAGAAAAATGGCTTCTAATTACCATTGTTGGAACCCCACATTATCATTACACTCCAAGGTTTCTGACTGCACAACAACTGTGCTGCCATAGCAACACAGTGCCGAAAGAGAGATGATGGTGATGCCGTTTCACGTTTTGACCATTTCAATTTGCCTCTGATCCATGTTGACTACATTTGATCAGTCTGTTCAGTGTCATTCTGTTCACTGACCTGTACCCTAATCCTGAACCTACTCGGATGAGCGCAGGTGGACACATCAGTTGGCTTGCTTGGCACCTCTTCACCCATGATCCAAACAACACAGCACAGCTGGGTTCATCTGATATTATGTAACACAGAACCACCCCCGCAGGCCCTGTTCACACCTCCCCTCTCCTCCTACTCCGCCTCCCACTAGCACACTATTGGCTATTTGCAGGCAGATGTGCATTGTGAGACAAGGGTGCTTCAGTACTGACACAACCTGTGGGGATATTTGTGGAGAATTTGAGCTTTGGAAAACTCAAAATAGTGTCCAGTGTTAGGCTGACCAACAATATTAGGCTAGCAGCTTATTGTGTCCATAGTTTTTTTTCCACAGCCTTTGCTTTCAATTAATTCAAGTGAATAGAACATAAGGTAGCCTGTGCAGGCCAGATAATCCCTTCAGTTGAGTTTTAACAATTACTGCTTATTAGCATGATATTATTGCATTTTATTATTTGGCTCAATACTTTGTATTCTTAAATTACTAAAATGGCTGATTAAATTCCAGAGTTGTATCCATCATTGATCCCACCAGTGATTCTGCCTTTACTTCTTGGAAACTCATTTTGTAACTAAGCAGTAGTTGCCAAAAGTGGAATTGCACGCGTTGCCTGGCAACATAAGATTACTGAGTCTCATATCAGGAAGCAATGAGAGCCAGTGGTGCTTTGAGCTACAAACCTCTAGATACTGTACTCTTCTCATCTCAACTCTGGTACAGACTGTGACGTCCAACTACAATGATGCTATTCAAGTCATCTGATATCCCATTATATCTCTACGCTTGGCTTCTCACATTCATCAACATCATTCTAAATACAGACATAAATTTGATAAATTTAAATTCATGGAGCAATATTATTCCCCTGACATGTTGGATACTTCAGTCCATTCGTTATTTTTTGAAAGCGTGTTCGCTAACTTACTGGCTTCAAAGTATAACCGGGACAAAAAAGGCCACTTCTTTCAAACAAGTTTGTCAGTGATGAGACCATAAAACATAGAAAAATACCCCTATTTTCTGTATTTTATGGTCTCATAAATGAACATTTCAACCTTTCCATAACTGTGGTCATTTTCCCCACGTGCTGAGATGTTAAAGGACTTCAGAAAGTTCAGTTGCATGTCGTTAAGAGGACTTTAGAAAGTCTGTCAACTTTCCTCCCATGCACCAGTTGCTTCTTAATGAAAAACAGAAGTTTGCTTAAGCTCACTCGTCTCACGTCCATAAACCACAGATCACGCTTTCCTCCTCGCAGATGGAAAGAACCAGCAGAGGTATTAGCTAGAAGTTGTCAGAATGCCACTGGAACTGATCAAAGCACTATGTAGTAGATTGCCTCCGATGACCATTTAAAGCAATCTAAGGCCACGGACCAGTTCAATTAATTTGAGTGACTGGGAAACAAGGCAGTAACAGTCTTGAGTTTCTGATGACTGGGAGAGGTGCAGAGGAAACAGGTGTGACGGGAGGACAACAGAATTTGCTAGAAAGGCTTTCTGACAAGAGAAGGTCACTATCACTTGCTTCCTGAGTTAAGAGTGTTTTCTGGCTGACTGAAGGATATCAGAAAGTCAGGTTACTGGAAGATATCTCTTAAATGGACAAAAAGGTTGGTCTTGTGAAAATTGTAGGAAATAATAAACCCTGGGAAATATGAATAAACAAGATGAAAAAAAAAAAAAAAAAAAAAAACAGTCCAAAACCCAAGGATATTCAATTTACTATTTTATGTGCCAAAGAAAAGCAGCAAAACATTACAAATGAGAAGCTGGAACCAGAGAACATTTGGCTTTTTGCTTAAAAAAATGACTGGAACAATTAATCGATTATCAAAATACTTTTAGATTAATTTCTGTCCATCAACCAGACAATTAATCGTTTTAGTCCTTATTCAAAAAAATGCATTTGATGTTTCCAGCTTCTCAAATGTGAGAATTTTTTGCTTTTCCTTGTCTTACTTTGGATAAACTGAATTCACTGGGTTTTTGTTTGTTGTTCGAACAGGTGTCACCTTGGGCTGCAGGAATTTGTGATGGGCAGTGTTTCCCATTAATTACATAGAGCCAAAAATATTTTTACTTTTTTCTGTGTTTCCGATACATTGATTTATTTGTGGTGCCCACCATAACAACAACAGACCCCCACTTATTGATTTTGTTGTTTTTTTTAACTATTTCAAATGGTTAAAATCTCATTTCATTGTAGAACTGTGCGCAGCACAATGATTCGCTCGACCCCTTCCTTGACCCGCCGGTCTCTCTCTCTCTGTCTCTGTCTCTGTCTCCCCCTCTCCCTCCCCCTCCCTCCCTCCCTCTCCCCCTCCCGCTCCCTCCCTCAAAAACATTGACAAGAGACCCCCCTGTCATAGTCAGACTGCTGCCGCATCGTTGGGCCAGTGGACCATCAAAAAATCCATGAGGTTTTTACTGTCCCTGACTGTCTCTTTACCGAGGGTAGAGGGTGCTGCGTGCATGTGCCGAGAATGGACACACTGGCCAATCACAATATGTGTTCAACCACTGCTTCATGTTGTGTCAAAAGAAATCACAACCCTCAGCGACTCAGGTCGGGTCAGTGAGGGTTGAGATTTGTTTTACACAACGTGAAGCAATGGAGCTGTATATATTGTTCAGTTATTTATTTGTACTACTACTTATAAGTACTTGGCAATTAAAATATTTGCGGTGAATGACCTCATACACAGTAATATTTAATAATTCATTTAAGAAAACCCCTGTAACTAATTTTTAGTTACAGTTCTATACTATTCTTTTCAGCTCTAAACATCTTAGTCTACATCAAGACAATAAAAAAAAGACAAAATTCACACACTATAACACAGGCTGTCGTCACTCAGTGAGTTCTTTGTGATTGGAAATAAAAGCTTAAACTAGATTTTCCTTCGGTTTACAGGCTATTTGAGCAAAGTGTTACCCTCTAACCTACAGAGGGTCAGAGCGGTTAGGACTGCATTCACTAACTGACACCAGGAACAAAACCTATTGCAGTTGCTTTCTCTACAACAATGTCACACAAATGTCCCAGTGTCTGTAGCCCAACACTTCCAATCCCGCTCTTCCAAATAATCATTAACCCGTTCCGCCCTGGTTAAATATTTTAAGAACCTCTGTAAACTAGAAGATAAATACACACCTCAGTGATGGGGACATAAGCACACACATACGCAGTGTACAGGGGTGGGACTGGGAAGCAGGGCACGCAGATTTCATTGTTCCTGAGCATGTTGAGTTTAGATGAAGTTGAAAACGATGAGGTCATCCCTATTGTATACACACAGCATTCGCACACATTCCTCTGCGTGCCATTGTACACCCATGGCTCAGCTAAAAGCATGATGTGATGAACCTGGTGAAAGACTGATGCACTTCTACCAAACATTTGGTCTTTGTAAAGCCATGAACCTGAGATCTATTAAACCCAAGAATGGAAACTCCAATCTGGCTTGCAAGGCCATCACCTTACATGCCAAAACACTCCCCTTCTTGAATGAGCAAAGTGAGCAGAGAGGTTGCAGTGAGCACTACAGATCATGACAGGCCACTTTCCTGTTTTGGTTTCTGCTTCCACCACCTGCAAGCCAGATGTTGTGAGCCTGGGCATTGTGACCTAATTTTTCTAGTTAAGGGGAAAATTGTCTACAGGTCCACTTGGGCCAGTCTGATCTTCTAGCCCAGTTTATGTCTCTACGTTGAATAGGCATTAAACTCCAAATTAGGAAAAATACAATTAGCCAATTGATCGATTCCTTGATCAACTATATCATCTATTAAATGTCTGAATCATTTAACAAGCAAAAACACCAAACATTAACTGTTTCCAGTTTCTAAAACATAAGGATTTGCCACATTCCTTCATTTTTTGTTTGACTGTAAATTGATATGAACATCACTGTAAATCTGTTTTGGACTTTTGGTCAGACAAAACAAGCAATAAGAATACATCACCTTGGTAAATATGAGGGTAATTTTTCAGTATTTTTCAGACTTTTCATAGACAAAGCAATCAATTCAAAAAATGACGAAATAATTAAGATAATCTCCTTGCAAACGTCAGTGAAGAATTCACTACTATCAACATAATCTCTGGCTTTGCGTCATTACATCGATCTGCAAAGCCTGCTGCTGCTGCTGCTGCTGCTGCTGCTGCTGCTTCTTCTTTTCAGTAAATCAAGATGGATTTATGTGTTTACCATCCCTGGCACAATCGAAGAACTCCTTGGAAACTACAAACCCCAGCAAGATGTCTCTCATTACGAGGATCTTTCCTCCTTGGCACAATGAGAGTGCCGGAGCTTCACTCAACATTTTTAGAGAGATTAAGATGCCATTCACATGCATCTAGCCTTATTTCTACTTGAATATTTTTCCTTGACTTGACTGTTTGCCAAATACAGATACGTTTCTTGGAGCATCCTTTAATCTACAACTCCAAATTCATGCTTTTTTGCACAATAAGACTTTAACACCACCTGTTATCATCTCAATTGTAGATATGCTTTATGCTGAAATAGCTATTACTACATAAACACAATCATGAACCACCACTTAGCCCCTAACAGAAAAGTAGATGGTGGATAAACAGCACAAGAATCACTATGAGCAAGCTAGCAACAGCTGAGCTCAAGCAAGAAAAGTCCATCCATCTATTTACGGTCATGGGAGGCTGGAGCCTTTACAATGCAATGGGCGAAGTTTCAGTGCATACTGTGGTAAGGTAAATGCCCAACTGATACTGGGATAGACTATATATAGACTTTTATTTACAGCACTGTCAAATAAATGTAATCAAACCATATCTACAGTCCTGATTTGGCATCTTAGCTTAATCAGTTTTTGATAAATAATGACCTAGGATGTTTTTTCCAAACTTTAGCTTTATCTCATTGTTGCTTATTTTGTAATTAGTGTCAAATGTTACAGTGAAATATGGAACCTAGAAATAGTACCAATGGAACCATCTATAAACTTTGCTTAAAACAAGCAATATCTTTCTTTAAAAACTGTCCACTTATGAGCCTTTGACGGATTTCCTTTTTCTTAATTGACATTTTAAAAGTATCTTGAGTACTAAACCACATCTCAGCCTGACATGCGTGCTGCAGTATCTTAACATAACCCATCCTAAGAAGCAGCATTACAAGAAACATCAACATGGCCACAAGATTATCTGTTTGGTTTGTTGAGCCTCAGTGGGGCATTGCAGCCAAGGAAGAGAGCTTAAACTGACAGTGAAATCACAAACTGTCAATTACAGCACACTTAATGAATCAATTTCAAGGCTGGAAAACAACTCAAAACCTTGTTGACTTTAAACCCCGATTTTTTTCTCCAAGCCAAATCTTCAGGCTGTGTCAGATCTGCAATGCGTGGTGTGACACAGACGAACAGCAGTCCTTGTATCTTTATGTCAAATAAAATAGGCAGCTGCTTTAAAGTTTGTTGATAGTATTATACACTGCATATAGTAGACTACATTTGCTCAAAAAAGAAAACTTACTGCAAACAGATGACAGTTTTCCCAACTTCAAGTAGTAACAGTTTCCTTTGGAACAGAGAGGCAGCTCCATCCAGCAGTGATGAACAATGACCTTTATCCTGTGCCTCCGTTTCCCCTGCTTGTGTGACTGTCGTCAGACGAGGCTTCCCTACAGCGGCACATAAGAGCAGGGGTCTGTTAAGGAAGTTGCATTTTTGACCTTTAGGCTACTCCACAAACTTCACTATAGAAGCAGAGCCAATGAACAACAAAAACTCAGCATATAATCTTGTCAGAATCTAATTATTACCTGACTGAAAAGAAAAACCTCCAGACTATATTCTCCTTCTTTATTTCAGAAAGCTCTGAGGTTGCCCAATCATACTAAATCTTCATGAATACATTCATCAGTAATTCAAGAGGGTGATCTTATTTTGGATGCACTCTAGTCCTTTTTCATTGATAGGACAGCAGTAATGAAGACTCTCGCTGGCTTGGAGACACACAAGGAAAAAAATGTTGTCTAATGATTTTTCAGTCACTATCTTACTAAGCTAAAGCGTAGGCCTATCTGGCTGAAGCTTTGCCCACCGGAGGGCATTAAAGACAAACTGAGATAGTATTACTGTTTGGTTCTAGATTTTGCTGCTAGCACTACTTTAAGAATCAGTTTAGGCCTAGATTAAGCATACAGTGTGGTGGACTATTTGACATTGTTGCCACAGTTTCAAGCTGTTTGATTCTAGAAATTTGTACTGACTGTTGCTGTCAACTGCCAAGAGCAAGACGGATGCTCTTTGTATTTTTCTCCTTCCTTTTCCTTTAACTAACACATGCCATTCATTGACATACATCTCAAGGATATGATGTTGAAATGTTAATTCTTCCACATCAACATTTGCTTAGAGAATTTTCTAAAAGTAATACTGAATTCAGGCCTCCAAAGACATTGAAGTTAACACTAACGAGTTCCTGTCATGTTTTTCATGAAGCGCTTTGGGTACAGCCTAGCCTGTCAAACCACGATGAGCAATACAGAATGACTAAAGCAGGTTTGGTAATGGGTAAGTATCAATTCTGCATTCGAACTGATGGTGCTTTATGATCTGTCACACTACACCCATTGTTTTGAGGTTGGTGCTTTACCATCACGCAAATTGGTTCATGGTGTAGAAAACAGTATGAACAAGTTGTCTGACCACATCTGAAGGCAGGGTGAAAAGCCAGCCATCATAGAAAGAGGGGAGACACAATAATCATTAAATATGAGAACAGCAGCACACATTTAAAGTCTCCTTATGGACAGCATTCATAGTGTTGCACTTGGTTGTATACACAAAAAGTGATGAAGACTGCTGTGTAACGAATTAATATTGTGAGCTTGAGAGAGAAGCTCAAACCTGGCTGAGCCACTCTCAAAACTTTAAATCACAAAAATTGCACTGGAATTTACCTGATAACATTTGAGTAAAAGTGCGGGCTATCAGCAGTAGCACTGTCGAAATTGGCCAAAAATGACATTTGATAAATCCTTCTAAAACAAGACTAGGTCAAAACCTAGTATGTGACTGGACCGCCCTTTATCTGTTTGTTTCTCTCCTACTGTCTGTGCTCACATATACAGTACAGTATTTTAATACAGCTGAATTTCCAATAAAGCTGTTCTCATTCACGTTTTCCTGTTTCTTTGGTCAGACAACGGAACAAGTATGAAATAGTGCCTTAAAAGGTGTCCCATTAAGACTACACGTTAACCAGGAGTCACCGCCAAGCCATTTCCAAGCTGCTGCTCTGCACTGCTAATATCCTAATTTTATAACCACGACGTTGTGTTACAAAATCACCATACACATAAGTTGAAGACATGAATGTGCTGTGATTTTGGCTATATTTACTTATAATATGATCACTCAGAGAGAAAATTAGAAGCTCATTCACGTCTATGCAGCTGACGTGCGGTCAACTGATTGAGACGCATAAAGAGGTGTGCCTGTGGAGGGAAAGCCCGACCTCGTGCTCACGGGGCAATACTAGCGACTCTCTTCTACGTCCTGTAAAAGTCCCTAGATTTGTTGCTAGATGTTTTTCTGGAGAAAGGTCGCTAAAAGGGTTTGTACACTGGCAACCCTGCCCCCCCCCCAATTTGGCACAATAGAAACTGCTTGCGACCACTTCATTTTGAAAGAGTAACGGCCAATGGGGAAACTCGAACACTTTTAAGTCACGTGGCATTCGGCTGACCAATGATGTAATTTTTCTTATGTCCATAAGAGGGAAAAACAATACAGTGAGACATAACAACGTGGTATATTTATTTCAACACAAACATTTCAATCAATGAAAATGACACTGTGTGACTCCTGTCCGTCGTGCAGTGCGTTCAGTGCAGCTTTTTCTTTTCATAATCGAATATTAATTTTCACAATTGATTGTCTTTTTTTTTTCCAATTCAATTATATAATTAAATTTAGAATATTCGATGACAGCCTTAATCAGGAGCATTAAAGATTCTTAAGTCTCAAGAATTTGCAACTAGCGTGTAATACATAACAGTTAACTTGAGCAAGCTCAAGTTGCAAAATAATAATTCTACTTAAGCTAATATCCCTGAGCCGTAACAGATATTCAGTCAAATCACATTTTCAGTGTTGAAATAACCATGTAATTTCCTCACAAAAAGCTTGCATAAATTTCAGGTTGCAGCTCAGCATACACAAATTTTCCCAAAATTGCACAGGAGAGACAGCAGAAATTAACAAATCCAACACAGTCAGAAAAGTACCTCTACCACTAATATTAATCCCAGGCAGCCAACAGTAGCGACATCCTTTTAGTCATCCAGCAAGAAAGAAATTTGAGTGCTCTGTCTGCTTGGAAACAGATGGCGAGGCAGTTGGTGGGAATTTTCTGCAATGCTCCCATACATGTCTCGTGCTCATCGCATTCTTGCGATGCCATTATGCAGTCGAAGAGAGGAAGGTTTGAGCACCAAGATAAAGATCAATTTCACAGACAAACCTATGTGTAATGCAGGATATTGAACACGTTACACCTGCACTTGACTTTTCATACCAGTTGTCAAGTTGAGGTCATTTTAAAACCGGTCCCAACTGAGTCACCCAATCATACTTGATTTTGTATGAAAATATCCACTAAGCAGAGCTGATGACTTGACACATTTGTTGACGGCTTTTTGCTATATGTGTACAGCTGATTCCAACAGTGAAGGTGCCGCCAAAGTAGTGTAACTTCATGAGAATTTGCTTTTTTTATTTGATAAATGTAAAGTTAACAGAACAACATACACTTTAAAAGTATGTTTGAGCATCTCAGTGATTGAGAAGAGCAGCATTTATGGCCTAGTGGTCCAGAAAACACCACTAATACCTACTTCAAGGTTATAACAATCCTAAAATTATTTTATAGCCAAGCATTCCTATACCTATCATAGATTTATGTGCCAAATTCAAATTAAATCCTCATCAGGAGCAGAACCCCTAAGCCAGATGGAATATGTGTTGAACATTCACACCAATCTCAAACACACTGGTTCATTGTGGATGCAACTGATTCAAAAGTCTGAAAGGGGTCCAAGAGGGCCAAATGAAGGAAGAAAGGAAATAGGGTGAATTGTTCAACAAGATTCGCTGTCTACAGAAGGATTTCAACATATTTATTGTTAATTGTGGAAAATTTACGTTTACACACAAAGATTACATGCGTTAATGCATTTTTCCATAGAACCCGTCTCAAAAAGTCATCCTACTATAGTTTTGCTCAAGTTCCAGCTATATCAACCTCCTGTACTGGGGCAGAAGGTTCCCATTATCGTTAACTGTCCTAATTAGGTCTTAATAGTCAACTAAGGGGACTTAATATTTTTCTACAAGCCCCTTATAGATTACAATCTACATAAATTGACTAATGGATTTCACTATGTCACTAGCCAACCAGATTTCTCCAACACAACTAAAATACTACTAAAATAACACATCCACCTCTGTATGCAACTTTTGGTTTTGTCCAAAATAGCCACATACACTGCATTATCTTTCCCTCTTTATGTAAAAGTTTAGGCTTCGACATTATGCTGTTATCTGGTGTTGATTATCCACCTTGGCTTGTACTGTTACAAAAATTATAATTTCCTTGCTACTGCTTTAAGCACTGTTCCCATAATATCTAGGCTGTTCTCTCTCTCGCTCGCTTTCAGGGCTCTCCATCTGTACAGTATGTTCCTTGTGTTTACTTCTACATGGATTAGCCTGCCTAGTCATTGTTTCATGATGTTTTTATAGATTTTTTGCTCATCTGTCACAACTGAAATCTGAAGCTTTTTTTATAATCCACACTGCTTTCATGTGGTATAATCCACTCTTACAGCCCTAATTAAGAAGTTATTTCACCAGACAGAGAGTAGAGAATGGAGAAAGAGAAAGGAATCCAATACAAGGAAAATGTATCTTTTAAATGGCCTCCCCTAAATTCGAATGGCTAAATTAACTGCTTCTTCTTGTTTCCTCTCTTTCCTTCCTTGGATGCTATGAAAGGCCCTGACATCGCCAGCTGAGAGCCTCAACAGGGTTTCCAATTTATCCTCTGCAAAAGGCCCTGGATGAAAAGAGATATGCAATTTCACATATCACAGAAAATACCGCAAGGGCTGTTTGTTAAGTGAAAACAATATGCTGGCTTGCACTTCAAATGTGTCAGAGCACACAGACCTCGGCTTTCTAAAAAGGCTGCACTCAAGTCTTTGGGGATACTGTTTTTCTGTTTACTATTAAAATATTTAAAAATACTGTCTGGATTTCGCTGTCTTAGCAAAATGGCCAGACGTGCCCAATCTTCTGTTGAATTAATACCAATGCTACAAGTTCACCTGGCTGTGTTATCATTCAAGATCGGTGGATGTATTAAATTTATACACACAGCCATTACTGAGAATCAGTTTAGTTGTGAAATGGATTGGCAACTTGGTTAACAGTGTTAATTATCTTTGTATGATAGTGGGGTTTCAAATTCCATGGGCCGGTATACAAGTACACTTTTTAAATTGAAATGAGGAAAAAACACGAGGCATTATAAAGGACAGTTAATTGACCTCATTGTAAATAGATTTTATAAGTTGCATAAATGCATTTGAGTTGTGATTGTGCGGCTTTCCATTCACTTTTTTTTATGTCTGCCTGCAAGCCAGCAACTGACTAGAATTGGTGTGCATTTTTTCCTCATTTTTTCAATCTTTCTGTCAATATCAGCCCTCACCTCAAGCAACTACCAGTTTGCTCATGGGAAAGTCACTACTGGAGTGGGAGACGAGTTGATCCATAACATTGGTACCCCTTTCCATCATTCAGGCCTTTCTTCCTGTATTCCGTCTACCATCAGACTTGATAAGTTTACCATATCTTGTTTGAAATGTGAATTATGCTTATAATGGGAAGTGCTAGAGCCATCCTGATGTGATCCTGGTGTTGCAATTACAATTGGCAGTGTTGTATTTAACCTAGAACTCTTAAAATAGGTGTAATTATGTTCAAGATATGGTAGAAATCTTCACAGCATTTGAGCGAGATGGCCACTTTTAAATTCTATACGCAGGAAAACCCCTGATTTGCTGGAGCCTCAGTTTTATTAAATCATTCTGCCCTGCAGTATGATCTACTCACTGTTAAAGATTATTGCTTGCTCTGGTATTTCTCAAGAGACAGCCCACCCCAAGACCTTAAACAGAGGGAACTCACATTCCAATCTCCAGCATACAGAGAGACAGCAAAGAAGGGGAGGGAGACAGAAACACAAAGAAAAGGAAAAGGAGAAATGAAGTAAAAGAGACGAGAGCGAAGGAGGGGGAATGGAATAAAGAGCGAGGGTAAGATAAGGTGCGGGATGTGGACAGAGATGATGAAAATGTCAGAGTCCTGGCATGCCGTCCAAAACAGGAAGGAAGGAAGACGAGAGGAAACGGCACTCAGTGATGGCAGAAGGGGGAGGGAATAATGGGAGGTAGAGAGTAAAGAAGGAGCGACACAAGTGAGACAGAAGGGGAGGACGAGGCAGAGATGCAAGAAAGTAACCGGGTGAGGGAGGGGGGCATAGCGAGGCTAGTGTGGGAGGTTGTAAAAAGGTAAATAAGAATTTTCAGGTTCTGTCAGTGATGTACTGCATTTAGACAGTGAAAGTGCAAGCAGACCAGCTATGAGATTGAAATGTCCTCTTTTTCCTGACTTTGCATTTTCGCCAGATTTCTCTCTTTGTGCACTGCCAAAAACCTTGCCTGTCCCAGATAGGCCTAGGCAACACATTAGCAGCTTTTTGAAAGAGTGACCAAATCCAGATCACAGTGCATCTGATACAAATTTAAACCTTAAGATTTAACTTTCAAGCACTAACTAAGGCCCTGGAATATTCTTAATTTGAAACTCCAGATAAGATCCCCTACTGTGCTCATGATGAGGAGAGTGGAAGCCCTTTGAAAGACAACTTTTGAGCCAACCCCAGCTGCTTAATCCAGGGACACCTAGAGAGATGTTTCAGATGCTCTAAATCCCAAAAGCCGTTTCATAATCTTTCAGCTGCACATCAGCAACCCTGATATTTTTCTTTTCTCTTTCCGTTTTTCCCACCTCCCCTTTAATTCGACAGTTACATGTGTTACAGAACATGTGCGCCTCCACCTACACACTCAATTTCAATAGCCTACTTAATATTGTAAATGCGACACAGCCCCCAGATCTGCTCAGCCTTGGCATTCACAGGCACCGGCGAGGGAGGGCTGATGGCATGAGATGTTCGACTGCTAATACATGAGTTTTTTTTGGGGGGGGGGTTGATGCAGGGGCTGCAGCAGCCAAAGAAAAGCAGACAAAGAAGTTGAAATGCCATCACAGAGGGAACATATCTCTAATGCTGCTGTTGTCTTTCAAGTTGAGAATATGACCCACCCCAGCCATCCGATGAATAGAGATGAGATCTCTTTGACGTGTCCGTTTAGGACTTGTCAAAGGAGGAAGCAGAGTGTTTCTGTGTGTCTCTGTAAGCCCCCTGGAGGTTTGAAGCTGGTAGCCTGGGGACAGACTCCACAGGTGGAGATGGCAACAATAACAGAATACAGAGCAGCTACAGGGGTCCACTTACAATATAAATCCTTCTCATGGTTCTCATTAGGGCAGAAGAGAGCTCAGACACAAGCACGGACCAATAAACTTGCAAGCAAACTTTAGTCAGTGTCCTAATTTACCTTAAGCATCATTGGGTTTTGCTCAAACAGAAGTTCCTTCGTTGTGGTTAAATCGTCTGATGATCAAAGCATTTATGACACCTTCATCATTTAATCGTAGCACTGTTACATCCCTATTGAAATCTGACAAGACTACACAGACGGCCATTTTGATTAATCAGACGGGTTTTGACGGAGCGTGAGGTTGAAATTCGGCTTTAATCTGATGTTTGATTTGCCGCAAATCCCCAGGTGTGCACTGTGTTTCTCAGTAAAACAATGAGGTATGATTTTATAACGCTTCAATGACCCAGAAGCCTGGTTTTAAGAGAAAAGTCAAAAAAACTCCCCAACACAGAGTTGCACCTCTCTCAACGTTTTTCTGTCTGAATCCACATCACACGGAGCTAAGTGCCGCAAATGCCCAAAACAACCCCTGCAAACGACAGCGACGCTTGACAACAGAATGCACTGCAACAGTCAAGACTTCGCCTCCCGACTTTCCGAGAGAGGAAAATAAATTAATTAATTCAAATAATAAAGCCGCTTCGCCAGAAATATGACAGCATTTACCTGCTGAGAGTAAATCACGCCAATAGGACATTTGCACGGTTCAGAAGTAAAGGATGGACAGCGAGGTTGAGAGGGACAGGAAACCCACAAGAGCGGCAGCAGCTAGCCGTCCCAATTATACAGCAACCACGCAGGGACTAAACTAAACAACAATTACCTTTATCGGATGCTAGGTTTCCTGTTTCTTTAGGGAGCAACGGTGAATCGTTATCCACATTTTAATTTGTGGACTGTGCTATGGAGAGGCACGGGGAGCGAAATGTTAACTGAATGGTGGCTAAAAGCTACACAAAACGAAATGTTTAGCTAACGACACGACCGCTGAGGGAAAATCGTTAAAACCCAGCAAACTAAATCAGATGTTGGCGACAAGATAATACGCCACACAGCAACATTACTAACACTCTACCTGACCCCTAGCTAAACTTTTCAGTGTAGTTTTCGGGAAGCGTTGCCTGGAATCCACGAACGTTTACCCAGACACTGAAATGCACAGATCATGAATAAACGACTAACAGATCGCCTGTTGCTCATCAAAACTGTCAGTGAGAGGACCGGCGGAGGAGAAGCGCACTCACCTTTATTAATGTCCACCTTCTTGGCGTTTTCTAGAGACAAAATAACGCTGTCGCTGGTCAGGCACCGACATACACAAAACCGATGGCAGAGTGGGGGGGGGGGGGAGATGAGGCTGTAAAGATTCTGTAGCCGAAAAACCTCTGAGGTTCTTCGCCCTTGCGTCCGCCGCCGTCCGTGCACTCCGCCGACCGCCTTTGGGTTTGTTCAAATCAGAAGTTCATCCAAAGTTGCGGCGGGTCGCCCCGCCTCTGCTCCGACAATGAGGTCACCGCCTCCATCAGCTCCCTCTGCGCTCTACTCTCGCGATACGAACCGGAGCGGTCGTGCTCACAGCCGCGCCATCTCGCGATACGACGGAGAGCGGAACGAAGAGACCGAACGGGCACCTTGCTGGTGGAAGGATGGGAGGGAGGGGAAGCGTTGCTGTGGCAACAAAATCCGACGGGCCTCGCTCTCCGAGCAACTGGTGCTCGTGTGGTAGGTTTGGGTGTTGATCGACAATGCAAATGATGAAACCCCCGGTCGATGGTGTTGCCTCCTCTGCTGCAGTTTGAATCCGGGTACGGCAACAGAATGGGACAACCCATCAGAGGCTACATGCAGGTTTTTGCAAAAATTAGGGCCGCCGCTGGGCGAATAACCTATTTTGCTGATTTTTGAAGTGTGAAGAAAACAACCCCTGCAGCACACGCCCCTTTTTAAAAAAAATCGCCTCACCTTAAGTTTTAACGCACTGTTTTATTTCATGAACTTAAAAAATAGAGAAAACTTCAACAGTAATAATGGCATGTGTAAAAGTTTTGGCGCCATACTAAGCCAGAATTTAGTAACCAATGCTTTGGCAGATGTGGCAGCTAGCAAACACTTTATTTATGATTTGGAAATTTTCACCCACTCTTTTTGCAGATCACTTCAAATTGTGATATATTTTTTTTAGGCTGCCCTGTTTGTTGTTTAAGACCTACCAAACATTTGTGAATGGTGTTCACATCAGGGGACGGTGCAACTGTATCGCTGCAAGGCGTGCGCGTACCAAGGAATTCTGCATCCTTTGACAGGATGACATCAACGATTTATGACATTATAACTGGCCACACTTACATCTTTATACAATCTCATGTAGCTACAGGGTCTAGCTACATGAGGTTGTATAAAGGGAACAGTAGCTTGACAAAAAAAACAAAAGTCTATTATTTGTTCTCCTTTTAGCGCAGCCCCATACTGGACTGTGTCTCATGCAGGGGATGAGAGACTCCTAGAAGTTCCCATAGAAAAGCTCACGGAAGCAGCTGTGCACTCTTCTTTAACGGAAAAACGGATGTACATTTGTCAAACCGGCTTGTTAGTGCTCACCGTTTAAGTCTTTTCTCTTCTAAAACCAAAAAATATTTTTTGAAAACATTTTCAATAAAGTCAGAAATTTCACCTTTGTGTCGCTTGTCAAAGTTTGTTTTCGGGTGTGGAATGGGCGTGTTGTTGCCCCTTGTGGATGTTGGGGGAAGGAACACCAACTACAACTCTCACCAACCGCCAAGAAGCACACAGCCCCTACCCTGAGCTTTTCTATGGGAGCTGAGCGGGGACACTTTTAGCTCTGTTTTGATTACCACCAACTCTGCAAGAAATAAATGGGACTTTTGCTGCTACCATTTTTGCTTGCTACCATCTTTACCATTTATTTTCTACCATTCTTTGCCATTTGGCGCTGGGTGGGCTCATCACAACCTTTTTGCCGGAAACAGCTGCTCACTGTGGCCCGGAAATAAGGCTGAGGAAAAGCAGTGAGACTGAGCATAAATAATAAAGTTACGTGTTGGGAAACCAAAACAATGTGCTGAAAGGCACTAACATGCTCTGTACAGTTGAAGGGGACTCAAGAGTCAGAAACTGGTGATTTTTTTTAATGACCGTAATCAACTTCTGAATGCGCTGCGCTTGCTGTTATCGTACCTTTTTCATACAATCCCCTTGTATGACACGGACAGGATACTGAACATGCATTCGACTTGTGTTTGTCAAGGGCATATACTTAGTAGTTCCACAGACGTCAGTAAGCAGGGTTAGGTGTGGTTCAGGGCCACTTAAAGTTGTTTTGCTGCAGGGCTGCAAAACAACTTATACTGGAATTTTAAATTGAGTGGCTGAAATTATGTCAGATGATTAATATTATCTATTTGCAGTAGTGCTAGAAGCATTCAGAAATTTTTTCTTAAGTAAAAGTAGCAACACATACTCATAAACACATTAAAAAAAATACTCCATGTAAAGCGTTTGTGGTTGTTTGATATTGGATGTTTCTTGTTCTTAGGGCTCTCTCCCCTGTTAGAGTTCTCTGTTAATACCTTGTACTATTGGATTAATATTACTGCAATAATGTATCTGCCCAATTCTCTGAAAAATAGATGTACACTATAAAGTAGCAGAATATTTAAATACTCTAATAAAGTAAAAGTATCTCAGAATTTTACTGATGATGGTGACCTGATGAAAAGTGCATCTGAGCATCCGTGAGATCGTAACCCGTGAGCTTCTTTTATTTAAATGAGTATAGAGTAACCTATGTTCACCATTTGTCATGGTTGTTCATGGCACCCAACAAACAGCTTTTGTATCTCTTATAAACATTAAACACATAACGCCAAAAGATACCAGACACAAAGTCTCGAGAACAGAAAACGTCAAAGTATTTAAGTAATGAATATACAGTAGCCTGGATCATGAATATATCACATATCAGTTAACAATAGTAACAAGGATGCATTTTCTATACGTATGTGAAGGGACTAATTGTTATCTAAATCCTATACCACCAGCTTTACAAATACCACCTGCCTGCTTTCCTCACATACATTAATTATTTCAGCATAAAATTTTAATCAGATAAGAGAAAGAACTCTGCCCTAATTAAAGCAGCTCAGCAGGTACCGAAATCAGGAGTGGGTGAATAGAATGGGAGTCACAGTAATTCATCTCGCTCTCCTACATAATCATCTGTGAATAGTTACTTTGTTCTGTGTACACTCTGTCCTCAAACCCTGTCTGTCTTTTCTTCTCTATATTTATTAATGCCGGTTTCAGTGACAGTAGTTCATGTTCTCATCTTCATTTACTCATTCTCTCCACATTTACCTCTGCCCTTCTTTTATTTCCACTTTCCATCTACGCCTCCATTACTGAAAAATGTCAATCAGGATTACTCAGCAATCTAACAAAGACAATCTAATGAAGATTACCGTAATTAAAACCACTCTATTCCTGTAGCTTTATGGGTCTTAACACTAGCCACCCAAATCTGTCGTGGCGCGGATGTTTGTGTGGGCAGTTTGTATTGTTCTCTGGCGAAAAACTGCCCCCCTGGGATTATCTCAAGTAGTATAATTGGGTTAGTCACAGAATTCAATTCAGTATAGATTAAAGCATAGAAAAGATACATCCCCAACAATCAATGACAATAAAAATTTAGTGTTAGCATTACCAATAAAACAGTGATGAATCGGTTACTTGGGCAGGAGGAGAACGGTGACTCGAGAACACTTAATTCATTTAGTGATGGAATTAGTGATGGAGGTTTATCATGCCTGAGAATTGTCCCGCGACTAATCATTTTGTTTATGAGGAGAGCGTAATAGGATCTTTCCAAACACTCTAAACTACTGTAATGTAATAATTCGATTATAAGATGGCACATCTACCCAGCATTCATAGGAAAAGCCTTTGTGCAGAGCAGAGACTGTCACTGCAGTTTCTGAAAATACTCCTGATTCCTGATGCAGAGGAGCATGTGTGTGTCAGCGTGTTCTTCCGTGTGTGCACCAATGACGCAACCAACACTTTACCAGCTGCTGACATTTCTTGCTGTCAAAACTCGTTTCCCCGTTCATTTTCTGTGACCTGGAAGTGAAGCAAAAAACTTAGCCACATCCCTTTTCTATAAAGCCTGATAAACTCATATATGCACTGTTGCATTTTCCTACATGCAGTATTACACATACTACTAATCATTGGGGATGCACCAATCCAACTTTTTCTCCCCTAACACTGATTCCAATACCTCATCCAAAGGTATCTGCTGCCATGTACCGATCCAATACAATACTGATAATGGAAACACTGTATTTAGTCTAGATCGTCCATGTCATGTCATGGCCCTTTACCCTGTCTGCTTATTTTCAGTTTTGCCGCGTTTTGGATTGGTGCAACCCTGGTCATCTTCATTGCGTACTTTTTGGACAATTTGTGCACAAAAAAGCAACGTAACTTTCTGTTTTTGACTATCAGGAAATGATAAAAGTGCTCATAATTTCACATTTTAAAACTAAAAGAAATCAAATGTCTTTTGCACAGATTTACTATGTTATGTGTTGCTTATCTGAGATCTAGAGCTGCCTCGTCATCTTACACAATGTATATGAACTTTTTCCAGCTGTAACTAGCTATTACATTTAGACAACAATAGTTCCCATCAACAGTGCA
This sequence comes from Xiphias gladius, assembly GCF_016859285.1. NCBI lineage: Eukaryota > Metazoa > Chordata > Actinopteri > Istiophoriformes > Xiphiidae > Xiphias > Xiphias gladius. The sequence goes on along the minus strand of NC_053403.1, from coordinate 7,273,179 downwards.
CTCAAAAATCTGCCGTGCATACTAACAAAGTGTAGAAAAGTTTGTCACTTTCTCTGGGTGGATGTACAATACTACATATTCAAAATATAGTTACAGTTTGTGTGTGGGTAGGAATTAGGACACAGCTCTTGTCAAGCCAAAAACTGTCTCCCAATTCCTCCATTTCCTTTGTGCAATGCATTGGGAGGCAAGCAACTCACTGTGTGTCAACACCACACTCAAAGATCAAGTGTTGCTTCCACTGATTTTTTTAATATGCTTGAATATAATAACCATTTCTCCAATACGGAAACATTACATACTCAAAACCTGCTCAGATGTAGTTGGTAGTATGAAGATGGTGCACAACAAAAGATATCGATATTGTTAGAGATGGATGTCACAGATTATTTCAGACTCCTTTGAATTCAGGAAGTACCCATAGGGAGAGGGTCTGTCTATCCATCTTGGCCTACATCTCTGTTATTACCTTTCATGTTCTCTGTTGGTGGTGTGATAGACTGATCTGTTAGGAAAGAAGGAATCTTAATGAGGAAGGCTGTTTTTAGCTCAGTCTTTTACCCTTAATCTATTACAGAATCCCCTTTACATCACGGCGTCACACAAGGTGACACTGCAGCAGCCGGCCATTAGATTCTGTCGGAGATATATTAACATGTCAAGTAGGGAAGTCGGACACGGGGCCACCAACTATCGGATACATGGCCGTGGTAACCCAGAGAGGGAGAGCAGTAGAATTCCTGGCCCTGTTGCCCCTGGAAGCAGAGGAATGAAAAGAATGGGCCCCATTCACAAAGTTCCACTCAAGCGGCGCTCCTACACTAATAGAGATTGACATGAAGAAAGGCGACAAGTTGTTTTCACTTACAATGGCTCTTTTGTCCCAATTACTAGGGGCGTAATGCAGACAGTGTGCGCTGAAAATAGACAGAATTTGATGCGCCTGTTTTTCATAAGTGGAGAGCACTGTGTCTTGATTGGAGCATGTGTGCAATTAATGTTCTGTTGCATATCCTTATTGTGAGGATAAACTGGCATGGTCATCCGCTCGGCTGAGTGAGTGGCAGACGTTTTAGAACAGACATGGGGAGAAGAGCAACTGATGATGTTCTGTCCTGTTGCTATTTCAGAAGAAAGAGCAAATACTCTGAGACGGACAACTTTTTTCTTTTCTTTTTTCTCAGCCCTCACCCGAAGACTGTTGGGCATTTCGATCAAAGTGGGCACTGGACAAATAACTCTGAAACAAGACTGGGAGTCTGCAGCCACGCTGGTAGCTTTGTGAGGCCGACTTAGACACACCTGTGCTTTGAGCTAAATGCTAACTTGTTAGTATGCTGACACTTGTTTATTAGCATCATACACAAAGTATAGCTGGGACCGTCAGGAATGTCATTAGTTTTGCAGGTATTTCATTAAATGGTACACAGGCTGCACTTCTTTTCTTTTCTAGTCTTATCGACCACTCAAAGCGCTGTACATCACATGCCGCATTCACACACACACACATACTGATGGCAGTATTTGGGGTTCAGTATCTTCAGTATCAGTATCTCGCCTCAGTGCAAGAGTTGGAGTCTGTAGCCTGGGGCATATGGCTCAGACGTACTTGGTTTGAAACACTTAGAGCTTGACAAACAAACCACTTCATCACCAGCCCTATGCAATCAGCTTTATCTGAACACGCCTTAAATTCCTGTCTGCAAAGGGGAATGCCAGTTGCCGCAACAAACACGGAAAAGACAAGACATAGGAAGGGTAAATCATCAATTATTTACCTTGTGCATATTTTATGGGTGTAACTTCAACCGTAAACCAGAAGCATATTGAATCTACTGAATGAAATTTAGAAATGAAAGCCGAACACAGAAGCAGGCTTTCCTCTCCTGTTGTACTTTCATCCTCTCTCTGTTTCCCCCCCTCCCTTTCAGTCTGGCAGTGGGTAATCAAAAATCAGCTCTGCATGCAGAAAACTGTTTTGTTATCTGTGTTTCTTGTTCACTCAGTGTAGCTGAATTTTTTCCCCACACAGCTAAAGCAGCTAAAAGGTTGCGAAAAGGTTGTGTCTTTCTCCTCCTGTTCAGCTTTTCCTCAGCTACAGGGAGCTAGATGGGTGTGTCCCATGGGGATTTTGGTTATCAGTGCTCAATGCAAACTCCATTACCAATCCGAGATACCTATAACTTATGAATACACTTATATTTTAAAGAAAACGCATTGCCAGAGATGAACATATGACATATATATTGTTCTCGGTCTCTGTATGTGGTAACAAGGAAGGTAGTTTCTCAGAGGATTAACATGTGAGCTGCCAGTCAAAGGCCATGCTGCACTATGAGCGCCGTAATCCTGGCATCCCTTTGTAGAGCACTAGAACTTACAGAGAACTCTTTCAAGATGTGTTTGAAAAGGCAGAGCCAAAGACAGAATTCAAGTTCAAAATACCTCCCGTTTGGCACTGAATGCACACACACACACCCTCTCAAAGAGAGCTGGAGCGATGTGACTCACGCTGGTGTGAAAACACAGCAGAGAGGTGGGAGGATGACATCACAGCACCCTTGGAGTTGGACCCCGTTCAAGCACGCACATAGGGGCAAGTACACACACTCACATATATATGTGTGTGTTTGTGTGTGTGTGTGTGTGTGTACCATATATATATATATATATATGCACTGTACACCTCTCAGTCACACCAACCGCCCCCGCCGCACGTGCACACAAACACACTGAACATTTCCTTGCCGTAAATAACACTGGTTGTCCTGAAGATACATCGGAGCTATTATGTTTTTTGATTTCCACTCTTCATATGGGGGGGGGGGCAAGCCAGTGGCTGGCCAGGATACGGATACGCTCTGACAGGATTTAGGGGCTGGAGTTGAAAAAAATAGATATTAGTAAGGAAAAAGGTATCCAACCCGGATGCTGAGAGGCTCCACCAATCTCTTGTACGTCTATGTATATGTATGTGTGCCTATACTTAGTATATGTTCACCCCCTCCTGCTCGGGCCCAGCTCCAGCTTCTGTGATGATAACAGAGGTAGAAAGGAAGTGTGATTAATTTTCAAACAGAAATCCCCCAAAACATACCGCATTCAGATGCAAGAACACTCAAACGCTCAGTGTTTCTAAAGCGATTGAAAGGAAGAAGACTGGATTAAGGCTTGATCTGTACGTGAAGTTGCTGATGCAGTGATTCACCAACAAAAAACGATTTCACCATGCTTCCGACAAGCACTGTGTCTTCTTTGGCAGTGTTTAAAAATAGTTATCAAGGCTGATGAATACACACTTGAGTCATGCAAAAATGGTTGCTTCATAGTAGCTGTTCTGGACTTTGAATCATATGACATTATGTCTTCATTAGCAAATAGAAATTTCAAAGCTGTCAGGTTGTTGTAGATTTTTTTCTAAGCACTTCAAACCTGCCTTAACTGATTTTTTTTTGGCCACTTGTTGGTAGGGGAGAAAAGCTGTAAACACAATACTGACTTTTCATCACCCTACTACATTGTTAGGGTGGACATTTAGCAATCCATACGAAACCTGCAAATACAAAGCAAGATGAAGTCATGTTTCTGGCCACCTGATGAATGTAAGTTCAATATTCACTCTCCTTTTAGCTCTGTCTTGCTGCCCAACAAACCACTGAGGAAAATATCTAGCTCCGCTCTGTTCACCGGGTAGTTGATGACTTTGTTTGTCCACCATTCGGTGCTGGGAAGTTAGTGTGCAATGGATTCACCTGAGATTTTTTTTTTCTCACTGAGAGCAGCTGCCTGATGCGGCTGCAACACAGATGGAAGCAGCAATAGTGAAAGAAAAAACAGTAAAGTTGCGAGGCATATGACAGAAACAATGAGCTGGAAGATGATACAAAGCTCTGGTGAACAGAGGAGAACTGCAGTACTGAGTTGGGATATTACTACAAGTGACCCCTTTCGCATTACACGTGGTCAGTTGTTCCATTAAAAATACCGACTGGAGAAGCATTAAGGATTTCTCAATGGATGCTTTCTTTCCAAGCATAAAATCCACACTTAAAACTTTGTACGAGAACATGTTAGTTGATAGGAGATGAAACCAATGCATTCGGGTGTTTTTCGTGTGTACAAAGGTTGGACGAATTTCAAATGTGCCAGCTTTATGTTGCCCTCAAGTGCTCCCCGTAAACACCTAGCTCTTGCGCTAGATTCAAGTGCATTTGGTCAGAAAATATTACTAGATGGACCCTGGTTTGCTATGTCTTCTTTTATCATCAACATAATATTAATGTTTCTTTTTTTTTTTCAGAACAAGTTGCACACACAACATTTTAAAACAACATATTATCACCTCAGATTGTTGATATGGCAAACATGTCAGCAAACACTAACCTACAGAGTTCAAACATCCATGGAGATGACATGGAGCATCATTAGCATTAATTGGAATCATGTTGCTATCCACCTGATGAATGTAAGCCCAATATTCACTCCTCTCGCCCTGTTTTGATCTTCACCAACCCTGGAGAAAAATATCTGACTCTTAAGCTGCTAGAGGACTAAGCCAGTCACTAATTTTGTCTGCCTGCTGTCTGTTGCTGCACGGGTGGTGTACAGTGGGTTTAATCAACGTTTTTTTGGCTGAAAACATCTGCCTACATCATCTGGAAACAAGGTTGATGAGATTTTTGAACCGAAACAGTAAAGTTGCACATTACAAATAATCATTTGGTCTATTGTTAATATAGAAATATTGACTAGAGCAGCTTTAAATTAGGCAGTTTGCTAAAAATAGAACTATGCAACATGCATTATTCACAGAGTAACATAATTAGGTGTGAAACAGTAGCAAAATTACTTACATATGCCGTCAATCCACTCTTCTCATCACAAATGACCCATCATCGTAATTATGCTGTCTTTTCTCTGCCAAATTACACTAAAGCATGGATGACAATAAGAAAGTCAGGCAGGTTTTCTCTGTTGCTGCTGTTTTTTTTTTTTGTTTTTTTTTTTGGAGGGAGATGTTTCTGCAGCAGACTACCGCTTCCCACTCAGCTTGGTTTTCAGATATTGTTAAAGAGGATAGATGGAGGTGGTTCTCGAGAACACAGGTAGCTTTAAAAGGCATAATGCAACCACAGGTGGCATGAGAAGATGGAGGACAAAGTGATTCAACGTTAGATCTTGCTGTCCAAGAAACCTTCCACCTACACTGCTACATCTGAATGTGTGATTGAGAGCCTGTTTTTCTCCTCTGATTTTCTGGCTCGCTGTGACCACGAAGGTTCAGCTCCATTCGGAATGGAAGCATTGGTGAGGAGGCTAGCAAGTGCAGAGTGGAGGGGGCGGCGAGTGGAGGGAGGCTGGGGGGTGGGGGGGGGGGCGGTGTCCTGGCAGGGTACAATGGCGGTTAATTAAAGTTGCAGGGCAGGTATTTCAGGATTAGGAGTGGGTTTGAAGAGAGGGCCTCTGGTGGCCTTAGCATGAAGTCATCATCTCATGGGGAATAGTGGCTGCGAGCACTTGATTGTGCTGACTGTGTTCCCTAAATGTACTCTGCAGTGGTCCCAATAGAATCAGTTTGGTGTGGTTCATTTGTTTGTTACAGTTGGGCCCTGATGCATCTGATTCATTATTTGTCTATATTTTTCATGTTTTGTTTTCTTGTGATCACAAGTAATGCTATTTGGACATTGCGGGGTTAGTCATTTTTTAGTGACCAGAAGAAAATGGTTTGTAATTATTTTCCAAATGTCAAAAGACTGTGATAATGAGAAAATGATTTGTAAAATCACGATCAACAGAAATCAATATCGATCAATAGAGCAATGGAAAACAGCAATGAAGCCAAGAAAACAACCTTATAACGATAAAAGAAATAGATTCTTTGTGATCTTTAAAGCTGCACTAGTCAACATTTACATATAAACAATGAAGTACATGACTCTTTGTGTGATGTGACAAGGGTCACTTGTATCACCAAATCCATATTTAACATTATCCACCATCTCTGCAGTCCCCCTCCGGTCTACAGAGCTTTTTTGGCTCTTTTAGCTAATTTTCTTGTCCTACAACTTTCATCAAATCTGTGTCTAGCCACAAAAAAAAAACAAAAACAAAAACAAAAAAAACCCCACAGATAAACTGACTACACACTACCTTTCCAGCACCAGCAAAAAGTAAATATTTTTCCACTGAGTTGATGGAGATGGAGACCAAAAACCGAAAGGAACGCAGGTACTGGACGTACATTTGTCCGGTGGTCTGAGACACGGCATAAGAAAGTGCTAATGTTGCTCCTTGTCATCTTGATCTGTTAATAAATCTAGTGATATTAACATTACAACTATATAACGAGATATTATATCAGAGGTAGGGGTTTAACCGATTGTTGTGGAGTTCTTCTGTCCCCAAGTGGTGGCAATGACCACCACTTGGGGGGTAACGATGCTTTATTAGCTACCTTTACAGCTTTAAAGGTAGCTATTAGAAGTTAGCTTCAGCAGAGGATGCAGAAAGCCAAAGTAAAACTGGAAATTTCAGTTTCGGTTTCAGAAGTAAGAAAACCTTTTTTTTTTTTCTTTCGATTTACTTTTTGGACGGCATGCCACAAGCCAAAGACTGTCATGGGATAACCCTCACCACCTCGACAGAAGGGGCCAGTCAATCCAAGGGGCCATGACTAGTCTAGATGCGGTTCTAACAAGAGCAGGACAGTGAGGTCCAAATGGCCACAATGTTTTTAGTCTGCAGAGAAGCTAAAAAGCTTCAGAAATCCCAGTATAAGTGACGATGGGTTGATATCATATGAATGGAGAAGCCAACAGTTACAATTATGTATTTTGCTTGTTGCCATGCTAGTGTAAATACATGGGATGTGTAGTTTTTTGTATGCTTACAAATTGATCTTTGTTTAACGTTGTTACAGAAGCTTGAGAACAGTAGCCAGGCCAGCCACGACATCATGTCTTCGGGTCTCGAATGGTAACATGCTAATATTAACAGTAATTGCTTGTGTCACTTAAATGCAATGATTTTTTTCATAGACAAAATAGTTTGTTGTGTTAAAGCAACCTCAGCAGTCTTAAAAAATTATAATCCCGAGGCCAGACTGCCATTTTAGTCTGACACTCAAGGCTATAATATCAAAATGGATTTATATTCACACGAAAAACAGCCTTTTACGGGTTTCTCTCATTTTCATGTCTATGTGTTGCCAGGTGTTGCCGGTGGACCTCCATGTTGACAGAACTGTACAAATCAAAGGCTGTATGGTGTAAAGGTCAAGGGAATTCAGCTCCATCTCTTGCGTGAACATAAATCAACTCTACTCACTGTATCCCATGTGTCCTTATCGGACAGCTTCTCCGTCATTCTCTTTCCTTCCCACATTCCCACGCACAGACACAGTTATATCAACCCAACTCCCAAACACTCACGCATTTACACTCACATACACTGAAACACGCACACGCACGCACGCACACACACACACACACACACACACACACCCACCATATGGCTGAATGTCAGACAGCTGCAAGACCTGGAGTAATGCGGTAGGTGATTGTGCTGCAGAAAATGATTATGATGTAGATGATGGTGATGACGGCCTCTGCTCAAAACAGTAACACTGAATTCCCTCCTTGTGTACATATGTGTGTGTGTGTGTGTATACATGTGTGTGAGTGGGCGCTATGTGTCAGCGTTCAAGCTGAATTGTTATTCTGTGCGTGTGTCCGTGTGTCACTCAGCCTCGTGATAGATACTGAGCTGTCATATCTGTCAACCAGACAACAGTCCCGCATGCATATTCATCATTATGCTAATTTCACCCAAAGCGCTTTAATGAGTTCACAAGATTAACAACTCAGATGAGCTGTTGAACAAAAGCTTTGCAGCTTTTTTTTCCTGTATTTTTTACTTTGAAAACCCCATCACTTACTTCTAATGACAAATTTATATGGCTATAAATTTTTCTGGGTTCACTAAATTAGTTTGTAGGGCCCTGTGCTGTAGTAAAACCATCAGGCTTTAAAGGGGTTCAGGAATAATGTGGACATTTGGCTATTTAAAGTATTCCGATTATGTTTAATTACAGTGACCACCGGATGACAGTTACATGTATGTGTTGTAACAGTTGGTTTTGTTTATTTACTGTTGTAAATATTTCGAATGGAACACTTTATGTGACTAATAGATTCCTCACCGTGACGCAGTTTAGGTTCCTTACACTCTACAGCGAGGGCAGGCTCCGAGGAGTAGAACGAGATAATGGGGTGAATCTGTCATCTAGTGGTCAAATTAAGGAGAGACACAAAACGTTGTGTCAAGTTTTGTTTTTTCAAGTAGAACAAAGTCTGTCCAGAGTGCTGTTGACAGAGCCTGTGCAAAAAGAGCAGTAGAACACAGTTAACTGCCTAGAACATCAATTTGGTTACTCACTATGTGATTTAACATACATACGCCATATCCTGATTTTTAGTCATAAGGCTGAGTCATATGAAAAGACAAGAAAAATGTGTTAACTTTCATAGATTTTTCTGTACTTCTACTTTAAAATTCTTGAATAAAAAAAAATAAAATGTTCTGCTTACAAATCAGAAGTTGAATCCAATACACTCAAGGGTTTTGCTGCTGCAGCCTAATTTGGTCTGGTATGACCAGTAGCTTATGCTAGTTGATGTTAGCTAACTTTAGATATTAGTGCATTTCTGGCATTACTGAGTCAGCTCACTGCCTTTATGACTCTTCTCTACTTGTGCTACTTTAACACTACTTTCTAGGATTTACCATTATCCTGTAACATTATACTGTTATACAGTTGCACTTAACCTGCCAAAAAACAGAAATTTCCATCAGGTCATTTTACCTATAAAAGGTTTCAAACAACTGAAATTCCCTGAATATCAGTATCATAAAAATATAATTATTAATATTGTGGTATTGTTGTCAGCCAAATTAACCCATCCCTAATTTGATGTGTTTTCCATTATTTTCTTCACTTTACATCTAATAATGTATTGCACTGAACAAATTCTACTAAGTTGACTCCCATCCCTTATTTTCTTGCTTTTATGTTTAGAGGATGAGTGCAAAATTCAGTCCATGAAGGACGAATATGGTTGTGCTCTTGCCTGCTGGATTCATGGGTCTCCGCATAACCAAGAAGCCACCCCTGGCACTGAGCCATATATCTGCAAGTATTTACTCATAAACATCGGACATCTTTCCTCCAGGAATAATAACATGTTGCGGTTTACATGTTGCATGTAGTATATTTCCACAAATACAATTAAAGTAGTCTAAAAGAAAGAAAAAAAAAAAGTTCTTGCAAACAACACAGATACATTTTGTATCCAGAACATCATTCAGTACAACACACTGCCAACTAACTTGAAAAAAAAAAAAAAAAAAAAGCCAAAGTTTGTCCTATCATGGTCATTCTGTGTAAGTCTCAAATAGGCAACTCTGGTCAAATGCGATACTTGTATTATGGTCAGTTGATTATAAACTTCATTGAAGTTGCAATAAAAGAAAGGAAAGAAGAGTGAATCGCATGCAAAACTCTCACTTGTCCCTTGTTGAATCTGATGGGAAAAAAGAAATGGCATCTCCAATGGACTCTGTACAAAACAGTGAGGACAAAAATGACCAAGACATTATCGTATTCACAGAGGGAATATTTCAGACAAACTTGAATATCACTGTGGACTTTTTTTATACAGCCGTCTAATTGTAATCTACAATCTACAATGCTGTGAAAATCCTGTTATGTACAATGCAGTGATGGGCAGTTATCGAACCATCCAACTATAGGATCGTTTCTGCTATAAATGTAGACTATAACATGAAAAATGTCCTCAGCTGTGCTACAGGGAAACTGAATAATTTTGCTCACAACGTTTCCCTCCCTCTCAACGCCTTAGGTGCACGTGGCCGCCTAGATAAAAGATATTACAAGCCGCGCAACTTTCCGTGTAGCCAACATTTGCATGAAAATATTGAAGCAAAAATGATAAAATGGCTGCATATATTAAGAACCCTTTCGCCCCCACTGAAAGTAGCCATTGCCAGTATAACTACAACCAAATTCAGACACATAAGAAAACAAGAAACAGTGTATTAATGTAACTTAACACTGAACAACTCTCAAGTGTGTGAGCTGTTTCCGAAATGCATGTAGCACCCTCTTGTGGTGATTCCTTACACTACATCTAATGCATTCAGTTGTGGAAAGGCTACGGGCGCATGAGTGCTAATACTCACACAAGGGGACACACTAAAGGGGGTGGAGGAAGGCCAGGTGTAATCAATCCTATTGTTGATTTGCAAGGCATATCAGAGACCTCTGAAAAAAAAAAAATAAATAAATACAACATTGTGAAGAGTTTCAAGTCAGGGCTGAACCATTCCAAGTCATTCCCTATCCTCTAGGTGCGGACTGCTGTACAAATTCTGTAAAGAAAAGATGATAAAAGCTTCTTTTCCAGTTCCTCTGGAAGTTTTGTATTTAGTCTTTTCAACAGTATGTCAAATGCTGAATTTGTAGCGGATGGGGATTGCAGTCGGTTACATCAAAGACACACCGAGCCGAGCAGGAACTAGTGCTTCAGACAATGAACATTCTGTCCCACTGAGGGAAAACTTGACATTTGGACAGCCTTCTGTTAGTTAATTCACCGCACACTTGGCACTTGGTGGCAAAATGTCTCTACCCGTGCTCTCAAATGGCTCTTTCTCTGACACACTGCTCCGTGAGACAGAGGGATATACACTGGCTGGCTTCAAAGCTGCAACTAGGTGCGCCTCTTTATTTCACCCTACTGCAAAAGGAAACACAGGAGAAGACGCAATTTTTTTTTTCCAAGAGTGTGCAAAGTGTGTGGTGATGATGACATATATTCAACAAAAATTCATGCTATCACTTCAGCACCAGCAGCTTTTGGGCTGGTCGCCGGCCGTGCTGTCACAGAGTCCCTCCTCTTCCTCCAGAGCGGCAAGGTTGAGCTCGTCGTCGGTGGACATCCGGAGAAGATCCAGGTCCTTTTTATTGGCCGCCAGCACCTGTTCAGCCAATCGTGTGAAAGTCTTGGAGGGAGAGGCAGCCACAGGATAAGAGTGAAAATCTGCACTGTCATTTATCAAATCATTTCCTCCCATTATAAAATTATGACTGCATGCAATGCTCTAATCTTTTTTAATATTCTGCACATGGTCATGAAATGTCGTGAGTTCCGTTTAAGCAGTGACTCTCCAGATCGACTCACCTCTGTTATATTATGGTTGGTGAAGGCACTTGTCTCATAGAAGTCCATTCCATAAGCCTTAGCCAACTGCAAGACAGATAACACTGACACATTAAAAAAAAAAAAAAAACAACTTTCTCTTTTGTACTTTTTGATTTAGGAGCACAGACAACTGGCTAGCTATTTCCTTTTATTCAGGCATGACTGTCTGCTGGCAGTCAGATAAAGTGGTGTGTTCAAGTGCAGCTTTTAATGGAAAATGTTGTCTGAGGTGAGATTGGTGCATCGGAGCCCTTAGAGCTTGTTTATGGACTAGAAAGCCATGCCTACCCCTGCAGCTTCAAACATGATGAGTACACGCTTTTGGTGAACTCCGGCCCAGTTCTGTCCCAGAACACAAATTGAACCAAAGATTACATCGAAAATTGATCCAAATTTTCAAGCAGAACACAGTCCGACTCATAGCCTCCCGATTTCTGTCACTGCATAAGTGTTTATTCATGCCTTATTTCATCTTGTATGTTATGTCCCATTGCTCAAAGAAAACACACACGCACGCACACACACACACACACACACACACACACACACACACACACACACACACACACACACACACACACACACTTGTTCAGAGCTTGTGGTGGACTTGAAAACAAAGGTTCGACCAGAACCTAAATGAAAAGGCCAAAAGGGATTAGGAGCTAAAAATACAATTTTCTCCTTTGGCTTCCCCCTTTTCTTTCCTCTCTGTCTCTGAATAATCTGTATCAGCTTGTTGAGTGAAATATTCAAACCCAAGATGCTATAGTTTTTATGGCTACAGCCGGCCAGCAGATTGACACATTTTAGATGTCTTGTGCATCATTTGATGAACATTTTCCAAAATTCAGCCTGACATATTTGGTATCTTTGGAGGCTACGGCATCTCAACTAAAATAAAGTTGATTTTGAACATTACAGTCCCTGTATTTTACAACACGAATTCAACCTAAACTAGTTTTCACTACTTTAACGTAGAACCAGTGATTGACCCACCTTGATACCTTGCTCTGTGGCCACCTGCCTTTTGTCCACCTCATCTGACTTGTTCCCTACGAGGATCTTCTGGACCTTGTCAGGGGCATACTGCAGAGGTTTGTCATGTGAATGTGAAGGGATATTTACAGATAAGAAAGAGGAATGAAAAAACAAAATTAAAGAGATTGCAAGAGAGAGAGAGAGAGAGAGACAGATTTCAAATGTCAAGAGAATGCAGAAGGGAGAAAACACAGGAGCGACAGCGCTCAGGAAATGAGACCTAGATTAAAAATAAGTGGGAAGCATGCCAAGATCAATAGTGTATATATTCAGATAAACCCACAGAGGAAATTGGATCCATAATGGCAAAATTAATAGAATAAAATCATCTGGGAAATGGCAGGGGGAGGCAGGGCAGACGGGACTGCTTTACAGAGACTGAAAGCCAATAGAAACAAAATGACTTCTAGAGGAAAAAATGTTCTAATATTTATGACTACACATTTGAAATTATGATGACAGGTATTTGAAAATGAAGATGGAACATAATAAACACAGCATAGGTGTCAGGTCAAAGCATTTGGTTTTCATCACACCGTGTCAGACATCTGTTCTTTGTCAACTTGGAGCCTCGGCACAGTGAGTAGTTTTGTCAGTTTTGCCCTTTTTAAAATGCAGGGGGGAAAAAAAACGTCGCTGATTTTCCACTGTGCCTGATTTATCTAATTCTTAAATCCCCAGAACTCCGTGACTCACCTCGTCCACGTCACTGGCCCACTTCATGATGTGCTGGAAGGATCGCTCACTCGTGATATCATACACCAGGAAGATTCCCTGAACAGAGACGGTCAAAGATTTAAAAAACAGATGAGAACTAGTGTATTTTAAAGCACTTTAGAGAGTCCTGTTCTCGATTTCTTGAACCTTAAAAGCTGCATTTTTAAAATCAGTACATCTGGACACACTGATAAGATTACTGTAAATCAACCAGACCACCACTTGGAAAATTTGCAGCCTCTACAAGCAACGCGTATCACGTTGTACGCAACCGGCTGGAAGGGAAATCTGCTGAATTGTTTCATAGCACACAACCGGAACGGGACACTTTCCTTCTAATTTCATTGCCAGTTTCTGGTAAATGGACAGTGCAATGTGTGGCAAATCACCTGCAGCGACAGAGTAGATGGAGGAGACTTAGGGTTAACTACCTGTGCTCGTCTGTAGTACTGCTTAGTGATGGTCTGGTACCTTTCCTGGCCTGCGGTGTCCCTGAACAGACAACAAACACATATGAATATGCACGCAGAACATTTGTGAGAGTATAACATGACAACATGCAGGGCAGTGGCCAGGATTTTAGAAATACTGAGGTCATGAGTTGACCTCCCAGTGCGTCCCCCTCAGAAACCTAGAATTCAAATTTCATTTTCCATTTTCCAACATGACTGCTATACATAACTGCTAAACATCAGCATGTTAACTTGAATGATTTCTTTCTATATATCAGGGGCTAGGGTAAGTTTAGGAGAAGACCGTGGCTCCAGTTTTTAAAAGCTGACTTTAATTGCAGATCTATGACGGGACAGAAACCCCAGTGCAAGATGTAAAAGTCAGATGTAAACATACTGAGTCTAAAACTGCAGGAATCAGTTTACAAAGCGCTCTCAATTGCACAGCTTGAAATTCCTCCAGGTTTCTGAAACCCCGCATTTTTCAACAAATACAGAGGTCACGACCTCAGTGTTGTCGTTGGCAGCTACAGCCATGGACATGACCAGACAACTGTAAGCTATGACACTTATGGCACAGTTGCAAACAAAAAATATCCTCTCTGTAAGAACTGCTGTCGAGTAATATCCAATAACATTTCGTGAATCTCCTGTACAAGGCGTTCCAACATTGTGCCTCTTTCCATTATCTTACCATATCTGTGCCCGTACTTTGATACCATCTATTACTAGTGTCTTCATTTTGAAGTCGACTCCTGCAAGAGAAGAGAAGATATGAAAAGAAGATAGGAAATACAATATTGCATTCACAGAGTAGCTCTGGGTTTTTTTTTGTTTTTTGTTGATACAGTATTTCTCCCAAAACCTGCGAGTGCCGTGCTCGGGCTAAACGTTCTGAACGTTCTCAGTGACGTGTGCACTTTCCACCCAATAAGTGACTGAAATCCATTCACCCGGCATGCCTTTGGGATAAAGGTTGCAGATAAAGGTTCATCGGGGTCTGCTGCAGCTTTGTAACATCATAGAGGGCATTAGCAGACTGGGCTAATGATCCAGTAAGCGGAGTCCTCGTTCAGATCTTTGCATCGATCGCATGGGAGGTGAAATAAGGGAGAAGGGCAGAGCGAGGGCTGAGCGCTGCGTAACACCCCAGAGGAACAGATGAGAGAAGGGGACGCAGAGCTGAGAAGATGAGGGGTTAAGCAAGAGGTCGCTCACACTCCGGCGATCCCTGATCTGTTTCAGACGACTCAGTGTGGTATTGCTCATCGACAGAAAATCCCAGGAGGGGACATGTATTTTACTTCCACAAAGGCTCAGCCTGTGCTCATTTTTTCAAGGCCAAAATTGATACGGACATTCTTGAGGAGTAGCTGCTGATATTTGGTCAGAGTGGAGGAAGATCACAGGACAGTTTAAGTCTCTATCCAGGATACAACATAGTACCACCAGTACTATTCAGGGTTTTAGACATACTGAGGTCTGAGACCAAATTCCCCCAGCACAACCTCACCTCCCTAAGACACTTTTCACCAGACCTGAATCATTTAACCTTTAAGTAGATGTTAAGTAAATGCCGTTGCCCTATGTGATGGTATAAATGTTGTTTCAAGCTTTTCCTCCATTTCCAGGTGTGTAATTCTGGTATCTTTTATTCATTTATCCCAACAGTCAAATTTCAAGATATTTACTCTAACAAAAAAAACAAAACAAAAAAATCAGAATCAGGCTTAATGAAAAAAGTGTATGCAGGTAGTAGAATGTTAACTCCTCTTCATGTCATTAATCAACCCCAAACTCCCAGAAATAATTGAGAGGACCATGGATGGATTACTGGGCACAGGCCCCTGAAACCACAACCTCTGTTTAAAGTGACTGTTATTCACATCTCTAACTGGAAAAAAATAAAAGAACTCAGTGTGTTAAGTGTTTTTTCTTGTTTTTTTTTTACTCCTGATCCCAGTGAGTAATTTAATATTGACTGTGCCGATACCTGAGGTTTCTTGGATAAATTCCTACAATTCATGTGCACAGCGTCTCATCGTTTGGGTATAATGTAGGATTCTGCAGTGCCAGAAAGCTCTGGGGAGGGTTTAGACAGTTTACCTTTATCTACAGCATTAAGAAAGTACTGACGCTCGGGTGACCTCATTGTCCTCAATGGTAGCTGCGGCCCTGGTGCCACTGTATGCTGTACCACTAATACTACCAACAACAATAATGAGCAATGACATGTATAGTCTGTTTATCTGTCATGATAAGATATAATCAAAACGCCTAAATAATAGTATTAGGTTTTTAACATTGAACCCTGCCTCTACATTCTTTCTCCTAATCTCTTTTCTCCATGATTGTCTCCTCACACTAATGCATCCAAGTCAATAAGAAGCAAACCCACCAGCTTCTATAGACGGCACTAATCCCTGAGAAATCAATTAACAGTTCATCCCAATTAACCTGACACTCAGCACCCATTGTGTCACACCCGGCATCACGCTCAGAGAGCCACTGGGTCCAATCGATTCACGTAACCGGAAGAACTGCTGTTTGTGGTTTTTATAGCTGCATCTCTGCGGCGGTTGTATTCCAAAAGACTGACATCGGGAAACAGCGGACAGATGTATTATAGCTGACTATAGCTGGCCTGGCGGATTTTTAGGTTCTGCACGCCGGCTAAGAATAAGTTGGAGTCAAGCGAGGACTCCGCGGAGTCTTCAGCTCACTGACTTGACAGTGTGAGGCCTCATTTAAGTCGCGAGGCGGCCTTTGCCTTTGACTGGAGAGCATTCAGACCAAGAAGTGAAAGGTCAGCATAACAATCAGCTGCTTGCCTTGCCTGAGGCTTGAGAAGAGAGAGAGGAGACTAATGAAAAAGAGGCTGTCCTCCAGTGTGTGTCATTGTCCAACTGTGTTAAACTCCAGCCAGAATCCATCCATGTAAACAGCAATGGTTTCAATATGAAATGCAGATACAGACTTATGGATTCTCCCGTTGTACAGTCAGTGTCTAAAGTAACGGGGTGGATGAAATCTGAAAACTTGATAAATGAATCAAGATGACTACACAGGCCAGTCCTAATAGAAAATCGAAAATCAGCAGCAAGTTGCTTAGGTATGTTTGGAAAAAGCGTAAACAGAGCTTCAGCCCACACTGTGCTTCCAGCTGTAAAACAAATCAATTTTATGGGCACCCATCGGATTGCTCTGCATTGTTTTATAACAGCTTAGCAAAGTGAGATCATTTTATTGGGACAGATGCACTCCTGACGTGTAAACCATGGTGCAAACAATGAATGACCTGAGACACAGTAGGCTGAGGCTGGTGTGAAGGTACACAAGATATCTCTCTTTATTAGAGGTTTATTATTAAGACTGTTCTGGGTGTTTCCATTTGCTGCACAAGTGCCCAATCTGCATGAGAAATTGTGTGGCAATTGACCGTTACTGTTAGGGGATAGATTAAAGGTGCATACGTGTACTCTGCAGCCAAGAAGGTTGCATTCAAGAGCAGCCTTCAGAATTATGGTGCCAGTATCTGGATTCAGTTGGACAAGTCAGTTGTTACCGTTTGTTTTATATGTACCCCGGACTCCCCGGAAGTCAGTGTTGGTACAGAGTGGATTATCTCGATGAAATAAAGTAAACAGAACTAAACTGAGCTGAGTCTGTGACTTCTACACATTCGACTTAACGGTGCTTTTTCTGCATAGCAGACCTTACACCTCACGCTGACGAGGGCCTTTGCATTCGCCAAAGGTTCAAGAAAAAAAAAAAACAGCCGTTAAAAATATGTTAACTCCTAAAAACAGCTTCCCCCCGTCCCCTCAGAGGGATCTGCGACAATGGGGACAAACACAATGTGAAAGACAGCGGTGAATTTAACACGGCAGCATTTCACAATTAGCAGTGTGAAAGCCATGCAAAAGCAAATGCGTACACACCCAAAATGGACTTGATTCATTACAAGGATGACTGCGTTCGACTATCAAGACGGATTAGGCTTTGACGCATGTCAGTGTGCCGTGGGTAATGGTGACAGACTCACCAACGGATGGACGGATGGATGCTCTGGCACTGACACAAATTCACTGGAGAATTGGTCTGTCATCCATGACTATCATTACTAGCTGAGGACAGCCAACAACAGTCAGCAGCTGCTGTCTCCTGGCCACAGCAGGACAAAGGACAATCATTTTTTTTCCCAATTATAAACTTGTCCCCAATCTGTACTGAACAATTAAGCTTCCTAATAACCTACCACATGAAATTAAACATGTATAATAACTCGGTGATTATTTCATAGCAGACCGGTGTTCCACAACATTTGCCTGTAGTGCAGGATTTTAGTCAAACCTTCAAATGAATCCGGATCCAGGCCGAGTGAAAGCTGAAGTGGGGGAAAAACAGTTTTGCTAAAAATTAAAAAAAATCTTTTAGAAATCCAGAAACAAACTTAATTTTGAGGCTACACTTGAGCCTGGCCGATAAACCTGCCAAACTGATATATTGGCATATGCGTATATCAGGGCAAACAAGTGACAAGAAATTGCAGTAGAGAAATGCCAAACATATATACAGTATGTCTGAATACAAAGGAGATGTCACTTGATGTCACAGAGCGGGCTACAGACCTCTGTAGCCCGCTCCTCCCCCCTGCCCGAAGCTGGAGGCCTGACGTTACACTAGCCGCTGCTGGCATAACACACAGGAATCCCCAACCGAATTGCCGGCAGTTGGGCTCCATAGAGGGTAATGTGGGCGCCGGGCTTTGACAAAGAAGAAAGAATGTGTGGAGTACAAAAGATGATATATCTGGTCATGCTGCATTGATTTTGATCTTTTTTTTGACTGTGCACCGTGAGTGTGACATTGCTACTGCATCGGAGTCGGTGGAGTACCCTTTTAAGTGTTATATTAGAAAGTAATATTTGCCGATATATAAATATCAGATTTTTTTAAAGCTCTCAAATATTTATTTTGGTATCAGCCTGCAATGTGCAGATCTTGTCAGGCTACAGCCCGCACCCTATGGTATAAAAGCCACACGGTAAAACTCAAAATTGCCTCATATAACAGCCAACCACAAATGAACTGGTTCCTTGGTTCATGGACTAAATTTCCACCAAATTTCACTGAAAATTGTTTTTCCTTTTTTTCGGCCATTTTTCGGCCTTTATGGAGAGACACAGTAGAGAGATGACAGGAAAAGTCGCAGAAAGAGACATGCAGCAAAAGTCCCCGGCCAGACGCAAACACGGGACGCTACAGTTAATGGTCTGCACTTTGACCTCTAGGCCCCCAGGAGTGGCCCCTGTCAAGCAGTTTTTGACATAAGCTGCCACCGGAACTAACAGGATAACAAACAAACAGGATCACAACTGTACCCACCTTGGCAGAGCTATAAGATCACGCCGTCTAAGTTCCTAGAAAGCCGGGTCGAGACTATGGCAACAGAATTCATGTCACTGATGACCCTTTTTACAGCAGGGTGGCCATCTTTGGTGGCTGTGATCCACGCCTGGCCCCCATTTAGGCTAATGAGCTCGTCAAACAGCAGAGGGCTGAGCGTATAACCAGGCCGTGGCCATAACACCGCTGGGATCACCGCCGTGTGGGCGCCTGCTTATTGAGCCCGGATACAGGGCAGGACCGCGCCCATACTTTTGACAGGCAGTAGCTCCGAGGAGTCCGGTGAGGAGGCTGCCGAGGTAACAGCGAAGAGGGCTGCGCCCAGCGGTGTGACTGAGTGCCGTTACTGAATCATCTCTACAGCTGTTCTTTGCCACAGAGATGTGCACACTGGGCCTGGATGAAAAATCTTACGCGGGAAGGGAGTGACCCGTTAAAATGAAATAGGATGGCTGGATGAGCAAGTGTATACTAATAGTTCAGGTGAGACCGGAATTCCTGCTGCTCCGATGATTTGGGACGACGTTTGATTTTTATTGTTTGAGCTTTTATTTTATAGTGAGCTATAAGCAGGGAATAAAGTCATATCCTTTGTTGATCCAATTGCCAGTTGTGCTATTTATTGCTCTCCTATTTCTGAGTGTCTCGTTTATTGTCGAAAAAGCCTTGGTGGATCAAATCAAAGACAAAAGTCTTGGCTTGAGTTTGAATGCAGGTCTCGGTCTGCGGTTTCGACACTCTTTCTTCTCTGTGGGAATTCTTTGATAGTGTGTATATAAACCCAGACTGTCTTTCAATTTCTCGAGGATTACAGAAATAACTTTACGAGAGCACAAGGCTAGAATATTCAGTATGTCTGCTGTATTTCATGTAGCCGGTAAAGACTATTAACAAGATCAGTGTAAAGGTTTCCCATTGACCCGTCAAAGGATGCAGAGAAAAAGCTGTGTTAAACGTGAACCCAAATAAGTATTTTAAAAAAAAACTAAAGTTCTTGAGACTGAATGGTAACAAATCCCCGTAGCCAGGGTCCAAAATCTCTCGGTAAGTTTTCCCTACAAGGGTGGAGGCTGTTACAGCAGCATTGATGCCCATGGTTTTGAAATAAGATGTCCAACCGTCAAGTAATGGGTGTCCACATACTGTATCAGCATCCGTTCATCGTCACACTGTTTGGTGGGAGCTCTCGGTGTGTGAATTCTTTGGGTTTTTCTTCTTTTGCGTAAATGCAGGAGATGCTAAATAAGACGTCGGCCAGCTTTTTATCCTCTAATGTTTATGTAAAAAGTTGAACGGCTTTGTCGGATACATCCCCCTCCTCTGTGGGTGAGAGGTCCCAGCAGATTCTGAGATAATTAAGAGCAAAAAGTGATTGAGTGGACTGTAACAGGAACTGGTGACTAATGGAGGTACCCTGGGGGGGGACACGGGAGAGGATTTATATCCCTCCGTCACCATGAAGGTCGGGAAATTATTTATTGATCCACCGCAGGAGGGGCACTGATGGTGGTCACTCTTGATCTCTCTCTCTCTCTCTCTCTCGCTCTGAACTTTGTTGGGCCTGTTTAGTCTGAGGAGAGTTTTGAATTACTGCAGGCCCATGAAAGACCCCCCCAGCATGGCTTATAGACAGCCTGCTGCCCGCAACCGTTCAGTCCAGTATAAATATGTGGACTGAGCTGCGCGCACGGACGCAAGAAACCGATTTCTAATCATCCAGCCCTGGTTGCGAAGACTTGGTACGCTGCAACGAAAACCACAAAAAGATCAATATCCTCATCTTCTTTTAACGTGCATAGGGGGGCTTTTTGTTTCGTCTAAGAGTCATCAGAAAAAAGGCTTGCAATGTACAATATGGGCATGACTCTACAGGGTGGAAGCTTCCTGTAGAGCAGTATAGGTGCACGACTTAATATAGCATACGGCAGTCTCTGTAAGCACGTGAGCATATATCGTAAACTGCCCAGAGCAGGTGGAACAACAAAAGAATTTGGGGTCCAGCGTGATGGGCTCTGTGTAATGAGCAGAAGAGCGCGAGACCTGAGTTTGAGCCTCATGCTGCGGCTGTTTGCAGCAAGCCCACTGAGCACTCAAAAAATCACAAAGGCTTTGATTTTGCTATCAAAGCTGCCGTGTAAACAAATCAATGGTCGAAAATAATGTTAAAATGAATAATTGATGGTGCAATTGTATCCTCGTTGTCTTTCCCTTTAGATCTTTTTAAGAAACAGCTGTCGGCAGATCCTACCCTGAACAAAAGTTTCATGGTTCGACGCCTCGACCTTATTTGGACAACATATCCCGTGCCATCCATCACAACCAGGAGGAGCATTTCCGGACTTTTACTCCACCCTCCAGCCACATGGATTTCTGTGTTTTGTCTTCTCCGTATTGTGGCCAATTACTGCAATCAATGTCAGAAAGTAGATGCTGCTTCAAAAAAAAATAGGAGCTTCCTAGGAGAAAATATGTCTATTAAGTGAATACACACACACACACACACACACACACACACACAAACACACACTTGGGAAAGACAGAACAGGTGCCACAAAAAAGAGGAGATAAGAGACTCCCCATGTCAAAAAAAACCACTGCTTACCGTACATCCTTATTTCTCTAACCGCAAAGCGAACCACGGTAATGTGCCTGTCATGGTCCACCCTCTGAATCCAAACTATGCAGACAGACACACTGCACAGCCGTTGACTGTGAGCAAAGAGGCCGGTTGAGCTTTACTGCGTTCATTTTGAGGGACGTGGCGAATCCGTGACTTCGTGTAGAAACCGATACTTTTAGTTTGTTTCTACAAATAGAGAGGGAGCTGACTTTGTCAAAATCAGCCTTGTCATGCAAGTACAGAAAGGTCACAATTCTCCAGGAACCTCATTTTCTCCACTAAGGTTTGATCACGTTTCCATTTTTAAAAAAATTCTTTTTCCAGCAACATGACCCCAAATCTTTTATTTCATCTTTTCTTTTAAGATGAGATTTCATATACAAGCCCGACATGATATTTAGTGGGCACAGTAACTATCTAGACACAAATGAAACAAGATGAAATAAAAACAACGGATCTCTTTGATCGGGAACCCCTTGGAGCCAGCAAAGGGGGACACCTGGGGACCCGCAGACTCCAGTTTGGCAGGTAACATGGGAGCAAAACAAAAGCCCTTTGCCATACGTGAAAGTCAGTGCCAAGTGCTGATAGTTATTAAACTCATCTGCGTGGCTGCCAAGTGTTGGATTCTTTTCTTCCTCAACCAATGCAAGCACGTTGATTTCACAGTTAACACTCTCGTTATTCCACGTGAATTCACTCCTCTAATTGAACCGAGACATAGCCTTTAAAAAGAAAAAAAAAAAAAAAACTCTATTTCTGGGGTGTAGATTGGAAATTCAGTGGCCACAAAGAAGAGAGTGATGCGCAGATGACAGAGATTAAAAAAATAAAAAAAATAAAAAACAAAAACGCTGAAAGAGCATTCAAACGGACGGGGGGTGCTCATTAAAACAAGTGCAGAATGAAAAAAAGAGAAGAAATAACTCCGGCTGGCAGCGCAGAGCCTTACCGATGGTGGAGATGTGAGACGGGTGAAATTCGTTGTCCGTGAATCTGCATAACAAACAGGTTTTCCCAACCCCAGAATCTCCGAGAAGCAGGAGTCGGAAGAGAACATCGTACTGTTTAGCCATAGTGTTGGACGTAGTGTTGATTTTTTTTTTTTTTCAGCTAACTCAGCGATGGATGACCAATCCCTCCCCACCTGTCTCCCATGTCTGCTCCGACGGTCAACACAAGGGGCTCTGGCTTCGCCTCGTCCCCCCTCGTCGTCTGGCGCTGGGTCGGTGGGCAACGAGACGGGGATGCTCTAGCCTCCCAGGCAGCCTCCAGCTTCCAGTGGGTGCGGTGGACCACTGTCGAGTCGAGCCCAATGAGGACGGAGCACTTCTGGTGGTGCTTTCCAGCATAAAAGCCCGGGCTACCTGGGAACATGTTGATTCCCGTGATAGAGGGAGGATTGGAGGAATGCTTTTTGTAGTATACTGGGTAGCAAATAGCATAACTGCATGGTAACCCCCCCCCCAGGATATCATTATCACTTCACAGTATTTGTTATGTCCGATGACGCTATACATTCACTCATCTGCTGTTTCTGTACTTAACAAAATCTACTCATAATACGTTCTTCACACATTAATCATCATTCACAATCCCACCTCCCATTTGCCATGGCTATTCATAATTTAATAATTATATTGTATTCTGTTATTTGTAATGCTGTATAACTTGATTTGATTTGATTGATTGATTGATTGATTTTTTTTCTTAATACTTCAACTCAAAAGGGCTAAAATTTGTTCTGGGCACCTGTGTAAGTAATAATATAATAATCATAATCATAATCATAAACATAATCATAACATACGTTTGTAATTAGTGACTAGTTTGTAGCATTTTGATTAAACATAATTTTATTTTGTAAATTGCACCTTTTTGTAACCTTATTGCACCTTATTTTGTAAGGTGCAGGGGTTGCCTTAAGGGTTCCCATAACTTAAAAGCCTATTTTTACCCATCAGTTGGGCCATCGGTGTCCATACAGCTTATATAAAAATTAAAGAATGTATTAATGCCAGGCTGGGTTAGTGGGCAAAGTGGGCAATTACCCTGCCCTTAGTCCTAGACCCTCAGGAGCTCCAAAAGCCTTAAAAGGCTAATTGTGGAACAGTTTTTTTTTTTTTGTTTATGTCTGGTAATTCGATTACTTGCAAATTTGTTTGGGAGTTTTGACCGTCTTGTAGAAGGGCCACGTGTTGAAATCTAGATCTAAAACATAAGTTTTTAATTTTTTATATATATATATATATATATATATATATAAAGCTCTGACTCATCAGATTACCACAACCTAATTGACACACAGAAAACCAGGGACCAGGTAGTTTTCCAGTATAAGAGTACTGGTGGGTTTCTGGGTGTCTACATCTGCACTTAACGTGAACTTAAAGGCAACGGGGGTACCCAAGGGCTGAGGTGAAGATTTTTATCCGTCGTTTGAGTGTTTATTTTGAAGGCTGAAAGGCCCCATGTCCGGTACTTCTTTGTTTGGGCAGGGCTGACTTGACTTGAAATAATACGCGCGGTTGCATTGCTTCTTTCGACGTCAATATCAAAACACCAATGAGAAAACAGGAATTAGATGGAAGCTTGGAAAAAGACCGTTACAAATACAAACACACTCGTCGACATATATGTTAAACTACAACTGATATTTCAACACTTTTACGAGAGGCTTTGTATGTATTTGTGCGCCCTTTTTCGCACCGAGGTAAATGAAAGAGGTTCGTTCCCTTGGAGACTCCGTAGCGGGTGTGCGCGCAGTTTCCGCCCACTCCGACCTCGGCAGGAAGTGAGCGGAGCCCAGTGAAAGTGAGCGAACTATCAAAACAAACTACGTGCACCGCCTCAGCTCCAGCTTCACTCCAGATAACGGGTTCCCTGACATCACCATGGACGGTGTACCGGCGACCCTGCGGTGCTCCAGTGAGTGCCACTCCGCGGAGATGTTCGTGGATGATGCGGTGGAGACGGTGACTTCAGTGGAGCAGGTGAGCTTCGTTAGCTAGTGTGGCTAATGCGAACGCTGCTTGGACTGACTCTTCCACTCTGGATGGAAACGTGTGGCAGAGAATCAACTGTCATGCACTTATTTATTTATTTATTAAACCCACGAATTGATCCTTAGATTAGAAAAATGATCATTCATGGTAATTACCTCGCCGTGCTTTAGCCAGCAAACGTGAGCTTTTAGGTAGCTAGCATTGTACCTTAATTGGATTAAGTTTGAATTAATTTAGCTGCTTGTACGGTAGGACGCAGCAGGGGTGGGAGATAATATAAAATACGTTACACCAGGGTCAGAATCACCGTAATCAGTATATCATGATAATGATGCTTTTTACTGTTAAAAGAAGCTCATTTATAATCACGTTAGGGAGAGAATTGTGTCATAATTTATGCTACTTCTGAATAAATGTCATGTACTCGATTAATTGATTGATATGAGAAATGTCCAAAAAATATTTAAAAATGCCCCTAAATTTTTCCAGATCTCAAGAAGACATCTTCACATGACTTGATTTGTCAGAGAAACAGTCCAAAAACCAAACGGATTCTGGTTACAGTGATATGTGGTAGTGAAAAGCGTTAAATCCACACTTTTGAGAAGTTTGGTACAGGAAATGTTTGCCATTTTTACCTGAAAAAAACGAGTCAGTTTCAACAGCTCTTTGAACCAAAGAGGTCATCACTGCGGACATGCACACAACATCAGCAGAGATCCAGCAATAAGAAGAGTATTCGTGTGGTGGAGGGATGGATTTTATTTTATTTTTTTGAATTTATTTTTTTGGTTCAATCCTATTCACACAAGTATTGATACCCAAAACAAATTTAATACCTGTAGCATTGATACTTTAGGGATCGTTCCTCTTACGATGCAACCAAAAAAAGAATTTCCATACCTTATAGTTAACATGTGGGGAGGATCACTCAGGGCCATAGCTATACAATGAATCCAGAGAGCCTGTGAAAGAATAGTGCCCCCCTTGCTTCATTTTTATTTTCCATCTCCAGCAACGTGCCCCTAGGATAGGCACCATCTATTCTACCTAACCAACCTACTTCTCTAAAGTGGGCTATAAAAATGAGAGCCTGACTGATGAATTCGCTTAGCTGGTATTATCGGCCATTATCAGTTAATCGCCAGTGTACAGTGCTGAGCAAGAAGTTTCAGCACCAGTGGGCAAATTACATATTTTGTTGATTTTTGAAGTAAAAATAAGTAAATACACCTACTTGAGCAAACAGACATCAGAAGAAAAAAAACAGAAATTGTGGCATGCGTAAAAGTTTGGGCGCCCTACAAAGTCAGTACAAAGCCCCCCACCCCCCTGCCAGCTGTAAAGCATGGTGGTGGAAATATTGTTCTTTAGGGTTGTGTGGCAGCCAGTGGTACAGGACACAATGAACAGACAGAGGGAAGAATGGACTCCACTGTTTGCTGATATGCAAATTCTGGAGGCAAATGTCCTGCAGTTAGTCAAGATACTGAAACTGAAAAGAGGCTGGCTTCTACAGGAGGGCAACGATCCAAGGCAAACTTCAAAATTCACCATGAACTACTTCAAGAAACCCAAGCTGAGGCTTTTGGAACGGCCCCCACTCTCCCCTGACCTGATAATTACTGAAAATCTGTGGAACCTGAAGTGCTCCTGCCGGCGAAGAGGTTACTAACTACTGATTTAGCAGGGTGCCTAAACTTTTGCACATGCTACAAATTACTGGGGGTTTTTTTCTATTTTTTTCAGTTCATGAAATAAAAAAGTAAAAATGCAATAACATTTGAAAAGTGGTTTCTTTTAAAAGGCTGTTTGCTGTTGTATTTACTTCTTTTAATTCAAGAAATCAACCAAAAATGTAATTTGCCCCGGGGTGCCCCAAACTTTTTCATACAGCTGTGTCGGAATTGGCATATTTGATTTTATTATTTACTTTTTTAACATTGCATGTTAAACAACGCAGATATTTGAAAGACATCAATGTAAATGTGCTGGGGTTAGTTCAACAGCTAATTTACACCCGTCACGATAAGTCGTCATTGTGTAGTTTGTTCAGCAGACCAACACTGACAAGTTTATTTTTCAGCTGTAATGTTTCATGCTCAGTACATATCTTGATCCTAGTTCTTTAAAAACCAAATTTTTATCAAAACTGAATATTGGCCCAATGTATAATTTTTTAAGCTCTCAAATATTGATAGTACCCTCAAAAATCAAGTACTGGTCAGGATCTAATCTACATTAAACATACTGACTGGTCAATACTTTGTCAGTTAATATTCGAAAGCAGAGATTTTTCTGCCTAGGACTTAGGACTTAGACTTTTGTTTTCAGGGCCAATAGCACCACCAAATGCTCAGAATCTCAAACTTGAAGTTTAAAATCTGAACTATTTGGGGTGATTAGGGGCTTTAATAAAATCAGGCAGTGTATCTTCAATAGTAAGCCAATGCATCCTTTCTCTTTATATCACGTTTTTATATCAAGTATAAACTTTATCATAATTAAAAGACATGGAGAAAGGCTATTCCCGTGGCCTTTTTATCTTAAATATTTTTGAAGTCCTTGAAGTTGCTTTCAGAAAATATATCAATTAATGTTTTGGATCCCTCCCATTATAAATTGTTGATTATTCATTAGTTATTGTTTATTTACTTTTTGTCATATATATCTTATTACAATTAAAAAGCATTTTAAATTGTAACTAATGTGTTGCATATGTTTTACAAACAACCCCTCACAGGGACCACGATAGAAAATACTGCAATCTTTGTATTTTCAGGTCTGTTGCAACAACTTGCAAAAAACAAAAACGTCTGCTCCGCTTTCGGCTTGTAGTAATGACTAGCTGATGAAAGGCTGATTTAATTATTGGTATTCATTAGCTCATGATGATCTCTATAATGACTGTTTACCCTGTCTTCTTTCCTGCTCTCTCTTTTTTAATTAGAAAAAAGTGGAATGCAGCATCGAAGAAGTCATCAGTGTTTACAAGCAAATGCACAACTTGCCACAGTAAGTATTCACAGTGTCAACAGGTTGGAGGGTTTTGTCTTGGGTTTTTCACTGACAGTTTGTTTTTCCCACTATTCCCTTTGGTCTTTTCACATAGAATTTTCTGAAATTCAGGCTTCATACTGTAATAAGACGTCTGACTTGAAAAGTGCCTAAACTTCGTGATCATAATAAGATCACAGTGGAGACTCTTTTAAACCAGATTTTCTGTTGTGTGGCTGTTCCAATTAGGTCTAAGTTGTTTTCACGTCGGTGGTTGTGACAACGTCACGCACTGCTTATTCACCCCATATCTGACAAGAAAAATCCCCACCAGGAAATACTCCTGCAGAAGAACTGTCTCCTGCAGACATTATTGCTACTTCCCAGCCTTTTCCTCTCAACTCTCAAAAGACGACAAAATGAAAATTCCAGCAAAGTGGGTATATCTTAGACCATTGTTATTCCTTAAAGGACTAGCATAAGATAGTTTTACATCCTAAATATTAAATATAAATGAATCAAATATTACATTTTTTTTAAAAATGCAGTTTGAGCTAATGACAAGCACATCACCTAGTAGCATTTAAGACAGGAATGCAGTCTTATTTTTGCAAAATGTTTTTTAAGCTTTCTCCTTAAGAGAGGTGGAACCGCCCTGTTCACGTGCAGAAGACGGACAATGAAGTTGCTCTGCTTTTGCTTCAGACATGTGATTCTGTTGGGTTAGATATTAATACAATAATTATGTGAAACTAGGACACACTAAATGGGCCTGACCCCAGTTCCAGCAGACATGGCTGCATGGAGATGCATGATGGTTGTTGTCTAAATGATGTGCTGTTCAACCCACATGCTTTGCTCCTGTTATCAGCTGTCGTCCGTCCTCTTTTAATGGGGTGACTCATCTCATTTCTATGACAACTGCTTGACACAGGCACTGCAGCCAGCGGGGATTTGTTTTTTTCGAAATGGTATGTGATATATGAGGGCATATGATAAGAAAATGACTGGTGTTCATCAGTAGAATTCATGTGTTTAGTAGTGATCATTGGTCTTTGTGTCATAACACATGTTCAGCAAATAGGAGAAAAGGTTAGCTTTCCGCATTCAGTTAAAAGGTAAAATAAGAGGGAGAGGTTTTGAGTTGAATTGAAGTCATAAAAAGGAAGGCATCCAGGCCTTGGTTATTTTCTGTTCTGCTTACCATAATTTTAGCAGTGTAATCAGAAATGTACTGATCCGTTGTTGCTGTTGTTTTGTTTGTTTGTTTGTTTGTTTGTTATTTTGTTTTTACGTCACTGCTGATATGTAGTATTTTTCTACCCATATCGGCCAAGTCAAATATAGATTTTTGTGTTTCTTACAAAAACATACTGGTGCAGAACAGGTTAAGCTTTGTTGATTTGCCTCCTGAATCGCCCAGTAATTTATTTCTCTTGGTTATTTGACTGTTGTGCTGAGTGGAAAAAAATAATTAGTGAAGAAACAAAGAAAAGCTCTTTTTATGGACTTTATATCAAATCTCTTGAATTTCTTTAGCATGCTGTTGGCTGGAAACAAAGATCCATACAGTTTAGAAAGGGCGAGATCTTCTTCTTTTTTTTTTTTTTCTGCATTAAATTAATAGCAACAACTCGCCTAAACACATTGACATTTCAAACTCTGCCTTCACACATGCTGACGAAGGCAGCATTTAAGTTCACTGTCGCTATTAATGGAAGAGAAATGCCAGAAGAAAATTTCTACGACTGGGGCCGCGGCCAGACTTTTAGAAATCCTGAGGTCAGAAGTCAAACTCCACCCACTCTCCCATGAGAGATGTTTGACTAGACACTAAGAAAACTTTCTTCCAGGAAACATTTATTCATATTCATTCAACTGCAAACTTATATTTTCTGTGAATTCCGACCTCCTACATGAAGAGTTTCTCACACTGCCAGGAATAAAGTTTAAGACAAAAATTCCTTCAACTCGTTTTTAATAGAACTTATAAAGATACTGACCTCGGAGAGTTTTAGAATAAGACCTTTAAACCCACCGCATATGATTTTCGTGTGATTTTTAGAATGTGAACTTCTCGGGTTGTTAAGCCCCCAAATTACAGGAAACAATACTGAAAAAATGACCTTGCTGCTTTCAGTGGTAGCTACAGCCCCTTGCACTACACACAAAAGTCACAAAAATGACCTAATCCGCTAAATATTGATAGTAAACTGAATATGAGACAAATAATGTTTTTTAAAGCTGATATCTCTGCCATTATCTGAGTGCAGGATTAATGGAAGTACAAATGGTAGGATATCAGTAGCATGAATTATTAAGCCTCAAACATTAGAGTAGTTGCTCCCTTTTCTGTTTCAGGTGTTTGTTCTGCTGAACTTGACACTGAGATTACGGGTTTAACTTACTGGCACACTCATCTGCAGGCCCCGCCCGCCCTCAGCATTCAAACAGCCGAGTTGAATCCTCATCTGATGCGCATAACTGTGGTGGGCGGGCCGACTTTTAGCTGCCTTGCGCTTGTCCTGTGCCCCCCACTGATTGTTGTTGTGTTGCGGAGTCGCTGCTATGAAACCTCAGGCGGTGATCTGTGACCAGCCCTGTGTAGGTAGAGTGTGATTTCAATTGTTGGGGCAAACACTGCGTGAAAAGGGCAGGCAGCGAATAGGACTGGGTGGGTGGTTGACTCACTGGCACACTTACTCTTGTCTATGTAAAGAGCTACAGATGCACTGGTGTTCCCACGGTGCAAACATGCACACTGACGTTAGAACCGTGGGAGGGAAAATTGTGTGACAAAGGCTCAGTTTTCTTATTTTTTCATATGATCACATGTACTGTATATATCTACTTCACTTTTGTCACTTTGCTCAGAAATACGAGGAAACGGAACTGTTGTTATAATTTGTACTTCTTTGTTTTTTTTGCACACATACTATATCAATGCACGTAAAGCACATTCATGTAGTTTTTGTATGTGAATATTCCCCTGCTAATTACAAGTGAATAAAAAAATTGAGCAGAAAATGAAGAGGAGACACTAATCAGGTTGCAGCAGAGCTAATAAAGTATAAAAGAACTAATAAAGTAAACTAACTTTTGTGTACTTTTTTATCAATGAAAATGAAAAATGAAAATAAAGAGCCTTATATAAATGCCAGGATGGAGTGTATGGTTGCACGTGAGTAGACAGATTGCTTGAAACATAAAACCATTTTTCACTTTGTACTACCTGGGTTGTTATGACTTGGGGTTACATATGATATTCAAAATAGCAAAGACAAATGTACCTCTGTGTCAGCTGAGCCTGCAATATTTTACACATGACTGTGGCAGAGAACGCCCTTTCTAAAGGTGAAGAGCCGAGTTCCTTCTTTCAGCTGTTTCTCCGATGTCTGTACCACCATTTTCTGTTACATTCTACCTGCTACGCATTTGAGACTGATCCTTCCACCCTGTTTTTTTTTTTTTTTGTTCTTCAGACCGACGTTGTTGCGGGAACAACACTACCAGTATCTCAAGAAGGGCTTACGTCATTTATCAGACGCCTATGAGGTATGGTGTCACACCTCCAGCATGCAAAGAACACATAGTGAAACACCCCTAATGGACATGTGCATGTGTGCTGGCTAACCCTGATGACACATGCAAGCGATTTCTCCCCTTCAAGCCAAGTTTTTCTACTCAAGTTCCCCCAGAGGTTGCATCCGTTCCAGTGTGTCAGTGATAACCTGTGCTGACCTGAAGGACAGTAACACTCACTCCCTCTGGATAGGTGCCTGATTGACTCTCTCTGCTTTAAATAGAAATACCATTGCATTCACTTTTCAAAAAAATATGCTTTTCTGCTCTCGGGAAAGTCACCTCTTTTTTTTACGTGTGTGTGTGTGTGTGAACTATTCTCTACTGTCTCTACAGAAAAGAGAGGGAGAGGAAAGAATTGGTTGCTCTCCCTACTTCCAGCTCAGTAACAGACTGACTTGACTGAAAACCAGATTGACAGCAAGCGTGTTCGTAACGCCGTGACAGTGTGCCGTATTTCTACGTTCAGCTAAACATTGGAGCAGTGTTGAAAAGACTCCGCAGTGGAAATTAGACGCTGAGTCATAATATTATGTAATAAAAACAGCACAAAAGACATTATATCACTATATCGTAGTGGTTGACTGATATGGGTCTTTCAGTGGCTGATGCTGATATTTAGAGAGCAGGGCGGCATGACAGTTATAGTACAGGGCTTGAAAAAACCTTTTTCACCACCTTCCCAAAACTGCCCCGAGGCATACTTTTATACGTTTGTTTATGTTTGTTGACGGACTCAGTTACAAGCCAAATGGCCACTGTAAGTGATCAAACACATTAAAAAAATAATACATTTGTTCACCCGCATTGCACAGCCTGCTCATATCATCTACCAGGTAACTAGAGGTGACAACAGTGTGATAGAGCGGAGATTCTGTCCCGCGAATCCACTGCTATCTCTCATTAGATACTGTGCCCTGTTAGCTCGGTGAATTGAAGCACAGACACACACACGCTCATGCAGAGGGAGAGAGACGTGCATAAGAGTGCAGAAACGTTAGCTAGAAGCCCATAACGTTTGCTCCCCGAAACATTGCTGGCCAGTTGATAACGTTAACACTAGCTTTCTGACCCCTGTAAACATAAGCCCACTTGTTGAGGCTATCTCTAGCCCATTAGCAAATGCAACCAACTGTAACTAACGTTGTGTATCATATAACTATCTAATCAATCGCTTTTCGATTGTCGATTCGAGACGAGAGGAGATGTTTATCGATCTTGTCTTCATCCTTGAGAATAGTTCTGCTAGCTGCTGGCAAAACTTGCACTGGCATAATCATGTACTGTATATCGGTGCCATTGATGAAGAAAATGTTTATGTTATGTAACGTGCGTAACAACGGCAGACCACAGGCTCACCAACAATAAAAGGCTTCACGGTTACACTTGTTTACCGCTCCACAACCACCCAACGTTTTGCGACCCCGGCTCGTCGGGAGTAGGAGTGGGGGCTGAGGACGCCCATACAATACTTTCTCAACCCTGTAAGCTGGTTTAGCTGGTTGAAGGCTTGCTGCTGTTACTATTCCCAGCTAACGTTATTCACATTCTCTCAGTAAAAGACCAGAATCAGTCTAATTATGCAGACCGTAAACATTGTGTACGTCATCAAGAGTGGCCAATTAAATATATTGAGCTTTGAAAGCTAGGAATTTAAGTCTTACCGTTTTCTCTCAGGTATGTTATATGCAGCATTGGCACGTTTCCCAATGTTCCTGAGCACCCAAGTCCAAAGGTCAAACTACCTGTATAGTAGAATGGCGGAATTGGCACAAGGGGGAGCGCTAACGTCGTTCCACAGCAGCCACAATGATCTGCAGACTTTTTTTCTTTTAATCGGCCTAATAAGCTCAGGCATCGACCGCTGCTGATTATCTCAAAATGCCAAAGATCGGCCCAATTGATCGGCCGACCAGTTGATCGGCTGACCACTACTTTATTGTTTGTGTCATCAACCCTAAATATGATCATGTATTTACAAACTGTCAAAATAAAGGGTGTTATACTTTTCCACGTGTCTCAGCACTATCATCTTCCTCCTTGGCCTCTTCTCCGTCTGTCTGGCAGACTTTTTTTTCCCTCGTGTCTTCCTCCGACTGACTGATCTCACTATCTCGTTTAATGCTATAATTGGTCATCTAATGTCCATCTGATCATGTGATGTGTGTGCTTGTATGGTGCTGTCTGTCTCCGTGCAAGTAGTGTCTGGATGCTAGCAGACCGTGGCTTTGCTTCTGGATTCTTCACAGTCTGGAGTTACTAGAGGAGCCCATTCCCTCTGCTGTCGCCTCAGAGTGAGTCACGCACAAACACACACGGACACATACTCCACTACTAAACTGCTACCAGGGGCAAAAATGGAGCCAAATAAAGTGGGTGCGCTGCCAAATGCTTTTTATTATTTATTTCCATTGCATAGTTCTCATAATTACTAAATGCTGCTGACAAAGCACATGCTTGTGCAATGCAAAATTGTTGATAGATAAGGAGCAGCAGGAGCTACACCTAAACTGTCTTTGCAACAATGGGAGTAGTAGTTTCTGTCCATTGTGTCATGGAAAAATGTACAAAATCACAAGTAATATAATCCTAATGCCCACCCCACATTGACTTCTGAGACACCAATCTAAGAGTATCAGCAGTATATATTGTACTGCAGTGTTTCCCACACATTTGTGGCAGCCCGCTACAATATCAACATTAACCGCCACGTATTGATTTTCTATTTTTCAAATGGGTAAAATCGTATTTCACTGCAGAGCTGTGCTCAGCGCATCGAGTCACTCAGCCCCTCCTTGCCCTGCTCTCTCTCTCTCCCCCTCAAAAACATATTGACAACGGACTCGACTCTGAATAGCCCCTCCTCTTCGTCCACACTGAATCAAAACACGATCATGCACAGGGGGAAGGATTCTTGTTGGATTTTCCCAGCAGAGAAGGCGGCTAGCATAGCTGCTAGTCAATAGCAACTGCTGCTGCAAGTAGATAACGTTAATGTCAATTCTTTAACCCTGACGCTGAATGTTTGCTCCCTCAAGCCAGATGAACATTGAAAAATATAAAAGACTCAAAAGTGCTCATCCTGAGGAGGCACAAAAACAGTCTGGACCACAGGTAGCCAAATGGAGTACCTAGAAACAGAAAAAAAAAAAAAAAACACGTGGGAAAACTGAACAGTCCGACCAGTGTGATTGGCTGTCCAATTAATTTGTCTTGAATATTTCGATGCTTCACCCAGTGCTGTTGTGGAAGGTGAAACAGCAATAAGAAGGTCTGAAAGGGATAGCTGTAGCTAATGAAGAGAGAGATGTATGCGAGGAGGAGGAGGAGGAGGAGGAGGAGGGCAGCAGCCAACATGCTGCTTTGGGAGAGCCAGCTAGGGCAGAAGCAACAGGTGAGATTGACAGCAAGCACAGAGATAGAGCTTTATATAGTGTTCAGTTATTTAGGTGTCACAAAGCACTCGGCAATTAATATATTTCCAGTGGAGCAGCTTATATATGAGGTATTAGATACAGTATTAGCTACCGTCAGCTACCACCACAAACAGAATCTAATTCTGTGGGAGACACGGGCACTGTGCAAAAGTCTTAGGTGCTAAATGTGGAGGCTGCCTTCAAAAACAATGCTGTGAATAGTTTTATATCCATCTATGAATTTTATGCAAAGTACAGTAAACGGACAAAAACCTAAATCAGATCAATATTTGGTGGTACACTTGCACACAGTTTTTCAAGGCACTTGGCAGGTAGGTTGTCCCAAGCATCTTGGAGAACTTGCCACAGTTCTTCTGTGGATTTAGTCTGTCTCGGTGTCTCCTGTCCTCTTCGTGTGATCCCAGACTGACTCCGTGAAGCTGCGATGTAGATAGTTCCCGATGACTCTGGCTCTCTGTTTGGGCTCCTTGTTGCGAAGAACGAATTTGGAAGCAGTCAGGCGTCTCACAATGGTACGTGCTGCGTGATGGATAAGAATCTAAACATCCAAAGAGCCCTAAAACGTTTGCACAGTACAGCACAAGCGATAACATTTATTACAACCACGGTTCCAATATGTTTAAAGACAGACATAAAATATGTAACCTATTCTGTATGTCCTTACTTCAAGCACTATATTGTACTGGTACACACACCTTCCTTCATTTTATAGCCCAAATTACTATTGCAGTGGTGAATCAATATACAATACAATATGTACACTATGTACTGTTTTAATCATATCTTGCCTTGTAGTTTCCATAATTAAGTGCAACAATTCATCTTAAATTTCCTCTGTAAGTGAACCCAAACAGTAATAAATAGTCATGGTGTTGCTCTAGGAAGCTGTGAAATTACTGTTTTTACTCAAACTACCATGACTGATAATTGAGATTAATAACAGTAATGACAGTATTGAGCAGAATAAGCGGATGTATTATCTTAGATATGTTTATGCAGCCGTGACTTCAAACAGTGCTGTTGTTGTTGCCACCAAAATGTCACTTGATCAAATTATTGCCAATCGAAAGTCACACTCTGCAAACCACGTAGCAAGGAGCAATGCCAGGCTGCATTCCCACACTTTCATTATTACTGTGAGGCGTGCCAACACACCGGCTGGCATTCCCCAGCGCTAATCTGACGCCCCCGTGCTCACACGCACAAACAGAAAAGGCCCTGTTCAAGGATTTGTAACAATGCAACCTACGACAGATTGCTTTTTCTGTCCCGTGAAATGTCAGTGTTGGCACTGGGCTGGTTGGCCAAAGTTAATGTAGGTTTCCCTTCTCCCTCAGTTGGCTCAAGGCATTCTCACAGTTTTGTGATTTCTCTCCATGGTCGGAGGATGAAGAGGACATTTTTTAGAGAAGCAGCTTGGTGCACGGAGGCTGGAAAGAAAGGAAGCTGTGGTTGAGATGGTGCCACGTCAGCTAGAGGGAACTAAACCAGTGGTGCATGTTTATAGTCTGCTGTGGCTCTGCAGGCCTGAGATGCAGAATCGGAGCGCTGATGATCTGAGGCACTGTGACAGTGTTGTTTGTGTGTGATATGCAAGAAAGGTGGTATGTCCCAGTGATGTTACTGAAAGAAATCTGTTTCATTGTACATTTGTTTTTGAATTTTTAGGAAAGCTAATTGAAAATGCATGATCTGCACAGTAAGTGACATTCACATGTGGGATCTGTCTTGTACAACCTCTGCTAGAAACTGAGTAGCTTCACTGGAGGTTAGTGAGAGAGGAGGACTTGGACTTAGTTAATAGTATTTAGCAGTTGTCTTTCTTATAAAAGTAGGGAAAGTTTTATTTCATTCATTTTTTTAACATTTCATTGAATATTTCTTATCTGTCACTGCAGTTATAATCTACATTGAAAATAATTCCAGATTCTTATGTAAACTTAGTGCATTAAATGTGCAGCATCTGAAAGGAACGTATAACTGAGTAGGCCAATCATATCAGGAATATACAATAACATAGCACAGTACTAGGAACACCTGCTTATTCATGCATTTATCCCATCAGCCAATCATGTGATAGCAGTACAGTGCATAAACTCATGCAGACACTTGTTAATGTTCGCATCAAACATCAGAATGGGGGAAAAGTTGGATCTCAGTGATTTTAAACCGTGGCGTGACTGTTGGTGCGAAAAAAAAGAAAACATCCAGTGAGCAGCAGTCCTGTGGACGGAAAAGCCTTATTGATGAGAGAGGTCAAAGGAGAATGGCCAGACTGGTTGGAGCTGACAGAGAGGTCACGGTAACTCAGATAACCACTCTTTACAAGAGTGGTGAGCAGAGAAAGCATCTCAGAATGAATAACATTTCCAACCTTGGGGCACATTGGCTACAACAGCAGAAGACTACGTCGAGTTCCACTCCTGTCAGCCAAGAACAGAAATCTGAGGCTGCACTGGGCAGAGGTTCACCAAAGCTGAACAGTCAAAGATTGGAAAAACGTAGCTTGGTCTGATGAATCTGGATTTCTGCTGAAGCATGCAGATGGAACAATGGCATTAGTCAATGGACCCAACCTGCCTTGTGTAATCAGTCCACGCTGGTGGTGTTGCTGTAATGGTGTGAGGAATGTTTTCTTGATGCACTTTGGGCTCCTTAATACCAATCAATCATCGTTTGAATGCTACAGTCTATCTGAGTACTGTTGCTGACCATGTGCATCCCTTTAAGGCCACAATTAACCATCTTCTAATAGCTACTTCCAGAAGGATAACGC
The DNA here is from genome assembly GCF_016859285.1 of Xiphias gladius. Taxonomy (NCBI): domain Eukaryota; kingdom Metazoa; phylum Chordata; class Actinopteri; order Istiophoriformes; family Xiphiidae; genus Xiphias; species Xiphias gladius. The sequence goes on along the minus strand of NC_053403.1, from coordinate 7,235,861 downwards.
GCCGTGTCAAAAAACAAAGCAAAGTTTCATGAACGTAATAATGAGTTCAGTGAGCTTCAGTGGCCTCCCCAGTCACCAGATCTGAATCCAGTAGAACACAATTGGTATGTGGCAGAACGGGAGATTGGCAGCATGAATGCGCAGCTGACAAATCAGCAGACATTATGTGATGCAGTCATGACAACACGGAGCAGAATCTCAAAGGAATGTTTCCGACATCTTGTGGAATCAAACCCACGATGAATTGAGGCTGTTTTGAGAGCAAAGGGAGGCCCTACCCAGTGTAGTGGTGTTATCTATAAAGTGCTTGGTGAGTGTCTTTTATCAGACACTATGCGGCAGGACCTGTTTTGCAATCAACATCAATGTATAGCTTCTATCAACATATATTCAGCCTCCACAGATTTTCCAAAACAGGCACCCTCATGGTGTCAGTCAACTATGCATATGAGATGTAAACTGTAGATTTGCAGATTCTTCTGCTGCTGTTGAAAGGTAGCCATATTTTCCAGATTAGCCTCTCCTCCTCGTAGCTACCTTTCTTGCCTGATTTCCTTCATTTTTTTAAACCTGTATCCAAAAGACGTTTTGGGGTTGCTGGCCTGCATTTTATGTATTTATCCTAACTTTTTAAAATAGCAGTGTGATGGCGACCAAACCAAATGTTATCCTGAGCCCCACTTGTCTTGTTGGGTAATTAAAGCTTATCTCACATACTTTCTCCAGACAGATGAGACAGTCTTTTGTGTTTTGTGATCGACGCTCTCATTTTAGAACAAAGTTCTGCGAGACACAACTTCCAATATATGCAAACCCACTTGTGATTGTTTTGATAATAAGATACTCGTGTTTTTATAACCATGTTTGATGTTTACATCTTCAACACATAAATCTCCATTGGTTAGGGTTACATAATTAGAGCAGATGTAGTAATCAAGTATGAAAGAAAGCCTTTGTTGAACATCATCTTATACAATATTTTAGTATCGGTATAGCAATATTCCATTGCACCCCTCTTTCTTATGGTGTCTATTTGTGCAAGTACATTTTTTTTTTAAAAATCCAAAAAAAAGTTCATAAACTTCTGCTCTTGTCCTCCCAGCGTCTGTCAGTTCCTGGCTCGTTGTCAGAGCCCAACGGGGGGTTTTGCAGGGGGACCAGGACAGCACGCCCACCTAGCTCCCACCTATGCTGCCGTCAACGCCCTCTGTATCATAGGCACAGAAGAGGCCTATAAGGTTATAGACAGGTATGGTACCGGTCACACAGCAACAGTTACCCCACTGTGTTGTACCACACCAAATAGTACCATGGTTGTAAGAAACACAACATTAAAGAACATAGAAAAGCAGATGGTAAACAGATTTACTGATTGAGTTGATTGTTTTGTTATTATACTATTTCATATTTAGTTTTTATTTCTCTGTTTTAATGTTGGACTATGTAATATTGTAGGTTAAAAGTAATCCTCAAGTCAAGTAACAAATTTTGATTACAGTAGAAAAAAAAGCCCTGTGTTCCAACATTAATATCAAGTATCGGGTATGTACACAGAAAAAAACCACTTCTGTCTACAAAAAAAATGAATTCAGCACATATTTAGAAAAGGACATGTACTGTATATCTGATGCCAAACATCTCAGCAGCTTTGATGTAGAGCAGGAATTTTGTCAAATTTCTCAAAGAGTCTTTGATATCGTAAGACTCCCAAGATCAGCATGTCGCGGTGACTTTCTTGGAGAGACGTAACTCAGAGTTGCGCAATGTACTATAAATACACACAACACTGCATGTATCAAATTGCCTTAAGGGTATCACAGTGTTTTTGTAATGAAATCTCATGCAGTCTGAAAAAAAGGGCTTCAGATTATAAAATAACTAAAACAAGGGTTTTCTTCATTTACAGTCTAGACCAGAAGTATTTGAAAGAATACACGTTTTTTTGTTCTTCAGGCTTTGAGCTTCATCACATTCAGTTTGAAATAAAATGATGGATACTACATTAAAGTGCTAAGTCTCAGCTTTAACGTGAGTAGATTTATATCAAAATCGAAATAACTGTGAAAAATAAAGCCCTTTTACCACACAGTGCCCAAATTGCAAGATTGAGGTGGAGTTGTCTGTCAGCATGAGGGGTAAAAGGAGACGGTGCGAGTGATGAAGATAATAATGTGGCTCAAACAAAGCAAGAAAGATGTCAAAGGAAGTTGGTTTGCGAAAAATCTACTGTTGGGTACACTCTTAAAAAAGCTCGAAAATGGACAACAAGTCTTGTGCAGAGAATCATTTGCATGGTGAAGAAAAATCCCTTCATGATTGTGCAGCAGGTCAAGAAACGCTCTCCAGGATGTAGGCAGACGCGTTTCCTTGTCAACGATCGGGAGAAGACTTCACGACCGTAACCTCAGGGGATTCACCACGAGACGCAAACCCCTGGTAAACATCAGGAGCAGAAACGCCAGGCTGCAGTGCAGAAAAACAATAACAAAGTTATTCCAATTAGTTTTGACGCCCTAAACCTTGGGCACTATGTGTTAAAAGGGCCGTATCTCCCACACAGTTCTTTCTCCATTGATGTAAACCTACTCACATTTAAGCTGAGTCTCGGCTCTTTAGTGTAGAATCCGTCATTTTATTTCAAACTGAACGTGATGAAGCACAGACCCTGAAGAACGAAAAAATGTGTAATCGTCCAAGTACTTGTGGTCTGAACTGTATATTGTGTATATCAGTTCAATTTTTTCACACATTTTAATAAGTCTCTGTATAATTATGTTTGAAATTGAAGATGAATGAATTGATCCATTAAAATCCTCTTCATTGTAATTGTATTTTTCTGCAGTGCTACATTATAATAACTATGACATTGTTACAGTTGTAGGAGAACATTACAGAAATCTTTTTTTATTTTATTTTTATTTACCCAGAAGCTAATTATAACCATCTGTATCACAGAGGCAGTGTTTACATGACTTTTTGCTCCTGATTTTCTCTGCATTTATTTATATTTAATTCTGCGGAACCGGCAGCAGGGTGAAGCTACTAATGTTTGATGATTCCTGTTTCATTGATGTGAAGCATCAATGAAGGTGTTGACTTAGCATTAGTGCTTTATTAAATTTGCAGGACTTACACTGTTCCACTTGCCTCCCACCCCTTCCCTCTGTCCCTTCTCTGCCTTATCTCTTTCCCTCCATCCACATCTTGCCCTTTTCTCCGGTTTTCACCACACATCTCCTCCTCTTCTTTCCAATCACCCCCTCCTCTCTCTCTTTCCTCCTGTACCGACCTTCTCCAGGGAGAAGCTGCTAGATTTCCTATGGTCAGTGAAGCGCCCAGATGGCTCGTTTGTGATGCACGTTGGAGGCGAGGTGGATGTCAGGTGAGAACCCAGAAGATAACGCTACCTCCTCCACCCTCGGGCCTCTATTCTTTCCTCTTTATTTCATGCCTTTCCCCAGTTTAGAGTTTGCTTTATTGGCATGAAACGGAAGGATCGGAGAGGATGAAAAACATACAGTAATAAGACATTATTTATTTTAAAAAACATTTTGTGTCCACGGTGATTGCACATTACTGTACAACAGTCAAAATATTTTACAGCTAACTTTGCAGAGTCTTCTTATCAAATGAGTAGGACGTTTTTAAAAGGTGCATCGCCCTTTCTTTCCCCTTTTAATTTTTTTTATGCTATTTTGTTCCTCTCTGTGTTGATATCAAAGAGGAGAAATACCCACATCTCTCTCGTGTGAAAGTGGATTTATGTTATTTGAGTTACTCTGTGCGTGTGTGTGTGTGTTTGAAGCGGTGGGTTTCTGATAAGCAGCTTTATCGTCTTCTGTTTCAGCGGAGAACCTCAGAAGTCACGGTTACCTTTTCAGTCTCAGGGGATTCTGTTATCTGTTGCCAACCAATTAATGTTCTGCTGTCATTTTATATTATTCAACTCTTTGCTTATCAGTTGCTGCCCTGTGAAAACCATGTAACTCCAAAATGTCATTTCATGTCTTTTCATGAACTTTGAAGCTTTGATTTGTGGGCCAATCCAATGGGTTTTAAAAGTGCTTTATTTTTCTTAGAATTTTTTCAGTCTTAAAGAAGCGTTTTATCGTTTGTTTCTAATATATGGACCCAAGACTGCTCTGGAAAGAAGTATTGATACAAAGTGGATTCTCCTGGTGAAATTAAGTGAACTAATCCTGCAGTTACATGGTTTTCACTGGACAGCGACCAATAAGCAAACCCACTTTCCTTCAAACGCTGGCAATATTCTGTGTTTTTCTTATTGACAACAAGTCCCATGAAAAGACCGGAACCAACAATGAAATTGATGCTGTTAATAAGACGTATCTTATTCCTCTGTGCCGTAGACCTCCGTCGCTGTCCAAAAGCTATTAAAAACATATGTCATGTTTTTTTTCATAATGGTGAACATCGTAGATAATTTTGTCTCAGTCTCACGTACACCATCCTGCTGCTGGAAATACTCAGTAGGGCACTAAATGTGTATTAATCCACAGCTGAAAACAGTCCCCCAACAAATGCACTGTTTAGTGCCAGGTTTCAGTAACGTCTGCTCGAAACCATAGTGCTCGCTGCTTTTGTTAAGGATCAACGTTCAGTCTGAGGAAGAAGGGGCCGGTAAGTCTGTCTGCCTGTGTTGAGAGAAAGACTGACACATTGGTTTTGTCTCTTCGTGAGATATGTTGACAATAAGAAAACCACAGAGCAGCACCAGCCTCATCCTTCAACTCATACGTGATTCAGTTCGTTTACACGTACATATAAATATGCTCTCTACAGACAGAGGGGGTGTTGTTGACTCATTTGCATTGCTGCCATTTTCTAAATGAGAACAATTGTTTTTAAAAAAAAAAAAAAAAAAAAAATTTTTTTTTTTTTGATTCAATCCACAAAATTCCCCTGAAGAGACCAAATCCAGCAATTAATCTGTCCTGTTACCAATTCTGAAGACTGGTGTAGTTTATTGTGAAAGAGCTCTCGGACTGTGTGGTTCTTTTTTTATTTTTATTTTTTTAATCTTTGTTGAGTAGTTTTAGTTTTTGAGCAGACATCACGAAGCGTGCTCTGGGACTTGCTTTGGCATTCGCACCGTTTAACCAAAATGACTGAATACGTCACCCAAACACAACAATTTCGCTCTTTTGCCGTCTTTTTAATAGTTTCTGGATGACAGCAGAGTTCTGTGGCACGGAAGAATAAACTGTTATGGGCTTATTTGCGGGACAAATCCATTGGTGGCCGGGGTCTCTGCAAGCGACGTGTTAATAATGAGGAAAAGGATAAATTAGCACCAGCCTCGTCCTTGAATTCTTGATTCTTGAAGTCCTATATTCTAAAAGTTTTTCAGTCTCCTGAAAGCAGTAAAAAAAACCGAAATATTTACAAGCTGAGGTGACTTGACAAACAGGGGAACACAAATAGCAAAATGGATGTTTATACGTGGTCTATTGGGGGTCTAAAAATACAGTGCTTTGGAAGATTATGTGCAAGTGTAGGAAGAGCAGACTTCCTGCTCCGCCACGTCTCCCTTTGTTGATCTGTATCAACATGCCTGTGTTTTTTCCTTTCATAGGAGTGCATATTGTGCAGCGTCTGTAGCATCGCTCACAAACATCCTCACGCCTAGACTGTTTGAGGACACGACCAACTGGATCCTCAGGTACAACAAAACCACCACAGCGGCTCATTCTTCACCTATTAAAGACCGTCTTGTTCCCCCTGCTTCTCCATAATCGCGGGAGTGTTTTATTGGGGTTTTTTTTTTTTTTTTTTTTTTAGTGACTATTTTCTCTGCGTCCAGGTGTCAGAACTGGGAGGGTGGTCTGAGTGGAGTGCCAGGCTTGGAGGCCCACGGCGGCTACACTTTCTGTGGCACAGCCGCCCTCGTCATCCTGGGGAAAGAACATATGCTCGACCTCAAAGCCTTGCTGGTGAGCAACCCATATGACCTTTTTTTTTTTTTTTTTCTTTCTTTCTTTCTTCTATCAAGGCATATTTTTGAGGTTATTGAACATAAAAAAAAGCATTAACATTACCGTACAGTCCTAAAACCCAAAAACGATGCGTTCGGTGTAAGTCACAACAGAGCCTTAGTGCTAAAGTAACACCTCTGTTATAGGCTTCTGTGAGGGACCAAGCAGAAGCACATAGATGTGATAAATTAAGAATACAGTGTTATGGCCCAAAGCGAGATTTCATTAAGTAAAATGACTGATAACGCCTGGTGAGAACCCATTTTAGCCTGAAATATGGGACAATATTGCTTATTTTAGATTTTATTTTAGACATTTCTGTTCAGAGATGGCACTTTAAGCAGTGCTTTGACATTATTTCATTTTAGTAATTTATCCGTCTAGCCACCGGACTCTTCGCATATCGGAGGACAAAGTTTCCATCAGTTTCTCCGACAGTGGCTTGTATTGTGACTGTTGGGATCCAGTGTTTTATCCCCAAAGGGAAATTCTCACGTCGTTTTGCCTGCTTCCACAGAAGCTAGAGATCAGAGCAATAGCCCTGGAGCTTCAGTGTGGGCAGAGCTTTGGTTGGAGCCTCTGCGGCAGGGCGGCTGCTTGCGGACACGAAACTTAAGGTCATCCGGAAGAGAGAGAGAGAGAGAGAGAGAGAGCGTGTGTCACCAGTAGCCCGGCCTGCGGCAGTTTTCACATCTCTTATTGAAAGGAGGAACACAGCTCCTGTTCAGAGCCAGCTCGGTTTCTTTTAGCCATATTTGCATTGATGGCTTAGTGAGAAAAATGAGGGCTTAAAATTCAAAATGTCATGCTTCTACAGCACCCTCCCAGCAACGGCCACCACCCTTCAAGCACATATTCAAATTTGGTGTGGTTAAAAAAAGTTACATTTGCATGGGACTGGTCAGAAAACCTGTTCCCCAGAATGCTTAGCAGGTTGTAAAATCGTCCGTCCGTCCTTTAAACGGCCTCCCAGCTCCGTGGTGATACTCACGCCACACTCAGCCCATGTTGCAGGTTAACAGGAGCACGCCCTCTGAGGTGTCCCGCGTCACTGTCCCCCCGCCCCCCCTTGAGACCCAAGCCGTACGGCTTTCTGTCTCAGTGGTTTGACCGGAGTGCCGGTGGAGCTCGGGGTGCCAGCTGGGGCAGGGAGGGTTTTTGGTGGCGCGGCAAAGGTTGTAAGTCGACACCAGGTTGAGAATATCCGCAGCAGCATGACTCACCTGCTGTGTCTCCTCTGCACAACACTGTGTCGCTGGTTTACAGCAGATACAGCAGGATTGAGTCCTTTGTGTCCAGTAATGCTGCAGTTTTTTTCTCTGCTCTGTATCATCATAAGATGAATACTTTTAGATTTTGTACTGTTGGTGGCGCATAACAGGCAATCTGAAGATGCCAGCTCGGGCTCTGGAAGCAAGTCAGTCAAGTGATCGAGAAATAATCAACAGATTATCCAGTAAAGAAAGGAAACATCTGTCTGTACAGAGTCCGGTCTCTGATTTATAGTAGCACAATCATAATGGGGTTTTCCAAGTCTCTGAGTTCCAAACTGTGTTAATATTTTTTTGAGAAAAAATTACGCAGTGCCGGAGTGGGTATGAAGAAAAATGCCTTTCGTGAAGTTGCCCTTTGCCTAGTGATGTAGGATGAGTCACGCTGCACAAAAACAGTCCCAGTTTCATCTCTGAGAGGACGAATCAGTCATTAACGGAGAGAAGAGATTCATGTTGGTGGCAGCTGTCAGATTCATGTGGCCTTACCGCGTTTTGTTTACCTGCTGTTGCCGGACTTTCATTTCACAGGACTGACTATTAACAATCGAGTGATGAGCGGGGACATTTTTCTCCTTGGGAACTTGTACAGCCAGTACAAACCTGTGAAAACCACCAAATGCCGCTCGTAAGAGTCTCATCGACTATATGAAACCTAAGAAAAGGACAGTCTGAAGTTCCAGGATGCAGTTGATGTGATAATATAATGTAACCCGTGTATCAACACCGGCTGCCTCATTTGACCGCGAGAACCTGCACCGGCGCTGCAGAGCGCCGTATCACACATGAGCTGTCAGGTAAAGAGGAAGGGAAGCGACGGAGTTCCCACAGTGCAGCCTGGCCAGTGAATTTCCGGCCCGTCTATTCCAATCGAATAAAGACTGCGCTGGACTCGGCGGCAGCGTGCGCGGAGCATCTGCGGTGCGGGCCGCCGATCAAAGATCGATGCGCGTGTCAAGTGCCTTCTCAGAACAGCTCCAACATTGGCACGTTACAGCTGAAAACGTAGCTGTGTTGAGTCTCTCTGCCATTTGTGAAGGCATTTACTCCGGCATGTTTACGAGTATACATGTATCCACCCTGCACACATAATATTTCACGTGGCGGAGCTGCAGCAAGGCTGAATATCTTCTCTGTTCACCGAGACACTGTTTTCTCCCTTTAGTGGCTGGAACGAATCAGCGAAACTAATGTTAGTAGGCTAAACATCGTCCTCCCTCTTCCGCGGGCAGTCGAGACCCCAGCCGGCATTAAACCCCATATCCCATAATTACTCGATCCAAGCTGAGCAGGCTGGATGGGCCACCGATTAGTGGTTACCGTGGCAACGGTACAGCGAATTCCTTCCCTTTCTGGACGTGTTTAAGACACCGCTGTCCTTTGCGCCTTCCTCTTCATCGCCACCCCTGGTCCCGTGTGATCCCGTGGGGCTCCAGCTCTGGTATAAATAGGAATTTCTCGTGTCAGCGGCAGCGTTCGGGGGAGACGTGAATACGCTGGAACACACTGTGAGGTCAGAGTTAAGCCTCCTCGTAGCTTCGACGGGATGCACATGTCTTAAAACACGCCGTGGTCTTTTTTGGGGGGGGTTTTTTTTTTTTTTTTTTAAAGCATATTAAATGTGTGTTTGTCGCGTTCCTTCCTCAGCGGTGGGTGGTCAGCAGGCAGATGCGGTTCGAGGGAGGCTTCCAGGGCCGCTGTAATAAACTGGTGGACGGCTGCTACTCTTTCTGGCAGGCGGGAATCCTGCCTCTACTCCACAGAGCCTTATTCAAAGAAGGTACTGTGTCCCCGGTCATATCCCCGAGGTTAAACATGATACGGATATGGTGTCGGGGGGAAAAAAAGAAATCCCTGGAAATACCGGAAAGCTTTGTGATTTTTTTTTTTTAACCAGTCATATCAATTTCTACTTAGTGGGATCTGTTGTTTTGTACGAAAAAATATCATTATAACTAAATAATGTAACCACATTATCAGGCACATCATTACTGCTCTTCTTCCCGGAGCGTCAAATCAATATCAGTTGAACTCGCCCACAAACACAAGAAAAATGGTGAAAACAGTGTGAGATTTCTCCTCAGATGCCACAAAATAATCAGCAAAATGTGTTTTTGCTCACAATGAACCATAAAATCCTCCATGTAGGGCTTAAGTGTGGTTAATAAAGTTTTCACTTCAGAGCTACACTGGACGGATGGATGGATTTAAGAGTGCTTTTTCCTCTGCTGGCTTGTGTGTCAGCTACACTGAATGAATATTAATGTGTTATGCTCTGGGCATTGAAGCCTGATATTGATAGAGCTGGGGAGAAGGAATGTGGGCTCACCATTTCCAGCTTTGCCGGTGTCTTTTACTTTTTTTATTTTATTTTTTTTATTTATTTATTTATTTTGGTGTTGTCATGGGTTTTGTGTTTTTACTGAATTGTGTTTGCGCAGGAGAGTCGGAGCTGAGTCGGCAGCGGTGGATGTTTGAGCAGCAGGCCTTGCAGGAGTACATCCTCCTCTGCTGTCAGAACCCAACAGGGGGCCTTCTGGATAAGCCTGGCAAGTCAGTACCACACCATCTGGACACACACACACACACACACACTCGGCACTGTTAAATGGGATTCATATGGTTTTACTCAGGCATATCATTTATACGCCATTATGTCTTCGTGTGCACACAGATCCAGAGATTTTTACCACACGTGTTACTGCCTGAGCGGCCTCTCCATAGCGCAGCACTTTGGAAACACGGACCTCCATCACGAGATGATCATCGGCAGGGAGGAGAACAGATTGGTGAGGCTGCAGCGGCGACGGGGAGGGAGGAATGGAAAACTGAGGGTGGATTCATTGACAAATCTACCATTTAAAGAAACTGAATATTTTTAGTGAAAACAGATGAGACCGTAGTAACAGCTAACGATGTCTCCAGCATTATACCTTTAACTTCTAACCAGTTCCGTAAGAGAAGAGTCCCTTCAGTACATCGGAGGCTCAACAGTATTACGTGAATATTGGTGTATATTTTGGCCTATATGCAAAATTGATTACAGAACAAAACGCAGATATGCAGATGTAAGAAAGACAGAAACCTCCGGAGACTTAATTGCTTATTATACAGTGGTTTTCAGCCTTTTTGGTTTCAGGGGATTTTAATCTGCATGTTATTTAATGATGCTAATTATATAAAATGGGTTGTGTTACAAATTTTTTCATACAATGTAGATTAATCCTGGAATTGTCGCTATTAGGCCGGGTTTTCTTTTTTTTCTTTTTTTTTTTGGAGTAGGTTTGGTCAAGTTTGCATTTGTGCTGCTGTCACTCAAAGTTTGGTGTTTCACTCATTTATCCATTACTGTTCAAGTGTCTATTTCAACTTCTCTGCTGGCCTGCAAAACCCGCTCTCACACACGGTTAATTGCAGCGCGTGGCGTTAAAGAAATTATGTGCAGGAAATGTGCTCTCTTGCCGAGAGTCAGAAGATTCATCCCACTCTCGTCGCCTGTCCGCTAAATAAGGAAACTGCAGCCAGCTGTTGGTTAGTGTAGATTATCATTAAGACTGAAAACAGCAGGAAACAGCTTAGAGGAGTCGAACTGACTCAGCTGGAATTCCTGGCCTGTGCAGTCTGCCTATCGTAGCAAGTAGTTTATTGGTTCGTGTGACAATAAAGATACTGAATATTAAGCCTCACACCAAGGCTGCAGGACACAAGTATGTGGGAATACTTTCAGTCATAATTTCAATTTTTTTTTTTTTTTTTTTTCCAAATTAGTTGAGCTACTCCACAATCTTTCCATGCGTCCCCTGGCTACTGCAGAAACAGCCCTCTGGGGTGCCCCCCCCCCCCTGGGCGGGAACCGCCGGTTAATTGGGCGCTGCTGCAAGAAAAATCTTCACAGCTGCACAGACAGTCGTGTGGAGTGTGGAGAACTTCTGTTAAGAATAAAACGCGAGTGGTTATGTAAATATATACAAGGAAAAGTGTAGGCTCATGAAGAATTATCAGATTTTTTTTTATTCCTAATTTTCTGTTTTGTTTTTTTTAAAAAGAAGAGTTGTTTTGTTTTGTTTTAATTTTTTGGTTTGTTTCATTTTCCCTTCGATGCACTTGCACCTTTTAATTTCCCCAGTAAATAATTAAACTACGGGCTTGTCATTTTTGCAGCGTGTCGAATTCATTTTCGTGTGAATGTAATTGCACGCGCCTGCATTAACTGTCAAGAGAGCTTCCATTTTGACACAAATCTCAAATGAGAAGCACTGGCAGACGTTTTAACGTTGGGTGGAGTTGAAAAGTAAAGCAATCGAAGACGAAGTGGTTACACTTAGAGATGTGAACAGCACTAGCAGTGGCGTTGGTTTTATTTTCCTGTTTCCTGTTGTACTACTGGCACTTGCAGTTGGTTACGGTCAGCCTGCCTCCCCATGCACGCCTCTGCAGATCAGCTCTTAGGTTGTAATAGAGCAGCCGCCTTGATGCCTTAGACTGGAAGTGGTTTTGTGTCCCGTCGCGTCTGTCTAAAAGAGGACATTGGGCTTCAGGTCAGAAACCACAAGATTTTTCTCAGGCTTCTCCATCTGTAGTGTTAAACCCACCGGGTTTGGACAAAATATCAGGAAGACATGTACAGTTAAAACAATTCAGTATATGAGCCCGGCAGCAAATACTGCCTCTGTGAGCGTTATGATGCTCTGTGTTTTTTCAGAGAGGTGTCGATTCAACTCAAACTTCAAATTTCTGAGCTTCTATTTTGTGGCGGTGTTGCAACGTCTCATCCGCTACCACGAACTGCCAAAATAAAAGGAAAAGGTTTTACAAAGGTAGTATTTATCTCAGGGCTGCTGTTGCGCGTGTTGATTTTCTCACCACCAAATTTTTTTTTTTTTATGTCTTGGTATCTTTTTGTTCCGCATTTGTTTTGTTATGTTGCTTTCTGAGACGTGTTGCTAGCTACGTTATCTGCCTCCATTCATGCAGATAGGTGATGAAAGAGCATGTGAAATTTTTGTTTTCATTCAATTGAAACTGGTCAAAAGTGCAATTTTTTTTTTTTTTCCTTTTTCTCCCAAGTATGTGAGTTTTACATACAGCTGCACACAGTGAAGAAGTGTTTAAAGAAATGGATTCTTCTTTAGACGGCCTGTTTCATTCACAGAAATCAATGAGAAGTGTCCATGGATAGCGGAGGGAGTAGAAACTGTGCTATCGTGGTTAAGACGTATTGTATAAGCAGTAGTTAAACTATAATTACACTCACACCAGCTTAGATAAAGAGGCTGGGAAATTGGGCCACTTTAGCTACAAATAATGTGATACGAAAAAGATAAAGGGGCCAGAAATAGGAACAAATAGATGCTTAAAAAATACTATGGTGTAACAAATGTCTTGTTTTCCTTTTGCTCTCTCCTGTAGGCTCCAACTCATCCAGTTTACAACATTTGTCCAGAGAAGGTGGCTCAGGCCCTGGAGCACTTTCACCGGCTGCCCGTCCCCGAGGACAACCGGCAGCCGGGAGCCTCCGCTGACGACGGGCAGCCGGACCCCGCCAGCGCCTCTGGATCACCTGACCATCAGTCCTAGTTAGTCCTCAGTGGAGACGTCACTGTGTGTGAACCAGCCAACTCTGCGGAACAGACTCGTAGCAGCAAACGGCAGTCAGGTGTGATGTGGACGAGGCCACGGACCGGCAGGATGGTGGACCCTCAGTAGAAACAAGGGCCGGAGGTCAGGAGGAGTCTGCCCGAATAAAGCTCAACAGCTGTGTGTGGGTAGCTTTGCATACAGCTGAATTTTTGCTTTCAATGCCTGCGGTTTTCATTCTCTGAAATAAAAATGAAACTTTATAAGGTTTCAGTATGACTGACGTTAATAAAACTTTATATAGCACTTTTCATTATGGTGTTGTAAAATGCTTTGACTTCTAAATGTGTTGGTAAAATATTTCAGACACATTTCAGACGAATCGTAATTTAAAATACAGGCCGGTACAACAAGCACCTGCAAAATCTAAATAGTATCCATACAGTATAATTTTTCTAAGATCCAAGAACAGACTGAACGTGGGGCTGTAGCTACAGCTGAGGACATTGAGGTTAAACCCACAGTAAAAAGTACATTATGCCCTCAGTCTTCCTCCAGACACCTGCCAGCAACAGGGGAAAACCGGAAAAACCTGAAGTCGTGCTTTCAATGCTTAACATTTTAACCCTTTGGTCTTGCAGCCAACAAACCACAAGGAGCGTGTTAAAGGATAAAATAGTTTATTTTATAGTCTCATAGTAAAGGTAGGCCTCAACTTGCAAGACAATTGTTGGCAGTATGTACAACATACTTGTAATTTCCATGGAATGGAATCGGACAAACAAAGACCTATTACACTAATTATATCCTCCTAAATGGAAATAAAATGGAAACAATATACATACACACACGTTTTTCCTAGACACGCAAAATGCTTCCTTTTTTCCTTGGGGGGATTCAGCAACATTGATTTTTACTGTGTAAAGCACAACACATTGACAGGGACTTGTTTCGCTTCCTTGTACTGCAAAAGACAGGAGCTACCTTTTGACATTCAATACCTATTATCATACCCTTAAGGAAAACTACAAGTGACAAATTGGCATTTTCCCATGACTTGTGAGATAACTACAAAATGCATAACACATTTTTGAACTTGAAAACATCCAATCAACGCTTCTTATAATATATAAAACGAGATGCCTAACGTATTCAGCCACCTAAAGTCATTCACTACTTCAAGCTAAAGGACAAAATACGATACAAGTTTAGGAATATTCTCCTTCAAAACATCAATTTCAACAAAGGAGTCATGTTTTCTTTCTTTTTTTAATCTTGTGTTAACAAACATGTCAGGCAGAAAACATCTGCAATCCAGTGGGCCTGAGGTGGGTATCACTTTAACATTTGCTTCAAAGCGTCTTCACATTCTTTAGTGGAAAAAGTAAGCTACAAATGTTTGTTTTTTTTATTATTTTAAAAAGGTAAACTTCTTCTCCAGGACCATTTATCTAGGTGTGTGTGTGTAAATTCTAAACAGGTTTTTATCAAGAATAACAAAATAAACAAAAAAAACAAAAAAACAAACAAAAAAAAATATATATAATATAGCAGTGCTAGGAGGAGTACGCCTGGCGCACCCCCCCACCCCCCCCAAACAACACAGGTAGGAGGAGGGGCTTTATTGAGGGTACAAAAAAAGCATCAAGTCCTTAAGTAGCCAAGCTGCCTCTTTTTGGGTTTTGGACTGCTGACGTTGCTAGAGGGGGAATACCAATGACGCAGAACCAGAGAAAAGAGAGAGGGATGGGAAGGGGAAAAAACCTGAAGCTCTCTAGATGTACTGAAGCAGTCGTCCTCCACCCCGCTAGCTTCCTCCCTCCTGTTCGCGGAGATCAGGTGGTACGAGAGGACTGTGATGGCGGTGTGAGGAGGTTTGAGGGGTCATGAGTCTCCAGTGCGAGCCCACCCAGAGATGGAGGAGAGAGAACGAGGACGACGGTAAGGGAGGCCGGTGGTGGTGGTTGTTGGCATGAGGGGGGAGGGTTCAATGAGCCTCGAGAGCTTTGAAGGCTGCGTTTCCTCTCACCCTCCCTTGTGCTCCGCCACCTCGACCTTACGCCAGGTTTTAGCTGCTCGGCTTTCTAGCTGGCCTCCACGCGCAGCTTCTTCCTGTTGGGCGGCTCCTCGGCCTCTGACTCGGAGCTGGAGTCGGAGCCTCCGTCGAACGCTGACACCGCGCTGCCTTTGGGGTTGGTGTACAGGCTGCTGTCAGACGACGAGTAGCTGGCCTGGAGCTGGGCTGAGCCCTTCACCTTCTCCAGAGCACGGACTGCATGGACAGACACAACAAACGCGGATGCAGACAGAAGGTGAGGAAGAGACACAAGTGGATTTCAAAATGATTTAGTCAGAGGAAAATCAGGCCGGGGACACATTACTTGGCTGTCCTTACAAGGCCCAGTCAAACCAGGAAATCTGTGCTGTTGACAGATTACAAGCAGTCTTGACGGCGCTGACCTTCGAAGAGATGCAGATAACCAGAGAATCCAACATGGACGAAGCCAAGACATTAGTTCTGTCTCACCATCCATTCTTATAGAACCCAGCTAACCCTGAGTGGGAAGCAATTTCAACAGAGATTTCTTCTTCGCACCCGCTTTGCCACAAACGAAAACTTGCCCAAATCAACAGGACCGCGCCAGACGTCGCAGCAGAATTTTGCCGTGCCACGTTCTGGTGTAACTCGACCCGTACAGGTAACTTAACTCACGCACCCTTTTGGCTGAATTGTAACAAAAGCCTCAAACTAGCAGTTTCCGACTTTGAAATTAAATTCCGGAAAAACAAAATTACAGGTACAAGCAGTAAAAAACCTCGTGTAAAGTGTCCTCCAGCCTGAGGGAGAAAATGATGGCGAAACAGTGTGAAATCCAGCTGTGTTGTTACCTTGCTGCTCCAGCAGTGCGTTCTGCCTCTTCAGGTCGTCGATGTCCTGCTGGTGCGTGTGATTTTTTCGCCTCATGTACTGGATGTACTCTGTGGCTTTGTCTAGGATTTGAGCTCGAGACGCCTGTTTGGTAGACTGCTGTTAGTGACACATGCAAAAATTGAAGCAATGACGCAAGTATACAGAGTCCTTATCACATTTCTAACACAAAAATTCATGCTCATGTCATGATGCTACACAGACTGGTGACTGCAGGAGACTACGGGAAAAGCTAAGACTAGGCTGTTTGTTTCTGCATGGCTTGCCTTCTCTTAACCTCTCAAAATCTTCAAGTACTTCAATCTGACATCCACGGGGCTAGGTCGTGACCCTGAGACAGTATTGTCACGTTGCTCGCCTCGATTACACCAAACAAAACTACCGCTGCAGCCTGTTAGTAGACTGCAAATCAGCTCCGTAATGTTCAGGGACGACGGACATTATCTGACAAACATTTGCAAGATCGCTGATTGACGCAGCATTGCTGTTATGCTTCTTTAGTCCAATTGGTGAGGCCGCTCACTGACTTAACACATACTAATGCCAATTCTTCACCCAAAGTTCTGTATTAATATCAAAACCAGGATTTCCAGCAGTGTTTTATTTCCTCTGAAGTCTGGCGAATGTTGTTTGACACTGGCCTAAGCAGAGGTCTGCGGTCCACTGAGTGCATTTTCTACTTTTTTTTTTATTGATTTATCTGCCAATTATTCTCTTTGGTAATTGGTTTAGTCTATAAAAAGGTCAGAAAAGATACTACATTTGAAATGCACATCGCAATTTTGACCAGTCATCGAACGCCAGTTTTTCTAGGTACTCAGCAGTCTTCGATACATGGGGCTAAAAATGCATTTCAGTGTGTATCGAGAAAGTATCGAGGCTCCATACCCAGCCCTAATGTTCACTGCTTCTACTCTGCTTCCTCTCACCAGAAACAATACAGCGTTTCAAAACAGAGCTATAATAGCAGTGTGGTCATGGGAAGAGAGGTGGGGGTCGAGGTCTGAGGCAGCTGTAACCAAACACTTCATACAAATTATGAGCAAAAGTCCCTCACAGCATCTCGTAAGCCCCCGCCCTTCATGCTGTGAGAGAGCCTCGAACTGGTCTTATAGGGGAAAATAAAACACAATGTGCCCAGTTACTGAACCCGCTCCAAGTGCTCTCAGTGTCATGGATGTCAAAACAGGAAGAGAGCAACAAAATTTCCCCATAATAACTTCCTGACACAGGTCCAAGTATTTAGACTGCATCACTGTCTTGCTGCTGCCAATCTGCACTCTTCCGCCATCTGCCCTCCTCCCAGTACAACTATTTCCGTCCACTGACACGCACATATTAAGCAAGTGAAGACATCTGCATCTCTGAATATTCACCCAAAAAAAAAAAAAAATCATTAAAATTACCTCATGGTACAAATGCTCTCATCCCTAAATCTTCTTAAAAGTACATTTCATACTGAACACAAATACAAACATCTTAGCAAACACATTTAAAATACAAGAATAAAAATGATCTTACATGACTGTGATGATCATTGCCTGGAGGACTTACACTCTGAGCTTTACCAACCTTTTCTCCCTGCAGGGCGGGCACCGAGTCCCGGAGGCTGTGAAAGCTGTCTTTGATGTGGTCCCTACGCTTGCGCTCCAGCGCATTGTGGTGTGCCCGTTTGTCTGCCTGCAATGACAAGAGTCACAAGGCCTTCAGCCTGGCAGCAGAGCAGCATGGGTAAGAGGACAGTGGGTGTTCAAGCCGCCGGTGGTCAAACCTACACAAACCGCTCTGCTGCCAAGTCCCAGTCTGCCTTCACAGCAAGAACAACACTGTCTTTGTAGTAATTATCATTCAAACCAAAAAAAAAAAAAATATATATATATATATATATATATATTCAGCTTTATTTTTTAGCCACCTTATGAGAGGTGAACGACGACGACCAGCTAGTATCTGACTTTTAAGAAGAGGCCAACATTAACAAGATGACATTACGGCTCCAACTAACGATTATTTTCATCATCGATTAATCTGCCAATTATTCTCTCAATTAATTGCTCTCTCTATAATAAAATACTAAAACATTCCCACCATAAATTCCTAATGCTCAAGGTGGCATCTACAAATGTCCTGTTCTGTCCAGCCAACACTCCAACATGCAAAGATATTCAGTTTACAATCACATAAGACAGTAATGCAAAACCTGATGGGGAAAAAAAGATATGTGATTCATTTTCTGACTTTCAAATAGTCAACTGATGGTTGAGTACAGCTACAGATGACACACTGATCTCACACTACTGTCTGTCAGTTTCATGTCAACAAAAGCTCATCCTCAAAGTTATTATTCTTGGTTGGAGAATATTTGAAATTAAGCTGCAGTTTTAAACAAAACCTCGACAAAAGAAGTCGTAACTAATGTACATCTGAGCTGTCCTTGGAGCAGTTATTGAGTTTTGAAGATAAAACCTGTCTTTTGAAGTAGACATCAGGTCTTAACATACTATCATGGGTTCTTGTGGTAGTTTAAAAAAAACAAAAACAAAACAGTTACTGACATGGATACCATTATGTGGCATAGACCTTCTGAAGTCAGTGAGTCAGCTAAACAACCGAGATGGGAAAAAAATCATCATCTTGCTGCAAATGCCGCTGTATTTTAGTTGTTGTTGGTGAGGGAAATTTCACTTTTAAAAGCACGTTGGAAAACTGCAACACTGCAGCAGCAGAACTGTCAGAAATGAACAAAGTCTAGACATTAAGATACAAGTTACCAAAGTCCAAAGTGACACCTTAATATTCTTTAAAGTTGTTTAAAAAAAAAAAAAAAAAAGTCATATGAAAATGTCAAGACCAGGCAAATCCTTATTATTACATTTGTGAAGCTGCAACTAGCAAATATTCCATATGTTTCCTAGAGGAACCAGAGAACACTTGGACCATGTATTTCAACCAAGGCTGCACAATCAAAATAAATTTAAATTATCACAGAAAACCTCTTACACTTTTGTATCTACACTGATATACAAATAGTAATAAGAAAACCACGGAATAAACACGCACTTTTTTCTCATTCAATTAATGAAAAAAATCTAAAATGTCTAATCTCACAGTGTTAGAAATGAATTTCCTGCATCACTTTAGTTTAAAGCCAAACCAAAAACTAATCAAACATTTCTTGGCATCAACTATACATGCAACAAACTTCGGTAAAACCCTTAACGTTTTTGGGATATCCTGCTAAGAGACACGCACAACTCATAATTAACCAACTTGGTAGACATGAAGACAAATAATCAATCATCTGCAATGTCACTGATTAATTTTCTGTTGTGGCAACAAGGTCAACAAACTGTAAGAAAAAGCTACTGTAAAGTTCAGTTCTAATCGCTAGTAGCTGCTGCATTATGTGACCATTTGTCCGTGACCAGATCAAAGTCAAGATGCTCGGATGGGATGAGAGCTGGGCGGACGACAACAGCAGATCCTGGATGAGGATTACACCGACTGAATTAAAAAAACAGCACAGTGACCAACAAAGGCCTCGTGAAATGCAGCGTTTTTGTGTAGTTATCATTGGATATTTGCTTTTTGTAGTCTAAGATTCAGGGTTTGTAAGGAGTAAAATGTAGCTCAATGATGTGCAGAAGTGTTTCGTTTCTGTACTGAACATTCATCTTCTCTGGTCTGCCCTGTACTTTCTAAATTACACAGCTTCAATCATATGACTTCCCGTGCACGGGGCCAAATTCATGGTTAGTTTCAGGCTGCCGTACCGAATCAAACTCCACGTTTTTCATGTCTTCTCCCAAGTTTTTAAAAATAACTGACTTAATTCTCATCGTATACATCATCAATTGACATGCAGAGGCTCATGTAACAGCATCCAACAGGCTGCAAATTTCAACCACACATTTGCATTCTAATGAGACTGTAAAGACGTAAGATGGCTGCCATAATCACATGGCCAGGGCCGGGCAGGAGATCAGTTTGCTGCCTGCAGTTCAACCTGTTTTTAGGCCAAACCATCGCGGCCTCCAATCACATCTGATTACGGACTAATCCACGCTGTCATTAGATCCTGTATGCTCAACTTATCATCTTGCTTCATACACCTCCAACAAACCAAAAGGCCTGGATTTAAATATTAGCTACGTAACAGCAGGGTGATGCAAGTGGTCACGACATTGCATCAGGCCGAATGGGAGACAAATTACAAGTCATGTGGTCTGGCATCATCTGACTCCTTTTGTCCATGGATCACAACGAAAACCAAACTCGCCACGAGTGAGACAGCACGCAGGTTAAAACAAGCCTTCACTGTGTCATAGGTTCGTTGGGAGGGACATCGTGTAAGGCGTGACTCAAGGACTACCCTTTATAACACACAGAAGAAAAACATCCTGCTGAAGTCGTTGACCATTCAACTGGTTAGCGCTTTAATGTGAAGAAACAGGAAGTGACCAAAGCCTACAGTATAAACTATCACCCAAGATGTCACACAAATGAAACTGAAACCGTAGTAACAACCATTAATTGAAATTCGCTGCACATTCTCCAAAATGTCTGTCTTGTGAGTAATCTGGCTGGCATGGTGACAGCTGCTCCTGCGGCACAAAAGCAACAAACCATCCAGGAGACACAAATCCACCAGGACCACGTGCTTCCTCGTATCATACAAACAGCCACTGAGAGGCGTGCCTCCAATCACGCTATTAACCCTGGCATAAACATATGACTGGTATCGATGGCATGTGCAACAAGTCTCACGCCCATTTTCATATGCAGGGTTACTGTGAAAAGAAAGTAGGTTCAGAAACTTACGCATTGCTGATTTCCTTATCCAACGAGTCTGGGAGAGAATATTAAAACCTTGAATACACTTCTGACTTTGCTTCTATTGCGGAGTCATCAATCTCAAAGTTGCAGTTAGCATAAAACATCTGCATTTTCAAGTTGTGTAAAAGTTTGGCGACACACACTACGCACAGATAATTTTAGAAGTGTGTGAACATCAGCTTAAAAGTATGACTTGTTTTAACTCTTAAATTTTTTTTGTTTTGTCATTAGGCATTGAAAATGAATTAGGATCCAGGGATCTACTCAGGCAAGACTCCCTGGAGTCGCTCCATCTACAATTACTAGGCAGTTTGAGCCATTAAGTGCCCCGGGTCATATAAATAAACTCTTGCCTATTAGCCAATTTACTACTTCTAACACTCCAATAAAGAAAATAAGGTGAATAAGGTGAAATCATCCAATCATTTTTAATCCAATAATGACATAAAGCTGAATTTTGGGTTTTATAGATTTCAACTATTCTTGCTCTTGCTCAGCATTTTTCTATTTAGTGAAATAATGTAATATAACTACAGGGTCTGCTGCAGTATTTTATAGTGGAGATGAGTCAACTCGCCTGAGATAACGACCACCTTCATTAGCAAAAAAAAAATAAAATTTTTTTTTAAAAATTGTGTACATTTTTATAAAATTAAACATTAGATTTTATGGAAAAGGGCCAAGGTTATGTTTCACACAGCACAGGCTACATATTTTATCATGTTTATTGGTTTAAATTTAAAATTTTTTATATATATTATATAAAATCAAAATTATATATAGAATATTTATCTTAACCTTAATGTATTGACTTGAAGTTGGTGTGCAGTATGATTGACGGTGTCTACCATTTTACTGTATAGATTCTGATTCATCTTAATTGAGTAATTGTGAGATGAGTGAGATTTTTCCTTACTTTCTAGTACAGTTGAGGATTATGAATAAACTCCTAAATCTACGTAGATGTAACTTTATATCACAATATCAATATGAATAACAGTATAGTAAATGCTCTGTAAAATCAAATTTAAAACCGTTGGAAGGATAAAATTAACAGACAGGATTGTCTGTTTCTGGCTGATCCAGAGAATTAAATCGCTAAAAAACCAACACATATAATTACATAAAAATCAAGTACTTCCTTAAAGCTTTACGTCTTAATGATTTGCAACAATGCCAATACGCCCTGAGAAATTAGACGCATAGATACAGCAGCAAAACAACTGATGGGTCTCCCAGTATATACTGTCACAATGCCCAACCCTACTTCTTAAAATTCTGTAAATTTCCAAGCTAACCCATTACTAGAAATTGAAGTATTTTTACATATATTTCAGACTAATGTAGCAAAATTTTATTGCATTTGAGTTTTAAGAACTCACAAACTGTAAGAACAAACTGAACTACAACCATATAAGTCATGAGAGCCAATGACCAAAGGTTCACTGATATAAAACTGGCTTTAAATGCAGCTAGCAGTACTCAGAAATGCTGCAGTGCCTTCCTTGCTATATGGTACGTGCTATCTGAGTAGTTAAGCACAGCAGCCATGAAAAACAGGTGTCCAATTACCTTACCTGCAACCATTATCAGATCATCATAAAACCGATACCTTTTACTGGCAGCCAAAAAGGGCAAGTCAGCTGAGCTGCTCCCTCCATTCTATTCATACCTGACCACGACACATTGCATAACTGCTCCAGGTGCCGAGTGGAGGAGCTGGTACCTGCCGCTTCCCAGCTACTGATGGTCATCTCACATTCTCAGCATGAAAGCCTACAATTTCTGTCTGGCTGGTGGAGATCATCGACAACCTTCTTGCACAAATAACTTGTGGAAACACAAATAAACCAGTTGCTCCCACCGGCAAATGAGACCAGTGTTGCAAAAATAAAATATAAAGTGTAAAATAAACGACATGTTCTTTCCAACTTTGAAGCTAAATTCAAGAAGAGCTGCAAATACCACAAACTTTTTTTTTTTTTTTTTTAAATCACTTTAACTACCAGTTATTTTCTTAGTTAACTGTTTGGTCTATAAATTGTCAGAAAAAAAAAAAACTTCCATCACAGGGTCTCAGAGTGCATGGCAACATATTCAGATGTCCTGTTTTGTCCGACTAACAATTTACAATTATATAAAACAAAGAAAAGCAGCAAATCCCCACATTGGAGAATCTAAGCCCGTAGATTTTTGCCAACTTTACTTTAAAAGAAAAAAACAAAACAAAAAAACTAGCAATTATCAAAATGGTTGCCCATAAAGTTTCTTGTATTTTTACCTCTACAAATCAGGCTCAACATATGACACAATGTGGACTATATGTTAAAGTCTTTGGTGCTCGGCGCCCGTTTCACCTTTTAACTAGTCAGTCGGTCTCTTCACTCACCAAGTAAGACATCTACAGACAACAGACCCACTGTCTACATTTGGAAACCCTTTCAATGTCTGCCACACTCTACCCACAATCAGTGTTTAAAGACATTTTTTCCTTATGTGCTTGAAAGGTTCACTGGTTTTTCGCTTTTATATGGAAGTCACAAGTTGTGGAATTTAAGAGCTGCAGTTTTAAATTTTAACTTTCGTTATCAGCAGTGTCTTAACAAGCCGTAGGCAGTGAAAGTTTAAGCCGGTTGCTGTTGATTTCACCAGCCATGACTACTGTCGGTAGTAAATTTACTCAGCTGAAGCTAATTAATGTTAATTCTGCGAGAAGCCAGAACCACAAAAAAGAAATCCTGGTTCCTGCCTGGTTTACAGGCTCTCTGTAGCCACTGTTGGTGAATTTGTGCATGGCTAATGATGGTCTTGTGGCAGAAGAAACACCGCTCTATATCATTTCTGATGTACGAAACAACAGGGTTTTTTTTTCTTTTTGCTGTTTCTAAAAGACCAACAGTCTTTTTCTACATAAACAATCTAGGTGAGCTGAATAGTTGTGGAGCGTAAATGACAGACATCTTGTGAACAGCTGGCCAGTACGCCGCTGAATATAGTATTTGAGTCATGTCAAGTATACCACTAATGTAATAGCTTAATGAATCAGAGCAAAATGTATTAATTTTTCTAGAGAAAACTACACACGTTTAGTTCAAAGTTGAATCTTCTCTACCTAACTGCTCTGATTTTATTAAAATAAGTTAGTGATTAGTGTTGGTGAAATCCTGTTTGATGCAGACCACAAATAACGGGCCGTGGTTTAATTTGTGGAAGGGAATCACAATTTTAAATAGCAATGTTTGACAGCAAAATCGTTCAGCCTTATTTGTGCTTTGTCTTATGTGCAAATTTTAAGGCCACATTCTCAGTCATTCGGGACAAAATGTGCAGTGTTGGAAGCAGCTGTCTGACTCTCAGAGGCACACACAGCTCTAAGGACATACATATTTATGCTTATAGCTTATGTAATCGAGTTAAATGACACTAACTGATCTGAAATCAGGTTTGAGGCTCTCATGTGGCCCTTCAATTGGGCTGATGACTGCTTTGAAGCAAGAAGGCCTGAGGTCTGTTGGAGGTCACCAGCATTAAAGCTCTTGTCTACCTTTATATCGCTAATGTATATTCTAAAATTTAAGACTAGAGCCCTAAATGGTTTTTCTGCATTTAAATTGCGGCTATCCGACTGGAGGCAAGACGTCGTGCTGTGCAGCCTGTGCATTAACCAAGTCGTGCAGGGTGTTTTTTTTTTTTTTTTTCTCCCTTCCCTCGCCGGTATGCGATGCAGCTATACGTCATTCATTTAGGCTGCCAGCCCTTTAGTGGCCTGTAGAGAGAAGATGGCTCTAATCACTGGCTGCAACACAGGAAAACATCCCGCGGCACCCCTTCCTGACACGAAGGCTCGTCCGAGATGCAGGCGCGGCCGCCGCCGCTCCACACATGCCTACAGCCCCCCGTGCCCCTTTGCCGCTAACGTCCTCGCCGCGGATGCAGCGCAAAATGTAAGCGGTCCCTCTTTACCGAGATGACCTAGATGTATAATTTGCAAATCACGAGCGGAATCCCCGTGGCGTGAAATGCACCGCCGGCGGAAAACGACTCGGAGCGACTAACCGGCTACTAACTCGCACAAAAACTAGCTTTGGGAAAAAAAAAAAATACACATGCAACAATAAAAGGCCTTTACAGCGGGATAAACATTTAGTGTAAATATAGATGTGTCACCGTCTCCCTATGGCCGCGTACACACAGGATGGGGGATACCCTGCAATGCACTACCAACGCCGATGCCGAGGAACAATCGCGGCACAATTAGAAATGCACGGGTAACTAGTTCAGCGCTGTAGAAAATAGACGGAAAGTTGCTGTGCACAAATTGTTAAATTAGGTCATACATTTTAGGCTGAGAGCAGCACTTTCACGACCTCTTCGAAGTAACGTCAACCATCCACAGTGCAATCTTACCAATCGATTAAATACTAAAAAAATAAATAAATAAATTAAAAAAAAAAAAAAAAAGATTGTGATGGATGAATTAACTTTGCAAACAACAGTGAGACATTTCTCGACAGTGGACAAATCCCCCCCCAGCATTACGCACCACAGAGTGATATCTCGGTGATTCTTCCTGCAAAGAAACAGAACAAAAAGTACAATTGTAGCCATAACTGTTCTGCAATTCTCACTGTTTCTCTGAGGTTACTAGAAACTAAAATAATTTAGCAGATTAACAATGCTCTGAGGCAAGACAGGCTAGTGCTGCTTATTGATTAACAAGAATCCCGACAAAAATACTTCTCACAGAAAAGCAACGCTAGCCAGCCTGCTGGTAGCTAACGCTAGCTGGGCAGCTAGTTCAGTTAAATCGCCAGCCAGCAAAATAACATCCTTAAAAAAGCGAAAAGTGGCCATACTCACGTCACTATCGACTTCGATGTCATCGTTATCACTCATTCTTCGATAAAATAGTCTAGTTTAAAGGGACGGGAGGCTAAAAAAACAACATGAATCGGTTTAGCACCGAGCGGCGCTCCAACAGTCAGACTGCTAACAGTTCACGTTCTGTTTAGACGGAACCGAAGTGGATTCTACCGTCTCCACGTGACTACACTACACACACAAGCCAGCCGATGCGTACCACGCATGCGCCACACCCAGGGGGGCGTCCGGGAATCGTAGTTGCTGTGTGCGGTTTTTCTGCGTATCATTTTAAAAAAACCGATACATTCTCGAAGGATTTTTAATGCAGACATGTATAAGGAGGCATCTTTGACAAGCGATGAGCCGAGCAAACATTAGCAAGCGGCTTTAATATTATTTAAACAGAACGCTAAGTTTATTCATAAACTACAACATCCAAGAGTCGTTGAGCTTGCTTGTGACATCACAACGTCTTTTTTTTCTTCAGCGGCGTTATGGGAATTGTAGTTTGAGTCGTTTTTGTATGTCAGTGGGGCTAGACAGGGCCATGGCTGAGACACGTGGATTTTAAGAATACACTCAAGACACACGAACTCAACACACACACACACACACACACACACACACACACACGCTCGGGTCCAGTTACACCAGCCTACACATATGCACAAATGAGGTGATTCCCAACTCTTATCCCTTAAAAAGCAGCCCTATTTATTTATTTTTATTCGATTTTTTTTTTTTTTCTTTTTCACTCACAGTCTGAACTGGTCTAATAGCAACTGTAGAACTGAAATGACTAGTCCACTGAATGATCAGCTGAGCCACAGAAAGTTAATCTGCAACTATTTTGATATATATAATTAATTGTTTAGGTAATTTTCAAGAAATAATAGCAAAAATTCACTGGTTCAAGCTCCTAAAATGTGAATATTTTGTGGTTTTCTTAGTCTAGTCCTGAATATCTTTAGATTTTGGACTGTTGGCCAGAAAAATATTTTACTGGACATTTATCACTATTTTTAAACATTTCATAGACTAAATGACTAATTGATTGAACACTAAAATAATCAGTAGACTAATTTATAATGAAAATAATCATTTGTTTCTAAGCATCTGACATACATTCGTTATGATGCAAAATTCAGTAACCAGTCACCACAATGCACATCTATTTTAGACTAGACTATTTTATATCACTGGTGGGGAAAATAAATAAATAAAACTATGTTATGTAGTGTGGGGGTGGGTCACAGGACAAATTGAAAATAATCTGCTCTAGTGCTTCCTTTTTCACAAAATTGTGCTGTAGATAAGGAGCTTACACCGGGGATTATTTTGCGCTGCAACAGTGGATCAGTCAATGTGTAAAAAACAAGCCGGGAGCAGCCTCATCCATTCCCCCGGCGGGTCAAGAGGCCACAGCAGCTGCAGGCGACACCCAGCCCTCCACCGCCCTCCCTGCAGAAACGGGGCTTTAGACCTGCACTGACCTCCATCCTGGCATCTCCTCCTCTACCTTTAAGCCGGTCTGGATCTGGATCATCCCCCATTCTGTCTTAACCTTTGTTTCCAGTCCTTCTCTGCCACTTTTGCCCCTCATCCACCATTATATAGAATTACACTGTATGTCCCGCAGCAGCAGAGCCAAACAGGGTCACCCAGAAATATGGTCGCCAACTGTATAGCCTATTTAAAGGATGATAACACAATCGGGCTTTAATAATGCATCCGCTGCAGCGAGGCCTCTCCGTCTTTATGGATGACAGCAAGGAAACATTTAGCTGTATTTGTGCACAACAATCACATTTGAATTAACCCCAGGGATGGGTAATGTTACAGGAAAAATATGGGCTCACTGAAACCGAGATTTTTCTCATCTGTCTTCTTGCCACACCCTTAATGCTATTCCCCCCAGGCCTGAGCTGAGTTATGAAGTGTTTTTAGCGCCATTTCAGCCCATAATATTCAGGCTGCAGGGAGCTCAAACATTGATTAGCTGTGGCTGAGTCTGGAGGAGGAAAAAGTGGTAAAAAAAATCCAGGCATGTGAAGCACTGGGCTGTAATTATAGTTAGAGAGGCTGACCAGTCCAGGCAGAGACTCCCTCCCCTCCCCCTATGTCCTTACAGGGCCAGCCTGTTAAACCATTAAAAATGCCCTCCTTTTGTCCCTTTCCAGCATATTGCAGACTACACGAAGGGGCCCCAGTATGCAGTCACCATTAGAGATTTTTTTTTTGTTTTTGTTTTTTTTGTTCTTGCCGTTGCTGTCATTGCATGACTTATCAAAGGGAGGGGAGTGGTGCACTGTAAGAGACACCATTAGATGAAGGGTAGAGTAGTTTCACTATGCCAGTTAAGTGCCCTGGATGAGTGGAATGTAGTTTCCAGAGCAGTTCGCGAGATCTGGTCTATTAACTGCGTAGCGTTAACATTTAAAAAACACCTTCAGTCAGACGTATTCACAGTAATGTAGCCGACAAGTGATCAATATATCCAATGTTTTGTGTCTTGAATAGAAACACAAACTTTGTGGTAGATTCAAACCAAAAAAAAGAAAACTGACACAATTAAGTACAGTCACAACCATCACTTTGCCTTGTAAGACTGTAGGATTTATTGAGGTATAAACTACGATACATTATCTTTATGATTTACGGTAAATAAAATTAAAGTTTCGAAAAAGGACTTACTCTACATTATTTCAGATACTTGCTTCAGTATAAGTTTTATAATTTTTTTTCTCATTGCTATTTGTATGATCTTCGAGAAAATGACCTTTACACGTGGATGGATTACTGAGCGGGCCCAGGGGTCATGGGGCCCCTGGACCAGAGCCTCTGTTTTAACTGTTAATATTCCTCGTTGGAGAGTCCATCAAAAAACTACAAAGACACGCGTAACGACCACGGAAAGACGCAAAATAAAGAGACACTTTATTTTAAAATACACCATGCTTAAAAATCCAGTGATGGACATTTACAGTGCTGTGATACTTTGATAAACTCGATGCGTAAATTTTATACAGATGTAGTTTTTTTCGCTATAGATTTTGAGAGTGAAATTAGAACAATGAGGTTTTGTGTTACGAGTTTTGCAGGTTGAAACTCCGTTGTCTGAACTGAGCCAACGCATTAAAAACTGTGTTGTTGCTGATATGTCCAGTTTTTTTCTAGCGTCTTTAGATTTTACATGCTTAAAGAATGCTACTCATGATGTTTTAGTGGAGGAGCATTGGACTAGTCTACTCTGCACTACTCTGCTTTATGCTTTTAAATCCTACTTACATGTGCCTTTTTATATTGTTTTGTGTGGGGTTTTTTTTTAATATCTTGTCTTAATGCCTTTTATGTCTTATGTAAAGCACTCTGAATTGTTGAAAGGTGATATATAAATAAACGCATCTTTATTTTGTTATGACCACAGAGGAAGACAAACCCGTTGTGCAGAGACTTATTTATTTATTTAACTTTTCATCCAGACTTGTAATGACTCATCATGATTATCCATCAACAAGTCAAACAGAATGAAGTCGGCGCAGTGTTTCCACCAAAAGAGCCCTTTGAGATATTTACAGTGTGGGGTGGTGACTTGGTGGCTTTTTAGCAGATGCCAGTCGCTGGTCCAACTCCCTCACTCCCTCTCAACTCTCCCTCCTGCCTCCTACAACGTCGTCGATCTCATCGCGCGGAGGCGCGCTCTTTTCCAAAAATGCCATTTCCAAACCCCTATCAGCACTGCTTGGGTTTTTTTGTCTATTGGTTACCAACCTTTGTCCTCTGACGTACCCCCATAAGCTCAAGTGCCCCTTCATCGACACCACGTGTCAAGTTACAAATGTGTTTATCTGACTTTAAACATACAAGACAGAGTAGTGGCGATCACAGTGATCCTGGAGTTGTCAGTGTTTAGGTTTAGCTCCTTGTTTGTTAGGTTCGGACAGCTGTGCGTTTGCTCTACTACCGCCTGGAGGGGCAGAGGTTGGATGTTTTTACCACTCACCCATGTCTTCGAGCAACCTATTTGGACCTTTCTGCTGGACTGCCAAGCACTTTTCACACACTCTCAATGGCAGGACATGATGTTCAGATGGTACAGCGGAGTTAGGCTGGTGGGAAATGTACAGGGTTGGGTTTATTGTAGCTGATGGTTTATTGGTAATAGATCAGCCTCACACCAATCTATAACCATATTTTTGTGTTTATTTTACTCCTGTCAAATGAGCTGAGCTACTCCACAATTTTTCCACACACATCTGGTTAAGAATCACCGATGTAGTGCCGCTACCTTTGTCGAACGTTAGGTACAGGACGACCGGCTCTGTGGCCAACACGTAGCTACATGGATGAGTTCAGTCTTCCATTCATCCAACCTCGGCCTCTGACGATTCTGCGGTCTCGTCAGCAACAGCCGAGTCGCCCCGCTCATGAAAGCCATCAAGAACCTTGGCATGAGATTTGGAGCTACAATCTGTGGACTGTATGTAATTTGTCATCATGTGCAGAGTTTGTTCTTGGCAAAAGCTAATCTGATTGGCTGGCAGAAATGTTGTCGCCAACAGGCGAGATGATAACATCAGGAGCTCACGTAGATGTAAAGCAAGACTGTACGATCAGATCATTCATTTGTGTTTTTAATGCTCCGCTCTTGACAAGTGCTGAGGCCTTTTTTGGCACCAAACGGTCATTTTAAGTCGACCTTCTGTAAATAATAAACCAAAAACTAGCATGTAAGCCTTTCTTTTGTTTAGTCATCAGTAAAAGCAAAACTGCTGTATGTTTGTTCCACCAGTGGTTTTCTATTATGAAATGTAATGAAGCTTGCAGCCTGCTGGGGCCGCTCTCAAGACTTTGATGTTATGCTTTGTTTGACAAAGAAAAGTTTAATCTCTTTGACCTTTTCCTTACTTCTAACTTTCTAATTTTAAAGCAGAAACAGTTGCCTCACAGTTGTAGCAGATAAGGACAAACAACGTGGATTATACTCTCACAGGGGCAGAGATGATAATTTAGATATTCTTCTCTTCTTCGCTACGACTCGTTGTGGCGACTAGTAAACAAATCCAAGAGAAAGCATTCAAAGAGCTTTGTGGAATGTCCACAGGATCTTCCCCTGAGATTTCCACACTGCAGACTCTCGTGCAGACGTCCGTCCTTCCTCACACAAATTTGCCCTAAAGAGGATAACTTGAAGTCAACATTAAAAAAAAAAAAAAAAAAGTTCTCTTCGGATGTTTCTGATGGATTCTCAGAAACACACAGTGAAATAAATTAAAGACTTGGTGGCAACTTAAAAAAAAAAAAAAAAAAAAATGGTTCCCGGCCTTAGCTACTGAGCAACATTGTGCCTATAATCCGAATTATGTTTTGGAAGTTTTATTTAAATGATCACAGTGCCAACCAAAAGTGCTTCAGCGATGACACACCGCAACAAAAGGACGCTTTCTGATCCTCTAAAACCAGACATATTTGTTGGATATTGGTTGATTTATCCTGCTTTTTCTTTGGATAAAGTCCGAACTGATAAGCTGTCCTGGTGCAGAAGTCAACTGTGCACTAGATGGCACTTCTGCACAACCAGTAGCCCTGGTGTGTCGTTTATGATTGACAAAAAAAAGACAATGGCAACACACGAGGAGTTGATTTTGTGTCAGAGAGAAGAGAAGAGAGAAGAGAGGGAACCTCTGGACCAACAGGTGATACAATGTATGAAATATAGCTGAAAACATAACTGTCAGTCTTACACTTAAAGCAGATATAAGTGTTTGTTTCTGAAAAAATCTATTTTTGGGTTTTACTTCTACTCTGTGCAAAATGACCTCTAAGAAAAGGTGTGCAATTCTCACCTACAGCACAGTCAAGAAATTGGTCTGCAGTTGTTAGACACATTCATGAAGCTCTGTGGTCTTTTAGTGTTTTTTTTGTTTTTGTTTGTTTTTTATATCTGTTTTCTTTTTATGGGTGCAAAATAGATATGAGAAATCCTGCGAAAGTAATTTGCCTGCACACAGCATGTGATCATGCCTGTAGGGAGGATGTGGTTGTCAACCCTGGTGATGCAGGTAAACTTGGCGCCGAAGCACAAAAGGAGAGCGAGGTTTGAAGAAAAAGAGGAAAAAATGCCACGTGAATGCACAGATTAAACAGATTTAAGTGACTTTCTGCAGAAATGTGGTGTCTCTGCTTTGTCATAAGGTTTTAAACACCTTTCTGGTTCAATCTCAACCAATGTAAAATTATAAACGTAAGCAAGGAGTAGGTTTAAGCAAATCGAGAAAACATTTGTGACTTTTATTTTGGTGGAAATTACCCAGGTGGATTTGGAAAAGGCTTAATCAGACACCAACAGCAGGATACACACTTTATAGATTGCATGTTTTACGATTGCTGCTAATATGTTTCAAACTACAGTCCGAAGCTGCACATGGAATATTAGGTTAAAGGTTCTCAGGACCATATAATTTGTACTATGAACTGAAAGACTATGCTCACTATGATCCCCGATCTTGCCTGATGTAGCGTGAGCAGGCTTATCAACGCGACGGTGACATTTCTGATGGTTGAAGATAGTGTGTATGAAATGTCCATGGAATAGCCGCCAGTGTTCGGATAACAGTTGCAGACTGTGGAAATGAGAAAAAACGGTGAAGCTCGAAGAAACCCTTCCGTGATGTTAAAATGATTGTGGTTGGATTCCACCTGACTTTATTTCCTGCCACACAATCTGTTTTCCGATCTCTCTGTCTGTCAGTGTTTGTGTCCGCTGGTGTTTGAAGATTCCCACTCAGTGCCCCGTGTGCCGCTCCGACATGGAAGGCGCCACGGACTACGCAGCTAATCTGTTTTCTGATCCCGATTTGGGGCAAAACGACAGTCTCTCGTTCAACACGACGGCTGCTAACACCAGCTCTGTTTACACGGCTATTATATCCCCGGTGATGGACAAAACCATCAACATACTTTTGATAATCGCCGTATTCATCACCATGGTTTCACTGGGATGCACCATGGAGGTGTCCAAGATCAAGGTGACTTCGGAGACACTCGGTTCATACATAATCATCGGTTTAATGTACATTATGTTAAGGATAGAGACAGTCTTGATGATCACTTTTACACTAAAACATCTTTCCCCCTCTCTCCAGCGCCACATAGTGAAGCCTAAGGGGGTGGCGATAGCAGTGCTGGCCCAGTATGGTGTCATGCCTCTCACAGCCTTTTGCTTAGCTAAGGTTGGTATTGCTGCTTAGTTCTGGTAGTTAAAATGACGAACACTTTATTTCACTATTCAGGAAGCATGTGAGTCCTCCTGCAGTCTGAAAGAATGTAAACCCTTATACTGATTTAAACAACATGAATGCTTTTGAATATATTCAAACTGATCAATACATCTTATTATACAGTATATGACATTATATATGATGTGTTTACCAATGTAGAGGTGTTATTTGTTCGTTTGAATGTATTTTTTTAACAGGGAAAATAGCAAAGTAATGTTAAGTATTGATGGTTCCACAATAGACTCGGGGGAAATTGTGATGGTATTTTTTTTAAAAATTTCGTACATTTTATACTCTAAGGGATTAGTCGATCCATCAAAAAGAAATACCCATAAATGAACTGACAGTGAAAACCATTGTTAGTTGCAGCCCTGATGTTTAGAAAAACGATGGGCCCGGACTAGTAAAAACCTTTTCTTTTTGGCAGATTTCTTACAGTTCCACAAAGTGAGGAGAAAGGAGCAGTAAAATAGCACATTAATGAAACAAGAAAAAAAAAGGAGTGAGTTACACCAACGGACTGTATAAAAACCTAATGCAGATGAAATAGGCTGAGGAATCAGGAATCGCTCAAAAATCGATAAACGGCGAAACATTTACAACAAATAACAAAAATCTGGCGAAATTACAAAAAGACAGTGGTTGTGGGAGAAGACCTGTCAGGGATTATATGTAGTGTGAGCTGTTATTTATATATGTTCAATTTATTTGTTCACATGATTACTGATTTCACTATTAGACATTGACATTTAGACATTGTGATCAGTGATAGACTCTGGTATCGGTGAGATGTTCGTGTTGTTTCAGGTGTTCCAGCTGGCCGAAATGACGGCTGTGGTGGTCCTGATCTGTGGCTGCTGTCCCGGGGGAAGTCTCTCCAACCTCCTGGCTCTGGCCCTGCAGGGGGACATGAACCTCAGGTGCGCACGTGAGCCACTTGGCGTTGACGAAACGAATATGCTCCAGAAATGTCACCGGACGTGATTAAGGCTCGAGTGAACACCCTTAGCTGAACCTTTTGAGAGCTTAGTAGCAGATCGGGAAAGGCTTTGGAGGGTCACATTGCATTATAGGCACGTTAAGTCACAGTTCAAGTGCACTCGAGTAGCTTGTATAATAAGATGCAAAAAGAGTGGAATTTGGGACAATGACAGTCACCCAAAATTACTTTTTGATTGGCATCCTCATTCAGGTGTCGGCGAACCCTTTGCTGTAGTTCTTAACTGCTGCGTTTCGTGTGAAATGAATGGGAGCGATTGTGCTCCAGGCATAGAGCTCAGTCCGTGGATAGACTGGCGACGGCGTGAGATGACATTGATTGTCAGCAGCCTTGCACCTTCATATCAAGGCGGGAGATCGTCTCTGTCGAAGGAGTGTCCCCCTTGAAATGACGGATGAAGTGGTACCCTGCAGACAAGCGGAAATTTCGCAGCCAGCATTAGACAACTGAACGTCCCACGGCCTGCAGTTCCCTCAGCGCGGGGACCGGGGCAGTGTGATCCCAATGATCGCCCAGAAACTTGTCGATTTCAGAGTCTGATTAATCCGACTTTTGATCTTTGCTGATTTCTTTGGAGTGTGTGGAGAAATCCGCATGTCAGATAACGGTCAATTATACTTTGAGTGCTGATAGAAATCTTAAACCTTAAAGGTTCACCCAAATCACTAAAACACATTTCCCACCTAACCCAAGTGGTATCCATGCAGATATGTTTTAGTTTTATGTGTCAAGGTAAATGTAAGCGCAATGTAAAGGAAAGACTCGTGTTTCTGTCGGTCAAAGCACTGGAAAATGACGTTCGCAGAGCTCAATAGTGACCCTGCCAGACAAAATGTCCCACTTTCTCTAGATGATCCACAGACCTCACTGTGAGCGGATTTATTGGAGGTAAATACCAAACAATAGAAAACAAAACCGAAACTCTTCGCATGGAATGAAATGACTAGTGTGAAAACGTGTGGTTTTGTGATTTTGCTGAACTGACCCTTTAAAGTAAAAGTGCAACAACCTCGGCCCGTTTGCTAGCACTTGCTTTCATGCGGCTGCAGTTAATGGCATTGAGCTAATCATTGATCATCCTGTGATCAGATTACCAGTGGAACAATTCCTATCATTATTAGAGTTGAATGGCCCGCAGGTCATCACCAGTCTGATCATAAAGCTATCATATTATGATCACAATTACGTGATACTGAACCCCTTCACTCTCAGACCCATCGCCTCATTAGGTGTCTCCTTCACAAAGGTCCGTACACTGCGGTGGCGCGTCACTCGGGACACTCCTGCTCTATCTGATCTCCGAGGATCTTATCTGGCCCCTCAGCTGCGAAGCGTAGACAGCCACGGGCATTAATGAAGGCACTAATGACTACAACAGACTCAAGTATTGATTAAAACAGGTTGTTTCGGCCATTGCTATAGTTTCTGCATCATTTAACAAAATACTTGAAAGAGAAAGGATCATTTGTTGAAAACAACCCCCTCAGTATCATCGTTAACCTCACCAACTTTG
Source organism: Xiphias gladius (assembly GCF_016859285.1). Lineage (NCBI taxonomy): Eukaryota > Metazoa > Chordata > Actinopteri > Istiophoriformes > Xiphiidae > Xiphias > Xiphias gladius. The sequence continues at coordinate 7,200,596 of NC_053403.1, read as the reverse complement.
GTGTAGATGAGGAAAAGTAAACCTGTCACCAAATATCATGTTTGGAGACAAAAAAAAAAAGAGTCATAATACCATCATTTTTCAGAGCAAATGTGCAGGCACAGTCAGCTTCAACAACGACAACCATTTACGGAGTTCATTATTAGATTGTAAAGGTGGCTGTTGCATGTAGTTACACGGCTACTGTCATATAACGGGGCAGTATGAGGGTCATAAACCTTGGGCTGGCGGATAGTCTGTTGCATCTCAGAAAATATTCAACCTGCAATTGATAAGTCTAAGGCCCCGCCAGCGGCCCATGGAGGCTTCAGTTTTCATTACTCTTTACAATATAAAAGATGGACAGAACTGGACAGAGCTGACGCCATATAGTCCAAAAAAATACCAAGTAAGACCTCAGAATATCCGTGGAGAGTTCCAGATGAAAAGTGCTTATCCTGTAGGCAAACTCAAGGGAGTGTAAATGTGCTTGAAACTAAAGGTAGTTCTCGCTAAGTCTCAGAGAAGGTAAATCAAGGCACATCTTTAAAACGCATCTCAAAACCCGTTTGTTCTCTTTGCTCTTCTCATACAGTCTCTTACACAGTCTCCTTCTGTTTACGTAATGTACCGTCTTTGCCCTTTTCTTCATCTGTAAAGCAAAATGTTACTCAGTTTCCTTGCTTGCTTGCAAATTTTTGTCCGGATAGTTGAGGGGGTCATTAAAAAACTTTAGGAATCATGAACATCCCCCATAAATTTCCTGAATCTGGGGGGATCATAAATTATCGGGGAACTACAAATACCCTCACCACTTTTTTTTTGGCAAACTGGCCAGTATATGTTGAAATATAGTAGTGTGCGCTGCACCAAAGTGTTGGACGTACAAGTCCGGATAACTTTGCCGTGCCCTGGCAATGAAATCCAATCGAAACTGTGTTGATTTCTGTTGAGAAAATCCAGCAGGAGGCGTTTTTTTTTTTTTTTTTTCTTCCTGCAACCGCAACAGAATTCCACCCAGTAAGTTAGCCTGCCCAAGACTGGACTACGCATTTCTCACCATCAGCTCATGAACCTGTTACATTCGCTTCCCTGTCTTCCCCTCAGTATTGTGATGACTTCCTGCTCCACGGTGCTGGCTTTGGGCATGATGCCCCTGCTGCTCTACCTCTACTGCCAGGGTTTCAGTAACCTGCAGAATGCCGTGCCCTACGTCGACATCATCATATCGCTCATCATGATCATCATACCCTGCGGAGTCGGCGTCCTCATCAACTGCTACAGGCCGCAGTTCGCCAAGACCATCACAAAGGTCAGGGCGTACGCAAGAGGGTCAGAGGGTTGAATAGATGAGACGAAAAGATAGGTAGATTGATCAATTAGTAAACAGGCAGAAATGTATCTACAGGGCACAACATTATGACCATGTTCTCATAATGTCCTCCACAATTCAGCAAAGAACCTTTGTTGGGTACCACTCCCCATCTCTCTCTTGCTTCATTTGCTGTCAGTTATCTGCTGTCTAATAAAGAAATTAATCTAAATTCATCTACATTATGGTAACTTACTAACTGTTTAAGTAATATATCAAGCAAAAATGCCAAAAATGTGCTGTTTCCTGCTTCTCAAGTGTAAGGCTTTGCTGATTTGAAGATTTTTGGGATCAAACAAAAGCTGATCAAACAAAACAAGCAATTTGAAGACATCATAAAAAATTATTCTAAAAAAAAGTCATGGAAATAATCAACCAAAACTAACTTGAGCGCCCAGTCTGTGGCACACAGATAAAGATATTAAAAGCAGGTCACAAATGTATAATTTCACTTTTTAAAAAGGCCCAGTAATTTCCTTAAAAAAGCTGGTCCCTGTGTTTTTTGAGAACACTTCACTCAAACAGGAGTAAATGCTGCTTTTGTTTGGGACTACTTTCAGCTGCGGATGACTACATATTACGTTCCCCCCAGTGAGTATTGCCTGCAGCAAGAAGGTGTGCGCAGGACTGACTCAAAACCAACTACGGTGCCCACGCTCACTTTAACAAAGCGACATGTCACCTAGTGCAGCAGTGAATCTCATTTATGTTTTTAGTGGTTTTTTGGACAACAAATGGAGCTCTGTGGCACAGAGATATGAGGCTTTGGCTACAAAGACAGTTCTTGTGAGCAGGGTCAATTCATTACTAGCTCTGGTGTTTTCATGGGATTCGCCGACAGTAAGAAAACACAGAACATTAACAGACTTATCCTTCAATAAAAGTATAGAAACCAAATAAAAGGCAAACAAATCTACCGTCTGATTTGCTTCCTGTCCTGCTGTTCTCAGGTCGGCCTCACTATGATGATGCTCGCTGTTGTGGCGATCGGCGTCATTGCCAGCATTGCGATCGGGGGCTCCATCCTGACGGTGCTGTCTCCCCCTCTGATGGCCATCGGGGCCCTCATGCCTTTCATAGGCTACACCTTAGGATACATCGTCTCCTCACTCTTCAGACTCAACCAGTCGTAAGTCAGGCATTTCAGGGGCTATTTGGGAACCACGATCTGATAAGGAACCATTTATATAGGGTTTATTTATTGCAATTAATGGCTCTATTTCTGGTTAATTAGTCATTTATTAAGGATTTGTCCATCAGGTATATGCCATTAATAACAACAGCCTTTGAGTTGCCGCTTTGCAAGCACTTGCAATTCATTAGGGAGACCCTTCCGAACCATTAAGTATTCAGTTATAAACGTGACCAACGAATGGTACACAATGTGTAAAATCTCAGTAAATGATTGATTAAGCATCGTGATTGGTAACCATGAATAAATCCATAATTAAAGCCTATAAAGACTTGGAACCGTCACTTGGTTAAATTCAAGCTCTGATGGACAGCGCGACAGGCAGCATTAGTCGTGTCAGGGAATAAGGAGTAATGAGTCTTTCTTCATGTATCCATGACTTATGAATAAATCTGCCCCCCCCCCCCCCTCCCAGGGAGCGGAGGACCGTTGCCATGGAAACAGGCTGTCAGAACATCCAGCTGTGCTCCACCATCGTGAAGATGGCCTTCCCCCCCGAGGTGGTCGGCCCTCTGTTTCTGTTCCCCATGGTCTACCTGTCCTTCCAGCTGGCGGAGGCGGCCGTGCTCATCGTGCTGTTCAGGTGTCACCGGCGGCTCACGCCAAAAGGGAAAGGTAAGACCGACACCGGCTCGTTGAAGGGTTGATGGGATATGAGAACGTGAAGGGGAAAGGGAACTCGGGCCTCTTCATACGTTTTACTGGGGTTGGCTTCATCGCAGCTCACATGCTGTTCAGGAGTTTCGAGCTCAGCTGTGGCGAGGAACAGTGCGGAAAAAAAATGTCCTCGATTCAATCGATCATTAAAAGATAAGCCCGCTGATATTATATATTTTCCTTTTGACAACAGTGACTTGATCCTGCTAACGAATATTATCTGTGCATCCAAAAGCCTGATACAACTTATTCGTCCGTGCCATACAGCTCCATCGTTGTCCAGAAACTCTGAAAAAATACTAGAAAATACTACATACAGCTGAAAATACTCACAAACAAAAAACACGGTTCACTCCGGTTTGACTAATGTTTGCTAAAAACTACAGAGCCCAGCTGTTATCTCTAGTTATTTGGCCTTTTCTGAAATGAATGTTAAGTATTTACTTGTGACCTGTTTTTAAACTTTTACATCTTTAGGCGGAACAACGGAGTCTTGGGCTTGCTGCCACAGACCGAGGGTATTAAGAGAGAGACTAAAGCGCTGTGGCCTTTGGTCTTTTGACGTAATATATGGACTATAACAAAAATGTACAATATATAACATTGCCAGCTTCAAGCTGTAAAATGATTTATCGAGCAAAATTGCAGAACAATTGGTGGTTCCAGAGTCTCAGAAGTGAGAAATTGCTGATTCTTTTGTCCGTTTTATATCATTGTAAATTGAATATATTTCGGTTTTGAACAGCTTGTCTGACAAAACAAGCAATATTCGCCCAGGTTCTGAGAAACTGCGGTGGGTGTTTTTTCATTTGTGACACCGTAACACCACCACCCTTTTACAGACTAAACGATTAATTGCCTGATAAAAAGTAATCGATAATAAAAATAATTGTTGCATTGCAGTCGGACCAAGGAACAGAGGTACGTATTTGCAACACGGAACGGAAAGAGGTGGACAAAATACCAGCAACAAGACATGATGTAGGAAAATTAGGAACAGAGGAATATACACCACATCAGAATCAGCGCTGCAACTAACGATTATTTTCCACATCCAGTAGTCTACCCCTTTTTTTAATCAATTAATCGACTAATCGTTTCGGTCTACAAGATGTCAGAACATTTTCTAAACCCCATGCTGACTTCTTTAAATTGCTTTTAGCGACCACCAGTCAGAAATCCAAAAAATTATTAATTTACTGTCCTATAAGGCAAAGAAGAAAAAGCAGCAAATCTTCACAAGAGAGAAGCTGAAACCAGGTAATATTTGTCATTTTCGCTTGAAAAATAACTGGAACCATTAATCAATGATAAAAAAAAAAAGTTTGCTGATGAATTTTCGAGTGACCATTTCATCTCTCTATATAAAAGAGGGACAGTTAGGAATAGACGCCATTCAGGGTCAAAACGGCGGATTAAAGCCGGTAAGACCTGATAAGGGATGCACTGTTTTCCTAACGCTGCTTGGAGGAGGGCGATGGATGAAATCAGCAGAAACCGTCCCGCGATAAATGACCTCAGCTACAACGGGTTGGATCTGACCTCTCATGGCAGCGTTGGTGCTTGCAACCATTAGGCGCCAAAGGAAGCCTCTCCGGCGAGTGGGCCAGCATGTGCAAGACCACATCCTGCTACGGCATGTCCACAAGGCTGCCGCGACAAAGATCTGTACTGGTACAAAAAAAAAACACCAGTCGGGATCACACACAACCTTCTCGTAAACACAACATCCTCTGCGGCCTCCTCTCTTTCCTGTTTATTTCTACGCTGTCAAACATCCAATGGAGGCGAAAAAAAAAAAAATGGGGGCCAGAAAATATTTTTTTCTAATCTTTCTTTAATATTACTTGGTTAGATTAGAGGAATCGTCTCAGATTCCGGGTATGTACCAACTTTTAGTTCAGTTTTAGTCCAGTATCTTACCGCTGAAATGTGTGATCAACTTGCAGCCTCTGTCACGCCTACGAATGGCTGAATCAACGAGTAAACACTGGCGTTTGTGGAGGCTACTAGGAAGACCCGTGATCCGGTGTTTGCCCTGCACCTAGGAAGGCCTGCACAGTCTGAAATCCAAGAATATTCCACCCTCCTTCCCTCCACATACTGTCATTACCGTGTCGAGCTTTTATTAATGAGGTTTTACAGCATCATACAACCTTATTTCTAACACGTACAATTTCTTTTTTTTTACAAAAGACTCTGGTCCCAGCACTGAGAGAGGATGACTTTGATACTGTATTTCACAGTAAGACTCCACTAGAATCGTGTTTCATTTCGGTTTGCAACACGTGATGAGCCCACTCTGATGTAACTGCAGACTTTAGAAGCCTGAGGCCTCTGTCCAACAAAAAAGGCAGCATCCCAGTATTAAAACAGCAGGCACGGGATTACAACCTGCTACTGACTGGTCTTACTACAGAGAGGGGCTCTAATTATGTTTTCCATACAAGAAACAGTCTTGTCAGCCAACAGTGACTGTTTACGTACAACGCTAATGAGATACATTTTCTGAGGAACTGTAGATAAAATAAAACGTTTAATTCCAGGCTTTTTTGAGGGCCCTCTCGTTTGGGGCCCTGGCTACTTAGCTCCACGATTCCCCTCATCGGTGCACTTTGTGATCGGCTTTCTCCTTCAACCCCCTTTGCTGTGTAACCCGCAGAGACATACCAGCCGGCAACCACCGAAGACAACTTGAAAGAGCCCTCCGAGGCGACGGTATGACGATGTATGGACCCCGGACATCTCCTGAATTTTTTTTTCCCCCCAGTAACGTGGAGTCTTGATGACCAAAGCCTGATGGGAGACCGGACAAAGCCCTGCACTCCACTAAGAGGGCTCCTGCACTACTTGAAACAAGTATATTCTGAAGTGCCAGCTGAAAAGTGGCAAATTTACTTGTAAATGTTTCCTCAAGCACTGTTGAAGGCAAAATGTGTGATTTAGTTAAAATGCTTTTATTGAGTCCATTGTCTTCCTACAGCATACAAACGTCCATCATATTTTTCACTGAAAATAAAATCCTTATGTAAAAAATGTTGTATTTTCCAAACTCTTGTCTACATGTTCATTTGAACCACAGTAACACCAGTCACAGTACCAACAAGTATTTTTTGGAATTACATTTATACACTTATGTAAAACAAAAGTTTCCTATGCTGTACACAAACCCCAAACCAAAAACATAACATTCATCACAATGCTAGACTTAACTGCATTATGTGTCAACACCATTTTAGAGTGTGAAATCCAGAGTCAAAAAAAGTTGACCTTATTCTCAACAGAATAAGTTTATCAGTCCCTGCAAGAAACTGTAACATCCATGAAATTAATTTACTGTCCAGCAGGTTAACTGGTTGAACAATGTGCTTAACTGTACACAAGTGTTCTTGATACTGAAACTGCCAATGCCAGTCGTAATGATGGTTTGAATTTGAGTTTTAAGGACAAATAAAGTATCAATATAGTAAGAATATTCTCGATTATGATCAAATGAAAGCACATGCAAGCATCCTAAATTTATACAGATCGCAAAGAGCAGCTGTGGTGGGGACAGCAGATCAAAAAAAAGAGGGGAAAAGACATGTAAGGGCTCGGAAAACATGGGCAATAAGGACGAAAGTTTGGAAAGTGATTAAAAATTCTCCCACCTACAAGCAAAAGTATCACAAGAAGTAAAGAAAGTGGTCACACGACTTATTAAAAGCATCCTGTCACTGCTGAAAAAAAAAAACTGATTCCCTCTTGAGAAGTTTTTCAAAGCGTAGAGATTAACGACTCTCCAGTCCAATAACGGTGAATCTAGATGCTGCTTCACTCGGGCATTTTGGTGATGTTGTGGGAAGAAATGATGGCATGGCAGTGCTGGGCCTGCAGACCTGTGGGACGAATAAATTGAGAGGCGAGGAGTCACTGGATGTAAACATGCACGTGGGTCCGTACTTGAGGGGAATGACACAAAACAGCAACACTGTGAATCTGCTGTCTTCTATTAATGTTATTAAATTTAAATGCCCAATTAATGACAATAAAATATCTGACTCGAGATCGTTGTTCCTGCCTGACAATGTTTCTATATGTTTGATGTGAAAACGTGGAAGATAGTGATTAGAAAATTCCAGACAGGAAAAAAAACCAAACTTTATTCGAGGAAAACTCTCGTCTTGGCTGTCAGAAGGGTTCATGGGAGCTCCAGTGTGCCAACTCCTCCATGCCGATTCTACTGCCGAAACAAGTTGTCTCTAACTGTTGATTCCCATTAAACGTAAACAAAACTCTTAGCGCTGGCTGTCAGTAGAACGAGAACGGGAGCGGGAGCGGGAGCGCGAGCGAGAGCGGGAGCGGGAGACGGAGGCTCTCTGGGCAGGCGGAGGGGAGGGCGGGGTGGCGGACTTGCTCGTCTTGGAGGAGCGTTTGGCGGGCTCTTTTGATTTGGAGCCCGGGGATGAAGGGCTTCCGGCAGGAGAGCCACTGCGGGAGCGGGAGCGGTTGTGGGCCTTGGCGGGGCTGCGTGAGCGTCGGGGGGAGCGTGATGGAGAGCGACCACGAGAACGAGACCGCGAGCGCGAGGAGCTTTCAGACCGGGAACGACTTCTCGACCTGGGAAAGAGAAGAGAGAAACATTGGGATAAGACAACAATATATACCTGTACTTATACTAAGTATAGCACACACATCAAGATTGGCAGTCTGACTGTGGACAGGTGGTTCAAATAAATCATAGTCAACCCTGCTGGACGCTACTATGATCAGAAGAGGACTTCCTGTGTCTGTGATCTGACTTATAAAGGGGTTAAAAGAACTGTTCAGTGCTATTCTCAAAAGTGCCCAAGTGGCACAGTAATCATGGATGAAGTTATCTTGATAACAGTGTGCTCTAATTACGAATAAAAAGGCAGCCGGGGCTGAAAGTGGAAACAATCATCTGCTCGTTACTAGTCGTGAGTAAAAAAGGAATGCATCAGTCACAATCAGCTGACTTCTCTAATATGTATTGATTTTTTTTTTTTTAGTGAGTGGAGGCTCCAGCAGACAACTTACCTCTTCTTGGCTGCCTCTATGAGCTTGATTTTCCTGCCATTGATTTCCTTTCCAGACAGTTTCTCAAGGGCATTTTTCAGGTCGCTGTAAGAGGCAAACTCTACAACCCTGTAAAAACAACATCCGGCATTATTATTTGGAATGTCAGTCACACTTTCTGTCACGAAATGGATAGTTACTTTCCCCCAAATTGCAAATGCAAGCTCGATACGATACAAGCACGATTTGTACCGAGATACTCATCAGTCAGGTGATGCCGAGAGATAATGCTCTTACCCTTCGTTGAGCTTGGGGCGATGTGCATCTGCGAATGTCACCTCTCCAGCTTGTCTCATGAAATCTTTCAGGTCCTACACATATAAAAATCAGTCACCTTACGGAGGGGCTCAGGAACACAAGTACAGGCTGAGAAATTAAACAGGACTGATTTACCCAAAAAGAGAGATGGTTAGATTCTCTGAGAGGACTACACAGGCTACTGCAGATAAGGAGGAGGAGTCCAAGAACCTCAAAGACCATGTTTCATCAGCCCATCCTAAACAAAATGTGTTTTATATATTTAAAAAAAAGAAAAAAAAAAAAAAAAAAAGAAAAAAGGAAAAGGTATGTGTGCCAATTTAGATAAACAAATTCTGACAAGTGCTATTACTGGGTAGGCTGAGTATCTGCAACAGCTTTGAGATTCTTGGACCCACTCCTCATTTAAAACTACAGAGAGATGAACACCATCTGCATGAACTGAACTGCAGTGGCGCCGCCTGGGCAGCGTTTGGCACAAAGAGCCCCATTTTCCCTGGCAAGGAGGGCACGGGGCTCCGCGCCGGGACCGCCCCTGTCTCGGCACCCCGCCTCAGTAAAGAGAGTGAACAGGGTGGAAGAGAGGAAACTACTACCTGAGAGCGAAACCCTTTGGGGTGGGCCGCAGGCTCTCCGAGCCCACCATAACCTCGGGATAACAGCAGATTATATCCATGGGCACCTGGGAGGAATTCACACTCTCTCTCTCGCTCGCGATGTGCGGGAACACCACAGGGGGGAAGGGAGGGGGGGATATCGATCGATCGAAGCCCCTCAAATTAACGAACCATCGATCAATACGCCACCACCATCACCATCGACTCTCGCTCTTTCCTCTCCTTTCTCTCTGCCAACTCTCTGTTTCCTCTCTCTCGCTCTCAACCACACACCAGGCGTTGCGAGTGAGTGAAGGGGCCGCCAGCGCCTCTAGTGTGGAGCGAGCGCTCACATGACCAGCAGGCGTCAACTAGGAGTAGGACAGACTGGCTGACACCACAGGCTCAACCCAGACAGAAGGACCCAGAAGGGGTTAACTCCACCATAAGCGAGCTCTTCCATATGACACAACAGTCAGGCTGGCAAATAAAGGGGTGAAGAATTGGTTAAAATTTGAAAACAGGAACAGATTTAAGTGTTTTGTTGTTGTTACTGTTCTTTGACTTATTACTTAACTGCATGAAATGCAGACTGATAAGAGAGATGATTTTGAAAGAACACTTTGGGCTTATATACTTTATTGATACATATTAGCGAGCTAAGTCTATAATTATTGATTTGATCTCAGAAATAGATTATCTTATGTTGTTTTTTAGCATCACTTCTAGAATTGTATGTGTATATTGTTGGAGGCAGACTGGTGGAGGTGACAACATTTGTGGTGTTGCAGCTTTTAGAGGCTTGCTGTGTTTAAAAAAACATGTGCCGATACCAACCTGCCAGCTGACACGAGACGACAAATTCTCCACGATCAGGCGGTTCTCAGTGCGCATCGGAGGAGGGTTTCGACTGAAACGGAGACAAATGACTCAGGTGACTGTAGGATAACATTGTGGGGCTCAGATACAGACTTTAGCACAGAGCCTAGGAGCTCCCATTAGCTACTTGTCTGTACCCAAGGCTAATTAATATGAAGGATCTTTCAAATGCAGTGAGCACGGCTCATGTATTGCATTTTGAGTAAGATGTTGAAGATTTCCACCGTGTAGGTGATTTATTACATCCTAAGTAAACTGGTTCACATCATGAGAAAAAGAAACATAAATTCCCAGAATGGCTATTATAAACGTGGACTGCAATAATCTGACTATTGACCTTTCACCAGTATTTAACTGACCTATTTGCACAGTGCACGGATTTACATCTGTTCCTTACTCATTCGAATGAAAGCAAGTGCAACTTGTCTGCCATCATAGTTCAAGTAAAATGTTGTCACCAAAACTGAGGGTGGTGTGAAAACCTTACCTTCGACTGTTCTGGGAGCCTCGGCCGTAGCGATCAGAGAAACGTCCTCCTCCACTGCTGCCACCTCTGCCACGGCCGCCCCGCAGACGAACACGGGCGTGCTCAATGGTCACCCTAAAATAGAAAGAAAGAGTTTTAGGAAAAAGCACTTAGCATGGAAAGGGACAGAGAAAAGGACAGTGGGGAAGGTCAACTCATACAAACTTAGTTTATTAACACTAAAATTACATTTACCACGATAGAAATTCCTACCTTTCATTGCACAGCTCTTTGCCATCAAGCTCATACACTGCGTCTTCAGCATCTCTGGGGTCGTCAAACTCCTACAGCAAACAGAACATACAACAACATTTACAACTTCTATTCTTCACATTTGAGCCTTTTTAACATTGATTATATGTCATTGTTAAATGGGCAAGGAGACCAGTGCCAAACTATTTTAAAATATGTCAGTACAACCGTTCCTCTATTAGCTTCAAAATGCACAGACCATGCACAAAAACTGTTGTGACACAATTACATACTGTTCCTGGAGCTGTTTCACCCCCATCCACAGATCTATATATATATATAGATATATCTATATATATTTGTGTGAATGAGAAGCTTCATTTTTTGATTTTTAATAAAACTGTCAAAACGTCTTTGTCATCATAGGTTTTTGTGTGTAAATTAAGGGTCAACAAAATAAATTAAATTCACTTTAAACTTAGATAATGAAGTTTAAAGTGAAGTGAAATGAATTTTGCAAAAAGAGAAAGCATCTTGGGCTACTATTTACATTATTGATTAGCCTGCCGACTATCTTCTTGATTAAACTATTAATCGTTTAATCTAGAAAATGTATACAAATAGTGAAAAATGCCTGTTAAATTTTCCCAGAGCCCGAGGCGAAAAAAAAAAAAAAGACTGAAGCGATAATTCAATTGTCAAAACAGTTGGTGATTAAGTTTCTGCCATTTGAGTTACTGTATTAATGGACTTATCGTTGCAACTCTCATACTTCCTTAGTGTCTGTACTATCTAATTGTTTAAAGCTCGGTGCCTTTTGCAAAAATAGGTGTTATGTTGTTAAATTTGACAGGCTGAAAAACCCACCAGACAACACTTCATTCATAAAAACTCTCGATTTTGAGACGGTTCAGAGACATCATGCTGAGAGTTTTGCTGAGAGTGTGTGTCAGCAAATATGGTATGGAACAAAAGGCAGACCTTAAATTATTAATAACTCGGTGGTTGTGGGAATACGCCAACATGAATAATGCTTGATCGAGATACATAAAGATTCAGTTGCTTGTAAAGCAGAGTATAAATTGTCAGATTTTTTTTTAATATAGAGTTCTGTGACTTTCTCTGCACATGGAGGAAAGCTGTCGTGGCCCATTTTCTTGTAAGGTTACGCGACTCACCACGAACCCAAAGCCCCTCTTGAGGTCGATATCTCGGATGCGGCCGTATCCTTTGAAGAACCTCTCCACGTCCTTCTCCCTGGCCGAGGGGCTCAGCCGGCCGATGAAAATACGACATCCGCTCATGTTGGTCTTGCTGGAAACGTTTCTGCAGACAGGCGAGGAACACATTCATTTACTCTTCGGGATTTAGCTAACACAGCGTATTGAGAATTACACATACACCAAGACTAGGTCGAACTGGCGAATGCCCCATTTATGTTACCAGGCCTGTGTCATTTCGGTAGCAAGCTAACCAGGTATGTGTAACTTAAGGGCCTTTCCACCAAATTTAACGCTAACTTTTAACCGAAACAAGAACTGCATACTTGACGTTATAATGCGTTTTAATGTCTGTAAACATACCTTTGAGTGATCTTAATGGTATTTTTTTTTTCTTTTTTTTTTGCTAGCTGTCGACAGTGACTGCAAAAGCCAGAATCAAACAAAATGGAGCCTCCGACGTTCAGGGAAGGGGGCAGGAAAACGCGCCGGTTGACGCACGAGGGAGGCGGACACCGCAGAACACGAAGAAAACCGAAGCGCCCCGATAGGGTCTCCGAAAATGACGTCACAGGCCCAGTTCAGTTTCCGGTTCTGACCGCTAGGCATCGCTATAACACTTAGTCAAAGAGACACATCGCAGATATCGCTGTGTGGAGCTCAGCACTAGAGTATATAAATATATAGATTAAAAAAAATAGTATAACAGCGGGACGAAGGACGCGATGATAAACCACATCTCGAGCCAGAAAGAACCATTGTTACACAATTCAGACACAAAAAAAAGGGTCTTTAAGAAGCCGTTGTAAAGATACAACAGCTTCACAGGGAGCTGAGCTCCTCACAGAGGTCATTCTGAAGACTAATCAAACCCAGCTGCAATATTCAGGAAGCAGTCATGAGTCACTTGTAAATGATACAGCACTAAGGCCACCTTTGCCCAAGACCACATGTACTTCCACTTTTATAGTGATTTCACGACAGGTAAGAGTATCGAGAGTTACTATAATGTGACTAATGTACTACCATGTACCTCAGGCACAGTGGAAGTTCTCTTTAAACAAAATGTTACAGGGATTACTGGTGAACCAGTGCTGGGACATTCATCCGAGCTGATATTGACCAGGAGCAGGGGTTTCCCACGGTTCTGATCTTCCGGCATCTAATCCAAAGGAAAGTGGATACACGTTGTCGTGATTGATAGGTACTGGAAATGTCTTTGACATTTGACGTAGGCCTAGCCTTCAGTCTGAAAATGTGTACTTTATATCAGTAAGAATTAAACAGTAACACGGAGGAGAGGAATACAGTCCGACATGCGCTTAAATAAATGAAACATCATCTTCCACATTCAAAAGAAAGCTTTAATTAGAAAGTTATATACACACTGTAAAATTAAATTAAACTTTATACAAATATTAAATTACTATCTTCACACCCACTGCCATGTACAGAGGAAAAACCAAAGCTGAAAGCACTGAAACTATGAATCAGGATGTGTACTTTTTTAACCTGTTATTTTCAGGGAAGCAACACCGTACAACAGTGCTTCTGAACGCAAATTTGATTTTGCGTTGTTTTGGTTTTTTTTCAATCCCCATAATATTTGAATGCCTTGTAGCAAAAGAGAAGCAAAGGAAAAGTGAAATATAGGTGCTTATAGGTTCATCATCATCATCATCATCATCATCATCATCATCATCGCCACAGTTGCTGGAAAAGCTAGGGGAGGACAAAGAAGGATGGACATTCGTTCAGTCGTGTCCACAACAAAAGTAAACTCATTGATAGATACACAGACAGTTTTTATGCATAGAATAGAAAAGAATAGAGTAAGGCCATTGGGAAAACAGAACACGTTGCAATATTGTAAAGCAACCAACGTGGAGGTTTAAGATTATACATCAAAAAAAAGGAAAATGTACAAGTCTAAGGCAACATTCTGTTTTGCATTAATAATGTAGCCGTTGACATTGACAGACAGCCACAAAAGCCAAATAAAACTGAACAGAAATTCAGACAAGTCGTTGTTTTTTTTTTCTAAGCAGTTAAGCTTGAAAAGTGATTCTCAGGATCCATCTGAGTCATGCTGTTTCCAAGGTGACCAGCTCAACCGCCAAAGCTTTTCCAGTGGCAATGAAAACAGACGGTGACTTCTAACAAAATAACAAGATACTCTCTTAAATTTGCGCTTGGCATTAGAGGGGTGAGCGAGTGTATGTGGCGGGGGTGGGTTGCTATATAACAAAACTTTATTTATTTCACTGCAACCAGTTGCAGTTGTGTCGATAATGCACAAAAGTGGAGAGTCTTCAGTTCAGTGTGAAGGTGGGCGAGAGCCAGTTCCTCTAAGGAGACTTCCAGCCATTCAGCAGAAAATGATAAATATTCTAGCTAGAGACTACATGAATAATACACACATTGTGTAGTGGACTTGTTGCCTGAAGCGACGCTGGTTTGTTCATGTGACTTATTCAACACTGGGAGGGATATTTTCCTATGGTGAAAGACGAGGATATTGTGAAGCCAGCCTCTGATCTGAGGAGAGGCAAATCAGGAAATGGCTGTATCGAGGCCTACCATATGAGGACATAGTGCTCTCCTGCCTAGCTGACACACACACAGATGCACACACACGCGCACACGCACACATGAACCCTCAGATTCAATAACTCAGAGCAAACTGAGCCACACACCAAACAATAAATACAGTGGGAAGAGAACAAACAACCTTAAAGTTTAGTCATATGCCCAGTCACCATGTTCAAGGACAACCCTCTCCTCAGCTTTCAGACAAAATGTGACATTATGTCTGTCTCCCCTTATACAAGTAAAATGTGTAGCGCAGTCCTGGAACCAGAACACCAATTAATCCCACTAATGCGACAGAAGCAGCACCTTCCAGACACTGGGTGCAGCTGGAAACAGAAAAGAAAGGAGCAGGTATTTTTTATAGTTGTGATATGGTGCTTCGAAAAATGCTGCACTCTGCTTTTAGCTCTTGTGAAGTGGTTCGCAATCCCACTAATCCATATGCTAGACGCCATCCGGATACACAGATAGCTAGACAGCTAGAGAGAGAGACAGAGGAGGCTTCATGCTTCATTCAGAGTGGGACACTGTGCTATGACAGCAATAACTAAAAACAACATGCAGCATTCACAAAGAGGGCCGCAAAAACCCAGCCCGTCACTCACAACTTTTCAAGTACAGCGGGAAGACGATTCTGATTCTGAGCGCCTCAGCGTCAGGAGCGAACATCACAAGTTATTTGATTTTTTTTTTATCTGCAGTAACCCCAGACAGAGTCGATGTGTCTCGATTGCGAGCAATGTTAATATAGGGATCTACACCTGGAAGGAGGCAAGTGTATGGTAATACATAGCCTATAGTACACAACCTTGACTTGGTATGCATGTTTTACTCATATACATAGGATCTACAGGATTTATGTTGAGCTGGCACCACTTTGTATTTCTGACTTGTCTTCAGTTTGATCCAGTAACTGGGTCCAGTGGTGCTCCGTCACTGCTTACGGTGCAGTGAGTATCGGTTGTTGGCTTTGCTCTGCAGGGGTAGCAATGGTAGAAGAGGTTGCACTGGGGAATGGGCATAGTTCTAGTCTTTTCTCTGCTGGCTGCTGAAGGGAGTCTGGGGAAGTAGGTTGACAGCCCCAGTCAGTCCTGGTCAGCAGTAAGAGAAAGAGGGGCTCTGCTGCTGATGCTGATAGCAGGCTGGCAGGCTTCATGCTTCCTTCAGCAGGGGAATATCTGCAGGGAAACAGAGAAGACATATTAGAATACAGCAGAGGCTATAAAGTCATGCTTGGTGCAGTGCTCTACTCGCCATGGTATCTGTACCGCTCTAACAGCAATCCATTCCATCACCAGAAACATTTCAACGTAAACTGGTTTGAAAATTTTTTAGTCATTTGCAGTCGGTGGTTTTGTCTATTGTCAAATTTGGTCAATAAAAATGCCAATCTAAAAAAAGATCTGTATTAGACAGGCTGCTCACTGACTACTTCTAACGCTATAACAGTGTTGTCTAAACATTTCCCACTGTTTTACAAATGCATGCATTAGAAGTTTGAATGATTAGCTGAAATCTTTCAATTATTTGAAAGTTAATGGTTAATTACAAACTTTATCCAATAGAGAGAGTGAAAGTTTTTAATTTAAACTGCTCGTGTCTTTATAGAATGTCTCAATCAGTACCTGAGTCTATACAATGAATAACATTTAATATGAGCTGACATTTCTATTAAAAAGTATTGATTTTGTTGGCAAATAAAATTACTCTTGACAGGTGTTTTTTGTCTTCACTAGTCCTTGGCAACTGAGGAAAAAGTCTGAATGACTTTGTGTGTCTTGTTATTTGAGCTAGACCAATAAACTGGCTGATATTTGCTCATAGCATATAGTTGGGCAAGGTTAGTAACATGACACTGAAGTGCAGAAATAGCGAAGATGTGTTTGAGATAAATTAAAAATAATTTAAGAATTACATTATTTGTCCACCGAATTTAATTGTTCTGCTTAATAAATCCTTTGGTTATAATTCTTTAAAATGAAAAAGTTAAGGGATTCCTTTTAAAAAGGGTGTCCGCTTTGCGTTATGTGTTTATGTAAAGAACAGTGAATATCAGCCAATTTATCACTACTGAGTATTTATACCTGTCAAGTAGCAATAATCTGTATCAGTTGGGGTCTCCTTCTATGTATGTGTAATAACACATACTGTTCCCTCTTACCATCAGAAAATTCATCCGTAGAGGTGACAGAAAGCAGACTGTTCTGGTCGCTGCTCTCAGAGTCTCTACGGAGGGGTAGGGGGCCTGCGCATGCACCCCCAGGGTGCTCTCTAGCCCATGATGATGAAGAAGAGGAGGAGGAAGAGGGGGCCTGATGAACCAGCACCGTCTCTGCGTGACGGCGGGAAGAGAAGGATGATGAGGAGGAGGTGGATGGGAGACAGAAGTCTAAGTCTCTGTGGTGGCGGGTTCTGCTGGGGCCTTGGCCTCCCGTGGCCCCCTGAGGAAGCCCCTCAGAGAGCACGATGGGGACTCGAGACTCCGGAGGAGCTGGAGGAGGTGGTGGAGAAGGAGGAGGACCAGAAGCACCACAGGGTCCACCACTTCCATATACTGCCTCTTCATAGGAGGGCAGAGTCACCTGGACGCCCTCCACCATGATGGAACTGGCCTGGCCTGAGACTCCCTGCTCCCTCCTGATGGACGGAGGGACAAAGATAAGAGTGAGGCAGGCAGACAGACAGACAAGTGTGGACAAGGTGGATCATGACACCAGGTTCGGGTTGAAAGGCATGATGCAGTCATGTGTGTTGCGTGCCGCAGCAGAACGTCTGAGTGGAGGTGATTAGTGTTGACTGTACAAGCCCTTTCTAGCAGGCTGCACTAAGCCCTCAGGCCACTACACAATCAACAAGAGTGCCAATGAGCATTAGATCAAATCGTTCTGGCCTTTTTATCACCGAGGCAGTTAGCGACTGTGATGGGATTAACTTCTTTTTCGTGCTTTTACTTTCATTTCTCAGGTATTTAAGAAATGCCAACTCGTAAAACTAGTTGCCTTCTTATGTGGAGACCTTTACGTAACTGGTTTCAACCAAAACGTCTGAATAAAAGGTGTGTCCACGGAGAGAATGACGAGCCAAACCTTCAGTGTTAATTTGTAGCATAGTGGGAGGTAGTTTTACAACACCAAATATAAAAGGGCAGTGTTCTTCAAGAATAAACAAAACTAAAGCTTTTTAGGAGTTTCTAGCAACAGCAGGCTGTTTAAGTTGTGGAAAGCTGACAAAAAAAAAAAATCCTTTTTAACATGTTCAAGCTCTAATTAAAGCTAAACAGAAAACAAAGCGCACTCAGAGCAACATGGAGACTGAAGGGTCTGGGTCAAGAACTAAAACTAATAACCTGACACTTCTGAAGAAGTGTGAAGAAGTGTCAGCTAACCCAAGAAGCCAGAGGATCAGGTGGGTTTAGCCGGCAGGATATCTGCAACAACAATCTTTGTTGTCCGCCTCAGGGAAGAGACGATTAAACAATGTCATAGTCCAGACTTGCCATTTAACAGATCGAATGCCATGCACCAAACTGTGACTCAAATTGTGTGTGATTTTAAGCTTCAAATCTATAGCAGACATACATCTAGTACATGACTGTGTAAAGACATGCCGAGTGGAGTTTTTGTGTGCTTGTAACTATAAAAGTGAAATGTTATAAACAGAACTGATTGAACTGATGAGTCAAAACAACCAAAAAAAGATCTGGGAGATAAGATAGAGGTTACACATTGCATCAGCACTGTTCTCACGGGTCAAAAGTTATTTCATCAATTATTCTGATAATATTAATAAAATTCAGAGTCTAGCATTGCAGTCCTGTTGTGGTGAAGTTAAGGATCTGGCATATATTTGGGTGAGAATATTGTAATGCGGGTGTATCTTACCTGCTGTGATGGAAGGACTTGAGTTTTGGCTGTACAAGAACAAACAACACCACTAAAAGCAGGATGAGTGCCACAGAACTAGCTGTGGATGCCACAATAGACAGAGCCGGTATACCCAGCGGAGAGCTTGGCTCTTTGTCTGAGGGACACAAGGAGAGAGAAAGAGGAAGTGAGAATATGGTTCACTGATTCTGATTCTACATTTCCTGCACGAGGTTGTGTGATAACAAACAGAGACAGTACACGGAAGCTGAGGTGAACAGACCTTGCGTTAATCGGCAGCTAATCTGCATGGGACTGTCCCACTCGCCGTTCTGGCAGGTGAGGAACTTGTAGTCTCCCTTCAGAGCGTAGCCCTCGTCACAGAAGTACTCGATGACGGTCTTCTGGGTGAGGCGGTGGCAGGGAGATGGGTGACAGCGGTAGCCCCCGTTCTCTGGTTCGGTGGGGGGTGAACACACTGGGAAGAAGAGGAGGCAATTGAGATTTTGACCAACCATGGCTTTTGTTGTGCACAGAAAATGTCTTTGGCTGAAATTTCTACCTGCAGTTGGGGTTTGATTTCTGTGGTTCAATAAATGCTCAGATTTAGCTTTAATTTCCCATTGATCCCCGCTGGCTCTCATTGGCAACCTTACTGTTTGTGTTATGGTACTGTGTGCTTGAACTGATGTGATATTTCAGTTTTGATGCAGTCACGTTTTAAGAACAAATTCTCAAAGCCCATAAAGCTGATTCTGAAGTTCATGACTCCATGTACTTGACCAGTTATAACAGGAAGTTTATATAGGTTGGAATTATTTCTACTCAGACAGACAAATTAGACTTGCATATGAGCATAATAAGCCAAGAATGACCATTAAAAATCAGCAAAACAGACCATACATTGCTTTAAATTATACTAAAAACAAAAAGTAAAAAGTTTTCAGGAAACACTCAGTTATGTTGCTTGTGTGCTGGTGATTGACGTGTATATATATTTTT
This sequence comes from Xiphias gladius, assembly GCF_016859285.1. Lineage (NCBI taxonomy): Eukaryota > Metazoa > Chordata > Actinopteri > Istiophoriformes > Xiphiidae > Xiphias > Xiphias gladius. Next base: position 7,181,189 of record NC_053403.1, on the reverse strand, counting down.
GAATCTTGCTCACCGTTGCTTCTGATGCAGTGTGGTGGTTGATGGGACCAGGCTCCAGAACTGGTGCAAATGATGGTGGTGGGTCCATCTGCAGTGTAGCCAGGCTCACAGTCATAGGTTAGCAGGGTGCCCGGGGGAAAAGAGCCCCGGTTAGCTTCGGTCTGGTTCAGCAGGTCTCCGTGCTGTACGCCAGGTGGCCGAGCACAACCTAAAGACAGAGAATCAAGTGAAGAGAATGAGAATTAGTTGGCTGCATAAAGGCCTAAACGATAGAAGCCCTTAAAGTTTTGCTTTCTAAACAGGACAAAAGTAAGACATGAAGCTTCTTTCTCTGGCTCTAGACTGGAGTCATGATCATTTACTGCTTATGTAGGGAACTTCTAGCTGCAGGCCAGCAGCTAAATTGGGATTCTGAACCATATTTTAATAATGTAAGGTAACAAGGTAATTATAAAAAGGTATGTAGGTAACCCTATTGGAGTCGAGACTGCCTCTAGACAGGATACGTGGCATCTTAATTTTCATATTATGCAGGGATTTCCATGTGTTAAACTCCTGCTGGGGAAACAGGGACAATTTGTCTTAAATGTGGCCTGGTTCTTTGAAGAATTATGTAATATTATGTCAAAAAACCCCAGTATTTACAATCACTAATAGTGTGTTTTGTTATGGCTGGCTCCATCAAAGGCTACTGGAGAACCTTGATAATAGTTTTCCAGTTACTCTTAAATTTTAGTATTACATTAATGTGGGGCCGTTGGAATATTGTGCCGTTTTATCATTACGCCGACATGAACTCTGCCGGTCCCCTCCAAAGCGCCTGCCACTGGGGTCAAACAACTTTTCAAAAGGGAAACTGTCAAGTTGAGTGGCTTAGCTGATAATTAAAGCTCAGAGGTATTGTTACTTGAAACTAGGCTGCATTTTACACAGGCAAGGAAGAGGCACTGTATCAACATGACAAGTTAGGTGGAGATAGCCATGGTGTGCAGTGCAGAGAATATCTCAAGTGCCTACAGTGGATTAAGTAGCTTCATATAGATCTAATTTCTCTCGATTATCTCCTGCTCATTAGACTGTGTTCATCCCACGCCACCACTGGTCTGTCTCTCAGGCAGTGAGACAGGATCTTTAACAAGGCTTGTTCTTGGCTCTAATGACAGACTTGAAGCTCTAAGCCAGCCAATGAAGATGAAACAGAAGACCTCAAGTTAATTGCGCTTTGATCCACCTTCCCATCATCATGTCTATGATGTTGCACTGTCACGCCAGCTTCTTGTGTCAGTGTATGTTTCATCACAGTGAGAGTGTAAATTATCTGAATTTGTGCTGCACTCCCAAAGCTCCAAACACTGTCCACACACACCCACGCTGATGTTAATATACACACACATTTCGAGCTGCAACCTGGCAAGAGCAGATCATCTAAATCCACAATCTGACATAACATTGCAACACCTGTGTAAACTGAGACACGACAGCAGGACTCTGACTTCACCTCCACTATCACTGGTCTGAGGACTGATCAATGTTCCTTGGAAATTACAGATGCTGACAACTCAATTTTATTATCACTGATCTGGCCAATCTGCAAAGTGATTATGCAAAATTTGGGCTTGGCTTCAATGGAAAATTTTTCACTATGAACTCTAAACACTTAAAACCCCTTTTGGCTATCATATAAAAATTAAATCTCTCGTAGTAAGTGAAAGATTTACAGTGTCTTATCTGTACATCTTATCTGTTTATTAAATTCAATTATATGATGTGCAGTGATTTCTCTCTGTAGGCGCAAACATAAGTAAATTTAAAAAACACCCCCCACAATAAAGAAAATTAAAAACGCCATCAACACAAATGACCATATGTCTCATTATTTAATCTTTGGTCTGATTATTTACAAAATCATATTAGCTACGGTCTATTGCAGTGCCTTATCACTTGTTTGACATAAACAAACACACCAACATTGCAAACAGCCACTTTGTCTTGCCTGTGTGTCTGTTTAGAGATTGAAAGAGAGACTATTTCCAGAGCTGTGCCTCTAACATCCTCTAATCTCCGGGGAGAAATGCTGCTCTAAGCTGGCAGCACAAGATTAAATGCAAACACTCAAATGTGCAGGCGCCTATTCGCTCTCTCTCACACTCACACACTCACACACACACACACACACACACACACACACACACACTCACACACACACACACACACACACACACACACACACACACACACACACACACACACGTTCCACTATCCCTGTGGGGACACCTCTTGCCATAATGCATTCCCTAACCTAGACCTAACTCTAGCCCGAATCCTAAAACCAAATCTTAACCCTCAAAAAACTGTCTCTACCTGTGGGAACCTAAATTTTTTCCCCCACTGATACGAGTCCCCAGTGGGTTAGTGTGCATTCAATTTAAAGTCCCCACTGAGACATAAAAACAAGTACACAGGCACAGGCGCGCACACACACACACACACACACACACACACACACACACACACACACACACACACACACACACACACACACACACACACACACACACAAAGTTAACATCCACAAACTAAAGAAACTCCCAGGACTAAGGCATGTAATACCAAAGGGTGTATTACTGAATTCAGCTGAGGACAGATTTGGTGTGGGCGCTCAAGGACTGCTAAGTGGAACAAAACATGGAGTTACCACCTGGTTATTAGGGATATACTGTAAAGCTGTAGTTGTGAAACTACTGTGGATATTCGGGCTGGTTTATAGCCTTCTATAATTCTATCTTTCTCAATCACAAAATACTTTGTTATAGGGCTGCAACTAATTATTACTTTAATTGGTTAATCTGCTCATTATTTTCCTAAATAAATCAATTATCATTTGGTCTGTAGAATATCAGAAAATACAGTTTTCCAAACGCCAAAGTGACCACATCAAATTACTCATTTTGTCCCACCAAGAGTACAAAACCAAAATATATTCAATTAGTTGTTTCCTAATTTTTCACAAGGAGCCTGAAGAACATACATCCTTTGAAACAAATCTTCCATGTTGAATCTCGTTTTTACAAACGAAATTATACCAACTAATTAGATTAAAATCAATATGAGAGCTACAATGATAAATTAGCCAACATCAACTCATTCCAGATAGGAGGAGGAGCATATGTCGGCCGATAAGTAACAAGAAATTGCAGTACAGAAATGCCAAACTACGTTTGAGGTCATTTACATGTAGAAACTGTAAAATGTCCTTCTCATTATGTATTTTTTTTTTAATCAAAAAATAAAGAAAAAAAAAGAAAACCAACCCAACAAATCCAAGGCATCCAATCTAGATTATTATTTTATGTTATGTATCTATGTAACAATATCAAATATCAATATCAAGTATCAATTGGGCTAGAATCAAATGCACCAGCCCTGTAAAGGACAGAGTAATACTCTGTGCATTAATGTGGTTTAGCTGTGATATGTAGAAAGCAACATTTTGAGAGCCAGGTATTGCACTGACAGTGATTATCCAGTATTCAGCCACGACAAACAGGCTGGTTTAATGTCTCAAACACTGAACTGAACATTTGCTTAACAGGATACAACATGCGCACGGTTTGTGCATTAAAGTAGTATCAATATTTCTTCCTCAAACACATCCATACTCTTGATCTCACACACAGAAACACTATTTGTACACTCAAATTCCAGGATGCCATTTGACACCATGACCTGAGCAGTTGTTCGCCGAGTTGCTTCAGGGCAACTAAAGGCCATCTGTGGAGGAGATGGAGCTGATGGAGGTGGTAAAGGTGATGCACTGATGACCCAAGGCAGCAGGGGACCAAAAAGGCCTTAGGGCACAGTTTAGGACAATAGCCTTTAGCCAGCAGCCACTGTTAGGTTCTTTTGTTAAGCACTGCAAGGCAGTCAACAGAACTGTAGAAGACTGATGAGTATTAATGGTATTCATCATCTTTAGCTTCTAAACTGCTCTCTCATCTGCAAGATTGTCTCAGAGATTAAGGCATATGCAAACACAAATGAATGAGCAAATGAATTTAAGTACACCGATTTATGTTATTCTTCAATGAAGGCTGATGAAAAACTCCACTCATGCTGCCTACCATGTATTTAAAAACACCCTTTCAGTACCTGAAAACCTAACTGTAACAAAAGCTTCCTCCACACTCTACAAGTCTACAGTGATTAGATCAGACTACATACTGTATGTAAACTCACTGCTAGATAAAAATAGTGAGGAGGGAAACATTGAGGAGACCAGTGGATGAGTTTCAGTAGGAAGAACATACAGCATAATCTGGCTTTAACTCAAAGGGTGACAATGTTCTCATCAAGTATAAGACTTTTAAATACCGAATGGGGCAAGCTAGTTATTTTTGCAGCTTTAAGCAAATCCTCTAATTTTTATGTTGTTGTTGCGAAGTCCATAAGGAACCTCCCTGAATTATTATGGGTTTTTTTGATAAAGCATTAAGAAATAGTTACAGTGCCAGATCTCACACAGTCGAGGGTCAATTCTTACAGAGAGATCAGGGCACAGAGGTTACTGAAGTCAGGTCAGTGCAAACAAACCATCAAGCCATTTTGAAACCTGTGGCCCAGCAAACCAGACTCTCCGTCTCATGCAAGGAAAACCTTGTAACCTGTACAAACCCCTTAGTTACATCATCTGAGTTTTCCAGATGTCATTTGCACCCACTGCAGTTACACAAGCACTTACATTGACTGTGTGGTTAGATGGCATTAGAAAATTCTGCTGCAAGCCTTTACCTGCCTTGTAACACACACAGCCAATTACATTGTTACAGCAAGTTGACGAGCACAATGTACCAACATGATTTTTACCAATATCTCCCATATTAGACGATACAACTTTTCGGACATACTGTATCTCCTAAGGTGTTTTTAAACAGTTGCTAATTGGACTGTACTAACTGAAACACTTGTAGAGAGAAAAGGTCACAAAAATGTCAATTTCACAAAGTAATAATATGACATAAGCCGATAGATAGTACACCAATATATATAAGAGCAGCTCTAGGTTATGTTACTATGCTGGTCCTAATGTAGTGCTTCATTGTATTAGAGCTGAAACAATTTGTCAATTATTCTTTGATTCAATCTAGAGAAAAGTAACTGGAACTTTTTGATAAACAATCAATCAATCATTCTACACATTTTCTGGTTCCATCTTATCAAATATGAGAATTTGCTGCTTTCCTTTGTCACAGACATTGTATAGTAGCACCAACTAACAACATAGACCCGAAATATGGACTAAATATGTATAAATGCACACACATACACACTTTCCTTGCACACTGCATCCCTTGAGAATAGAACAACTAAAACCCATGTCAGCTTAACAAGTGAAAATGCAGAAAAAATATGTTAAGACAAAGAAATATCTAAAAAATGGTTCTACAAGTTAGAGCAATGAAGAAATTTAACTTAATCTCATTCTCCCACAGGGTTAAAAGAAGTCAGCGCCTACCTTAGAACAAGAATGTTGGGCAGATATATAAATATATTCAACTTCAAATAACTGAGCCTAGCTTAAAAAACAAATCACGACTTTTGCAGGTGAGGTCAGGTTAGAAAACAGTGACAAGAGTAACTAAGGAACGGAGAAAAAAAACATACTGACAGTAAAATGTGCTCATCATCTGATAAACAGGCAGGAAGAAAGAGAGTGGGAAGGGAGAAAGGGAGAGAGGGTAAGAGAGCGCAGAAAAACATCAGCATCATGGAGCACTGTGGCCCAGAGCAATCACAAGCCAAAAAGAGACATGTCTTGGCAGGTTGACCAATAGTTCTGTGTGTTAGGGAGAGGCTCTGTACAACAACAACAATGGGAAGAGGAGGCAGCAGGCTGCTACAGTACATACCACACTATGGGCTGGGCTAGCACAAACGGAGAGAAAGAATGAACCCCTGCTTCAGTATCCAGAGATGGTGAAGTGCTAAAGATATATACCCTTGCAGTCTTTCCCCTTTCCATCACCCTCTCAGCCTAGATTGAATATTGGCTTTGAAAACACACACACACACACACACACACACACACACACACACACACACACACACACACACACACACACACACACACACACACACACACACAGGAAAAAAACTGATTAAAGCACTAAGCAAAGCCAGAGTGGATTTCAGCAGACCGTGTTTTGCACTTATGCGGAAGGGAATGAGTCACAGTTAAACACAAGCTGTTCTCCCAATGGTCTGATGGTAAGTGTTTGCTCAAGACAATGGGTTTCTTAGAAATGTTGAAAACAGTAATGACTAAAACAGATTCATAAGTTCCTTGTGACAGCTGGAAATAGTGGGTGAAAACGACATACTTAGAGAAATGTCCGGTACATTTGTGTTTAAAGTCAGAGATTATCCCATGTTTCCTTTCAATATCCACTGAAACCTATAACAGTACTTAAACTTTGGCATTTGCCATGTTGAGTAAAATAAAGTAGACATATAAAGAGGAAAAACTATTAGAAATCTTCTGGGCACGCAACTGTAAAATGATCAAAGAGTTTAATTGTTAAGGGGTTGGAGAAACACTTGAGGTGTAGTGGGAGGACTGGACCGGGGCAGAGCGCCCATGAGGCTGATTGCTAATCCCAACATCCAGCGCCTTAAGGCTGTGCTGGAGGAGACTCAGGACATGGGGGGCGTTAAAATCCCCCTGCCTTACTCTGAAGTGTCTGCCTGGCTGTGAATATCTCCCTCTCCCCATCTGTTACGAATGGCACTCGCCCGCTAAGAGTTAGAAGGAGGGGGTGGATTGAGGAAAACCCTAGTGGGGCGAAGACAAGGGTTTAAGCCCTCTTTGCCCAGGCAAATTAAAATTCTAATTATCCTCTATTACAAGCTGGGAGCACTCTAAAGCAGATCAGATACTGATGACTTCTGCAGCCGGCTGTTTGGTTGCTCCATATAACAATAGGCCATAAAAGAGGGTTTGTTTTCCACTGTTTGTGTGTGTGCGCATGCGTGAGCGTGTCCAAGTGTGTTGGAAAGCAGGGGAATTTGTGTGCATGAATATATGTTAAAGGGGGCTGTGCGTTGGATTAAGCTAAAGACTGAGGGGATGATGATGCTCTCTTTGTCCTGGTAATGTTTCTGTTCCGTTTGTTGGCTGCTCTCCAAGTCCGCTGTTGTTGTTTTTGATGATGTTGCTGTCATTTTTGGGACAAGGGTGTTTTTGTTTTTTGCCACGTTCCCCAGTCTCTAACAATAATCCAAAGGATTTTTAGCCAAGCTGTTGTTATTAGAGTGCAGTACAGTGCAGCAGAGCCCTTGGTGGGATAGAGAGAATAAGAGGGCTCACCATTCATTTCTGCTTCTGGAGGATGGTGGAAAAATAAAGAGAGAGGGCATCTTGTTTTCTTCCTCTTCTGAGATTACTTTTTTGGTATTTTTTGCCTTTATTAGACAGCTGACAGTGTAGCTGAGGACAGGAAACATGGGAAGATGGGGAGAGAGCTAATGATATGGTCCGCAGCTGCAATTAAACCATGGACACCTCTGAGAATGTCATGTTAAATCTGTCTTTGTTACAACCAATGACAAAAGTACTAACAACGTAAAGTAGTACTGAAATGATTAGTCGATTAATCAGTTCTGTCAACTGACGTAACAATTGTCTCAAACAATTTTAAAATTTGATATTTTTCAAACAAAAATGGCAATAATTAACTGTTACAAGCTTCTCAAATGTGGATATTTCCTGGTTCTCTTAGTCTTCCAAAACAGTAAGCTGGTTTTGGATTGGTGACAGTACGAAACATCACATTTGTAGACGTCACTATGGGCTCTTGTGATGGACGTTTTTTTTCACTGTTGGTTAACATTTTTGTGGGCCAAATGAATAATCATTGAATTTAGAAGAAAAATTAGTAGAGTAATACAATTACTGTCACCCTAAAGTAAAGACTTATCTATAAAGCAGTTAACTGAACAAAAGTTACAGTGCTTCACATTTAAGCACAAAATAATAAATACGCAGGATAGTAATATGCACAAGAACAATGGACATAACATGAAACAAAGATGAAAAACATTAATTAAGAAAAGCGAGGGTATATAAGTGTCTCTTGAGAAGTTTTTAAAAAAATTAATTGAGTAAAACTGTTCCTAAGTTAAAATAGCAAATGCAGGTTTTCCATTTGTTTTAAGTGAGGCTCTGGGAACATTGGTTGGCAGACCTGAGGGACTTTTCATTACTATATGGACATAACAATTCGGAAACCTGCTCAAGGGCTTCACTATGTAATGCATGAAAGGTAACAACTAAACCTTCGTTCTTTGTTAAAGACATATGTGTAAGATGGGCAAAAAAAACCAAAAAAAAAAAACAGTAATTTTCTTTATAACTTACAAAACAGAAACAGTTAGTTAGGTGATAAAAATGATACATCTGGGAAACACGAGTCTATCAAGTCCTACAATTCAAAGTAACTACACTGGTGTAGTCACTGTAGTAGTGTAGTAAAAGACACACAATGAGAAGCTTTGTAACGTTTGGTAAACTTCAGATATGATGTCACTCTGTCTTCAATTCCAGACCATTAAAGTACCTTTAACGTTATTTCGTAATGTAGACTCTAAACTAGAAATTATCAGATGAGTCATAGTGAAACTGAAAACTGTGATATCATATCTATCTATCTATCTATCTATCTATCTATGTGTGTGTGTGTGTGTGTGTGTGTGTGTGTGTGTGTGTGTGTGTGTGTGTGTGTGTGTGTGTGTGTGTGTGTGTGTGTGTGTGTGTGTGTGTGTGTGTGTGTGTGTGTGTGTGTGTAGAGGAAGCTTCCTGCACTCACTTTCCTTCTTTCACTAATACACAAAACATCAAAGATGAGGTTTCAGTGAGAAACACTTCGAACATTATGAGGTGACACATCTCAGTACACTGACCTGGATGGGTGACACGGGGCCATAACATGGGACTCTTAATGTCTGGGTGAGCGATACTAGCAGTGTCATGTTCTACTGTGAGCAACTGAGAAGTTGTCATGCAGTAATAGTAACACACACACCCACACACACCCACCCACACACACATCTGCTTTCATATTCTGTCCACCCATAACAGCTGGGCACTGACTGACTACGAACTGAGAGAAAGACAGAAAGAGAACTAAAGCACATTTTGTTGAACAAGGGGAAAGGTTATGGGAAAGAAAAATGTGAAAAAAAACTGTTATAAAAGGTGGACTTGTATTACTGTAGGGCAGAAAGAATGCAGAACAAAGCTAAAACCTCAAAGCATGAAACCCATTTTTCCAAAAAAGCACTGTTGTTCTATCTCCAGGGGCCTCTGAGGGAAGGTGGAGGGCCCTAACTGAGGAAGAATGGAGGAGGAGGAGTATGAAGAGGAGGATGAAGAACAGGGAGGCAGTGTGAGGGAGGTGCCGTCACATTTATATAAAAGCCTGAGTACACACAGATACAGGAGGACAGTTTATTCACTATGCAATTGTAGATTGCAAGTGTCCCAAGGCGCCTTTGTAAACAACAGGTTTGTGTTACTCACCGACAACCTATCTCTGTTGTGTGAATGTTAGGGGCACAGGGTATGAAGCTGAGTGTCAGACGGAGCATTGGGCCCTCGTGTCATCACCACACACTGCCACAAAGGCCAAGCAAGGTCCATATTGTACACTGGAGCCAAAACCAACAGTGTCATTTCTACAGTAAACAGGAAATTTGCAACAGAACATAAGACAAATAGCTGCGGGCTTCCAGAAGAGCATTTGTAGACAACTTAGCCGGCCTCTCATTACATCTCTTCCTACAGCTGCAACACAGAAACAAACACATACTGCATACACCCATGGTGAAGGAAGTCTCTAAACAGACAGAAACATCCTCCCTCTCCCCACCCATTCCTCCCCTGCTGTTGCAATGCATTTAGCAAGCCACGTGTGCTGCATTTACACCCCATTGTCCTCGCTCACCAAGGGATGGGTCACAGTGACAGATTTAAGCAGCGTGCCTCTGAAAAGCACAACAGACAACTTTGCATTTGAAGGGTTAAATATGCATGAGAGGCCAAAGTGGGTGAGGGCAGGGGGGAGTACAACCATTGTGTGACCCTCTCTTCAGCCTCTAAGATACAAGCATACACACACATACACGCACTTTTTGTCCTCGAGTAACAGATGGGAGGATGTTAGCGGAGGAGAACAGTGAGCTCCCCCTTCTCTCTTCTATCACCCTTACTGCAGAAGACAGCTGGGAGGCAGACATTCCTTCTTCTCAGCTTTCAGAGAAAAACAAAAGAGTGTGTGGGACCCCTCCTACACACACGTGCATGTGTTCAGACACACACACACACACGAACCCCCCCAAAAAACTGTCAATGCAACTGTGGGCTGATCATATTTCAGCAGCCTGGGCCTGCCAGGCAGCAGAGATATGAGTGCTGGGCCTGGGACATTTGTTGAAGGTGAAAGTCAGGGAGATAATCCCAAACCTGCTTAACAGAGCTGGCACGCTGATGTGTTATAGTACCAGAGCCATTGGTGAGAGCGGTGTAAGACTGTTGAGAGCTGTAATAGGATGGAAATTTTTAAAAACTGCAGTAAGACAAAAGCTTAGTGTGCAGCTGGCTGTTCTTTTCTGGCCGACTTATCTTTACTGGCACGCCTGGGTTGTTTGGTGAACAGGTTCACTGCAATACCACAGCACATACCGTACTACAGACAACACAATGGCTAGGACGAATGGAGCAGTCTTATTGCAGAGAGCAGGAAGACTTATTAGAATACAATAACTGTTTATTTCTTTTATGTTAACACAGTAGGATACAGGATTAGGCTGATGTATCCTTGTCAAAAACAAAAAGGCAGGGAAGAATGAGATTGTATCCCACATTTTGAATTACATCTCCAGTGATTCAACAATGCAGTCATTGTTACAGTCCAATGTCCATCATCACTGTAATGAACCCAACTGCACTTTGATAGAGCAACTGCTCAAGCACGTCAGCAAGAGAGTGAACAAATGGCACCAAGCACCAGTAGCCCATTTAACACATGCAGCCTGCTCCACTGTGAGAAGTGGTATGCCATTTTTTGTTAGTGTAGTCCTGTGTTTTTTCGCAAAAGTGGGTTCTTACATGCTAACATATTGTGTGTTTGGTTTACAGTAGAGACCTTTGCTGATTTCCCTAACATACACTATAGAGTACTATAAACTGAAACCGATCTTCGAATCATAGGGGGAAGCTGATCAAAGGACATGCTTGACAAAAGTGAGTGCAGATATTGCAAGTCTTCAGTTAATCTTGCTGGTAACATTGCTGTGGGATCCACAATCCAGAGACTTTTTTTTGAGTAAATGTATCACCTATATAATGTAAACCCTGAGTTATTTCTAAACCTTTGTTTGCTCTGTGTAGGGAAACTAATTCCACAAAACAGTGGATCCATCTCCTAATTAACACCACTATGAGCATATGAACAGTTGAGCATATAAAATATATGCATTAGAAAGCAGTGCACTGTGAGATGCTAACTATTAAAGAAGCTGGATCTTGATGACCGGCAAAAAAGATTTGATCGGGACATCCCCACTCATTGGTATCACTACGTCAGTTTTACTGAAAAGAACAGAAAAGCTAGGATTAGCCACAGCCTCTCCCTTTATTTGTCAGGGACACTGAAAATATTCCCAAGGAAATATATCAAGCTCCTGGGCAATTACCCATTAGCTTTAAGTAAAAGCCAAGCAATTGATGTCAAGACAAGTTGGACAAACTATCAAGTCTTGTCAGCTAGGAATATAACTGCTGGATAACACTGAATTCAAAGAGATACACATGCAAGAATACAATACCGAAACCTTTTTATAATAAAATAAAGATGAAAAATGCAAGAATTTTGGTAGACAAATTTCACCTAAGGCAAAAATACTAGATCACAGACATTTTGTTGTCAGTAGGAAGTCCAGTGACAGTGTTTCCAACAAAGTACTGTTTATCATCATGAGGAAGTACAAAGTACAGTTTATATTGCCAGCTAGACCTCCAACACAGCAAACTGTGTGTGGACACAAAACTTTGCCATCATCCAAAGCCTGGATATGACTCCTGCCAGCATGACGAGCAAGTTAACTTCACCCATACATCTCAGTAAATTGTAGCTGTGAGAACAACTGTGAGTGAAAGGAAGCACTGCACATTAACAACAAACACTACAGTTACTGACTTACACACACTGAAATAAAATTGTAACTTGAAAGTGGTTAATCCTCAACCTCTCAAATACGACAGGAGGTCACAAGTTTCAAGTTATTTTCACACATGCCAAGCATGTTACAAATAATCACATTTGACATCTATAATAATGACTTCAGCCCTCACATACAAACCCAAGGTGTCAAAGATAACATGTTTAAACAAGCTGTTATTCATACTATCAACAGAAAATTAATCAAAACCAGTTTTGATAATTGTTGCCTTTCATTTATTAATCGAAAAACTAAATATTTGCTGATTGCAGCTTTACTAATGCTTAGAGTTGCTAAAATTTCTCCATTTGTTATTATAAGTTGATTATTTGAGTTTTTTTACTGTTGGTCTGACTAAGCCAGCAATTTAGAGACGTCTCTGAACTCTGATGGCTTGTGATGGTCATATCGCATTGTTTTTGAATTGAACAGAGATTCAAAGATTCATCTATAAATACTATCCTGTACATAGATATGTAAATAAATATAGATAAGTCATACAGAAATATGCACGCTTCTCAGAAATCCTGACACCATTATCCAAATGGACTCCAGTGAAGCCTATATGAAGACCTTCGCCATTTGGCCTCTGTTTGTTACAGAGAGCTGTTTACAGATGATGTAATAAGGACAGAGGGCATTAGAGTGGGGCTAAGCCAACTGGCCGATAAAAATCTCAAAACTTCATCTAATGGACTGGATAGTTTGAGAGATGGGTCTTGACAGAATGAAAAGAAAAACATGAAATAATGAGAAGTAGACAGGAAATATTGATTGTTCATTAGGACATCCTACTGGCAAAAATTAGACCAAAGCATGTACAATGTACTCACAATTAAAACTGAATTATAGCCATGTTGAAAGGGTAGAGTAGAAACTAGGGAGGCCATGAATTCAGATTGTACCTAGGCTCAGGCCTATGAGGCAGCAACCATGCAAAATACTTAAGTATCTTTTATAAAAGGCATTTGTTCCCTAACAGCTCCAAGGGGTGCTGTTCTGAATCAAAATCTATAATCTGACTTCTCTCTGGAGGATGATCAGCTATGATTCATGATTTGTGATGTGTCAACCTCTCTCTTCTCCTTATTTACAATCTCTTTTAAACATCTATTGAACTAGAAATGGCCTAAAAAGAAGACAGCAGTGATAGAGCCATTTCTGCAGAACTGGAGCCAGTTAAAAAGAAATAGATGTACACCATCTCCGCCCATGACAACAAGCCACACAAGTGTGGCAGGATAGTACAAGTATAGCCCAGCCCTTCCCCTCAGGTCAATATCAACAAGTCTGTCAGATCAAGTGGTTTACTTTATTTTGCTCGCTGCATTGCTGCTATGACTGGCTGTGTATGAGTAGCCTATTTGCAGTTTGGATAAGTTATTTAGCAAATAAACTAGCAGAATTTTTGATGAGACGAAGCTAAAGTTGGACTAAAGCTAAATGTTGAATCAACAGATTAAGGCCTTGTTGGGGATGCAGAGCAATATTGCCCAATTTCCACTGTCTCGCTATAGCAGTGGCATGTTGATGCATGAACATTGCATTTCCAGTCTGTACTCTGCTGCAGCAGCGGATAACCACGCTGACTGGCAATGCATCAGTTCTGCTGTTGTGTTAAACTGACGGTCATGCAGGCAGCTAAAGAGAAAGCACTGTTAGGTTTTTAAAAGTCCCGTGAAATCCAGCTGTCTGTACTTTGGTAGCTTCTGTCTAACCTAAGAATTTCAGTGGTTACAAGTTGTAATTGCTGTGTTAAGATACTGCTAATGAAAGCCAAACGTACTGCTGCTGCTTCACATTAAAAGCCTTCAAATGGCGAACCCCTGGAAGGCTTCATTGTGAAGCAGCTAGAGGAAGTGTAACTTTATTTTTCACCAACATTGGCAAACACAGTAACTGAGCTCTCCTTGGTCTACACAGCAAGATATGGATGTTTTTCTTCACAATTTGTTGAGAGTTTACAGTCTAACTTTTCGATATAATGGGAAAAGGGTAAAAACCTTCAACTCGGCATCAAGTTATCAGTTTTTACCCTGCCATACTGTTGTCTGAAGAACCATTCATGCCATACCGCTGTCACGAGTTCTGATCACGGTTGCTCAGTCTGGCACAGTGTGGATGTCTCAACAATTGGCAAATTCAGCATGTGTGCTTGATGCCTTATGTGTAAGCTGATGAACATGTTTGAACATGATGCTGTTGTTGACTAATGTTGTGACGAAAAATTCAGCCCACACTGTTTCCGTGGGCCTGAAAAACACACATCAAAGAGTCGAGAGAGGAGGGAAATGAAAAAAGACAGGCAAGAGAAAATGGGAGACATAGTAGAGTTTTAAAAAAAGTCAAAAATGAAAGAAATTAACATGAAAATGTATTATGGCAAGAGTCTGAGTAGATAGCTTAAAAAGGCAAATAAAAAAGATACAAAAAACACACAAAAAAGCTAGAAAGTACAAAAGATAGTCAATAATGCAGAATGAGAGCAAAGACAAAAACTAAAGAAAAGGAATGAATAAAAGGCTGAAAGAGCAAAAGCAAAAGCAACAGAAGACAGGAGAGACTGGGGGATATATTTAGCAGCTCATTAGTCAGAGATGTCCTCTACTCAGCAGGCTGGTCCCTCAGATGAGGCCCTTTGGAAATCATTATGACTGCCTGCTGCTTCAGACAGCCACACACATTTCACTAGAAAACAATTTATACACTGCCTCTTCCACTCCCCAACCTTAATGTAGCTTCAAAATAATCGTGGCATTCCGGAGAGCGGCCCAGAAAGAAAACTTTGAGCAATGCAAAGCGAAATGGTGTTTTTAATAACAACTGCATAGGTTGTAACATTATATTCCCGGGATTAGCATGAAAAATAACCAGTAAGAGCTTGGCTATAAATGTGCCTCAGTGTATTTTAACTCTTTTTGTATGTTATCAGATTTGACCGTTGGTGTGAATGGTCATGCCAGCGCCACCACTCCCTGCTTAGACATTCATTAACCTTTAACATACAGTATCTTTCATCAGTAGGGAAATAACAGCGTGTGGTACTGCAGACACAAATTGCAACCACAAATATATGTATCAGGAGAACAATGTGAAAATGTGAAAAACAAACACCCAAATCAGTAAAAATCAATTAAAAATAACATCAAATTTGAGTCAAAATATGAAAATCACATCCTATGATAAGCTTAGTGTTCAGCAGATGGGCGGGAGCAACGTGTAGCTGACAATAATCCTGGCCATATGAGATCTTCACAAAGTAATGGAACTGTCTGGTCAACTGTTTAAAGTGAATGAAATGGTTTTGTGTCGCCTGTCCGCACTGCAGTATCTGTTTCCATGGAGTATTTCTTTGTCTGGTGAGGCGTTTAAAGTTTCCCTTTAGGGTTTGATTGGGTGGAAGAGCTGTTAAATGACACAGGGTCAGAGCAGAGAGTGATGGCTCAAGTGATGAACACACAGGTAATGAAAAAGAGAAAGGCTGATGGATTCGACCAGACTGCTGCTATTGGGCTTCAGTCTCACCTGGCTAATGGCCGGAGCCTTAGAAAGAGAAAGAGAGAGAAAGAAAAAGAACAGAAACATCATAGAAAAGGGGCTGTGCTGTGCTCAATATACCCCGTCTCTCTCTCACACACACACACACACACACACACACACACACACACACACACACACACACACACACGCACACACACACACACACACACAGAGTGAGTTAGCAGTCCTAATTGCAGACTGGTGATCTAGTGGAGCTGCAGCTTGCTGTGGTTTGGCCTGAGGTTTCCAATACCGCCCCTAAAAGCCCTCTTTGTTCTCACATTTCAGAAAGAAGCCAGTAGCCAACTTATTGCTTTACTCCTGCCTGCCTGCAAAACGCCTTGCTAACAGGACTTCAGGGGACTATTCTGAACAGTTAATTGCACAGGACACCCCCCCCCCCCCGGACTGCACTGTTTGTAAACCCAGCCTGTGTGTGTGCAGGCAGACTTGCACACTGTGGCTTTTTTGTACACTCACATCAGTTTGTTTGGCTACAGAAAGCAACAAGTCTCAAAGACTACAGCTATTTGAAGATGCCAGAAGCAGGGCATGGCTCATTCAGATATTTTCCTCTGTGGTCAGAGCAGTGACGCTATGCTAGCCACTGGAGTCTCCTCTGTTATTAAAGAGAAAAAGGGAGTTGTCGAGTCTTTTTCCTTGAGTAAGTTGACTTTCAAGAAAACATCCTCATATCCTTGGGTTGGTCGTACACGCTGATTCAAGGTCTGCCAAAACAAAAGGATCTCTCTGCGCAATAGGCCTTTTTCAGGCTGAGAAGAATGTATTTAACTCAAGCCAATAATGGACAATTGATTGTTAAAAACAAACACAAATCTCAGAGGAAATTAGAAAGGCAGCTCTCTGCTCCCTTTTTTGCTCTCCTCCCCTTCCCCCCTGCTCTTTTCTTCACCCTATGACTCCACTTCTCTTGTAGGCCCAGGGAAAGCCATTTCCCGTTCTCACACATTAACATACACAAACGTCACCACCTCCCAGAGCACACAGCAGGCTTGTTTGTGGGAGACTTCTGGACCTCGCTGCCAATTTCATGTACAGCTTTAACTCAACTTCAGAGGACAATGGGCTTTTAGAGGGCATCGTTTATCTATTTAACTAGACCCACGAGGATAGTCAGAGTCTTTTTGCCTCCTGACATATAACACTGTTAATGTCGAAAACAAGCCATGTGATCATGTGAATAGACTCTTCGGTGCTCTGAGAACCCATCTATACACTTTCAGTTCTGACTCACTGTCTAGGCTTACCACAACGGCTCACTGTAAGGAACTGACATCATATTAGGGAACTGAGCTCTATGCAGCCAATATAGTGGGATGTCAGATAGACTTAGAAAAGATATGAAAAAAGCGATATTTGCACTGTGCCCTGAAAATCCTCCAGACCGACAACATTTATCCTTTGCATACACAAAAGCCAAGGTACTGATTTGTAGCTGTGTGTGTTTACTGGCACTCTGCTTGAAAGCAGAGGATGTTTCCTTTAGTGTGTTGTTAATTTTGGTAAAATGTCCCAAATCATAAACACAAATGTAATCATACACAGCAATCACAAACACAAATTTGAGGGAGCCATTCACATAAGCTCAGCAGATACCCTGCTGGTAATCTTGTTTATAATGAACAGCTGAACGACAGATAAGAAAGACATGACTTGGACTGTGATTGGTTCTAAAAATACCTTGGCTCCAAAAGGTTTTGTGACTATGTCCTAACAGAGCGCATTAACAGGTACAAGAAATTGTTGTCCTGACCTTTCCACAAAGAACATTAAAACACCAAATGCAGAAGCTTAAAGATTTCCCTTTCTTTGTTAAAGGAACCAAAAGAGTACCTCAACCCTTATGGTGTATCATCCTGTCTCTCCATCTAATTTCTCACCACTGAAATGCCAAATTTCCTAAGGCAATAATAACTAATCTCCACAAAAGACCATAAGTGACACATAAAACTCCACAGACCATAAACAGAGGTTGGATGCTGCTCTGTGCTGTATTCCGGTGTCTGGCGTTTTGGAGCTTTTTCTCCAGAAAGCAAATGCTGTACAGTATTTTTTTTTAGTATCAATTTCTATTCATACCACTCACTGCTATTTGTATGAGTCTGGAATAAGCCTGTCAGCGGTGATGAAATTTCATATTCATGAAAATTTCCAGAGCAATCTCCACCCCTGGAACATGTCAAGGGATTACCTATGTGAATTTTGTACAGTGAGCAGGAGCGAGAAAGGCCAGTGAACAGGAGAACTGATAGCATGATGACTTTTAAAGCTTTAAGATGAGTGCCTCACCTTGGTAACACAATTATAGATTTAATTTCATACTTTAATGCTGTAAATGCTGCAATTCGTGTCTTGGTTGTACTAGTATTGTAACTGCTGTTATGTTTTCTCATGTTTACATACAACCCATTTATATTGTTCTTATTTATATTCCATTTCCTTCGCTATATCCTTTGTTTTCTACTACAATGAAAGTCATTACAGTTTCATCGTTTTTCCTCTGTGATCGGGACTCAACAGAAAATCTACTGGAAAGGAGCACTACGTTATGTTTAAAAATATCTCGTAGATTTCTTTCTGTTACTTCTGTTGACCATTAAGGAGGCAAGGCTCTAAATTCCTCAATACAAGTTGCTGTGATGTCTGATTAAAAATTTAAGTTCATACTACAATGCCTGAATTGAAAATGCCGAAAAACTGATCAGAAATATGAAATACTATACTCATTCATCATTAACAGATTAGGGGAAAAGATTTATTTCAATACAGTTTGCCTTGAAGCCTGTGCATAAGCCATTCACTAGTATTATTAATATATTTAGCGCATAGTCATTCAATAGAATAGAGCAAATATCATGTCTTATACACCATTTTGAAGAGCCACAACTCATGAACTGTGAGTCAGCATAAATTACTGCCTTGAGTACTATAAGGAAGAACATATGTTAAAAATACACAGCTATGACGACACTTAAAGTAACTTTTGTAGTGTCATCAGTTCACTCAGAGTAGAAGTTTCCATTACACTTCTGAAAGATAGGTTAATCACAACACAAAATAATTCCAGTGTCAAAATAAAAACAAAAGAAACAATGTAAAAAAAAAAACAAAGCCAGTTGAAAAGAGATCTAGCAGTGGAGTCTAGATAACGATCTCTCCTTTTCCACCATTTGACTGGCAGTCTTAAAAGGTGCAGTTGCATCATGGGTACTGGAAAGAAATTCTTGGGTGCACATTTGTCCCTACGTAATGCACCAACGGTCACAAAAACGGTCGATACAGGGTTAGTACTTTGGTAAACAGACTCACAGAATTTCTGGGTACAGCAAATATGTTATTCTATGTGCAACGTTCACAAATAACCAGAGTATGCGGAGCACACACATAAAGATTTGCACACATACATAGATATACACACCTACCAGAGAGCACGTGGGAGGACACATTTCTTTGGTATCAGTAGACAGTGTATGTGTGTGACTGTGTTGGACGCAAAACATGATTGCGATACTATCCCCTCTGGGCTCAACATGAATCATGTGTGTTACATAAGAGAGAGAGAGAGCGAGAGAAAAAGAGAAAAAGAGAGAGAGAGAGAGAGAGAGAGAGAGAGAGAGAGAGAGAGAGAGACACAGTACACTTGGGAGAGCAGTGCTCTCCCCTTGTCCATCCGCCCATCTCTCTCTCTTTCTACTCCTTCTCTTGTTTCTCACACTTACAAACACACACACATTAATTTATTTAAGGCATTAAAGAAAGAAAATCAATTAATGCTTTAAAAACATCCCAGAGCACCCCCCCCCCCACACACACACACACACACACGCACGCACACAGGCACACACAAACATTTACTTATTCATACATACACAGTCCGCCTGCTCTCTGTGGCAAGGACATTTGGCACATTTCACAAGCTGGCTATGTGTGGGGAGTGTGTGTGGGTAGTACATGTGTAGAGGTAGTGTGTGTTTGTGTGGGGGGAGGGGACTGGAATATTGGAGGGCTGGAGTGAAAGGAAAGCTGGCACAAGTGAAGGGGTTCGGCGAGTACAAGCCATCGACATTGTATTCCTTCAGAAGAAACAAAGGACACAAGCTCTATACGTCCTGTGGTGATTGATAAATACCTGTATTACCTCTGTTTACTTTAACTTCCATGTGTGAACCAAAATCCCTCCACTAGATGACAATCAGTTCAATTTTAAAACCTGATATCTCACATTCAAAGATAATAATCTAAGATCTCAGCCTGATATGAGGGCTGTTGTGGGATGATAACCAAAGCTGGCTAGCCATGCTAAAAGCTCTCAGAGGACACTAAATGTCGGGGCTGATTAAACCCTTATGACAGCAATGTGTCCACAGACAACATTTCTCTCTCCTTCACTCAATAGTGGAGGCAAACTGTTGTGACTCATTAGGGCAGTGAATGGATTCAGAGTGGGTGGGTTCGAGCACTCGGCTGCCGCACGGAAGCAGAGCAACCTGACCAACCCAAGGGTAAAGGAGACCAATTTAATCTAACTGACCTGCCAGACAAGGTAAAAATAACCTCAATCAATTTACAAGAGACGGGCAAAGATGGCGGTTTTGGTCGATGTGAATCATGTGGGAGCGGAGACAGAGAGAAAGAGTGTGTGTGTGTGTGTGCCTGTCTTACCTGATGCGTGACCGTGAGGGAGCAGGGTGAAGAGGAGAAGAAGGACAGCGGCAGCCAGCCTGTGGGCTAGAGAGGAGGAGGAGGTGGAGGAAGAAGAGGAGGAGGACAGGGCTCTCGTCTGAAACGCTAACATTCCATCGCACATCTTTTCCTCTGGCGACCAGCGAGAGTCCGCTACAGCTTAACCTGTCCAGGCCACGTAGAGAGGAAGGGATAGAGAGGGAGGGGGAGGAAGGACACGGATTACTATCAACATTCGTCGAGGATTACGTAACCAAAAGAAACACAGAGAGACAGGAAGGAATAAAAAAGGAGCTATAAATACAAGAAGAGAAACAGAGAGTGACAGAAAGGCCTTCCCGGCACGTCATCAATTAGCAGTTGGTTTAAGTGATGATAACAATAACTACATGAATGACGTGGTGTACTTCCTCTTCTCATGCGTTAGTTCCTCAAGACAGCATCCTCCTATTTAAACCACCCCCTGGAGACAGACAACAATTTCCAGCTCTCCTTTTTAAAAACCGCTAGCGGCAGCAGCAGCGATACTGGCAGCAGCAGTGACAGCGGCAGCGGCAGCGGCAGCAGCGATGAGAGTTCCTCCGATCTCCCCTCAATCCCCACTCTTGTCTCTGGCTCAAAATCTAACTAAATAAACCAGCCATTAGACTCTGCCGTAGATGATGTAACAGGGAAACAGATCCCTGCTGCTGACGAGGTAGCAGCATTAGGAGGACAGAGGCTTAAAATGTACGAGAGAGAGAGTCAGCATAAAAACAAAACAGTGATTACAACTGCAATTTTTACAAAAACCCTGTTAGTGAGTAGATGAGCTTGTCCAAAGATCTGTATTTTATTGAAATTCCATCATAAAATAAGTGAAATTTCAATAAGTTTATGACTCTGGCTTCTCCCTAGTGTCAGGCCAGTGTTGCTCACCAGAAAAACTTGAGATATTTGTTAATTTATTCGTTATTTGTTCTATATTAGTTTGTTTGTGCATTAATAAAAGCACATAAAACAGTTTTTAAGCAAAACTAGTTATTAAAGAGACATGATAAAGAGGGCACAGTATTTTACAGTTGAATGATAAACAGATGGTATTCCACGGTCTCCTCAGCTGTGATGCTAGTCTGCCATATGCTGCAGATTGTTATCTTTAATAGAGTTTGATGGACAAATTATGTAAAGATAACTACGTCAGGTGCTGCTTTCTGAAATATCTCCTGTATTATTACACCGCTCATATGGCCAAACATACTGCATAAGTTGATGATAGATGTAAAGTTTTTTTTTCTAGACAATATCAGCCAATAATATCAGTCTAATAAGTTTCTTTCTAATAAGTCTTGCACCGCTTTGTATAGATGGCAAACAATGTTTTTCTATTTATGTTTTTTTTTTCTGTTCTAAACAAAGTGTAAGTGCAGTGTAAGTGGTATCTGTGCTGTAAATGTAAAACATCTAATGTGTAAATGTAAAATAAAATGCTGTGTTCGCAGAACAGCTGGATGACCGCAGGGAAGAGCAGGAAGGAGATACAGAGTTACTGTGAGACACCTTTGAACAGCATCATTGGGATGAAAAAACACATTCATATGCACAGAGACAAAAACACCCCTATCCTCTCTCCACGATACCAACTTAACGAACTTCCTAAAAGCATTTATTGGTGGATTGGGGGGGGTACAGCAAAACATACACTATCATTACGAAAATGAGATGCAGGTGCACATAGAACTGGTTATGTTGCTTCAGAGACATTGCAATGAAGTGGCAGGAGCTGCATTTTGTGGGGAGCTAACTGGCTGGCAGGCAGCAAGAGAGGGCAGAGAGCCCATTATAGTTACACAAGGCTGCTGAGCTAATGGCTACTGTAATGGCATGGCTGCACTTAGACAGCCACAAATTTGATTGCAGATCTGCCGCATGGCCACTGGCACTGCCACATATATACCATCAGGAGCTACTGTGATGAGGAAACTAACAGTAAACAAACACAGGAGGTTGGCCGAGGTTGGGAGGGTGCATCCGCTGGATTTCATCAAGGCCAATACAGACCCTATTAAGTGGATCGGTTATCTGCCGAAAGTGACCGATCTAGATTAAATGCAATTTCTTTGTCAATGTCATTATGAAATTCAGTTTTCACAACAGACCACTAACTCCGTTGTCAGCGACACAGTAATCCCTGGCCTCATATTACTTTACATGGAAATTATCCCAGTAAGTTCCACTCATCAAGGTAAACAGATTTTAAAATTTGAAAAAAAGAAAACAATGGTATTGAATCTAATTGGTAGATACCCTAAGTTGGGGTATCGAAATTGGCATCATGAGAAACACTATGTGTATCTACCTTCTGTACCGGGGCGCTAAATATGCAAATTCAGCTTCAGCACATTTTATGCTACTGCCGGTGCGTCCACATTTGAGTGTCCTGCAGTAGGCTAGATTTCAAATTACCAAAGATCAAGATAACTTAAACTGGCAGAAAATTTCTAACAAAAACAAAGAGCAGGAACCCCTACTGCCTGTCACCTTTCTGATGTCCCCCAGAGTAGGTAGGATGGAGAGGCATACCTGCATGTGGTGAAGGCCAGTGGGAGAGAGTGACGTAAGTCAGTTTTGGCAGGACAGCTTGGTTACTGCATTGAGCCAAAGGGCAGACAGTCAAAAACACATGCAGGGGACCTGTGCCAGCCATTTGATCCATAGACACATTCTCATTTGTCCATGTTGGGATCAGAGCACTGCTGCTAAGACCTGGGTTACAGATAGGCTTTACATTAACTCGTCTTAGAAAAATCAAGGACAAACAAAAGTCAAAGGCAGGCACAATAAAATAACAAAGGCACTTGTTGGGGTGTAAACAACCTCTTGGGATGGCATTTATAATGCAGAACCGATCTACTGAAAGAGCTGAGGGGAGAGTATTGAATGACCAGTACGTTTGCAAAGTGAAAACTTAAGCAGAATTAGCTTAATTGCTTTCACACAGGAATATCTGAGAAAGGAGAAAGTAAGTAATTAACTGTGCAAAGGTATCCCACAAAATACAGCATTCCAATTAGCTGGTACAAGTTAGCCCTGAGCCTTAAAGGATTTTTTTTTGCAGATCTCTTGATGTTCTGAGTTTACGTCCATGCATTTAATTGATTAATAACACAGCAGGCAGTTTGACAGCAAAACACAGAAATACTTTGAAAGTCAACATTCTAACTCGCAACTGTGCGGGTTTCCTGTCAGATACCAACAAAGATGTTGAGCTTGACACATTACGTTTAAGAATGTGCTGCTATTTTAGACTTCAAGAGACTTAATTTCTGTTTCCTGGAACAAAGGTTTGTATCAAACCACATAAACAAACACTTCCTGCTCACAGCTGCATGAAGCCAAGTAACATCAGCCGTCTCAAATCACAGTTTAGTGCAAGTAATGACACTGGTGTATGTACAATCAAAATGATCATGTATAAATAGCTATCAGTGTCACTACAAAGTCATTCTAAATGACTGAAATTCAAGCCATTATTACAGTATGGCTACTTTCTATTATATTAGTTCCTAAGTAATGGGGTATTTGATAGAAAAGGGGAGTATATTATTAAACTGAATACACAAAGGCAATTGAAAGGAAGGTATGAATGAGTACAAAGCAATCATCTAGTGATCTAGACTGGCTTACTGAACAGATTTAATGAAAGTGTGTAAAGACATGACGTGTGAAGACATGTAACACAAAAGAGTAGAACAACTTACATTTTTCATTTTAAATAAAGCTGTGTGTCTGGGACCTAGATTTAATAATTTCAAAAGAGTGTTAGGTTCAGAAAACAAAAGTAGCCCTATATAAATTACATGAAGAATTATTGTCAGCACTGAGTGCCATACTGTTTAACTGGTCATCCCAATCAATGTGATCGCTTGTTCCAACCCAATGAGGAAACAGCATTCTTTGCAACAGGGTAATGAACGGCAGAGATCAAACCATCCAGGAAAACTGGTGTTGCCAGTTCTAGCTTACTACTATGTTCATATGGAGGAGAGGAGTATATAGTACAACCTCAAATCTCTGTCAGATTTGAGAAGAACAGCACCCTAATGAGGAAAATAGTGCCACATCCACAGCAAAGCTGCTCTGAAGCTGTCCACTTTCAAAAGCTGCGTTGAAATCAAAAATCATGCCAGGCCACCTCATAATGAAGATGCACCGTTGCCATTCATGAATTTATGAATGGCAACATATCTTTGTTATGCCTGATGTTAGTCCTATTTTTGTACATTTTAATGCTTAATCAAGAAATTTGTTTTTTCACTTAACATTGTGGTAAGATAGTAACAACAGTATTCTGAATTACTGAAATAAAACTAAAGTTAAAATGACTACTGGAGCAATTCTGATCATTTTGGTGATCAATGTGATAAAAACATATCAAAGTCATGAAGCAAAATGCCAGACATGGTGTGATTCCAGCTTCTCCAATGTGCATATTTGCTGCTTTTCTCTTTTTTACATCATTGTAAACTGAATATCTTTGGGCTTTTAACTGTTTGTCAGAAAAAGGAGCAAATTGAAGACATCACTTATGAAAATAATCAGTTGCAGCACTAATAATATTGCTAAAAAAGCTATGGTAATTATCAATTGTGTAGTTTGTGTTTCAGCACTTTACATGAAAGAGAGAAAGATAAGTTTTTAGAGCATAAATACTGTACTTGTCTGTTTAGTCTAACTTGGGGAAAAAACTATGCAACTCTCCACTTCAGACACCAGTGAGACAACCAGCCAGCCAGCAGACTGCTACTGCAGTTTTTCAGCTGCCTGGGGCTCCTGGAATGCAAAGGGAGCCAAGGAGAGCAGCAGCACAGGCATGTGTCCGGGAACAGAGAGCACTCAGTGTGCCAAAGAAACAGCCGAGAGAAGATTTCCACCCGATAGGCCCCAATGCTACTGCTGCTGGTGGAGCCCGTCTCGGCCAACGGAGGGAGCCCAGAGATGGGGCTCAGCATGGCAACACTGAAAAGACCCTTTGTTATGAAGCATTGTGTAGTGTTAAGCCCCACAGGGCCTGAGCATCCCTCTGCACTTCCTCAAGGAAGGGGACAGAAACAGACAGAAAAAGGGAAATGAGAAAAAAGGGATAAGGAAGAAAGGTAATAAGGAGAGAGAAGAAGGATGAAACAAGACAATATAAGGGGAAACACACTGAAATGAGAGAAACACTGGCATATGTTATGTTGACAATGGTGAAAGGTATGAATATCTGAGAATGGGACGGAAGCCAAACAGTGTTCCTATCTTTACTCACAAGATGTTTTCTCTAAGCCATGTTGTCAAACAGAAAACGCCTCCAAATGCTGGACCAGTATCATGAAACTCTGAATGCGGTTACACAATGTGTTCTAAATTGAGAACCATTAAAGCTGCATATTGTATATCTGCTAGTTACTCTGTGAAAGCCAGAGTGTGTACGATGTGCAAAAACTAAACAAGTTAATCCACACAATGGGAGTCAAATGACTGATTGTAACACTTAAAAAAATAAAAAATAACTCTAATCACTTCTGCATCTTTAAGTTCAAATCAAGCTATAAAAAAGTAGAACTCTATCCAGCAAAATAACCTGCAAAATACGCATCAGGTAGTGCTGATCATCTAAAATACTGTGTCAACAACTCACAGATGTGATAGGAGAACATTTTAACATACCAGGAAATAACAGAAGCAGGCACATCACCACACCGCATAAAATAACAGTCGCCACTAAAAAAAAACAAAAAAAACAAAAAACAAATCACAGACTGATTTTCCAGGGAGAAAGTGGAGCTAACTCAGTAATAACTCAGTGCAAACAGCATATTGTTTGGTCAAATTTTACAGTTGGACCATGAACACTGCACTGCTCAACAAAGTTGCATGGGTGTAGGATATTGTTCAGTGACAATGGATTTATAATTATGGGGAGAGCATGAATTTACAGCAGTGATAACTGATTTTGATAAAAAGAAAAAAAACGCCTCAGCGCGTGGGCAATATGGATAAATTACTACATCGCGGTAAATACAATATTAATATATGGTATCAGTTATTACGTGAAAATCTATTGAGAAATTGTTAATGGATAAAATACCATGACAGGATTGTCTGTGTTTGGCTAATCCAATTAATTAAACTCTGACGTATCAAGGTATTTCTTCAAGTTATTGCAAAAATCAAATTAAAATCCAATACTGCCATGAAACGGGGGAGTTACATAAAGGCTCTACCAATAGAGCTGCAACCTTAAGTCAATTAATCGATTAGTCGATTAGTCAATCAAAAGACAATTACAAGGTAACTATTTGACTAATTGATTCATCTTTTGCGTAGTTTTTCAAGAAGAAATACCAAACAGTAGATGGTTCCAGGTTCTCAAATGTGAGAATTTGCTGTTTTTCTTAGTATTACATTAAAGTATATTAAATATTTTGGGGTTTTGGACTGTTGGTCGGTCAAAAAAAGAACATTTAATGACATCACCTTGTGTTGGGCATTTTTCACTTTTTTCTGATGTTTCTCAGACCAAGTGATCAATCAGTTAATCAAGAAATCAACTGGCATATTAATCAGTAATGAAATTAACTGTTAGTTACAGCGCTACATACCACATAAAAATTGATAGCTACCAATCTATAAATGATGTGGCAAAAACGTGATAAGATGACAGATTTATCATATTCTCCACCCATATTCTCACAACAACATGCGGTTCAACAACGATTTGATGAAAACATTGGCCACAACAGCACAGGAAAACTACTTTTAAAAAAGGATCATCAGACCTGGAGACTTCCCCGACATCTCAAAATGTATGTCTGATGACAAACAAAGGCTCACGTTTGGACTTCCCTGCCCTTTTGCTGTGGCAAGTGTCACATATTTTACCCTACCCAGCCTTTTTAAAAGCAAGCGGCTCAAACTTTTCTTGGAACAAAAGCGAGGCGAGGGAGAAAGTGGTACCCCCCCCCCAAAAAAAAACAACCTCATTAATACATCCCCGCAACTGTATCAAACGTGGTCAACTGTCTTCGTAGCAGCCTTGAAGCAGAGTCACACGCTTCGACACGTGCAACTGTACTGCGAGCTATTTAAACAAAGAGTGTGGTGGGCTGCCAGCACACACACACACACACACACACACACAACGACAAAAACAAAGACAAAACCAAAGCAACCCCATTCTAACAAAGTAACATAGCTACGCATACAGTCGTTGGAGCTTTGTTTCCGTTAGTCTCATCTTTAACATAACCCAGAATAGTTCGCAAATTATGCAACGTTTGTTTTGTTTTTTGTTTGTTTGTTTTTCTTTTTCACTCTACCACAGCAAAACCTCTCGCTACGTTTACCGACTATTGTTCACATGACCAAGATGCAACAACACAGCGTCGGCGCAGCTGTTACAGACAAGACAGGAGTCACTAGCTACTAGAGCCGGCTCTCCGTTTTCCTGTATTTCCAAGCACTTCGTCAAACCGGGATACTCCCTCGGATTAAAACTTATATCCAGCTGAATACTACAGGGTAAACCCGACGGACAAAAAATACAGCATTTACCCTAACGTTAAAAGATATTAACGTCTATCACTGGTCAGGGTTAGCTTAATTAACGGCACACTTCGTAATTTGACAAACACAAAATTGACAACTCATTATTCTCCTTGGTAAGTTATTAGTTGTTGCCATAGCTTTGGCAACATTTTTTTGGGCGTTATTCATAATTATGTAATGAACAAAAACAGGCGTCGGACGGTGAGATAAAGAGAGAGCACTAGATCTCGTAGTGGCCTATCTGAGCTTAGCTTGCGAAAAAAAAAAAAAAAGACCAGACCAGACTCACCAACGTAAAGGTTACCAGCGGCGAGCCTCTCTCCTCTCTCTCGTTCACATTCGAGGCATTAACGGTTGTATAAAAGGAGACACCCAAACAAGAGGGTGGCAAGATAATACAAAAATATAATATTTTCGTCGCCTTGCTCTGTCAGTACTGCTCCGTTGTTCCTCGTCCTCGGCTCGTCAGCTCTTTATTTTTAGTGAGCGGAAACACTCGCTGCGAGGGCTCCACCAGCTGCCTCGCTCTCGCGCGGTCTCCATGGCTACCTCTTTAAAAGGGCGGGTCCAAATCTGTCAAGCGAGACCACAAGGCTCGACTTCAAAATAAAAGCACAGAATTTGCCGGGGGGAGACAAAAGGCTCCACAAAGGGCCAAATACACCAAATTCACAACAATAAAAACTATGAATGTCTTAATTACATGCTATAACTACATGCATTAGGGCGTATGTGTCATTAGAGAGCTTTCTCTATAGCCATCTACAGTTAGAGTTGTATGCAAACACCTAGGCAGCCGGGTACAAATTACATATTTTGTTGATTTGTTTAAGTGGAAATAAGTAAATACAACCCGTGCAGCACACAGACATAAAAACTGAGCCTTTATACAAATGTTAATGCTCTATAAGGTTTGAACTCATTACCTTAAAAACCTAAACAGTAGTGACATGTGCAAAAGTTTGGGCACCCTTTTAAGCATGGGGTGGAAATATTATGGTTGGCATTGATATGTGTTTCCCCTAACCATAACCTGAGCCTAACCTTCATCTTACCCCTAGCCAGTTCTGTCTTATGATGCTTAGCCTGAACCCAGCCCAACCTATGCCTAACCAGTTATCTCCGTCTACTCCCGAGCAGCGGAATCTAATGTTATCCAGATATTCTGCTTTGGGGCTGCGTGGCAGCCAGTGGCACAGGAAACATTGCGAAGATAGAGGGAAGGATGGATTCCACTGAATATCAGCCAATTCTGAATGCAAATATCCTGCAATCAGTCAAGAAACTGAAACTGAGAGGAGGCTGACTTGCCTGTGAGGTCCTCTGACTTGAACATCATTTAAAATCTGTGAGTAGATCTTAAACATGCTGTGTGTGCAAAACAGCCCAAAAAATACTTCAGTTACTTATTACTGAGTTAGTAGGTTGCCCAAACTTTTGCACATGCTGCTATCACTTTTTTTCTATTTTCTAAGTTCATGAAATAAAAAGTAAAAGTCCAACATTTGAAGAAAGGTTCATTTTAAGTGTCTCTATGGCAGGGATTGTATTTCTTTTCACTTCAAAAATCAACAAAATATGTAATTTGCCCTGAGGTGCCCCAAACGATTGTAGACTTTTTTTTTTTTTTGAATACTGTGTGATTATCTGCAGATTCTGGGCGATGAATGTCTAATAGCCAAGCTATAATAATGGAATCAAAAAAAGTGGATAAACGCCCTCCACCCTGTGATCTTGATAAGACCAAAAAAAAAAAAAAATTGATATGAACAAAAATATTTGCAACGAATCCTAACATTAAGTGCAACAAAATAAGGCAAATTTCTTTTCTAGAGTGACTATATTTATCAACTTACTTAGAGATATCCACAGACATAGAGGTCTGTGTATATTTTAATGTTTTGTGAGTGTTTTCATTTTTCATACATTGGTGTTTGCATCTTGAGCAATGTCATACAATTATTGTCTTTAAAACTTTGATCTATTTTTTTTATTCTTTTACCATGTCTGCTTCCTGGGGGGAAAAAAGCAATTGTTTGCTCATGTGATTCAAATTTTTTTTTGCTTTTTATTTCCTTTTTTATAAATATTTCTTAACGTCAGACATTGAATGCCTTGTTGGACATTTTTGGACTGTGTAAACATCAGGGACAGAGATGGAAATAAATTGCGGAATGACTGACAGTTCACACAGAGGTTTGACTGTTTCCTTTGCAAGGGTGTTCCATTTGACATGGTGTTTCTTTGTTGCTGTTGCTGCTGGAGGAAGCACTGTACATGATCACAGTGTGCAAATGAGTAAGAGCTACAGTTAAGTACTTGTGAAACCCAAAAGGTGGTCAATTCAAAACACGGATTATCTATGTGCGCGAACAGAATGAGTACATTTTGTTATATAACGTACAGTATTGTGCTGTATTTACACAGTGCACTTGCACATAAAAGATAGGCGAGAACGAGTGGGTGGAAAATTTACTTTCATTGACTCAGATGGGTAATGAAGTGAAATCTCTCATGATACCTAACCACAGTTCAACTTTCGCTGTAACCATGTGAAACATAATGCCTCACTAAGAAACATCAAAAGAGGAACTCACCTGTTGTTTAAATCCCTACCCACTTCCTGTACCCTGAGGGAGTTCATAATGTATTTGCAAACATCTCCTGTCAGAAAACTAGAGATCAGAAAAAATTTAGTCAGTCACATCATCCAGATATAGAGAGACGAAGGTCTA
Organism: Xiphias gladius; assembly: GCF_016859285.1. Lineage (NCBI taxonomy): Eukaryota > Metazoa > Chordata > Actinopteri > Istiophoriformes > Xiphiidae > Xiphias > Xiphias gladius. The sequence continues at coordinate 7,150,365 of NC_053403.1, read as the reverse complement.
TAGAAAACAGATGGGTTGTTGATCGTCTGGACCCGTGAAATACTGAGGGCAGCTGTAGCATCCAAATAAGGTTTATTTTAGAAAAATTGTTGACTAGGAAGATATACGGTAAACTGGATTTGGTTTAAATGTGAGCCTAATTTAATCCATATCATACAGTAATCTGTCCTTTATCCTCAGTGTCCAGTGCACTGTATGAAGCTCACAAGAAATGACACTCATATTAATTTTTTGGTATATTAATATTTTTACGGTAAATTAATTTGTAGTCTACAGCTTTATCATTTTTCTTTCTGCTTATAAATATTTCTAGTATTGTCCTTCCAATGCTAGTCTAACTAATAATCTCTCAGGCTCTCCCAGTGTTTACACTGTGCCAGTGCTGACATCTAGAGGATACATCGCCTTCCTACCTATATGCTCATGTTCCCGACTCTTGAGTCGATCACAATTATTTGGGAAATTAATCATGGGTGAGAGGAATAATCAAGTAATGAAATTGATTTAAATAGTACGGCTACTGTAAGAGACACGGGAACAGAGGCAGCTGATACAAACACCCCCCCCGTCTTTGGAAAGTGGTTGTGTCCAATTGTTTCTTACTGGGTAAGTGTGGCTTCTGTATTTATCGGCGCGTCGTGGTTGTACCTACAGGAATGATTTTTACTCACTTGCTGGCTGGTGGGAGATAATGTTTTAACAGTCATTAACAATATGACCCCAGATAATTATTCGCTGATTCGTTTCTCCAAGACAAAGGCAAAGGCGCTGAACACAAACACAAAAACCACACAATCAAGCTGGTAACGGCGAACTTACTTTCTTGCTAACTAGCTAGCTAGCTAATTATTCCACATCCACGGGAGGAGTTCACGCATAATGTGAGGTTCGCCCTCAGGTTTTGGTTGCTAGCTGTTTGTCGCTGGTTCTTTTTTTTTTTTTTTCATTGCGGAACAGTGGGCTGAGTTAACCGACCTCTCACCCAGTTAAACATTACCCTGTCCCTGAATGCAATCCTCTTCATCGACTGAAGAACCCCCCCCCAAAGCATTTCTCAGTTAGCTACACGAACATGTTGTCGATCACTGGCTCTATAGCATGAACAGCGATGTTTATCAAGTCTGTTTCAAACTGAACACCTTTTTTGACGACTGTGCGACTCTCATTCACCAAGTTTTAATTATCTGGGTGAAAAGTGACAAGTGACTTAACGGAGTTCAATTCGTTTGGTCTTAATGTAAACACAGAAATGTTTTTACCTGCCCTTATGTATGAAGCATGACTGTTGGTGCCACACACGCTGGTTTGACTATTTCTGAAACTGCTGATCTCCAGGGATTCTCACGCACGACAGTCATTAAAAGTTTACTCGAAAGGGTGCCAAAAAAAAAAAGAAAAGAAGCCATCCAGTGATTAGAAGTTCTATAGACGTAAAAGCCTTGTGGATATCAGAGGTCAAAGGAGAATGGCCAGACCGGTTGGAGCTCAAGTACGGTAACTCGGATAACCACTCTTTACACCTGCCGTGGGCAGAAAAGCATCTCAGGGTGAACAACGCGTCAAACCTTGAGGAGGAGGATGAGCTACAACGGCAGACCAACACGTCGAGTTCCACTCCTGTCAGCCAAGAACCGAAATCTGAGGCTGCGGTGGGCACAGGCTCCCCAAAGCTGGACAGTTGACGACTGGAAAAACGTAGCCTGGTCTGATGAATCTGGATTTCTGCTCAGGCGGCACATGGCAGGGGCAGAATTTGGTGTCAACAGCATGAATCCACGAACCCAACCTGCCTTGTGTTAACAGTTCAGACTGGTGGTTTTGGTGAAATGTTGTAGGGAAGGTTTTCACTGCACTTTTTGGGCTCTTTAATACCAACGACTCATCGTTTGATTGCTACAGTCTATGTGAGTACTGTTGCTGACCATGTGCATCCCTTTGTGGCCACAATTAACCATCTTCTAATGGCTACGTCCAGAAGGATAATGCACCATGTCACAAAGCAAAACTCGTCTCAAACTGGTTTCATGAACATGACAATGAGTTTAGTGAGCTTCAGTGGCCTCCCCAGTCACCAGATCTGAATCCAGTAGAACACCTCTGGGATGTGGCAGAACGGGAGATTGGCAGCATGAATGCGCAGCTGACAAATCAGCAGACATTATGTGATGCAGTCATGACAACATGGAGCAGAATCTCAAAGGAATGTTTCCGACATCTTGTGGAATCAAACCCACGAAGAACTGAGGCTGTTTTGAGAGCAATGGGAGGCCCTGTCCAGTATTAGAGTGATGTTCCCAATAAAGGGCTCAGCGAGTTTATAATGCTGGTGTACTTGGTTCCTGGTTGCATTTAGTGATGGAACTTTTAAACACAATACAGAAAACCCAGGTTTTCAGTTAACAGTGCAATGTCTCCCACTAAGTCAAGTGGCCAAGCTGTCATGTTGAATGAGTATAGTTTTGGTTCAGTTATGAATGTGTGAAAATATTGGTTGTTAAAAATTTTAATGCAGGTTTTGTGGCATGTGAGATGGCTTACTGAAATTCTATACATTATTTTTTTTTACTTTAATTTGCACAACAATAACTGTGCAGCATCAAAGAAATGTATAAATATTCCAATTAGAAGATTATTGAAGATTTCTGAAAATTCACACACAACAAAGTTTCTCAGTAACATTATATTGAGACTGCTCGGTATATGTTTTTAATGAATAAGCTGATATTCAGTAGCGCTTGCGAATGATATGATATTCATTTAATTCTTGATTGTCTTGACAGGTGCAGTGACATTAGAGCTGTACCAACAAGATTAAAATAAAGGCCCGAATAAAGGGAAAGGACATTCAGGCCATTACGGTGAGTCATTGTTCCCATGTTGAAGAACTGAAATGGCTTACTCACAGGTCCGGCTGAAAATTCTCCCCAGCGTTCGTTGTCTCTTTGATAAACTGGTGCAGGTAAAAGTAGAGGGACTTGCTCCTTTCAAACCAGTAGAACTAAGGTCCAGATTGGTCGACGACAGAGGGGTGATTTTCAAGGCCTCTGCCCTGTACAAAGCGGACGCGGCGGGCCAGGTGGACGTTTGTCGTGCACCTTCTCTGGGAGGAAGTTACACCGGGGTGGAGCCCATGGGTTTGTTTTGGGCCATGGCACCAGACACTCCGCACAGCAAATTCCTGAAGAAGAATGTGCTCAGCCCAACGCTGGTGGAGATAGCGGCACTGAGTGGGGAGACTGGTGAGCTGTTAATCTCCGAAACGAACGAGAGAGGATACATGACAGAGGGGATGAAGAGAATACCTGTGCAAGAGGGCAGAATAGTAGGAGTCCTCTTCATACCGCCAGGTTAGTTGTGTTTAACTTGAGGGAGAGTTGAGAAATATACATAAAGATTAGAACAGTGTTGGTATTTAACTCACTGTTCCTTTCCATTTTTTTTTTTTTTTTCTTCTTTAGGGAAGGGTCCATTCCCTGGAATTGTGGATTTGTACACTTTAGGTGGAGGTCTTACTGAACCCAGAGCCTGCCTCCTGGCGAGTAAAGGTTTTGTCGTTCTGGCACTGGCCTATTATGGCTACCGGAATTTACCGAAGAACCCTAAAAACCTGGATTTGGAGTACTTTGAAGAGGCCGTAACATACCTGAGGAGACGGCCAGAGGTTAGTGCTGAAGATTAAAACAGTAAAAAATAATCATACTCATAATCTCAGAATCTCCGCTTTATCCTCCTTGTGTGATATTTACTTTGCTGTTTTATCGTGAAAACAGTGTCCAATTAATTCATAACAAATAAAGTGAGAGTGCATCAGAGATATAGTGCATGCTAATATTTGTGCTTGCTGTGTCAATGCTGCCATCTACTGGCTTCTGATGACACAAGCCAATGGCTGTGACAGAGACTGACTAGTTTTTAGATGAAACCATTAATTGATTAATTGGGAAAGTAAATGGCAGATTAATAGATAATGAAAACAGTTGTTAGTCGCAACCCTCTTTTGTGTAAGCTCCGGTTTTTGGATAGAACTGAGGCATGGTTGTTATTTGTTGATCAAAAACATATTTCATCACATCTTATGAAATAGGACTAGATAGCAGGGGTCCACCCGCTCATTAACACAACACCTCTCTGTACAGGTCAAAGGTCCTGGGATCGGCATCATATCAATCTCTCATAGCGTAGCTTTGGCTTTGTCGATGTCATCTTTCTTCTCAGGGATCTCGGCAACCGTCTGTATCAATGGCTGCAGTGCGAACACTGTGATTCCTCTACACTACAAGGACATTGTGTTTCCTCCACTCCCACCTGTCATAAAGAAAGTTAAAATCACAGACTCTGGGCTTTTAGATGTACGCGATGCCTTAGCAGACCCTACGCTGGAAAAGAACAGAGCGTCTTTGATTCCAATTGAAGGTGCCAGATGCCAGTTCCTGTTTGCTGTTTCTGAAGATGACCACAACTGGAACAGCGCTTTATTCGCAGAACAGGCTGCTGCAACACTGAGAAGTCAAGGCAAAGAATCGTTTCGGGTGGTTACGTATCCTAAAGCTGGACACTTTCTGGAGGTCCCTCACATGCCTTATTGTCCGTCTGCCTTTCATGCAGCAGTGGGGAGAGCTGTGGTGTTTGGTGGGGAGCCAAAAGCCCACTCTGAGGCTCAGCTGGACCTGTGGGAAAGAGTCCAGGAGTTCTTCAAGAGCCACTTGGACAACAAGGGCACTTGTTAGCAAGCAGTATTGCATCAAGTGTGTCAAGCATCTCCGGAATGGCTGCCCCTAGCTATGCCTAGGCTTGTTTTGAATTTCTAATGAATTAATTTGTCAAAGGGGTATTAAATGATACTTCTTGAGCATTCCTGTTTTGAAACTTGTGATTTGTGTCTTTCCCAGACTTGAAACAAACAAATCACAGTGGGATGCCAGTTTTTGTTTTTTTGTTTTGTTTTTTCCATATGCTTCAATGTGGATGTGTGTCCACGGATTGCAAGGCCCAAACGTTAAAATGCCTTTTTCACAGCCGGTATTTAGACTTTTCCCTTTAAGCATTCCACTAAGGCATCCCACTGACACATCTGAACGGATTGCAGCCAAAAATCACCATTTTGCTTTTCCTACAATGACCTGACAAAATGTCTGCGGTGAAGGAGACCTATATACCCCAGGCTGTGAAATGCCTCAGAATATGAGTATCATATTGTGTGGTTGGATACTATCATTAATCATCAGAGATAACTTAAGATCTCTGCATATAACGCTCCTTGCCGCCGTGTCAAATGCAGTATTATCATACTGAATTCGCAGTGTTTGCCTTGCGGCCGGAAATAGGGTGGCTAATAATTCAATTTTATATTTTTCTGACTTTGATTGGTATCAGATCGTGATGATATTGTCATATTGTGTTGCTGTTTTACGAAATTAGAGTGAACAAATGAAAAAATTCCAAGAATAGTGGAATTAAAATCTCATAAAATGAGGGATCATGTCGTGTTCAGCATAACAGTGGAGCACAGTTCACCACACTGAACATTAATGTGATTTTTTTTAAACATTGAATCGTGATACATCGATATCGAAAAAATATTAAAATGATAAAAGTAGATTGGCTTTATCCACATTGCCTAGCTCTAAGTATGAAATGAAAACACTGCATTTTAACTTAAGAAGATACTTTATTTTGGTTAATATCGTTATATCACTGCTGTTCGAGGTTTGGAAATCTTACATATAAGAGAAACAACTAAGAGGATTGTAATAAAAAAAAACAAGAATGTGTTCTTACACCAAGCTGAGCGGCAATTGCATCATCTCGTCGTCTCAGCCCGTAATTGTAAAAACCCTCTCCTCCACCAAGTCTCCCAGGATCTACTCCATTAACGTGAATTATCGTTTGTGCAAAAAAAAAAAAAAACAACAACGATGGCATCTAGTGGCAGCTCGGCCCTGCTGCGACTGTCCCTGGCGTTCCTCACGCGCTGCGCTGCCCCGCGCGCCGCGGTGTGAAACGGGACCGGAGGAGAACGTCGGTGATGAAAGAGCGTGAAACCCGAGGCGGTCGTCTGGAGTGACAGTAACCCCACCATGGCGGCTTTAACCCCTTGTTAACGTTAAGCAAAAACAAAAAAAAAAACCCTTTACTTTGATGGTGTAAAGCTTCCCTCTTGGGGATTTCGTGACCAATATGTGACCCGCCCCAAAGAAGGGAGCCCGACGGTGAAGTCGGAGACGAAAGACGCTGACACCCCCCCCCAACCCCCCGCATCCGTCCTTTATGAACGCAGTCTCGCACAGACTCTGGCGTGGACGTCTTTGCGGGTCACGCCGGGGAGGAAAAAAAAAAAAAGAAGACTTCTGATTCGTTGATTCAATTGTCCACTTTGTCTAAAAAAAGATGTCACATGCGTCTCACTAAACCGAACAGGAGCGCTTAAAAATGGAAGCACAGGAAACGGGAGTTTGACGCTCGCGTTGCATGATCGTAAAAACAGATTTAAAGATTTTCAGTTTCAGCTTGTTTTCAGAGTGGAGGTTTATTTTATAACGTTCCCACAGATATTTAAAAAAAAAAAAACCCACCAAACAACAACTGTAATTAGTCTCTGAGCCCCGTCGTTCTTTCATTCTTACGCTCGCACCCATCGATCTTGTGGGTGAAACACTGGAGGGGGGGGGGGGGGGTCCACCTGGAGTGCACGACGGAGACTACAATGGACTCGGTGTTATGGACCGACACATAGGGGGTTGACCATAGGACGCGGTTTTGCATTATTGAGGTATGCCCTCGCCTATTTTGGGTGTTTTCAGCGAACCAGAGGGGAATGTCACAAGCTCCCGTGAGAGCGCAGGCTGAACGAGACAACAGCGGCGGAGTCTTGTGAAAGGAGACCACCAGGTAGACTCAAGTTGTACCTCATTTTAAACCCCCCCCCGAGAATTTAACCACCTTTCTCACCAACATAGTGATGTTTTTCACTTGCTTTAAAAATGTCTAACTTTTAGACTGATGTAAGGTCGTTCATTTAAAAAAAGAAAAGAAAAGAAAAACATACTTTCTCAAAGTATAGCAGATCGATCTCCTTATGGATGACGATGACGACCTACGTGAAGTTGGCCCTTATTCACCGTTACTGATCGGCGTGCGACCCGGGCTCCACACCGCTCGTCATTCATAAGATTCGGTGGAGTTTTTTTTTCCTCGTTGCTCCTGGGAAGAGGAGGGGCTCCCCTTCTTCCGCTCCCGCACCTCACGCTGTGAGACGCTCACTTGCGCGCTGCCCACGCCAGCCGGTCTAGCGATAAACGGCCCCAGACAGTGCGGCCGGCAGCGGGAGCCGGAGCCGGAGCCAGAGCCGGAGCCAGAGCCGGAGCCAGAGCCAGAGTCAGCCACGATACTGTTTTCTGGACGACGAGAGGCGATGGTCGCGTCTTCTCGCTGCCGCAGGCTTCGTTCCCGGAACGGACACTTCGCGAGCCGGTGCGGCTTCGGGTGCGCTGGGCGTCCGAGGGTAGCGTCCAGCCCACCTCTCGCTGCGCACGGATTTCCGTGGCTCTGAGTGATTTCCACCGTGCGGCCGCGTTGACAGATGATGGAGCCTCCAGCCCAGGCTGATCATTTTCCCTGTGCCGTTATGTATGAGTGTGACACCATGTTTTTTCCTAATTTACCAGACATATTTACTGACAAAACATCATCTCGTTGCAGGCAGCGGGGCGCATTGCCTACCCGTGCCCGTCTCACATCTCCATTGACATCCGCTCTGCAAATAATCTGTGATCTGTAGATTTTTTTTTTTCCTTCCGTTTTTTGCAAGGCATCATCACCATCATCATCATCATCCTCATCCTCATCACCCCCACAAGCAGTACATCAGTCCAGAGATGCCCCTTCGGTGTTGGCTGCTGACGTCCCGCCAGCCCTCTTAACAACCGTCGGGATCTCGGGGGGGGGGCTGAACCGACATGGATGGTGAGAGCCGGGCTGCGACGGTCGGCGACGGCGCAGCCAATTTCACAGCAGCCCACCTCTGGCTGGATGTCCTGAACGCTTCGAGCCCGCCGACCCGGTGGGGCGGCAGCCCGTCCGCCGAGGAGACCGGGCTGGACGAGCAGCAGCGCCTCGTCCGAGAGCAAGCCTACCGGGACTTCACCACCACCATCCAGGTTCTCATCCTCATAGGTTCGCTGCTCGGTAAGTCTGCTCCGCGCACACAAACACACAGTGCATGTTCCACACGCAGGCCCCAAATGCCACAAACCCCTGCGAACTCTGACGGCCAAAACATTTCCATTAATCTGCGTGAAAACATCGCGCATTCTTACGGGACTGCTTTATTGAAACGTTCACACTCCTCGTGATTCCACGAGCCCCAGCTGTTTGTTTCCCCAAGGTTACGAGGACATCCGCTGTGGCAGAATACTAAAAATATCCCAGGAAATTTGCGACAGCAAACAAGTCTTCCAGAAGTAACTAAGTCATCAATGCCCTAAAAGCCAAAGATGGGGTCTTTGTAATGGTCCTGGTTGATGCAAAATGTCAAACGATGGTCACTGCATATAAACACAGGATTGGATAGAACAATTTTTAGGCCATCTCTCTTTTCCTCTCAATAGCCAAATGCCCGTGGGCCTGTTTTTCTTACACACAAGAGACATAAGTAAATGGCTGTTTTGCATTTTCCACAAAGGCGGCAAAAGGAACCAGTGTCAGGGAACGAAAGGATCTGACGTTATAGGCTATTGATAAAAACACAAACAGCGCTATGTATTTTTGCCTCTGTTTTTCTGGCATTTTCTGTTCAAACCACTGGTGACTTGTAACTGCAGCCAACTACTGCCCAAAGCCTGCCCATTAGTGTTACTCAAGACTGTTGCAATGCCAACATACCGAACCCCTTAATCATTTAAACTGAAAAATATCGAGGTGTCATGTCTCCAAATGCTTTATAGGTCACCGTGTCACTGTTGTCAATGTCCAAGACTTTACATGACATTAGGAGGCAGGGTATTTCTCAGGATGGAACCGGACAGGTTATGCTTTGTTTTTTGTTTTTGTTTTTTTAGTTTTTTTTTTTACCTTGATGTGCCCACTGCAGCTGGAAATACTCCCTCTGATGATGCTTACATGATCCGGACTGTAACTGGACTCAACACTCAACTCCCTTCTGTCATTTTGAAATTATAGACAAGTCAAGACACCCACCGGTTCTTTGGTAACTTTAAAACTTTGCCGTTAACAGCCCCCCCCTTACTGTAGCCCTGCGGCTGTCCATAGGGATGCACTTTGGAGTAAAATAGGGAAGCCTTTATACTTAAGCTTGGGTGGCTTAGGATATTGGTGCACTCCACCATTCAAGGAAAAAGCATACATATATACTGCACACAAAGAGTCTTTAACTGCATCCTATGAGCTCGACATTATTTTAAAGTTACGCTTGGCTGGTAAAAGCATATTTCCGTGCCAGAGATTCTTGGCCGCTGAAGTCAGGCTAGTCAGTTTAGCACTACACTGGTCACAAGTTGGCCTGAACCAAGAACTGTATGATTACTTAACTGGAAGCCACGTCCAAGCGCTTGTCCTTCACTTCAGAAACGTGTGCCTGTGTGTTGTCTGTCTGTCTCTGTGCGATTTTGTGTACATAGTTCAGTTAATTTGAAGAATCTGTGCTGGCTCGGGGAAAAGTACTATTCCTGCTGGTGCCAGAAGAAGCACGGGCTGCTGCTGCTGCTGATGATGACGAGAGTGAGGAAGGAGCCGTGCGAACCGTGCATGGATCTCACATGGTCCCGGCTTTTTGACATCCTCTCCATCATACTGGCAGCCGGGAACATAATTCTCCTGCCTAATGAGCACAGTGTATGAATGTGTTATTTGTCATGAATGTGGCCGTAATATCCTGCCTCGTCGCTGCACAAAACACACTCGGCCACGACAAGTAGTGCTGTTTGACAAAGTATGGAGTCCGTGAGAGGCTGGACTTTGTGCCGCTTGCACAAAGAGTTCGCTACGATGAAATCCGGTGAAACCGTCACCAAAACTGGCAAAAAATGACTAATGCGCCGACTTAATACCAACTCTTGCTGTGCAGCGCAATGCGGCAGGGTCGGGGAAGCATGACAAAAATGCTTATTTTTTCGCTATACGTTGTGTATATGGCTCGGCAAACATCTAATACACCTATTTTCTCTTCAGATGACCCCATTTACAGGAACCCAAGAATGTAGAATAAATAAGAAATCCAGCACATTACGTTCCAAGAAGGCTGCTATCTTAAAGGCAGAGCTTTCTGCAGTGCGTAACTGGAACACCGGACAACAACAAGGGAAATGTAGTAAATGGGAGCACGTAAAAAACACAGGCATGATCCTTGAATGCTGAAGCAAAGGTTGCCCTCTGCCAATAAAATAATTGTGTCGACTGAAAAGATTGAACTTTAAATTTCCAGTGACACAGAGTGCACGACGGTTGCTTCTGGAATCGTCAGGCAATATTGTCGCCGAATAAATAAAAAATAAAATGCATCAGATAACTGAATCGGTGTTAGGATCCGTCACTATTATAACAACCATTGTAAAGCTGAATTGGAGACAGCAGTCGTTTCACTCCACCTATACAGCAAAAAGCAACAAAACAAAAAAAAAACAAAAAAAAAAAAGCAGTTTCATTAGCAGGCAACTCTCGACCTGACTATGAATAAATAAGTAACCCAGAGAGTAAAACAATGAATAATAAAAACTATGATGGTCTTTTGGGTTTAGATTTTCAAAAATGTGTGTTCCCAATTCTCAAGCCACTTTTTAGGATATCAAAAACATTTTCGTCCTATGTTAAAAGCCAGGATATATATATATTTTTTGATATGCAGACTGTACTTATTATCGGGGATGCACAAGAGATGTTGGTTCCATCATGTAGGCGCCTTTGTTGTCCTGATGGGGGTGTGATTGAATTGCTTTCCGTCTCCAAAAGGAAATCGTTGTGAGCCGCAGAAAAGTGCCAGCGGTTTTCTCTCGTGGATATATATGCGTCGTCAAAGGGTGCAAAGAGTCCAAATCTTTGATACGGTATACCTTCGGTGGATGCGGCCAGAGTTCACGTGCGTTAAACATCTCCACAGATCAAGCATGATGCCTGATGCTTGGACGTGGAAAAGGAGTTACAGGCTATAACTAAATGCTTTGTGTGCCTCTTCTTCACCGCCCTCCCTTGTCCTTGACACACAGAGAGATACGCAGAGGTGAAGAGAGGCTGTGACCCCATGTTGTTCAAACCACACACTCACATTAAAGGTCTCACTCTGGCAACAACCAGTGTATGTGGTTGGCAGGATTGTTAGTATTTGCACTTTGTACTGGTGTAATCCTCTTAATATACAGTTTTATGTAACTTTAAGATGGGAGAGTCTTGATATTCTATACTGTCTGACGGTATTATTCTTCACTGAAGCGTTGTGAGGTTTACGCTGAGTGAAATATTCGGACCCATGACTCCAGGTTTTTCTTTTCACCGGCTGCACTGTTAAATCAAATTGTTTGATAGAGGTTTTCCACAACTCAGCCCAATACTGCATATCTGGTGTCTTTGGAAACATCTGGATCTTCACTAGCTTTTTAAGTAAAGTTCTGTGGGCAGCACAAGTTTATAAAGGATTGGCCCATGGCAGGTCAGTGATCTTTATTAACTTAAGCCATCCAGGTCCTACTGTATGAAACACTAATGCTCATATAGGTTGCTTTGTACTTGTATTTTGTCTTTCAGGTATGAGGACATGTTGCTAATTGTGTCATTTGAATAATTATAGATTGAAATCAGTCTCTAATTTCCCCCCTTGTCCTCCTCCCTCAGGTTAGGGTAAAAAACACACATTTACTCTTACCTGTACTTCAAACTCTACCCATAAACAGAGACAACGCACAGAAGTACTGGGCAAACGGACGAGCTGTTTGTCAAGATTTGTCAAGAAATCGTTCCAGCGCTTGACGCCCCTTAAGCCGCAAGTTGTCCTTTTCACTTTTCTGTTTGTGCAGAGATAAAACAAACAAAATGCAACTGGTTAATTAAAACGCTTAAGAGGTGGTTGATAGGGGGGGTTTTGAACTGTTTCCCCTGCCTGTAGCAGTCTAGATCTTTTCATCTAATTCTCGGAAAGAAAGCAAATGAGCTTATTTCCAAAAATGTTGAACTATTCTTTTAAGTTTATAACATCCCGACTAATAAGCAGAGCCTATTATCTGTTTTGTCTGGTAAAGTACAGATCAAAGTTTGACTGTAAATCTGATTAATGTGCCACAGTGTGCATAGCACTCGCTAATATTGCCAACAACTGTAATCAGGTCTGTGAGGAATTACGTGAATTATGTGGCTATCTGGCTCTCTATTCCTCCGTGGGTTACCATTGATAAAGAAGTCCATCACCGAAGCTAAAATAATTATACCACCACAGGGATGCAACTGGGAAGGTGTTAAACGTGTTAATGATGTTTCACACTTGAAATTTTAACAGCACATGCTACTATATTTAGACGCCTGGATGAGTCTTGTTCCTGGAGGCCCTCACCGATAACAGCAGCTTATTAACACCAGTCCGGAGAGGACACAACTTACTCTCATGTGCAAGAAGCAGACAAATTAAGGCTTTTTATTTTTTTTTTTTTAAGTCTTGTGGGTTGTTTTTTTTTCATGTTGCTACCTACATTTGCACTGCCATTTGATAAAGGGAAAAAGCAATCATGTTTAGTGTTTGCTCTTTCTCCCCATTGGCTACCGTGAGCATGGTTGCCAAGGTGTTCCTCAAGTGCCAGGTGAGTATTTCAGGCACAAAGGGACAAAGTGATTTTACAGACTATAAAAAAAGTAGAGGTCCAAATGTTGTCTGCATGAAGACACTTAAAAGGACACATGTTTTATTAGTTAGTCACAGTTATGCCTTTGTTTGTGAAAACACTTTGTCTTAAAAACTGCTGCACAAATACCTTTATTTTTATAGATATTCTTAAAAACCATTTACATTCTTAGTTATGTAATGTTTGCCTAGACTTGGGGCTTTTATCACAATTACATGTAGGATTATCAACCAATATTGCTTATATAGGATAGGATAAAATGTCTCACAACTGAATACCTTACTTGTTAAGTGGTACCTGAAAGACATTAACAAACTCCCTTTTTCATCCTGCTTCTTTTTTAGGTGGAGATTCTATAAAATGTGTTTAACAGAACATGTTTTTTTTCTAATATTAAATTTTGTTTTGAAAAATTCGCTTTTAGACTGTCCACGGAGGAAAAACGGCAACACTGGTTGCTTGTTCAAATGCCTAAAATTGGTTTTAGTTCAGCTCCAACACAGACCTGCAGTTAACATTGGCTTTTTAGCCATGGCAGAGAAGCGTGGCTCTAGGGATGCCAATGGTGGCCGGTCGGTTGGTCCGCCACTTTGATCCAGACTGAGCTATCTCAACAACTTTCGGTTGGATTGACATGAAATTTTTTACACATTTTTTATAAACATTTTTACATCACCACGAACACCATCTTCGGGTCAAAATTTCATTTTGGTTTTTCTGACCAAATACCTGCAAAAAATATTGACATTCCCATCAACAATAGCTGCACTTTGTGTTTAGCAAATGTTAACATGCTAACATGCTAAACTAAGATGGTGAACATGGTGGACTTTGTACCTGCTTAGCGTCTGCATGTTAGTATTATCATTGTGACCATGTTGGCATGTTGTTGTTGGCATTTTAGCTCCACTGTGCCTGAGGACAGACTCACACAGCCGCTACCATGGCTTTAGACTATTTTCCTATCCTTAACTAAGTACTTTAGTTGACTTACTCTAAGCAAACCTACATAAGCATACCCTTTTTTCTTTCTTTCTTCCTGCAAGTATTGTCAAAATGTTGTCACAGATTGTAATCTAGGGTTTTGCAGCATAGTCCAATATTAATGTTTGTGTCGGACAATAGGGTTGAAATGACTGATGTTTACATTCTCCTGACAAGGATCCAGTGACCATGCAAATTAGGACTTTCGTTGCGCAGAAGCCAAGACGGAAGTGGCATCGCTTTGTTGTAGTGCTGGAAAACCTCTAGGAGGGATACTAGGGTAGATGCATAGGCATAAAAAGCCTGTTTGACACAGGAGACTGCTCTCTGCATTTGTTTTCTATCAACAGCCTAATTCTAGTTTCTTTTAACTACAACTGTGGTCTTTCCCCAACCATAACCAAGTAGTTTTTGTGCTTGAGCCTGTTCAAAACTAAACAATGGTGGAGATTTCTACAAAAGCAGTCACATGAATCATTGCAGTAACAGTTAAAAGGGAGACCAGGTTAGAAAACAGTAATATGAATATAATACTTTTTTTTCTTATTATTACAGACTGAAAAGGCGTTGGCTTGTCAACAGCCTTAATCAACAGCCCCAATAAACAGAAGTTACAACGTCTGTACATGTAGGAATCTAAATACATATTTGCCACAAAAATCCCCTTTTATGTGATGCTGTGTGGTAAACAATGTGTATTTGTGCTAATTTCATTAACCCATGTGAGTCAGCTCCACAGAAAGCAGAGGCTGTTCGTACATCATCATTAATTACCTTTACATTAGGGTTTCCCAAACATACTCTGTGGTGTTCTGTCAGTATTACCAAAATCCTGCACTGGTAGAAGCTAGCAGGAAAAGCAATACCCTTGTCTCCTTAAGAGCAGCTTCTTCCAGCTCCATCTAAAACCTCTCAGATTTCAACAGCATAATACATGATAATTGATTGTTATATCTAACCTTGCCCAAAGTTTCTTTCAGGACCATTGCATGTTTTTCTTGCACACCAATAAATGGCGAGTGGTGTTTTTCTCAGACTGACTGTGCCCTGTTTTGGAACATTGACAGACATAAGAACCTCAGGAAAAAAATAAAACAGTGTTCCTCAGCAGAGAACATCTTGCTCTGTGTCGCACAATGAGAGCACAGCTAACACTCTGTGGGTAATTACATTTGGAGAGGCTGGTATCACACATGTCTCTGTGTGACCTGACATCAGTCAGCGCACCACAGGGAGTACAAACTTCACCTTTTTAAACCTAATTAACAATCATTACTGTCTCGTCGCTCCAAATTATGGAGGGACTCTAACATGAAAATGGCACAGTTCCCTTGCTTGCACTTGATCGTATGCTGTCTCACTCGGTTCGGGTTTAATTGATTTCCCCTCCCTGCAAAGAGCTCCTTGCGATTTCTATCTTCAGTAGCTTATAGTTAAGGCTACACCTTAACTATAAGCTTTAACTGTACACCTGCTTATTCATGCAGTTGTCCAATCAGCCAGTCACGTCAACATGGACCCGTATCTCAAAGGAATGTTTTGAACATCTTGTGGAATCCAGGCCACGAAGAATTGAGGCTGTTTTGAGAGCAAAGGGAGGCCCTACCCAGTATTAGTATGGTGTTCCTAATGAAGTGCTGGGTGAGTGTACGTTGATCACTTGTATGCAACTATGCAGCACATAATCAAATATTTCTTACCACTGTTTTTAAATTGTGTCAGATCGACCTTCTCAAAACTACCATTTTAAACACAACGATCCTTATCTGTAATTTTAAAACATATCACATGGGATCTGTTATAGCAGAGTGGAAGGTTTTCCCATGAAGAGATTCCTGAATGAGTGCTATACCCTGCAATCAGGTCTTTGCAAGTGGCAGGAGTACATGTTGTCCCTCATGTACGATTCTCAGTTCTTTTACCAAACAATACCTGGATATTTTAAAGGAGCAAATCTGTTCGAAGTGGCTGTGATCTGGATTTTATATTACCATGGGTCTGAAACTTGTAGCATTTCCTCCTGTAAGCAGACACTGATCACCACAGTTCACAGTATAAATGAAGTCTTTATGCATATAGACAAAAATGATTGTCTGCACGTGTGAACGATCATTTCCAGGTGTGATTTCCCCCTGAATTTTTATATTATTGACTACAAAGTATTGTGTCTGAATATTAAGCCACACTGAGCATGAATTACCTGGGTTGTCTTGCCTCGCTATGTTTCACAAAAAGCAGTTTTTTAAACTACATATTATGTAGTTAAAGCTTTACTTCTCACTCCTTGGTCCATGCAATCATTTCATTCCTTAATTTATTCAATCGCAGTCTCTGTGCTGGATGGAAGTCAGGAAAACGTGGTGGCTAAATCATCTATCCATTTGTGCTAACTCGTTGATTAGACAGTCGGTCAGCC
Organism: Xiphias gladius; assembly: GCF_016859285.1. Lineage (NCBI taxonomy): Eukaryota > Metazoa > Chordata > Actinopteri > Istiophoriformes > Xiphiidae > Xiphias > Xiphias gladius. Next base: position 7,134,129 of record NC_053403.1, on the reverse strand, counting down.
TTCTTTCGTAACAATTGGCACGACCCAACTGCTGATATTGGAGTGCCTGGAGGATACCTAAACAAATATGAGCGGAGGATACAGCTAAATCTGGGGGCTCAACCTCTATAAAAAATTTTGTAGTATTTTACTAGTGTTCAGAGAGGTTACCCCCAACTTTGAAGGATTTCCTCATTTAGTTACATTCGGTTGGACAAGTCACAACGATGACAGTAGAATTCAGGTGGCAAAAATAACGGCATCAATATTTCTGAAAGTGTAATTTTTTGTCCTTTTACAAGAATCAAAGCCTCAAAATAAACCAAGGGCAAACAGCAGTCTGGACCGTGCTGCCAAGAAATCTTTTTGGGTACATGCCATCCTACCAGGTTATTAACAGTCTGTCCAATAAAAAAAAAAAAAAGCCTTTTAGTTTATGTTGGATGTCATAAGAAAACAGGTCATAAAAACCTAAAATAAAAAAAAAATAAAACTACCCACATACACACACAAAGACGCAACCAGCTAAACTTTTCATCTATGACGTTTTGAAATCAGAACAAACTGTTTGTCTGATCTTATTCTAAAGCTCTTCACCTTTCTCCACACAGGAAATGCCACAGTGTTGTGGTGCACGTGCTGCACAAACGTCTTCAAATCCGTCACCAATCGCTTCATCAAGAACCTGGCGTGCTCGGGTATCTGTGCCGGCCTGGTGTGCGTTCCCTTCGACATGGCACTCGGAGCCAGCCCTCGCTGCTGCTGGTGGCTTCACACTCTGCTGCTCTGCAAGGTCATCAAGTTCCTCCATAAACTCTTCTGCTCCGTGACTGTACTCAGTTTCAGTGCCATCGCACTCGACAGGTCAGTTCAAAAAACAATGTTTGACATAAAATCCCTTTTTTAATTTAGACACATAGCTAAAGTAGGCAGAGATAATAAAATTTTTGGTCCTAGATAATTGCGGGTCTTACTTGAAATTAAAATCCAAGCATCTTACAGAAAAAAGGTAAAACCCAAAGGAGCACTCTGTCCCAGAGTAGGATGAGTGATGTTTTGTTTATTTGCTCACTTCAGCTCTGCCACCGACTTTGAAATATGTTTTTCAAAAGGCTAGTGGGCACATCCCACTCACTTCACAGGATTTGGAAGTGCCACTTGAGAGAAGTGGATGATTTAAACTGATTTGCTCATCAGTTTATCAACACATTGCGTGGCTGAGTCAGCTGAAGCAATCCTCCTGAAACTGGACGCTCGGGAGCACAAATATCTGGGCAGCACAAGTGGAGCAACATCAAACAGGGACCAAACTCTGGAAGAGTTTATGTCTTTTCCAGTCTCCACCCACACCCTGTGGTGTGGATAAGAGGGGGTAAGGGATTTCGACTGATGGAGCATGTGTATGCCATGCCGAGAGGCCGTGTCCCAGACCTCCCTGCAGTGCTAAAAGCTGCCAACAAAAGCAGCCTGAGATGGCTTCTGCTGCCCACATAAAGCTTCACGCTTTTAAAAGCAATGCTGATCATGCCCTTACTTATTTGGAAGCAAGTTTTACCTCACCTAAACATTTTTCATTGTGTTTGTAGCTCTCTCAGCCAATTTAAACCTTTCTTTAGCAGTATTTTTGTAATACTACCAATAATGAAATCAGTAATTCTCCAAGTACTGTTGCTATTTCTATTGCCCCACCTACCTGGGCTACATGGTCTAAATGTTCAAAGTCTGGAGAAACCCTTTTCGTTTCTTATTATAATATTTCCCTAAAATCAGTGACATTTCTGAATGTTTAGTGTAAAACATTTCTGAATCTGTCTTATAAATCACTACATGTGTTGTCATTAAATGTAAACTTGTCACAAAACCCACCCTCACTGCTATCTGTTGTTAGTTGCCCTGCCTGCTACTACTTCTGCTACAGGCATCGCCATGTCAATCCAGCTGTCAGTCTATATGATTCAGTATTCCTCAACAAAAGTACAAAATGTAAAAATATTAGCCACTTTTAGCTACTAGTAACGAAGAAAGTAACACTAAAGAGAACAGAATCACTTAACATTGTTGTAGAGACGTGGTCACACCAGAAATGGGAACAGCGAAATTCATCCCTTGTGCAGGTTAGTTGGTGAACGACTATAGCTGGCGAGCAAACGGCTAAACCGTTAGCCAGCCAGTAACGTGCTACTCCAGTCACAGTAGCTCTGGTAGCTTCTTCATTTTTCTGTATGTTTAGCCCTTTGCAATTTGTTCTTAGCATTTTCATCATATCAATCAATAAATGCTCTCAAAAAACAAACACACAAAAAGGAATAAAACGCCCCCAAAACTCCAAACTTTCTGTCAGCTAACAAGCCCGTTAGCTCAGTTGCTAGAGGGACATAATTTTCCACGGCCTGTCTCATAACTCTATGCAAACTATTCCTCTTTAGTCTAGCAGTTTATACTGACTAGTGACAAACAGCTAATATAGACTATAGCTTATACTGATTAAGGACATTTTTATTTTCAGTAATTAGAAATAAAGCAGCTTGCTGTAAACCAGTAAAAAAATTTTTACATTTTGGGAAAAATGTTTATTTGCTTTCTTGCCGAGAGTTAGATGAGAAGACACCACTCTCAAATCGCAAAATATGAAGCTAACGTCAGCAGCTGGCTAACTTAGCTTGGTACAAAGACTAGCCTGGCTCCTTCCAACCATAACAAAATCTATCTACTAGCACCTGTAAAGCTTATTAATAAACATGCTGCATCTTGTTTGTTTAATTTATACAAAAAAAAAAAAAAAAAAGTTGCCAGGCTACTAGCAGCTACTGGTCCTGACACACAAGTAGACAACAGCAACAATTTGTCGTTTTTAAAATTTGTTTTTTCCCGATTTAACAAACAAGAAAAAAATGGTTAATAATGAGATGTAGAGGTGCTAGTAGGTAGATTTTGTTACTTGTGGAAACAGCCCGGCTAGCTTGTTTCTCCAGTTTCCAGTTTTTGCGCTAAGCTAAGCTAACTGGCTGTTAACGGTAGCGTCGTAGTGTACAGACAGGAGAGTGGTATCAAACCTCTCATCTTACTCTTGGCAAGAAAGCGAATAAGCATATTTCCCAAAATGTTGAACTCTTAATATTTAATTTGTGACGTATGTATGAAAACCATGCTGTTTCCTCAAAATGTACCAGACAATAGATATAACAGTGCAAATAATTAATATCGGGTGACAGAAGTATATAGAGGAAAAGCTCCACAAAAGATGACTGACATTTCTACACCATTAAACCTCATTCTGTAAAATTCAAAAATCATGCAGGACTTCATCAAATCAGCATAACCATATTGAGTACAGTATAAAAAATTTAGGTGTGGGTCTCATGGGCTTTTACGGTGACTGCAGTCAGATCCTGTATCGTTGCAGCCTCGCCTCAGCCTTGGTTTCACTGCAACAAAGATTATATCACCTCCATATCAACTAATACAAGCAGAATGCTATCAAACCAATGAATTATTAATTCTCAGGGAGGGAAATCGAGGCTGTGGATATACAAGCAGGCTGAGCCTGCAGCACAGTTATATACACTCGCATGTGCTGCTGAAGAGACAGTCCATGGAAATAAGCAAGTCCTTTATGCGATGTGTTTTGCTTATGTTTAAGGGACAACAATAGGATGAGCAACAATCTACATACTATTATTATCTGTAATGGAGATATGAGGAGATCTAGTTATAATGCTGTTGTGAGTGTGCATTAAAAACACACCCAAATGATTTCAACTTCTGAATAAGGTAATACACCGCAGATAAAGGGAGAGAAAATCCTTTCATCCCATTCCAGTTAAATTATTGGAGCATTAAATATGCCAACCTTTTCTTTTCCCTCCTATTTTTTTTAACAAGTAACAGTATGTTGCAGTAACAATGTAATGTTGGAAGAGGCTGCAGGATTAATTTGGTGTCTACAGATTACATTCAAAAACAACTACGCCTCTTTCGATTTTTGTCAGTATTGCAGCTAATATAAAAAAAACAACAACAAAAAAACACTCGAAGCTCTACTTCAGTGAGACAGGGTCACAGTTTCAATTTTAATTCACTTACTTGATTAACTATGCAGCCACAAAATATAGTGGACATGTATTTTCAGAGCAAGATATAGTTAATGATGTGGGTATTTTAAGTACATTCATTTTTATTTTCCACTTTGTTTATTTGTATTTTAATGTAGGTTGTTCTAAGAGAGATTTTCATAAGCCGTATCAGCACAACTGCTTTGAGGCAATGCTCTGGTCAGACAATGGGCCTTTTTCACAGCAGACATTTTGACTTGTCATAGAAAGAAAAGCACAGGTGTTGCTAATAACATTAACTTTAGCGCTGTTCTATCCAAGTGTCCCAGTAAGACACTGCAGTGTGACGGTGAGTCAGCATGCACAATAAAGCTAAACTAAATTCAGACAAAACATACATTTTATTATATATACCTGTGCCTTTTGTATTGCAATATATCAAAATGTCTTTTTTAAATGGCCTATATGCAAGTCTTTATGCTGAAATAAATTTTCTTTTTGTCTGTAGATACTACTCTGTGCTGTACCCATTAGAGAGGAAGATCTCAGATGCGAGATCCAGAGATCTGGTCATTTATATCTGGGTCCATGCTGTGGTGGTGAGCCTCCCCGTGTTTGCTGTGACCAATGTGACGGATGTGTACGTCACCTCCTCCTGCTCAGACGACCACGCCCGCTCCCTGGGCCACATGGTGTATGTGTTGATCTACAACGTCACCACAGTGATCCTCCCTCTCGCCCTGGTCTTCCTCTTCATGCTGCTGATCCGAAGAGCACTCAGCGCCAGCCAGAAGAAGAAGGTGATCATTGCGGCCCTGCGGACTCCACAGAACAGCATCTCCATCCCGTATGTGTCCCAGCGAGAGGCCGAGCTACACGCCACTCTACTGGCTGTGGTGCTGGCTTTCTCTGCCTGCAGCGCCCCCTATGGGGCCTTGGTGGTTTATCGCACCATTTTGGCAGACACCAAGGAGCTGCCCATCTCACTGTATCTCACAGCCCTCTGGCTCCCAAAGTTGTCTCTGCTCACCAACCCACTCTTGTTTCTGACTGTTAACCGCACAGCCCGTCACAGCTGGTTGGAACTGCTGGCCAGAATTCACAGACGTTACAGCCGCCGTAACGTGGTCAGCACCGGGGGTCTGGCCTCTTTAGGACCAGAGGGGGTGATCGGGGAGCCAGTGGGACTGGAGACAGCCGGCCGCACTGGGAGCCAACTTCTGGAGATGTTCAACATTGGCCAGCAGCAGATCTTCAGACCCTCTGAGGAAGAGGAGGAAGAGGAGGATGTGGAGAATGAGATCCCTTCTCAAGGATCTGGAACCTGCTCTGGGCAAAAAGAGGACCTCAAAGGTGGGTCGAGACTAGGGAGCCTCAGAGGGGAGGTGATCACCAAAAAGGACCCTCTGCAGGGCACAGGAGGAGGGCTGGTCATCACCAAAGAAGGCCCTCCTGCAATCACAGCATCCCGGGGATCTCCAGTCCACACAGGCGCTTACACCTCTTCATCACAGGTGGCGCCAGCTACGCCTACAGACGCTGAGGACTCTACACAGTTTGGTTTTGGACCATTTGAGCTACCGCCTCAGTGGTTACCTGAGACCAGGAACAGCAAGAAGAGGCTGCTGCCTCCACTGGGTAACACACCTGAGGAGCTGATCCAGACCAAACTACCCAGGCCACGGCCTGAACGGAGAATCAGCAGAAACAATAAGGTCAGCACCATTTCCACTGTGGACCAATGAAGTATTCCTGCTGGCCTCTGATCGGCACTGGACACAACTCGTTACAGGTTCGGCCTCTTGGGTTGACCAGGCCTTGGCAGGATACTGATGTGCCAGGCTGCTCGGTGAGATGCTTGGTTTCTTTTGGGTAATTTAAACCTTTTGAATTTTTTTTCTGATTTTGTCAGATGCAGTAGTAGCCATCGTACAAGTCCAGGTTTTTCACTTTACTGCACAAAAGCTAGACGCCTGAGGCACTGCAGTTCACCAATTTGATATCAAATATTTACATACTGTGAGAAATATGCCCACTTAGTCCAACTTAACTACCACTTGAACAGATCTAATTCAATAATTAAGGACTTCGACAGTGACTACACAATTAAGAGGACAGATACCCTTTTTGAACCGCCCTTTTTCGATTAGAGATGACATCAGTAGTTAAATGAATACAGTGTGGAAATCCAATTATCCCGAGAGATCCACTGATACTGGATATATTTCCATAGCAAATAATCAAGTGAGAATATTGAACCTCCCTAACAAAAACGTTCTGTAAAATGGTTATGCTGTGATAGCACTCTGTAAGTGAACACTTCATAGTGTCCATGCTTGACAAGTTTTATGTTAATATTGGGGATTAACTTGCCCTTTGCTGGCCCTTTTTTGCCTCAAGTCCCACTTTTGGAATATTCACATTTCTTCTAATGTAGTAGATGTTGTTGTCGTTTGTATTTTAAATGTAAGTGGATTTAATAAGATGAAAAATGCAGATGTACAGGATGCAAATACATGTTATAAAAATGTGACATTTTCAGAGTATTAACCGTGTGTTTAGATTTGTTTTCTGGAACCCAAAGTGCAACAAACAGACAGAAAAAAGATTATCACTAGTATGTTTTTATTTTTTTTTAAAAAGGAAAAAAAAGAAAAGATAGTCATCGAGGTCAGCGATCTTTTTTGTTGCCCTTTGATCGATTTTATTGACTCCTCCCAGGTTTCCTGATAACCAATTGCTCGTTCAATTTGCAGACTAAATCAAATGAGAGCAGGTATTCAAACACCCACTTTATATCTTCAGAAGCTCTGTGAAATGATTCTCAGTTTCACATTTCTCTGACTCTGACACTGTCGGCTCTGTCCTCTTTGTGATGCATAATTCAACAGTAGCTGCCTCAACCTGAAGCTTTGGCTGAGGTAAACAGAGCTGGGCAGCACTTCAAATATTTGTTAAGCCGTAACTCCCTTTGGGGCTACCCACAATCCCTTGCTATGTCCACAAAGAACCTGAATCTATGCCGCATCCTACCCATGCTGTTATCAGGCGAAATTGTGCAGTCACGCCTGACTGGAAACGATATCCATTGCTACTACTTAAAAGCGGGAAAGAGATGAGTAATATGTTTATTCTTATACGTCTATTCCATTGATGGCTGGATTAATGTTTGTATTAGACAGTTACTGCAGTATACAGTAGCCGCTTTGCACAGAGGGAATATTGAGCCCAGAAATGCTGTTGGAACTTCAAAGTGTCACATTAAACAGGAAGAACATTGATTTTTCTGGCGAGAGTGTTTAAGAATACACAGGCCTTGGCTCATATTTCCCGCTTGACTTGATTCAAGACTTATTCAAACAACAATCTTTTACTCCTGCGACCATTAAGAGCTTGGCAGCAGAGATGCGGTGCAGCAATATAACTCAGTCATGAGTCACGTAAAGCGAGCGAGTTTAAAAAAATCTTCTGACTGATATGCTCAAGAGGTGGTCCCAGGAAAAAGAGATAGAGTTGAATAGCTGAGATACCTAGAGTTTCAAATTTAAAATGTCACTCGGTTCAGAGTGTTAAAGGCCCTTAAACCTATTTTCTCAATCAGCTTCTTATGAGCGATGGGATCCTACATGAGCAACAACATTTTCTGGTAAAGATTTTTTTTGATTTCTGTTTTTGTTGCTGCTCTTCTCACTGGTTTGAAGTGGGCTGTTGGAAAAAGCATCAGTCGGAGTTTAGTAACATTTGAATTATGATGACAGTTGGTGGGTTGTTTGATTATGTTGCCAGGTCACTGTGAATCAGATTTGATCCAACCACTGCCACACAGTCCTGATGAAGGTGACTAACTGAAAAACATTCTCACAACAAGGTCCATCTAGTAGCCATTATGGAACTTTTGATTATGTCGCGCTATCCTCATTAGCATCTGTTTCCAAGGTCAAGAAGGAGCTTTGAACCTCAACTTTCAAGCCAGAAATGTATGAGAGGTAGTAGTTTTTAGGAAACATGGAAATTTGAACATCTACAACATGCATCTACATTTTCATGAGAACTGGCCCAACCCCATCTGCTGATGAAGATTATGTGATATGACTGAGAGCTCCAGAACGGCTATTTAATGGACCTTGTGTTGATATTGTGCTCTCGAAGTGTATTATTATGAAGTATACTTAAATGCAAACTCATTCTTGCTGTTAACCAAAGAAATTGGTGAAAATCTGTAAATGTTTTCCACTTACTGTGACTGATAACATACAGCAAACATGGTACCCTAAGTAATCTATAGAATCACTGCACACGTAGTTAAACTCCAATAGGTATAGTTGTTTCTCCAGTCTCAGCTGACTTTTCAGAGAAAGCAATGGTTTTTATTTTTGCCATGTTTTCAAGGATTTTGTTGTTGTGACTCATGGGGTAGTGAACGTCTAGACGTGTTAATAAGAGATCGGAGGTTTGCTGCCTACGCAAGGGCTCTAAAGTGTTCTGTCAGCAGCGCAAACGCTGGGCTTGTATATAGCAGCCAGCAGCACGTTAACGTTAACACTCCCACTTTAGATTGTCAGAGTGATTTCGAACCATCTTTTGAAGCTTGAAACCGGCTCTCCTCATGGAATTTGTTCAAAGAAAATGAAGAAGAAATCGTGGTTGCAACATTTTAAATTGTTGCAAATTATAGCAGCTGTAATTGAGACTATAAAAGTAGAGTTTAATCTTCTTTGCAGTCTGTATGAGAAGGAGCACATGAGGAGCTTTTGAGTAACAGAAGCAGGAGAACAAAGCCCCTTTTTGTTATCAGCTTTGGTTTATTGTAATCTAAGCAGGAATTGCCGTCACTGGTGTCGTCATTGTTGTCCCACCTCCGCCTCCAGTCTTCATCTTCATGGAAAGTCCACTATGGCTTTGCACGGTGTTGTCCACATCACGGGACACAATCGTTCCGGTGGTGTTCAGGTGTAGAACCAGTCACCTCACTGCACAAAGTAGGTAAGAGATTGAAATTGACAGGGACATGCACAAATTGTGCTGTGATAGGACGGACGGAGGGTTTTATGTTATTTCATTTTACTGAAATCTTAAATTGAGAGTTACTGCGTATTCAAATATCCCTTGTTTCCAGGCCGGTTCAGAATAACTTCTGAAAATGCATCACACCAGACTTGGTCATAAAAAACCACCCATTTGAACTCAGTGTGATTTCAAATTTATGTGGCGTTTCTCATTTAAATTATAGGAGACGCTACTTTTGGCCATTAAGGATCCAGTGTTGTAAAGCCCCACTCATATTTATTGAGCTTACAACAACTAATAAATTTTATTTCCTAAAAGTCTGAGCCAAAGATGAGCAAAATGCTTATCTTTAACAGTAAAAAAAAAAAAAAAAATCCGTTGTGACCATTATGAGATCAGTTAAAAATGTGTAAGATCCATTTAACTACAGATAATTTACATTAAAAACGCTCAGATAGGTTTTAGAGATTTTTGAGCAAATTTTCTGCATCAACCCCGATACAATGGAGGTGAATGGAATTTTGATGTGTTGCTCATAGCATTGATAAATTACATTTAAAAAAAAAAAAAAAAAAAACTAAACCAAGTCTTTACAAGCCTTTCTCAACAAGCCCTCCGCTGGCTTCCAAAGCAATCAGTATCAGCATTTTCTTATCAGATGCCTTTATCGGTTAGAGTTTGTCTGTGCCTTAAAAAACAAAGCAAAAAAATGATTCATAAGAGCATTTTCTGATCTCCCAAGCGTCAGTACTTGCATGGCCGACCAGAGATTTTTTTGTCATTGAAAACAAAGACATAGGTCGTAATATTGATTGGAGCAATCCACCGAAGCTGTCGTTTTTCTGTCTTGTACCAGGGACCGTGTCCCCGTTGCTCTGGTTAAATCCATTGCCCATCCATAGACTCGAAAAGATGGAGGTTCGCAGCAGCATGTGTGACCCAGCCTTTTAACCACCAATCAGCTACTGTGCTTGGCTGGCAGAAAAGTCCACGGACGTAACCCAGAGACTTCAATTACGTTGTAACTGGGAGGCAGAGACCCAGTGTGATGAGAACATTTGAATGACAGTTGCCTTCCTGCTTCAACCCATGCTAAAAACGACATTTTAAGAACATGGGCTTGATCTTCAGGTGTTTGACGGATATAACTATATTTGCGTGTCCCACGTCATTTGGCTCAATATGCAATATTGTTCATATTCACTGAAATGAATTCATATGTGGCTCTCAGCTGCAGCTGCTGAAGGCTGTAAGCGCACAGAGACTCACAGAAAACAACAGTGCAGCATCTTATGAGACTGGTTCATCCAAATGCACAACAATAATTTCATATGCTCCCTCCCCTTAGTATGCAGTAGTCAAAGCTTATTTTCATTAGAAAAAATCAATCACCAGAGGGTTAACAGAGCCATCACTGAGTCCATGGATGCATTCATTAACAACACATCAACTTAATGGACTTACAAATACAGAGTTTTTAACAACTTGATTTTTTTTCTTTTGGCTAGCCATTACTCCTAATAACCGGAGGCAAAGACCGATTTAATTAGCATTGTTGCTAGGCAACAGGTAACCCTGATGCTTTACAGCAGGGTCTATAGCAGCTACAATGTTTCCCTCACTGCTGTCATCAAACACAGGGTTGAGGGCAGTACAAGTGAGAGGCTAAGGACATAATACAGCGTGATGGCGTTAATTTGGAGTGGTGCTGTGAATGATGGCCATGGCAGATGGAAGCAAAGTCCTTTCAATTCATTTCAAGCACCCCAGAGGAAAGGAAATTTATGAAGATTAAATTTTTTCCCCCGCCGGTTTCTGCTTGACAAAAATTAGCTTCTTTTAACCTTCTGAGACCCAAATTTAGACCTTTCCAATTCTGCATACCTTTGTGTTTTGCCTTATAAAGTTGTAATTTTTTTTTTTTTCACAATGTCATCACGTTTTGCACATCCCAGAGTCAGCAAAACCTCAGCTAAAATCATCGTAACGTGTTGTCTCTTTTGTCATGCTCCGATTCGGCTTCCGAGAAACAATCTCACTTTGATTCTTACGTTCGGAGTTCAGAGTGATTGAATGTTTTTTCTTGCACTTAGTGAACGGTGTCCTTTTCCACAGCTTTTTGTGTCAGATGGGAAGTCGGTATCAGCGATGAAGTTCAGGTATAACCAGTGCACACTTTCTTTAAAAAATCTTTTAAATTCTTATATACTACACCTAGGGATAGTATGTCGTAGGTACAGTGGAGCTAAATGCTAAAATCTAATGTTAACATCCGTCCAGTGCCGTTGCTAGCATGTTGATGATTAGCAAGTGTTATGTTAACCATGTTCACCATCTTAATTTAGCATGCTAACATGCTAACATTTCGTAATTAGCAGTAAATACAAGTACAGCTGCAGCTGGTGGAAATGTCATGAGTTCTGCAGGTATTTGGTCTTTTGGTATGTGATTTGGTACTAAATGGAAAAAGTTAAGGGATCACCAAAGTTATTACAGCTCATCCTGAGGGGACGTGGACATGTGGTACGAAACCGCAAGACGATTCCATTCAATCGTTGTTGATACATTTCACTCAAAACCACAAAGGTGAACCTCATAGCACTAGAGGAAAAGTCAGGGGATCACCAGTGTTATTTGGATTCATCCTCTGGGAACCATGGGGGAGATTTTTCTTTTTGAAAGAGCTATAAGAGGTTAATTTTTGGTACGTTTTAAAAACACTATAAAAAGTTAAACTTGTATTTGACACTTCTGTCAACCAAATTGCTCCAAAACGGACAGACACATATGGAAAGAGAAATTCAAAATCAGATCAAAATGTTGTATCTCTATAAACAACAATAAGATCTCTGACACCAACAAAGCAAAAGGTTTCTTTTTCAGGTGTAAGACTTCTGTCTGATCTCCAAACTATTGTTGTCCTTGTCTTTATAAATAAAAAGAGCCCAGTCTGTCAGGTGGAGGGCTGTTGTTTGAGAGCTGGAGGGCAGAGAGACCCAACCTTTCTTCTCACCTTGGCTCAGATCATCTGACAGCCAAACTAGTGAGTCACAGTCATGGGCTTTCAGCCGAGTTTCTGTATTTCTGCTTGAGTTTGATTGTGTCAAACAATTACCTCGGTCTGAAACTCATCAGTAACTGATGACTAAATGGTTGTTTGATCGGATCTTAGAAAAGTGAGCCACGATCTGAATAAAAAATGAATGGTTTCCCGAGAACAGTATCTGGACATTATTACTGAAATCAGCAAAAAGGTTGTGTGTGTGTGTGTGTGTGTGTGTGCGCTTGCTGTGTAGGTGTGAATATGTGTGTGAAAGGCGCGATCACTCTTAGTGTCAGGTCAACTTGACTCTGGTACTCAACCACATCTGTGAAAGCCTGACATGCAGAGAGCAGTGTTTCGAAATGCTCCAATTTCGCCCATCGACAGGGACCTTTGTTTTCAACATGTGAACATAACCCCCCAAATATGACAGAAAAATAATATCATTTTATATTCAGATTTGTTTTGGTGTGGACATGGCCTCAGAGCTCGGCTGCCACCTCCGCCAGTAGCGCTCACCCCCACCTCTGCCTCTCATCTCATGTACTGTATTTTCATAGAGAAATAGAAGCCTGTCATAATAAATCTCTCAAGACTTTGGAAGAGCTGATGCTGGTGTTGTAGAACCATCTGTAGACCCCTGTTTCCTCCTCAGAAAGACCACGTTACTCCCCAGAGGGATCCACGTCACCACCGTGTTTATATCTTGAGCAGATATATTGTACTATACATGTGTGCAACTGTGCACTCGACACATTTCTGTTTTTTAACCAGATCAGCATTAATCAGTGTTATAGTCTACAACCAGGGAAAATGCACAGTTTTTAGGGTTTAATCAAACTCCAGTATATAAATGAAGCTAATTGTATATTATATAGAAAGTGTTAGATTTTAGTTTTGATTTATGCTGTGATTTTGCCAATTGTTTTACTTAATTTAACCATAATGGGTTTTTTTTGTTTTTTTTTAAATGTTTTTGGCCCAATAAAGGAGTAGTTTGACATTTTAGGAAATATTTTTTGTTCACTTTCTCTCAAGAGATTGATGAGAAGATTGATGCCACCCTCACGTCTGTGCGTGAACTACGGAGCTGGCGCAGGGAGATGACTAGCTTAGTTTAGCAAAAGACATCTCATTAACTTCCATCTTGTTTTGTTTAATCCATACAGAAATAGAAGTGTAAAAACTATGATCGTAGCTAGATATAAGGAATTTCTTAAGACCATGATATTGCTCCTTTCGCAGAAAGAATTGCACAAGCGTCAACAAAGTGGTTGCAAAACTGCTGCAAAACCACCATTACTGGCAGTTACATCTAAATAAAATCCAGTATTAACACTGATGTACTCATTTCAGCTTCGATTCTTGTCACCTCCGCCAAGGAGGTTGTGTTTTCACCTGTGCCTCTTTGTTTCTTTATTTGTCAGCAGGATTACGCAAAAAATACTGAACCGATTTGCTCCGAACTTGTTGGTGGGAGGGGCCGGGGAAGAACCCCTTAAATTTTAGGGTGGATCCGGATCATTGACTATGAATTTCATTTTTTTTTTGTTGTTTGACGTTGGCCTTGGCAGAGGTCTGCACTCTCCGAGTGCCCTTCTAGTTTGTATCTGGTTTCACTTGTTAACACGTTGCTACAAATACATAACCAGCGATGGAAGACATATTCTGATCCTTTACCTAAGCGACAGTATCAGTACCACACTCTAAAACTACTCAAGTGCATGTGGTCTAAGTGGAGCTAATTTGAAGTATTTTACATATTGCCGGGTAGCTTAATCTTTAACAATACGTCGCAAGATTGTATTTAGCTTTTTAGCATTTGATAATCTAAATTAAGATTTCTACTGATTTGCCATCTGTCTTTGGGATATTTGTATTTGTTGTGCTTTCTGACATCAAGGGTTTTGTGCGTTGTTCATTTTTTTTGTTTTCTCCATGAGTACCAACAAAATAAAAAAATCCAAAAACCAACAACCAAACAAACAAAACAATGCCTGACATGTTCTTATCCTGTCATTCTGTATATTTTGTATGTAAAAATCATAATTTGTAAAGTAACTAGAAGCTAGCTGATAAATTACTGTAGTGGAGCAAAAAGTACAATATTTCCCTCTGAGTCCCTCGGTGTATTTGTCTGTGTGTGCGCATGTGTGTGCGTGGGTGAATGGGAGTTATTGTAACACCTTTTGTGCTCGGTATAAAGGTACCATGTACTGTAAATGAAGTCCATTTACCATTAAATGCAGTCCATGTGGAGGGTTTTTACATCTGCTTTAAATGGCTAACCCATGACAGTTAACATTTACAACAGCAGTCACTTTTAGTCTTTGTCAGGGTCACTGTTTGGTATTGTTGTTAACGGATATGCCAGCAGAGACTGCTTTGAAAAAATATTACTTGTTGGTGCCTTTCGGGGCTTCGGGGACACTCTGAGAGCAACGAGGACTTGAGAACCCGCTGCCAAAAAGCAACCTTTGAAATGAAAGAAACAACCAAATTCACAGGATCTTCATTACAACATTTCATTACCCCCACCGCCACAAATATCACACAAACAAAAACAGAAAAAGTACATTCAAAACCTTTTTTCCTGAATAGTTAATACTGCTTATACCAAACAAATTGTACCCATATTGGTCTATTTTGCAAGAACATGCTCGAAAGTCAGTAAAGTGGTGAATGAGGGCATTAGAGAGAGATAGAGAGAGAGAGAGAGGGCGAGAGAGAGGGCGAGAGAGAGGGAGAGAGAGAGGGAGGGAGGGAGGGAGGGAGAGAGAGACAATTACCTGTTCTGGTGAATGGTGACAAGCAAATATCCCCATGGCAACCTCTCCCCCAATTCTCAGAATAATGGTGATGATGCTGAAAGCACACATAGACCAACGTGTTATAAAAATTGTGAAGTAAGATAGTACAGGAAAAATGCACGCCAGATTCCTCTTTTCTGATAAGATTCGACAGATTCTTTCTATTTTTGCCTCTCCTTTTCCCTCACAGCCTGCACTTCATGTCTCAGCGAGTCAAGTTTTGATTTACCGCAGGAATAAGGACCTTAAATATCATCGTTCGGGTGTGCAGGGACGGCATATTTACAGCTAAAGCACCTCGGCTTTGTCAGCGATATCTAAGTGTGAGAGACAAAGCGCAGGGCAGGCCCCCGCCTCGTCTCGTCCGGGCCTGTCAGAGATGTTTAGGCGACAGGGCATCATCCCTCCCGGAGGCCGGTGTTCGCCCGGGGCGTCTCCGGGGCTGCTCTCCAGGACTCCTGCGGGGTTTGTGTCGGATGCCAATTCAAGGGCCGACGACAGCGAAATACATCCCGAAGTCTACGGGAGGTCTGGAGGTCTCACTTCAAGACAAGCTTTCAATTTAATCAATTAAAGTTCATCAGAGAGTTCATCAATTAAAGGGTGACTTGAATCAATAACCAATAGTTTCAGCAGACTAATGTCAGGTGCTGCTGAACTTTGGTCTAAATTTATTATGGCAATGCTTGATTGTTTTTTTTTTGTACTGTCATTTCTGTATAGATCAGCCGTCAATCAGCAGCAGTCATCACAATTAAAACACCTCGTTTGCCTGAGGACTTTTTCTCTTACTTCTCTCTCTCTCTCTTTGAACGAGAGGGATGCTACAAAACTTTTGTTTTTAATCTCTGCAATCCCTCCGTCTCACCAATGCGACACTCAGCACGGCACTCGGTATTTTTTTGATCCACCTGACCTTCATTTAAAAAGGTTCCCCATTAAAAAGTACGGAGTAGACTTTGTTATCCGTGTAGGGAAAAAACAGGACATGCAGATGATTTAAAAAAAAAAAAAAAAAAAAGTAGATATGACACTAGATCCCTTGCACTCAAGTGTAAAGTCTATGCCTTCTGAATCACAAGCTAATACACGCAGAATTACTTTAAAGAAAGTATAATATCAAGAACTTAAAATAAAAAATCTTCGAATAATAATCTTTTTTTGGTCAGAGAAACCTTATTACAGGATCAGCTGGACACGGTTTTAGGCAAAAACAAATGAAAAACACTGGTTGTTCTGCCAGTAGGGGGCAGTACCGCCACACTTTTTGACCTTGCAGTTGCTTTCCCTTTTATTGACAGTAGCATCTGGAGGCATAGACATGTCCTACATGTTGATTTCATTCCGTCATATTCTCGCATTCAAATATTCTGTTATCAACACTGAGAGAAAAAAAGACAGACATCTGATCAACTTCGGATTTTCTTGAACAAGAGGGTCATGAATCATGGCAACAAAACTGTCAAGTGTAGAAGAAATGTAATCTGGGTCAGATAAAACCAGTAATATTCTCAAGTCATGTTGTTGGGGTGAGAGACGTCTGGCTGTGATGACTAGCCGTGATAACAGGCCGTCCCATACCAGAGGCACTCACTACATTCCTGACAATTAAACACACGCTACAGGACAGCTTTCGGACACGAGACTGGCCCGTTTTCAGGCTTTTCATGTTTTCGTGACAGCGGCCATCAAAGCTTCTGTGTTTTGGAGGATTTAAAGCAGTTTCTCACGAGGAATGTGAAGAGCAGCGGCGGCAGCGGCCTGACGGAGAGGGGGGCGGGTGCTGGCGTGCTGACGGATGCCCATCGATCTCTTTCTAACAGCCAGCCGGTCACTGACAAACACAGCCTAGCGGGCGTCTGATGGACGGTCGTGTGCGGGCCGCGGCTGATTTCGGCCTCTTTTCTGTTTGTTAACACGACATGCAGGTTCAACATGAAGTCAACCAAGCATAAAGGATTCGCAAGGATCACGCTGACCACGGCGACACGTGGCAACGTCAAACCCGGGCTTGAACGATCAGTTCATACGGGTGTGGTTTAGAGTTTTAATTGGAAAAATACATAATGCATGGAATACAAAATGAACACAGAATATTCATAACTCTGGGTTTTGCATTGCCAGCACTGCCAGGGTCAGTGGAAGATCTAAAAGCCTGGATAGGAATCAGAAAAGTCAGCAGCCTCATTGGCGACGACAGAGTGGGAGATCACATTTTGTTTGGCTGTGAAAGCCTGACACACAAAATACTTATATTCCAAAACTTTGGTGTTTATTGAACCTTCTGACACATTATGACATACTGACATCTTGTGTTGAATGCACATAAAACCGCGTTTATGTTGTTCTCTGGAAATGACGGTAATGGTGGCAAAAACTTTCATGTTTCCACTTCACAGGGATCCAATTTAGAGACAGTCGCAGAACATAATTATATTGTTATTCGGATAGATGACAAATTCACATTCAAAAATCATGTAGACAATCTTGTCCAGAAATTACGACAAAGACTTTTTTTTCTGTTTGGAAACAGAGATGACTTGCCTATGCTTTGAAGGAAAAGGATTGCTACAGCCGTTTTTCTCTCTGTTATTGATTATGGTCATGTGATTTATAGGTACGCCACTGCCTCCACTCTTAAACCCTTGGATGCCATTTAGGTTTATTATCGGTGATGTTTATAGTACTCATCACTGCATCCTGTATGAGAAAGTGTTGTGGTCTTCTCCGTCTGAAAGACGTGACAGGCATATGTATTTGTTTATCTACAAGGCCCTTATTGGGAAGCTGCCATCTTATATCACGTCTATGCTAGACTGGTGCTCTGGGCCGTATCAAACTCCGTCTAATGACTGGCTTTCACTGCAAGTCCCTTAAGTCTGTACTGAGCTCGGAAGATCTGCTTGTAGTTTCTATGTTCCAACCACCTGGAGCTCTTCACAAAGCACCCTAAAAAATTAATTCTTTGGGAACCTTTGGTCAATTTAAATCCATGATCAAAAATCATTCAGCTTCTGTTTGCACCTGTTTTAATTAATTTGTCTTTTCTGAATCTGTATTTTGTATCTTTAATCAAATCTATTTAGGAAATTCAAAGCGTTACAGAGTTTTTTTCATCAGTTTGGCAGGATCAGTACATAACTTTTAACAATGATTAGACTTAGAGAAATAGTTCCTCCATTTTGGGATATATCGCAAGATCGATAACACTGCCGGAGTGTTATCGATCTCCTCGTCTAACGAATAAGCACATTTCCCATAATGTCCAACTATTCCTTTAATTTTTTTAATGCAGCAAAGACACCAGAATTCAAAACTGTGGTCTCCATCCCTCTCCATCCCTCCCCGCTTTTTCTTTGGGGCTCATTTTAAGCTCTCTTTTCTAATAACAAAATTTTATTAGCAAGGTCTGCCCTCAGTTTATTTTGCAAACAAGCTAGACTCATACATCGGGCTGTACTTTTGCCACAAGGCTGCACTGACCGTCGTCCCAGACTACATCAACTTTCAAATTATTTGTACCAAAATTCAGCTCAATTTGAATGAAACACAAACTGCAGTTATGCCTTTTCCCAGCAGCGTTCCCGCAGTAGTAGCAGCAGCCCACATCAGGACTCCCTGCTCATGTATAAATAATAAATAATGGTTTTGATCACTCACGTCGGGGGGGGGGGGCTAATTAGCACAGGATCTCTGGGTGGCACCTGGTCTGCAATCAGTTTCATTTCACACTGATATAAGCCTACGAGCCCCTTTCAGATCAGTATTACCATGGAAATTCACTATCAGCTAGATAATTACGGCCAAAGACATTAGACATTACATTACCTCCGATATAGGGGAATTAAAAAGAAAGAAAGGGAAAGGAAAGCAAACAAAAGGAAAAGGAAGGAGAGGAGAGGAGAGGAGAGGAGAGGAGAGAAAAAGGACAAGGAAAGAACAGAAAACTTGCACAGAAAGAAAAGGAAAGCAAGGGAAAGAAGGAGGAGAGGAAAAACAAGGGCAGGAAAAAGAAAAAAGGAAAGGAAAGAAAGGAGAGGAAAGGATCAAAAGGAAAAGAAATGAAGGAAAAGTAAAAGAAAAGTTTTAATCAGTTTTGACATATAAACGAGCTCCACAAGCTGACAGTCTGCTGACAGGGAGACATAAATCTGTTAATGGCTGAGCTTTGTATCATAACACCATTAAACCAATGTCCTTCAGCGACTGGCACCATTCTTAGCCTGCTGCGACACGGATCATGTAAATCAAAATGGAAGAATGTCTACTCTTTTTATTTCATTTTTTATCCATTTCTTTCAAAAAAAAGTCACATGGCCTGAAGGACAGTGAAAACAGAGAGAAGACAAAATTTAAATGTGCACAGACTTCTAAGATTTCTCAGTATATTTATACTGTTTGTGGCAGTAACCATGGTATCTTTTGCCCAATTTTGGTTCCATTGGTAATTGAGGTTTGATTTTACTTTAGCTGCACACTACATGTCAAATTGAACCTGTTTGTAAAACATCTGTTGGTCAACCTATAACAATTTCTAATTTTGTGAACGCACTCAGAGTGAGGTGCAGATCAGTGCATCCATCCAAGAGTAAAAACATGTCGCACGTTGCTTCTTAAGAGCGAGGCGTTCCGGATTTCTGAAGTGGTCACCTTCCGCTCACGAGTGTTGAACAAGGCTTGAACAAGTCTTTCTGGTCCACTGCACTATAGTGTTTTACTGCAGAGCTAAAGGATGGATGCGTTAAAGCCAGCTGTAGATTTACTTTGGAATCAGTTAAGGTTATCCCCTAAATATTAGGAGGGAAGAGGGTGTAGTGTTTTGAAAACTGAGGTTAAAATAAGAGTTTAACTTCAGTTAGAAGTTAAAAGAGATTCATTCATTTTTACCCTCTGATGATGGTTAAGATATAAGATTGTGTTTGCTCAAGAATATTTTGAAAGTTTGTTGTAATATTTAATGTTTAATCTTCGTGATCATGTACTGTAGATTTCTCTTGTAAATTTCTATATTCACCAAGAGTGATATATGGTATTTTGTGAAAAGAATTTGTAAAAAGAAGACAGATAATGCTGGTTCGCATACCTTGCCTCCATTGTGACCTACCCACTAGTCACGGGACTGACTGATGGACCCTGCGTATAAGGAAACAATCGCAGATGCCGGCCTGATGAAGAGAAGATGGTTTGGTCATCAGTTAACAGGATCTTGAAAAAGCATATAAAGCGACAGTCAAGCTTCTGTTTATACTGATCTTACATATTTTCAATCATCTAAAAATAATCTTACAGTAAATTCTGATAGTTGCCCTTCTGTAGATAGTTAAAAGTTTACAAGACAGCATGTGCAAATAAGTGCAGTATGCAGTATATTAAACAATTCATCTTATCTAACCTTAATTGCCCTTCTTATCAAAATCTTCAATCGATTCAATAATTATGAAACCCGAAATATCTCCCCGCAATATTTATTTGTGTGTCTGTTATGTGCTTTAATTCCCAACTGATGTCATTTAATTAGATTTAATCAACCAGAACAACATGAATCAGTTTCAGGGAGCAGAGCACAGAGCACAGAGCCTGCTAATTTTTCAACTGCGGTTCTTGGCAAGAGGCTCTCAAGCGGGCGAAGTCACAGGTTAGGAATTGACGGCGAGATGCTGCCGTGACAGCAACAGCAACAGAACCAGCAGTCTCAAAGAAAGACAACCGGAAGCCATATGAAGGAAAAGAACGCAAAAGAGCAATACCGTGAATAACTACATTTTGCAGTAGTTTTAAGCAATAACAGATAAAGAACAAAAATTAACAAGCGTAATATTAATCTTAATAAAAAACCTTCATATAAATAGTTCAAGAGCTAGTGAATGATAGTTTTGAGCAATAAACGCTAGGCTGTGTGGCTCACTGTAAAAGCATTAGTACTATATTATTAATAGAATTCTAGTAACTCAAGGCATGTTGTCTAATACATTTAAAGAAGGCCAAGTGCATGAAATGAAGGCCCATGTGTATGTGTTTAGCTGAGAGACTTTAATTTGTTTTCCATCAGCTGCTTTCCCCACAGAAGCACACAGAAATACAGATTGTCCTCCTCCGGCGCCTGGCCTCACCCAGAGGCAGATATTTGCTCGGTGCACGTCCAGTGGCGCCCGGTACGACCGGACAGGCTTTGGTCTAATTGGCCTCAGTACATTTGTCAGGTTTTTTTTGGGATGGGCTCTAGTTCAAAAATGTTGTTGAAAAAGTGCAGCTGAAAGGAATATATCATCAGAATTTAATTCGGATTTGCGGGCTTTGTTTGGGTTTGGCAAGGAATGTTTCAGGCCTTTACGGAGTCAAAGGTCTATATTTACATGGCTGGATGAGATAAGAGTCCCTGAAATAACATAGCTTTGTCATTTTTTTCACAAATCACTCGGGATAAACTCGTAATTGTGCCAGTCCAGGGACTCCACTTTGTTTGGAGTTCTAACCCCATCTGCTGGATAAAACATGATAAAGCAATTAATTTACACACCGCAGTGAGACAGTTTTGATGTGGACTGACAACTACATTTTAGCTCTGAAACTGCGCTGCCATTTTTACGTGTGTGTTCTTCAAAATGCCAACAGTTAGGGTGTCTGACACACAGGCTAAAATGACAAAGTCCGGAGGCCAAATGTGATGAGTAGAAACCTCTGGGTCACTAAATAAAGGTTGACAAACGGGCAAACATGAATGCAGATAATGAAATATTACTATTTGTTCCAGTACATGTGCTGACCACGAAGCTGCGCGATGCTGAGTTGCGGCTTTCCTGCATGAGCCGTATGAAAGATTTACCAGTTCTCTACTCTGGGGAGAAGTCTGTTTTAAGAAAATTTGTTGTTCTGTGGCCGAGAGCATAATGGACATTTGCAAGTAGCACAGAAAAGGGTCTCACCCCGGTGCCAGAAACACCTCCTGGGTGCCAGATGGACTTGTTTTTAGAAAGGGAGCCCTTCAAAAGTAGGAACATGCAAGGCTGCTGAATAGTCTTTACATCGGTGGCAGAAACATAAACAACTTTTCATAAAATATAAGCCATTAATCTGTTTCCATATTTTGTGTACATGTCTTTAATTTCATGTAATAAAATAACCATTAGCATTAAAATACCATCCATTATAACAAAACATTTCAGGCCAAAGCAGCCAGAGAAAGCCTGGCTTGTTTTAACATAACTAAGATAAAATGCTGCAGACTTTATTTAAACGCTACGGAGCCTGAAGAGCAATATATATTTTTAACAAGTAGTGTGTCCCAATTAAAGGCCTTTACGGATGTTCCTCTTAATTTCTACAGAGGAGACCTTTTGTATGGATGTTCAGAGGGCTCCAGGTTTTATAGCGTGTCTCGTCCACCATTGCGTCACCCTTGCATTTTCTTTCCCGTTTTTCCGCCTTCTTTCTCTGTTTCTCCTGCTCCCAGCCTCAAATCCTCGTCTCTCTGGTCCATTGCCCTCTTGTGATTTTAAGGGGAGACTTTCTGGTTTACCAGCATACTCCGCTCCCCACACTGGCTCAGACTGTGTGCTCCTCTTGTTATTTCCATCCAGTCACCTCTCTCTGCCACATACCAACTTTACTGTGTCTCATATAAAAACATGCACAATGGCTCTCAGAGTCTCGTTCTTGGGGCGGAGTGTTGTTGCTACCGAAGTTCAACTTTATCGGCTAGAAAATTCACACATTTTGTGGCATGGTAACAAAAAAAAAAAAAAGGGGGAGGAAGCCAAAGGTTTCCAGCCTTGTTGTTGTTGGCAGTATCCCACAGTTACATGTGACATTTGATCAAAGCTGCAGGTTAGATCAAAGTGTAAATATGTGATGTTTGTGACTTATTTTCATTTTGTCAATGCCAAAACAACATGTCCTAAATATTCTCAGGAGTATTTGATGCAGGAATTTCATGTGTTTGCATACAGTGCTCAGAATGGGAAAGGTTTAAGGTACACTTTTTCCATGCATTACACCTAAAACACATAAAACCACTATGTGTGGGATTATTATGTGATTTTAATAAGATTAATTCAAATGGCATATATTGTTTGTTGTAAAAAAATAAATAAATTAGACAATCGAAATGGAAATTAGTGCAGTCTTTGATGCTTTCAGCTCACTCATTTCAGTGTCGTTGGGTTGAATCTCTTGAGTAGCAGTGTGCATTGCTGTTTTTTTTTTTTTTTGATGCTTCCACTGGGGAGCGCCCAATTCCTGGATTTTAGTATTTTAAGTATCTTTAAAGCTACACTAGTCAATATTTTTACAATTGTTCACAAGACTATGTGTAACGTAGAAGTTTTGACTCCTAGTGATGGAACCATAAAGGATTATCACCCGATTCTGCAGTTCCCCTCAGCCCTACTGAGCATTTTAGCGTCTTTCAGCTCCTTGTTTTGGTTTTTACTGCCTGCGATGTTACTGTTTTGGTTCACTGTCACCGCTCTCATCAACCTCGTTTCCGTCAGCTGTTTTGTAGCGAAAAAGCACCAATAACCTCACTATAAACAACTTGCCCGACAAAGTTAACTACTATGGCAAGCATAGTGGAGCATTTAACAGCTAAAAAGGAGTTGGTGGAGACTAAATGACCAGAGCTAAAGGAGAGTGAATATGATAACTTCTTTCATCAAGGTGCCAGAAACATTCATTTTTGTGTTTGGTCTTTCTTTTAGGAATTCACCTACATTCATATCTAGAGTGATTTTGGAGGCGTGTTCTCAATTATTGTTATTATCAAAATGTTTTTTAATTCAATAATTTTACTTAAACACAAAAAACAAGATCAGAAATCACATTTAGATAAAACTGCAGCTATGTAAGGACAAATAAAATCTCCGCTGTCACCAATTATTAACAAACAAACACACTCACCTTGTAGCTGAGAAATAGGCAAAAAACATTTATTTTTGTTCTCTCTTGAAAATAATATTTTAGACTATGACATTATGGACATGTTTTTCAGTTTTTTTTTATGATGTATCTAGACCGCAATTCATTTGTTGTTATTCAATCCAAAGGCCATGTAATGTGTTTCCACTTATATTACAAGCTGTTTAAAGTAAATCATGCAGCAATCAACTCCACATTTGAGTGAGTTGTGTTGTAAAACAAAAGGAATACAAATGACCTGAACCATAACCAAGTACTTTACAGCCACTTTACCATTCAATAATGTCCAACTGCAAGTGGATTTGGACTTGATTAGTCATTTAATGTCACAGCCAGCATGTCAGCGACTTGTAACATTTTTGGTTTTGATCAATAGAACCTTTTTATGCAGCTTGTGTGGCTTAGGAAAATAATTCACAAAACAGTTTTTCTGTGTTAAGTTAGATCGTGTTAAAATGTCTGTTGGATGAAGGATGAGCAGCTCACAGCTGTTTCCATCGATTGTTTATGTTCATGCATTTGGCCGAGCAGAGTTCACGTGAGGGGAACTTTTTTTTTTTTGCCAAGCGTAGGTGAGCTCAGGGAAGAGCTGAGGGCTTATTCTTGTCTGCGTTTTTCTCGGTCAGAGCCGTGTCTCATAACACCACTAACTTGGGCTAGGAAAGCAGGGCCTGGAAACAAATGATGGGCTTCCCATGTGAAAGTGGTTCCCTCGCGGACCAGCAAAAGCTCTTGTCCTAATTAGCGGGAATGAGTTACGGCTGGAAAAGCTGAGCTCAGGCAGGCAGTGTGAGATGGAGCAACAGCAGCAGCCATATTGCTGTGCAACAACTGTTTTAACACTGTGACCACTGACCTGCCAGCCAGCAGGGCTCAGCTCCTGATCCAAAGCAGCAAGGCTCAGAAGCCCACACAGGACAGGGAGGTGAGATTTTAGCCGAGAGTCCGAACAGCACTCGAAAAATCTTGCATGGGAACATATAAGGTTATGATTTAGCTAAGAGCAGCTTCTGTAAGGAAGGTAAAAAGCCGAAAGGGTTCAGTGTAGGGTTGAGCGTACCACTGGGATCTCCCATCAAACCCTCCAGCAGTTGGTCCAGGAACTGGAGTCTGGAGATGATGTAAGACCCACAAGGCAACAAAGACTCATTTGTGCCACTGTGCCACACAGTGCCTCACAGTGCCCTTCATATGCACCAGGCTCTCTGTGAGATTATGTTTCAGGAAAAATACCTTGCAGTGCAAAAACTGTTTCAATATGTACCTTTAAGGTCAAAGATTTTTTTTTTGGATAGCCCTAAAAAGCAGGGGATGTGGGTACGTTAGGATGTAGCCACATCACATATCAGAGGTGAGGGACGTAGCACTGAGGCTCTTCTGAAAAAAGACAACTCGTGCGCTGGGACTGTGCAGGGCCAGACGCCGGGCTAACATTACCAGCTGCTTGGCTCTACACTGAATCATCCCATCAGGTCAAACTTGGACTGATGTTACTGGTTTGCTGCCCTAACCAGACAAAAATGCCTGTGCAGGTCAGGTATGGAGGGATGGAGACTAACATGTGCCTCTCCCGCCATCGTCCCCTGGATGTGTAAATAAGTGTTTGCTAACAAGTAACAAACTTATCAAGCTAACTGCATATCAATTTAAGTCGTGAGAAATTACAGTATGTTTGCGTTACAGTGAAATGGCCAAAAAAAAAAATCACATATTGCAGGTTTAGGATGCAGCCCGTGAACTTTTTCCACAGCTTGTGGTGCTGTTGCCTGAATGTAGTGACTAGTCTTTTGAAAATTCAATTAAGTCAGTGCGCATCCTCTCCGGTACAATATCTTGTATTGTATCAGTCTTTATAGGGGCGCTTTGGACAAAGTTGTTGTGGATAAAGTTGAGTGGATTTCATTGTGCATGGTTTAAAGACTTCACTAATAACTCATTTTATGTGGATGCATTTAGTGTAATAATTGGTCCACTGTTCATCACCATAGGCAGTTATTGTTGTCTTGAAAATAGAGCATTTGGGTTTCAGTGGCACCAGCCACTGAAACCCAAATGTTTGAACTCACATTTCGAAAAAACCCAAATAATCTCACAAAATCAAAAGACTGAGAACAAAAGGTTTGTTAACATTGTTAGGCTCTAACCAAGGTTATAATCTTGATCTGATTAAAAATAATTAGGGGCATTTACATAACAATTCAGGTCATCAGCATACTAGCGTAAATGGATAAAGATTAAATCCTCATTGTGCATGTAAACATAATCACTGTGATACACACTGTTTGATTTATGGTTACAATTATGTTAGGTTTTTTTTTTTTTTTGCCCAGGTGTTCCATTTAAAAAGAAAATA
The DNA here is from genome assembly GCF_016859285.1 of Xiphias gladius. NCBI lineage: Eukaryota > Metazoa > Chordata > Actinopteri > Istiophoriformes > Xiphiidae > Xiphias > Xiphias gladius. The sequence continues at coordinate 7,107,972 of NC_053403.1, read as the reverse complement.
AAAAGTAATCCTATTTTTCCATAGTGATCATCATGTGACCAACCCTGAAAATTGAAAACATCTTACAGATCGTACTTGCTCATGTCCCTGCTTTATTGCTTTTCCATTCATTTTCAGGTACGTCTGTCTGTTAATTTTGTGATTTTAATGCGTCACTTACATTCTTTTGTGGATTGGTAAAGGGCAGTGGATTTCACGTTGGAAGCGAACAGTGATGTGTTTTTCCAAAGCACGTGCAGGACGTCCAGGAAATGTCTGGCTGCAGCTACAGTAGCAACACAATGCGGCTCGAGGCCTCTCTGCTCTGCAGGAGCTTGTGCAGGGCCTTGACTGTTTTAAAAACCCGCAGAGACCTTCTCCACAGGTACATGCTGTGATGTGTCATGTCAACTCTGATCTGTAGGAAAAGAAGAGGACACACTGGCTGAACGTGCTTCTGGCTGCAGGGTAAATGCACATAAATTCTGCTAATCTGGGTTTTTACTTGCAAAATATTGGTACATTTTTCAAACTAGATTTGGTTTCTTGCAACTCTTATCACAGGTACATGCTAGCAATACAGTTTTTTTTAAGAATAAAAAAGTAATTGGTGAAACCGGGCACTTATTAGGCAGGAAACAGTAACAGCACAGAAAAATCCAAGTTGACTCCACATGAGATCCACGCAGGGGCCCAGGAGTTTGACTCCATCAGTCAGCCTGGGAACAACACCCACGAAAACCCCGTCATCTCTGAGGGTTAGTAGCCAGCAGACACTATAAGGCAGCTTGCAGAGTGGCCCCATGCTACCACTCATCAGCTGTTGATTAGCGACATGCGCCCTGCGGACTGCGGAGATGTAGTGATGCGCAGTCTTTCTCCTGGCAAACTTAACCCGTGACCTTTGATATCTCAAGAAGGACAGAGCTGCCCATTCTTTGATCAAACCTGATGTGGGCTTAATGGATGCTGTATGTAGAGATTACAAGTGTGCTACAATGCAAGCAATACTGATTACTGATGAATATCCTATTTTTCTTATCGTTCATTCTGTATCAATATTATTATTATACTATTATATTTCGATTTATGTTTAGTTTTATTTACTTCTATACATTGGCAACTGTCATTTTTAAGATGCCAAAAACAGATTCAAATTTACGATTTTTTTAGTTTTGTTAAGAATACAGTTTAAAGGAGCAGTATGGAGAATTTGGCAGCAGAAATCACATTAAATTCTACAGTTCTTTATGTTTATGTGGGTCCTTGAAAAACTTTTGAAGTACATGTCTTAAAAGAATTGAAACCCTCTCGCAGCCAGTAATGTAAGAAAGACTTAGAGTCTGAACTCTTTCTTCCAAAACAAGAAAACAGCAGGGAGCTTGCAAGAAAATATTTCAGTTGTCCCACCATCCTTTTTTTTTTTTTTTTGTCGTATATATATTCTTGTCTTTTTCCTAAGTAATCTTTGCATTCCAGCCCTGTAGTATATACATACAATATAATATAAGGATTTCTTGAAGCAGTCCAGGGGAGCAGCCTGATGCCATTATCAATTTTGTAGATGTCTTTGTCAATAAGCTCCTTTCTTTGAGGGACTTGGATAAGCAGGATTCATGGTCATATGTAGTCCCAAAGCGAGGGAGATTTCTGAGGCAGAGGGGACATGTAAGTTATGATACTGCAAACCACTGAAACCACATCTGTTACATCAGAGCCACCATTCATTTGTAATCATATCATGTTGCTTGAGTCAAGGTCTTTGCACTTCTCTTGGGATATGATATTGGCTCTTGGTCCCTTTGGACGGCATTGTTACTGTTTTAAAAATGAAAACCAAGACCAGTTGTAAACTTTTTATGCATCACTTTGTCACTATGAAAAGCATTGTAAATAAATACTGTAAGACCATAGTTGGTCTCATAGTATTTAATTGCGGGTTGGTGACCTCTATCTAACTCCAGCTGAAAACCACATTTCCAATAAAACCTCTCCTCTCCTCTTTTCAACAAATAATAAGTCCTGTCCTCCAATGGTTAAACACCTACACAGTGTCAGAAGAGGTTTTGGTGCATTGTGCCACCGCCCTCTTGTTAGGGCCACATCAAGCCAGGGGACAAAATCTGTAAAATATGGGAAAAGAGCAAGTGACGACTGACTGGCTGCTGGTTTTGGGTGGTGCGCCGCTACAGTTACGCTTCTATTTTGGAAAACTTGGCTGTGCCCAGATGGGAACTGGCAAGGGGAAAATAATGGATAGAGAAATGTAAAGGAGGAATAATGACGGGCAGAGATACAGAGAGCTTGCTGTGGGTCGGTTGTTGTTGGCCTTCAGTTCGTCTAGTTATCATGGCTGCATTAGCCACAGATGGTCACAAAGTCATGATAAACTCGTGACCAGCTCAGACAAACTCAAACAAAGTTCTGGTCTCAGCGATATCTCATTAAGGAGGCTCAGAAAAGTGAGCGCTACCGATTGAAGTTTTTCTTTGTTCAGTTGACAGTCTGTGCATCATCAATGCAGATTTCAGGTCTACGACTGTCTAAACACTCTGAAATAGCTGGGACACACTTTGTTATTGTCCATGACTAGTGAAAAAATTGCTATAATGTAGGCAAAAATTAAAATAATAATCATAATGAAATAGAATAAAATAAAAAGTTTAAACTTAAATCTGAACCAACTTTTTACTATTTCAGAGTTACGATATCACACTGTAAAGTGTCCTCATTTTGCACTGAGTAAAGTCTACATGGAGTGACGTTTTTACACTCTTGCACTTTTTTCCATTAATGCCTTGTAAGACAAAGATCATTTGGTGAGTATTCTTCAAAAAGTGACTCTTCCCACAGTTTGACTCCCACATTGCTGAGCTTGAAAAAGATTTCCTGCCAGTGTCCGTGACTGATACATTACAGCAGCAGGGGCGCCATGGTTCTTCTAAAACTGCGGTTCAACTGTTTGAATTCGGCTGATATGAAGGGGTTTTATATTCATACAAACTCATGCCTAAAGCGGCTTAAAAGTTGAACGACCTCAAGCCTCGTAGAGGAGAAAAAGTCACGTGGCAAAAACATAGCCCAGTGGTCGATGTGAGTCACATCAATATGTTCACGTTTTAACTTATAAACTGCACCATGACAAGCGCTAAACTTTGGGAGTTCCCTACAGACAATAAGAAACCTTCTTGATTTTTTCTTTCTGCTGACCGCATTTATAAATGCGGTTATGATGTCACAGTTCCCCGCTGGGTGTATGGGTTGTGTGGGGAGGCCACGGCTTGGCAGCATCCAATTAACAGCTCTGACTCCAGCTGACCATAATGATGGCTCCAAATTTTAAACCCTCATCAAAACACAACAAACTAGGAATTTGAGGACAATAGTGTTATTGAGCTCAGATGACCAATTTTACTTAAATATAGCTCATTCATTGCGTTTAATAGCTTGAAAAAAACAAAATGAGTGAGTAAAAGATGAACAATCTTGACATTATTTTAGTTGGTGTTGTCTACTCATTACTGGACGTTTTATTCAGGATGAATCCCAAATTTGGCTTAAGATCAACATTATCATAAACTAGAAATCATCGTCAGTGTCCACCTGTTGACCTTCAGCACTGACTAATTATGACTGACAATGGATTTTGAGTGACTGAGAGGGAGTTGATCATTCCAGGTTGTCATTTTTACCAGTGTAGGTAATAACATACTGGTTTGCTATAGCCATTATGGAAAACATTATTCATGGAGAGAGCAGTTGATGGAATTGTAAGCCAAGGAAAAAGAAAGAAACAAAAAAAGATCAATTATATGTCCTAAAGGCCTCACCTGTCTCTCCAATATGGCAACCTGACACCTGTGTCTCGATAAATTGTAATTCATCATTTTCTTTTACAGCACAGAGCTGTGTCAGTCAGGAGCAAAAATGCAATACCTCAGCTCCGGTGGACCTAAGATTGCATTCCTGGTCACATGCAAATTGAACTGCCGCTGAAAGGGCAGTTAGACTCCAGCCAGGCCGGTGAAAATGAATTAATTTTCTCTGTCAGATTCTTGGAGGAGCTAGCAGAAGACATCATCTGCTCAGGATCACTCGCCTGTCAACGAAACCTTCTGCCCGTAGTACAGGATGGACTGGGAGAGAAGTAATAAGATAGTGGCTTGCTGATGTGCAATAAGAGCTGTATTAAAGCCAAGGTAGATTTCAGGTCATGCGAGTGTCATGGTCACAGATAAAAAGTGTGTCTGTATGTGTCTCCAGGAGATCTGAAAAATCCAACTTTCCAAGCAAATACTGCATCATATTATGGTTATTTTTTAATTGCACATTTTATTTCTCTTACAACATCCATATTGGGATTTCTTGGACACAACAATCTTCCAGACTTTATGTTATTTCAGTTTTCATTCTTTATGGGACATTTATGGAGCCGGCTGGCAAACTAGTTCAGGTGGATAACTGCAGTTTGCTGCTGCACTAACACATGAAATACTCTACTCCCTGAGGAACTGATTAAGCAGCGTGTTTTTCTAACTAGCTTACTACCCAGTAGTAGTAGTAACATCACCTTACTTCCGAGGCAAAAAGTTAGCACATCGTTAGCTAACGACAACCTTCTGTTGGGTTACAGAATATGTTAGAAAATGCCCAGTTCGGGACTGGAAGATCCACCGGATACTACTAAATCAAAGTTTACCATAACATTATAGCTGGATTGGATTTGGAGAAATTCAAGCTCCATGCTCCAGCAACCGCAGACAAACTCATAATCCCTGCGGCAGAATTACATTTGCTGCACACTGGTCAGTCTTCATTCTCAAAGCCTTTCCTCTTGGAAAATTTAAATATAATGTTTGGACATACAAGCAATAAAACATAAATCTAACTGTGTGTTGCGTGTCCCAAGTTTGTTTTGTTATTTTGTCAACCAAGCAGGGTTATCATAATCCTTGTCATAGCTTCCTGTACTGAAATTCTGTATTCTCCTCACATTTTACCAACGTGCTGCAATACAAAAACAATGCTGCTCCACAATTCCCATGTCGCCTGTAGACATCCAGTAGGTAAAGATGCTGCCTCTTTGCATGGCCTTTTTTTTTTAATGCGTCTAGACTCTAGAGTTCAAAACAAGTCAGTCAGACGGAGCGTTATCAACGGACTCACCTGGCTAATGTTAATTAGCTAGCTGGAACTGGAAAAAGTCCTGCTCGCAACAGCTGGTATTATAGGCGGCAAAATCGACAGTCGACAACTAGAAATGACGAGCCTGCTTTCGTCTACCTGTGTCTGAAATCAAAGACTCGTAGACTTACTAAGAATTGGGAGCGGCACATTTCCCCGCACCGTTATCCCCGCACAGCTGCCTGATGCGCTGTCCCAGGGTGGAACCGTGGGACGTAGCAACAGTAACTAAGGAGGCGGGGCTTAGCGAACGTCAATCGCATTTAGCGTTTGCCGCGCTCCTGCCGCCATTTTTCAAACGCAGGTCATAACAATGTCGGCTTCAAAGGTCATTTTAAGAGTCAAGTCAAAGATGTTCTGACCTGCTGTCCACTCTTGCTAGAGGACTTACTCTATGCTGAGACACAGGGATCACTGCTTCACTGCAACAAGCCAAGTGTTTGCTGCTTGTGCTGGTGTTGTGAGTCCTTTTAAACTGTGTTTAGTTGGTTTTAAGCTAGTGCTGCCTTACCTGCTAAGGTAAGCTGTTAACAGCGGTCTAGCTAGATTTGTGTGTCGGCTGACTGTTGCCTATCATTGCTCATCTTTGGCTGATAGTGTTTTCATCTTACATCTACTCGTGTATTATTTGTTTGTATTGATTGTGAATTGATTCATTGTAGCCTAAAGCCCACTTTTCTTTGTTGAGTAGCATGCACTACCATGCTTTCATGCTGTTTATTTTGCTGTAGTGAAACCTGAATACTTACATTGGAGTATTATGGTTTCAGGCATATTTTACCTTTGGTTGTTGCTGTTGCCTTGGAGCGTTTCCTGTTGCCTCACTTCGCTCTTTGTGCTCTCTGTGTAAGTTGTAATGTATGTTGGCTTTAGGGATGTAAACATAACTGCGGTCTTGCACACAGCCCATTAACATCCTGGCAGTTATATTCCTGTAACACTGGCTTTATGGGAATTTCAGCATGGCTATTGCCTCACATAGTGTAGCGTCCTCTTTTTAAACTTCATATTAGGGAATTAGAGAAATACTTTAATTGAACGCAATCTTGTAGGGCTTGATTTAGTGTTCTTCCTATCAATGATGGCATATAAAGTGCTAAACTCCTGTTTTGTCACTGATTTATACTGCTGCTACCCTCATTTGGGCTTTTATCCGTGCACGGATGGTTATGTGCTACTTATCAACACTGTTTCATACAAATGCTTTTTGAGTGTTTAATGGTTAAGCAAAAAAAAAAAAAATCTGCTGCATGGCTGGCATGTTTTAAATTGCTTTTGCATAGCACGTGGATTGCTGCATATATTTATGTCCATTTCAGTGATTATTGATGGTGAATTTCCTGCCGTGGTTGGAGGTGTTTTGGGGAATGGCCACATGGCTTTTGCCCTACCCACACATGGCCATTTCTACGATATAAATAGTGTTTGTTTTTATTTATATTGTAATTTTGGAGGGACGTTTATTATTGTCCCTTTCAAACCACTGCTGTGTTGATCTTGGTGTTGACTTGCTGGGAATAACAAGGCCTGAGCTTAGATGCTAAATATTAACTGAGTACATACTTAGTTTTGATGTCAATACATTTTTTCCATGTCTGTCAGATGACTGAAATCTGACTCTGTTTTTCTTTACAGCTTATGTTCTGTGCATAATATTTCTAAAAAATATAATTTGAATGGAAATAATGTGTTTATTTTGTTTAACTTCATATGACAAATTCTAATAAGATATACAGAAGAATGTCCATATTGGTGAGGACGTTAAATATACATTAGCAACACTTTTCATGCTATCCTTTTTTGGTATGTAACTGCTCTTAAATAAAAGCTATTATTTTGATGAAGTGACTTGGTTAGGCTGCAAAGGATAGTCATATTGCTCATCTTGGTTTGCATAATGCAGCTTTCATTCCCTGCCAGCAGTGGCCAGAGGCTCAGTTTGCTCTGCAGATTGTTCTCATTCTCCCATTTATGCTGGCTATGCTTTAAGAGAAGCTATTATCTGTCTGAAAACAATGGCGTGCCAAATGCAAAGATAAAAATGTCCTGTTTTCTGTTTTGTACACATGTTAGGCCAAAGTTACATTCCCTTATTTTCTGGCCTTGGAACTTGTGAGGTCTGTTGTGATTAAGAGGAAATGAGGAAACACACCTGCTTGAAATCATATCAATCACATCAATGGATGATGTCCCAACAAAGTGGCCCCATAAATCACGATTCAAAGAATAAATTGCTGATTAAAACGAACGGCTTGATTTTGTAGCTTAATACTATGTGAATGCCTTGGCAGTTTCGAGCTCTTGCGTGTCTTGATGTTGACATTGATGCTTTAATAATGTGTGGTCTGTGTGTTTGAGTTTATATACATCAATGGGAACCACATCCCTACCCCAGCCCCTGGCCTCTAATCCAGACTCTTGTAATCTGGCCAGCTGCGGTTTGGCTGACGGAATGACAAGCAGCCTCCACTTCTGCTCTACATTCCCTACCCAAACCCCACATTGACCCATATAGACAGCAAGCCCTCTCACTCTTCACTCCTCACAGTAACTTCGCACGCCATCAAAGTGTCTGTTATGATGTTTAATCGGCAGAATAGTCCTCATTTAGCTCAGGTGGCTTTAGAACCAACTGAGAATTTACAATATGCCTATATACATTTTAGAGACTTTTTCAAAAATATTTACTTAAACTATTTAAATTTTGACAATCTCTGTTGATGGGCAGAGTTCTGACAACATGGACTTCACTTCACAGTTCTCTAACATAACTCCTTATCAGGATTAAAACAATTTTGCTTAGGGCAGCAACTAATGATTATTTTCATTAATGATTCATGTGCAGATTATTTTTTCAGATCAGTCAGTTAATCATTTTGTCTATAAAATGTGGATAAAACCAATTTTAACTTCCCAGAGACCAAAGGCATGTATCCAAGTTGCGTGTTTTATTCTACCATCAGTGTAAACCTCAGATATATTTAATTTATATCTATATATCTATCTATATATTCCTTTCATATATCGTTGAGAAAAGAATCAAATAATCTTATTTATAAAGCTGGAACCAGCAAGTATTTGAGATTCTTGCTTGACTGAAGGAGTAATCGATTATGAAAACAGCCAGAGAGTTACTGATCAATTTTAACTTGATAGACTAGTTAGTTAACTGACAGGTCTAATTTTCATAATCAATTAATCACTCATTTATCAATTAAAAATGTATAACATACTATGCTTCCAGCTTCTTAAATATGAGGATTTCCTACATTTTCATGTTTTATGTCTTTCAAATTTAATATATTTGGGTCTTAGACTGTTAGTCACACAAAACAAGCAATGTGAAGGCATCACCATGGGATCTGGGAACTTACGGGTATTTCTGTTTTTTGGAATTTAATAAAATCAAATGATTAATTGTTTAATCAAAAAATAAACCACAGATTAATCAGCTGTGATCATTAATTGCAACCAGATCCATCTCCACCCATTAACTACAGTGGCCTGTATTTGAGAGAAATGTTTGCACAATAAAAATAGAAATAAGCGATCCAACAGGAGTCCAGCAGGAATGTCTATTTGGTCTTTAAAATCCGGCTTTTTAGCCTTCTTGGGCTGAAAAATCTTGCAGGGAAGGGCCAGGACTTAAAATTCCTTAAAAGTACATTTGGTACTTCTTGAACCAAAATAATAAGGACTCGAATTTGAAATTATGAAACTGAAATCCACAAGTGCGTGATGAATGGACTGCTTAGTTACTGGTCTTGATCATAGGTCCAATCAATTGTTTGTGTAATTTAGAGTATGTATTATAATATGCACTTTTTGAGCTTTTGGGTAGTATATTACCAATGGTCTCTTTGGGAAGGCGTCCTCATCTCTTCCACTTTATCCTCATTCAGTTTTCTGTGAACATTTGGCTTTCATTCTGCATAAGTGCTTGTGTCAATGGCTTGGTTAATCACTCTTGTCATCGATTCAATAAAGTGAGCACAAATCAACAGTAGTTTTTCAGTGGGTTGCATCAGTCTCGTAGTTAAACTTGTATATAAACTGCACACAAAGACATAAAAAAGCATTATGTTTGTCTGTCTGTGGTTAGGTCAAATTAATAACTGAAAAAAACCTGACCTTTCTATTATATATGTGAATGCCCTGTTTTTGACCTTGTTGTTTATGAGGGGATGCTGTAATTGTTTCAAGATAATGCCAGTATCCATCTGCTTTCACTATGAATTTGGCATCCCCCTGCAGATTGAAATAGATCTCTTGCTGTTTGTGTTTGTGCGGTCTTATATGAATACAGTTTGTCTGTGTGTCTGGCAGCCATGACACCAAGGACCATTGTGGATCACTGAGAGCCCTTTTTTTGAACAATTTGGGTTTGAAATGGCTATGCGCTGTGTAATAAGTGGTATGCTCGCCCCCTGAGGCACATCAGGAATCTGCGCAGCATATGATTTCATGGAGACATTGTATGATAATGGCTGGTTGGTTTGTGTAGTCCTATATAGAAATGGGGAGTGGATGACTGCAACATCCGTGTCTGGTGTTTCTCAGAAACTTTGTAGGCAAGGAAACAGTTGATTTACAAAGTGCCACAGCTGGACTGAGGTCAAGTAGGTGTTAATCTGTTTTTGGGCTCTCAATTTTTCCACTTGATGTCAATTTTTATCGACAGTTAGGGCGAGGATCAGTTTAGCAGCCTGAATGTAATTATATTTCCTCGATGTGGATGGCTTTGAGACTAGTAAAATTTAACAGCATTATACTCCTCCACTGCTCCCAGTTAATGGAAAGATTGCTTTGAAGAAGTTCATTAAAATTCAAGCACTCTCACTTCTTTCTTTTAGTCCATTTTGCCAGTTGAAGTGAACAGTGCAGTTCAAACTCAGACAATGCTAGATAGTTGCACTAGAGACCCTTGCTCTCTGTCTGTTTTAAGCTGTTTGCATTGTTTCTCAGGCACGAGAACGTAATACAAAACAACTATAGGTGACATGAATGTCTACGGGCATAAAGAGACAGTTGTTGACATCTGATAGTCATGGGTTCCTCATGTTCATAAAGCTTAGCATAACAAAATGAACCAAGGGCAAACCTGGAGGCACATGAGGTGAAATCTTCTCATTTATGTACCAAGGAATTACTGTGGTATTATCACCTGAGGCACAGATTAGTCCAGTATGCAAATCTAAAATTACCTGCTGACAGGAAATCTGTATCCGATTACAAACAATAGAGTTGCAAAGTAGGAGGAGCGACTGGTATATAAAGTATTTTACCCCACTCTAAATGAATTTAAATGCTCAATGCTCCTCAACATAAAAACACAGGAGTCTTATGGCCATCAGATTGACTTATTTCAGTTTCCTTTCTGAGAAATCGTGTTTTTTTTTTTGTTTTGTTCCCCCCCCCCCCAGTCAGTTTGGTATGGCAGATGGCTCTAAATACTACAATAGCCATGAGGCTCAGGCGCCCTTGTTATGGAAAAGAAGTCGGTCAGAGGCACAAGTGAAATTAAAATTAGAGCCGTACTAGATTCACAACAATTGGTTGTTGCAGTTGGGAAAAAAACATGGCTCCACTGTTTCGGAAGTCTTCCAAAACTTACCCAGAATCCTAAAATTAAAGTGATTTTAAACTGCAGATTTGAACTGTGGACGTTGCAGTTAAGTGGTATGTACCCGAACCACGAGGCTACCAGGCTTCTGGAGCCAGGTATTTTCTAACACATTTGCCCATCTTTTGTGTTCATGATTCAACCATAGTTTTATGGCCATGCAGGCCTTGGAAATGCTCTTGTCAGTCCCTTAAAGAAATCTCTACAGTAAATGAACTGGACTTTTTAATTACAAAATAACTTTTTGTAAAAGTAACAAAATAACTTCTTCCACTTTGCATCTGATTTGTGAGTTCATGTAACAATTTACTAGTCTGCTTACATTTGTGCAACCCCCCCAACCCCAAAACAAAAAAATCTATTAACTTTATTTTAATTGTCCAAGAGTCGTCCAACTAAAACACTGCAACAATTTGCAACAAAAAACATCCCTTTCTATACTGTGTTTTGCCCCTTTTTCTCAATTGCGTGATATATAAAGTCCTTGTCTTCACCATAAACTCACTCAGAACACTTTAATAGCTTCTGTAGAAGTAATGTCAGTACTTAATCCCCTCTGGCCTGATGTGCTAGAGAAACCTCTCTGCTCTCTTTTTTTCTGCCCGCTAATAATTCAATTTTGTCCTGGCTTGCTTTAGCAGTAAAGAGGAAACATGACGGCATAATTCAGCTCAGGGCCAAGACTTCAAATATGGGACAGTTTTGACAATCAAATGTGTCTTTGTCCTTGCAAGATGTTGGCCGTATGGCATTAATACAGAGTGTGATCTTAATGCTTTGGACAAACATGTAAAGTTGGTTATAAAGAGTTTTGTTGTTTAGCCAGTGTTCATCAGTTCTTGGCAGAGCCATTTGTTATTCATTTAGATTGGAGAGAGCACACTAAGTACAGATATCGTTGAAAAATTCAGTTATCTTTGTTGCTATTGCACATGATGTTTTCATCAGGTTTCAATATTTAGTTTACAAGTTATGTCTAAGCATTTAGTTTGATTGGATTATTCATGAATTTATTCATAAATTAGTTAGCAAATGTTTAGTTTTTAGTTGAAGTTTAATGATACAGGTTAATTATCCTGTTAGAATTTACTAAAGTTATCCACAAATTCTCCCACCCTGGACATAAACAGAGAGATGAACATTAAAGAAAACATCCTATGTCATGTTATTTTAGTGTTTTGTTTTTTTTTCTTTATTAAATATCTAATGTGCCGTAGTTTTCATTTTGGGTTTAATTTTTCTCATTGCTGTTACGTCAAAATAAAGTCGACACTGCTGTATTGCCATTTTTACTGATCTTTGTTGTAGCGTCACTGGGCTACAGAGCAGTTCTCCTAAAAGCTGGCGTCTCTGCGTTGGTGATGCATTCCCTTCACAACTTGTTGTCAGCCTGAAATCCCAAACACTACTGTCAGGAGAACAAAAACTTGCATATACTATCAGAGAGTGTTTCGTGTGGTGAGCTCCTAAGCCACAGCATTTTGTTTGGAATAAAACTGTAAAGCGTTGTTATTGTATGTAGGTGAAAAGGCCTTTCTCAGTAATGTAGCCTAATCCTTTAATATGTTTGATTATATAAGTAGATGTATAGAAAAAGTGATTAACACAAAGTGTGTAGGGTGATGGGGACAGCCTGTTTAGAGCAGAAAAGAACTCCGGCTGGGATAAGGTTATCTCTTTCGTTTTATAGAATATTTTTTCCTCAACGCTTGGGAGCACAACAACCCATTCACAACATGGATCAAAAACCGTGAAAGCTAAAACAAACCTGGCATCTTTTCAGGCAGCGCTGGCAGTTCATTGACTGCAGAGATGCGGTGTTAACGTGGCATACCCTCTGCAGGGCAGCCTTCTCTTGGTCTGTCCAGCTTCCTGCATACATACGAATCTCTGTAAGTCTGGCTTGCTGAGCGGGCTCCCTTGCTGCGTGTGTTTCCGTGTCTCGGTTTCCAGCCCCGAGGTGACATCTCAGAGCAGAGCTGAGGATCATACAAGGACAGGCGCATCTGGAAAGTCTAAGCTGGCTGCACTTGCCAGAGCTGGTGCTAATGAAAAGCAGGACTCTGCCTACCACTCAAATTGCCTGGTTAGCATTAGTTAGGCCAACCATCTGTACTTCTTAACATACTTCAATAATCTTCCAGTCTGATCACTTTTCAAAACATTTTAAATGTTTTTTCCACCTTCGGTATGTGCAATACATTATTATGATTTTTGGAGGCTAGTTTCAACACAAACAGAATATGTATCAAATTCTTTGTGGTCGTTATGTCAAGACAGCAGGACAAAATTTAAAAAGAGAATTATACACTTGGATTATAGGGACACCGAAAGTTATAATTTGGTTGCTTGATATCGTATGCAAGGTCATTGGATGCTTTTGTTAAGACATGCTGTGGCTAATACAGAATGTTGTGTGTACATTTAGCTGCACAGCAGGACAGATTGTTAGTGGTTTTAAGAATGAGTAAGTTCACAAGGCACTTGCTTTTCCTTTATCCTTGGATGTCAAAGTAAGGGACATCCCGGTCACATGGCAGTGCATTTATGAAGGCACTCTGCAGGGCTACTCTCGACTATACACTGTTTATTTAAACCACTGCAACCTGCATGCTGTGTGGCTTTCTGTTCAAAGTGTGCCAGCATTCGGTGCTCTAAAATCCACCGGTCACGAATCTTTCCTAAGCACGTGACACCGGCCCTGCACATGACTGAAAACCACAACCAGCGGCTCACAAAGCACAGAGCCAGAGTTATTACCGTGATTTCGCGGGGTATGCAGGGTCGTTGCCCTCTTCCGAGCTGTCCAAGGCCTTCCCCTTTCTCCTCATCATCCCAGCCTCAGCTCAGCCATGTCTCAGGGCTGCAGGCTGGGAGAGGTGAACAGGTGTGACTGGAATACCGACCCCCATTCAGAGGGAGAGGCCATGGGGCAAAGGGGAGCGAAGGATTTACACCACGTCCACATCTTTTACTGTATGTGGAGATTTACAGCCTCGCCCAACGCAAAACACATTTCGAGCCGAGGACTCCCCAACTTTTAACAGGACAGTCACTTGTTTACAAAGTAGGCAGGTATTTTTTTTAGAGGTCAAAAGGCAGTTCCTTGAATTAGTCCCTGCAGAAATTTATGATTGGGACTGTGAGGAGATGTATTGGGGTCCAAAAGTCTGAGACCACTTTCCCCTGAAATAGCTTAATTTAATGCCACGTTTCACATACCCTGACATTCTGCATCATAACTTTCATTTTTGTCCTGTTCTCAGAGAAGCCTTTTTTTTTTTTTTTTTTTTTTTTTTTTTACTATTTCACTGTAATTTGTATTCTTATCATCCATTCGTCTCTGCTCTGTCAGCACAGTGAGGCCGCTATGAAAAAGACTATTCAGTGCAGAAACAGAAGGCCTCAGTTTCTTTTCACCCATGCCATGGAAGTCAGCCTTAAATATACCAAAACATTTCAAACATTTCTTTTCAATGTCCGCTAGATTTTGAAGACAGTTAAAGTTTACAACCTAAACAAAAGATTTTGAAAAATAGTGTTTGTGTCAGTTGTTTAGGACCTGAGGAAACCAACATGGCCCGTTCTCAAGTTTCTTAAAGCAATGTTTACGGCCCCTGCTTCTGTGTTTGCTTCTGAGTCCTAACAAAGATTAAATACACTTCCCCCGACAACTGTTAGGTTTGCTTGTTTAATTAAACGGCTTTATGTTAATCTGTCTTTTTCAAAATTTTTTTATTTTGATTCGTGTGCGCGAAAACATTTAAGGAATGCTTTTTCAGTTTATATTTTATAGGTCAATGTGAGGCAAAACTGGCTCAGAATTTTTGTGATTTTAACAAAAACACTGTGTCAGAATAAACTGGCATATGCTCAGTAGCACCCACCACTTCATCAGTACGGTTCTGAATCATTAGATATGTCAAGCTTTTGAACCGTCGACATATTGCACACAGACTGAAACCCTGAACTTTTTGCACATATGTTTATGCTTGTGAACAGACTGTTTTTCAAACACAAAACATACTGTTTGAATTCGGTGCATTTCCTATCATCCAATACTAATCCAGTGACGTAAATGTCTCTTGGAATTGAAGCCTGACAGTTCAGCCTGTCAGTAATCACAACAATAAGTAATTATATTATCTTACTGTCTTATCAACTGGCTTTCCTGTCTTACACCTTTTAAAAAAAAAAAAAAAACAACTGCTTGCCTTAGATGAGTAAATGTAATTTGTACGTTTTAAATGATAAAGGGCCACCTTGGATCAGCAGTCCTTGTTCTGGTTTCCGGACAAACTGAGGAAAGAAGATATCATTATTTCTGCCTCCAAGGGAGCAGGGACCAAAGGAAATAGCCGAAGTTCCCGCAAGAGCCGAGTCTGACTGCTCCCATCCTTTTCAGATAGGCAGTGGAGATCTGCATCATATTAAATGCTTCTCGTGCCCTTTGTAGTTGAGTATCAGTAAGCCGCGGCGCTGGCCCTGCGTTTCCAATTTTATTTTGGAAAGAAAAACGTCGGGATGAACATTAACCAGTGTAGATATGAAATTGTCTGTCATAGTTTGAAGCGATAATGATAAACAGGCATGGTAAGAACATTCATCTTCTGATATGGACAAAATCTTCCCCGATACCTTTTTATTCTCATTTAGACCATTTTAAGAGGAAAAAAATAGGACACTCCAAAAGTGCTTCAGTGGTGCCATAAAGACTGGGAAACTTGTAAACCCTCAGAGCCAGGAGTGTATAGGAAAGTATGCAGTAAAAAGAGCCTTTATAACAGGCGAGCGGTGGATTGAACGAGGGTCAAACTGATGGATACAGAGCCAGACACGAGGACTCGGGGAGTCAGGCTACTCAAACAGCTGACAACATGCACATCAGGCTAGGGTTTCTAGCAGACTGGTCTCTTACTGGAAAAAATGGCTTCAAAGAGGAAAAATAACCTGCCCGGCTTGGTTAAACCTCAGAAAGCAGAGTCCATGAACCTCAGGTCTCGGGGACCACGAGCCAACTAACTACCTGCTTGAGAGGCCAGGAAGGGTCCTGTCTGAATAAGTTCTCTTAATCGAGGAAGATCAAACTGTTATATGCCCTAAGTGGATATAAAAAAGCTATAGGCTTGTATGCCTAGTTTAAAAATGCAGGGTCAGCCAGGTAGCTAACTGAGATTCAATAACTTAAAACAAATACACTACTCATTTTTTAGGTGGTTTTCAGTTAAGGCTAAACAAGAGTAGCAACTGTGCTCTCTAAGTTTGTCTCGTTTTCTCTGGACTTCAGCCTGTTTACCAAGAAATGTTTGTTTAATGCAACTCTGATTTATCTTAACCTCCAGAAGAAGGAAGGAATAATAAATTCGACATTCCAAATTCAAAATAACGTTGTTACTCATGTGCCATACTGAAAACACCACCTAGGGTCCCTTTGTGGCAAGTACATTACTTTAAAAAAAAGCTAAAGAAATAATTTGACGTACATTGACAGTAAAGGGCTGCCACTGCTGTGACGCATACGTGATATACTGCTGGACGACGTACTGTACTGTTCTTGTTTGGCTTGATTGAACTAATGACTGCTAAATTTCTTGGCCAATCCACAGACTGCATCATTTTGGTGAAAAATGACTGGATTATTGCAGTTATAAAATGTAGATTTTAAGTTGTATTTGCAGCATGTCTAGACTTTAGTAATGATAGGTTGTAATTTTCTTAAATGTAAATGTTTTTTTTTTTTTTTTATTTGACTGTAGCTTTGTTTTTGTAATACATTCACTTAGATATTTATTGCTCTAGAGGGTTTCAGCATGAACCTAAAACAAAGGAAACAGAATCACTTGATTCTTTATTAGTCTTGGTAAAATTAAAGCAGGGACATAAAGTCAACATTTAGGATTCAATTATACATAATGGCACACTTAGCACCACCAGACTTCATGTATTTTCCAGGCCAATATAAAATGGAAGATGTGTGACAGAGGACTATAGATGTATTTGAGCAATGTGAACTGTGAATTAAAACATAATGAGATTTGTCTTTTACAAACACAATTAACGTTATATTATTTAATTGAAATAAACTTTTAATTCAGTCTCATTATTTCAGGGCAGTGTCCTACTTTCCTTAGGAATGATTCAGTCTTCTCTGGGTCTTCTGGGTTTAACACTGATTTACGTAGGCTTCATAACTAGTAATTGTTTCTTCTGTAACCCCTGGTAATTTACGCACAAATATGCATCTGTTACGATTTGAAATGCTACATACCTCCCTAGAGTTGGGACATGAATTATTCTGTGGACCTCCCTTTTCCTCCTCCCATAAAATATACAGCTCAGTCTTCCCAAACCACCCTGGCCTTATGCACTGTGTCTTACAGTTCATCTACAACCAGGCCCAAAACAGACAGCTCCAGGACTCCATCATCACATTGAGAGAAACTCCAGAGGTGTCCACCTTTTGTGGTCCACATTTTCTTTTCTGTTTTGCCTCGATGATAAGCTGACAGAGTCAACCTGACATCATTAGTTGTCTAGGGTTTGTTTGGGTTTTGAATCGCCGCTGTGGTGTAAATCAGCAAGGAGCTGGCGGCCGGTCAGACAGCCAGAAGGCACATTAAAGGAGAGGGGCTGCTTCTCTGCCACCGACCACATTCACTGCTCCGCCGCTTCCTATTGTTTTTCCTCCAGGACCTGGCAACCGCTGTTGCAGACTTGGACCTGGCAGCTGCAGCCGATGGTTTTGGTCATATTTCTTCTCACAATTTGTCCCGTTACACCATATAATCTAGGATTAAAGCCCACAGTGAGCTTTAATGTATCAAACTGTGATACTGATTCAAGTTAGGACTGCGGTTTTAGGTCATACGCTGTGGATTCTGTTTTTAGATATAACATGGACATGCTTTCCTGTATTTGTGCTAAAGTAAAGGATAATGTTTGCATTGATTCTCGCTGTCTACACAGTGTACACAAACTGTGCCACGCAGTCTCATGCAACCATATAAGTAGAAATATAGTGTGCATAAGGGTCACATATAGTAAGAAATATAAATATAGCTGCTTTGCTCTTAAAATTATGAGGCCGAGGCACAGACGGGGAGCCAGGCTGTCTGAGTAGACCTACTTTTCGGTCCAAGGGAAACTCTCGGCACGTGCAGAACAGTTCACCTTACAGGTCAACAAGCCTGAGAGAGGAAAGTTGTTGGAAACATGCTAAATAGAAACGGGGAAGA
This sequence comes from Xiphias gladius, assembly GCF_016859285.1. Taxonomy (NCBI): domain Eukaryota; kingdom Metazoa; phylum Chordata; class Actinopteri; order Istiophoriformes; family Xiphiidae; genus Xiphias; species Xiphias gladius. The sequence goes on along the minus strand of NC_053403.1, from coordinate 7,089,951 downwards.
GAAACTGGGGCTGTCAGGAGGCCCCTCCCTCCCAGTGGAGATATTTATATGACAATCCCAAGGCTGTAATCGTGGTCTCTTAACTATGTCTTTGGGATTGTGGAATGGAAGTGTTTATCTGAGCCCTGTGGAGAAGTGACAGGAATAGCCGATGGCAGTATAACATGAAACAGCCCTCTGCTGGCCAGCGTGTAGCTAGAGTTAGACCTGGCTATTTTGGGTCAGGTACCTCATTTTCGAGCCTTTCCAACTGGCCCTGTCTCTAATCAAAGGATCAAAACGACTTTATTCCTAAAAAGGACAATTACAGTACCAACTACATAATAATGGCATCAAAGACTTCAGCTTAGTCTTTGCTGACTTGTTGATATAGTGGGATTTTCGACACAGCTGCGTAGACTTTTAGGAAAACATGCTGACCAGATATTTTTCATATTTTTTAATTTTTCAGTTGTACATTTTTAATGTACACCATTCATCTTGTAAGCAATTTTACCACATTGCAACTGGTTGTAGTTGTGACTGGCAACCTCAAAAACCTAAACATCTGCAGACATCTCTGACATCACTGGTGCAAGTGTGAAGTCCTCGTGCATGTCTAGCGTTAGTTATGCTGTGACTTGCGTGTGAGATTTATACTCCAAATTTAAAAGATAAAGAATGTGAATAGCTTCAACTTAAACATTACCTTTTAATCGTCTAATCCAAAAGTTGTAAAATGCATGAAGTAAATGAGTTGTTACATAAAATCAAGAATATCTGGAACCTATAATGTTAGATTTAGATTTTCCTCATGCAGAGTGCTCTCATAACAAAAAACAAAAAATGAAATCAAATCAAAACATGACCCCTCCAACTGATCCACAGTTGTGTCTGACGGTAACAGATGCTGGACACTCATGAACTTGACCCTGAAGATTTAAAGAGCCCGTCGTTCAAGTGGTGAACATATTCTGTTACAGTGTTGTGGCGTTACCCCCAAAACGTGTCTTTCAGCCGTCAGCATTGGCTCAAAGTGGATAAAAAGGCCGGTTCATTAATCAAATTCGTTACCTTGTCTTGATGTTCTGCAGAATGACCATGCTTGAGTCCCCGGCTGGACTACATTGTGTTGTGATATTACCTCCCCCCCTCCTCACCCAAACACAGTCCATAGGGGTCCCCCATGAGAGGCGGTCAGCCCCGCCCTGGGAAGGACTAAGCTTGGTGACACGGCTGTCAAACAAAATCTCTGCGCTTCCCTAAGTCGTCGTTGCCAGGGGCGAACATCAGGAATGTCGCTGGGTGACAAAGGACGATTAGTGGCCTGATTTCTCCATATGCTGACATTTGTGAGTTTTCGTGTGTTGTATGGGAATTCTTGGCATTGAGATTGGTTTGGATACCACAAAGGGTCCAGAAGGTCGTCTTTCAGACACCACAACAAAGGATGTTGTTGAAACACATGAAATTTTTGTCTCAATCTCGCAAACTAGAGAAAGTAGCTGGATCAACAAGTGTCGATTCCCTTTTTCCCTTAAACGCTGACGTTTACGGCAGCGTTACTTTTTAAAGCGTATATAGCTATTTTGCTGTCACCTTAAACAGAGCAATAATAAGTTACTATACAAAGTTTTTCTGGTTAAGAAGAGAAGTTTTGCAATACCTAAGATGCCGTAGCAATATGGCTTGTGAAATGCAAAGTGTTTTTATAGCAGAGGTGCCTCACCTGAAATACAATGGCCTCTGCTAAAGTCATAAGAAACTATTATATTATTTATGAAATATGAGGCTTATTATGCTTCAGGGAAAGCAACCAGTAGCCCCACATCAAACAGCAAAGGCCCTGTATTTAAGGAGTGAGGTGATCATCATGATAAGGCTGTCATCTACACACTGAAATGTGTTGACATCAAGGCTTTATTGTGATATCTTTTTATTACAGAAAGCCTTTTTCTCATTTACATCAAGCAGCCTTGGATTGCCTTTGTTTCGAAATATTCACAAATCCAACATTTTGGACCCGATCAAAACCGGACCCATGGAATCGGACCCAGATAAATTCATAAAAAATAAGGGGGAAAACGGATCCTATCCAAATGGGACATGAGGACGGTGATAACTGATCGAAATAAGTCTGAGCATAATTACACCTAATACATAATGGAGTCGACATGAACATACCCATATAGAAAGAACAACAACACCGGCAGCAGTCTGGTGTGACGATATTGCTGTACCAGGATATCAGTAGTCCACCCAGATCCAGTAGTCCAGACCCGAGATCTCGGGCAGTACAGCGTGACCATACCTGACCAAGTTATACTGGACATAATTGTAACTGGGCCCAACCCCAAGCCCTTGCTGATGACGTCTAGCTTGTTGCTTGGATGAGATGCAGTGATATTTATTTTTTTCTACTAAAAGAAAACGGCATTAAAAAAAAAAAAAAATCATCAGTATGAATGAAACATACATGTAACACAGAGACAATTGAAAGAAAGTTACTAGTTGTTAATAGTTACTTTGAACTCAACGTCATCTTTCCCACTGGTTTTGTGCTAAACCTTTCGTCTTCTGCTGGAATTAGTGGCATTTTTATATGTATTTAGGAAATGCATGTCAAGCTCTAAATAGCAGATGATCGCTTTATGTAACAGGGCTGAAATGCTGACAAAATTATTAAAAAAAAAAAAAATCGTTGCCCCCAGAAGGCACTCCTGTTCTTTCCGTATAAGACATAAGGTCCTTGTTTAAGGGATGAATACTTGTATTTTCCAAATGATCCTTTGTTTAGAAAAATGAATCTGTTTGCATGCTTCAGGCACCCAATCAGATTTACTTGTGTTACCACAGTAGCTAAGCCTGTTGATTCCATAGGTAATCTCCGCTGGACTTCTAATGGCGAACTTGGGTGTTTTCGGGACTTCCTGGTAAAAGCAAAGCAGACTGTAATCACCTCACTGAACTTTGAGTCTGTGTAATGAAGCGATATAAACCAATTTAGTCAAGTCTCTGGCTCTGATCCGTTTGATATGACGTGCAAGTGGCAATTAGGTGTTGGCTTTTTTTTTTTTCGGTCAGAATGAGTGCCCTGTGTGAGCCTGAAACAAACGCCCTAATCTAACAACAAAGAGGGATATTTTTCAGGCGAACAAAAACCTGCTCATTTCCTACTGCAGATCGGGGGTTTGGATTCATACCCAGCGAGCATTTTGTGGATGGCAGCGTGCTAGAATTCGACAATTCAACTAATTAAATCGCAAAGCTTTCCCGAAGAGATCTTTAGCGTGCCCTAAAAAAATGCAAAGGCATCTCTGAAAAGTTATAGGAACTGATGATAGAAAGGTATTCATTTTACGAAAGTAGCACAGTTTTAAAATAGAATATAAACATAACAATAAATCTTTATACTTTTTCAATCACCTCTGAGAAGAGTTACCTTTTTACCAATTGACCAATCAGCTTTATAATAAAATAAATAAGAACTTAGTTTTTAAAAATTGTATCTTTCAATAGCTGACATTATTTATATTTAACAGTGCTATTTATCAAGTTATATTTTTATTTTGTCCAATAACATTTTATTGGGGTTCCACACACAAGAGACCACACAAGAACGTTGCCAGAACGTAATACGGTCTAAAATTTGCAGACTTATGATTTAAATCAAGGAGCTGAATGAGCATATGTTACAAACTTGGCGAGACATTCTAGGCCATTTTCTGGTACTCTGTGCCATGGGCATGGGTAAAAAAAAAAATGATCGAGGTTTGATACCCACCCCCTATTTACACGGGTTTTAAATATTAGTTACTCTACGTTGAGCCTATATGTTTAGCCCCATGTTTAGCATCCGCTTTGTGTGTATAAGCTTTTTTGAGAGTCGGTGTGTAAAACCAGTCGGGTTAACCTATGCCTTGAGGGGACGTGGTCTCTGTAATTTCTATTAGCACCCCTTTACCACCTGGAACACCCTGGAGCTGTGGCATTCTCCCCCCCATTAATAGCTAAGTGGCCAGACCCAGCGTGGGCCGAGCTGGATCACATCTGGCCACTGCAGCCACAGCCGGGTGTATACTGGGCACGTCTGACATGCTTGCCTCTCTCTCGCTCTTTCACTTATATTGGACTTTAATTGCATCCAGGCCGTCCAGTAGCTGGCGGAGAGGGGTTTCCTCAGGCGCGTCCAGAGAGTTGGCCCAGCAGCAGCAGCAGTTTCATTTAACTCAAACTAATGTGAATGGCTGCGGGAAAAACACAGATGCTGTTATGTACACACATGCTGAGGCTCGAACAAGCACACACACATACGCAGAGACTGATGCACTCTCACTTGCACAGATTTTACAACTCACAGTAAAAAGGAAGAGAAGGTCTTTGAGGGAAATTTCTCTTTAACAGCTGTCAAGTCGGATCTTATTTTTCATTTAAAATGTAGCATAGCCATTGTTTGGTGAACCTGGCTGAACCTATCAGTGTGTACGTTTGCGTAAAAAAATTGAAATATTCCTAAATAGCGGGAGCTGATGCACGCAGATGCATTTAATATCCCACTTGAGGTACAATAGGAAGTATCTCATGTACTATATGTTCATGCAGGTCCTTGGAGAATCTAGTGTTTTTGATGTCGATGTTTTAACCTAAAAACCTTGAAAACTTGGCCTTTTTGGGTAAAAAGGTTGGCAGTTATATACATACTATATACGTTAGTAGTTTGGTATAGATCTTGCTGTGTATGTTTGCTGTTACTGTTATTAGATTCCTTCTTTCTTTTCTTTCCCCTTTCTTAACATCTATTTCCTTTATTTCCCTACATCATATGTTCCTGTATTACCTTTCCTACTTTTCTGCCTCTGTCTCCCATGTCCCCTACCTTACCTCCATCCTTCCTTCTTTTTTCCTCCAACTGTATCGGATCCCAGCTTATCTGTCCTTTTTTCTTCTTCTCCCTTTTGTAATTTCCACCATCCATCTCACCTTCAATTTATTTCTCTCCTTCTTCATACCTTCTCTCTGAACACAAGTCCAACAGCAATTCACATTTTGTGTCTCGCTAAAAAGCCCACGACAATTAATGACAGCTCTGGCATCTGATCAGTTCCCGTCTGTGTAAAGATAAAAGAAATAAAACTTCAGCCGGGGGCATTGTCCGCCGTCTGGCGAAGCACACAGAAAGACGACAACAGAGTATGTCAGTGGAAGTGGAGATAAGTAGAAGCTGATGTAGCGTGGTGACCCTGCTCAGAGGGCAGTGTTGACTGACGCACAGTGGTGTCGTGTGCAGACAGAAACATGTCAAACACGGGGATATCTATTTAACTCTTTCCAGGAGTGCAGAGGACAATTAACTCACCTATACTTAGTTTTTTTTTTTTAAAGTTCCTAGACTGATAAAGTTTTTCAATTTTATCTCAAAATTACCAAGATTTGCCGACATGTAGTACATGACACCCTTGCTGTTTTCAGCAAGTACACTGAGGTGAATGCAGGATTAGTCGTTATCCCTCATTGGTGCTCCTTACTGAATTTATTCAAAAGGAAGGAGTGTACCGTCTGTGAGGATACATTTTATGGTTTTGAGACAATTTGTGTGGATTGTGTAGAAAGGCCTGCGGGTCAATTTCAGGAAGATACTCCACTTACTATGTACGGTTATTGTATGTCCTTATAGGTGGCGTCAACTTAAAGGGGCCCTAGGGAGTTTTTCTTGCAAACAAACAAAAGTAATGTTAACATTCAGTGTTATTCACAAAAACACATAGTGTGTATCTTTTGAGTACAAACAAATGTAATGAATGCATTTTCTTCCTTATAACACACTTGCAAAGGCGATTTCTTTTAAGTCTTGGTGTCTTTGCACATGTGCACAAGATAAACAAAATGCGGACCCTATCATAGAAGCTATTTTTGGGGTTTATTTTCCCAAAGTAAACCACAGATGCATGTTTTTCTGAAAATACAATCTATTTTTGTAGGTGGAAATTGGCCCTTTGATGAAAGCTAAATACAGGTCATACTTTAGCTGGAATGCATTGTAAAATTAGAAGAATAACTTAAAGGTATGATTTTTAAGCTTTGAAAAGTGCAAATGCTTAAAACTCAACTGGTTGGAAATGAAGATTGAATCCTGATGAAGGCATTTAAATTTTTTTTTTTTTTTTTTTTAAAGGAACTGAGCAAACTCCACTTTACTGATGAAGAAAGTGAGATGCAGTTGAAATCTTCAGCAAAAGCTAGTAAGTACATCATGTGTTAATGTTCATCTACTACTGTATTCCCAAGGTCAAGAAGGAACTTTTTTAGGACAAATTTTTAGGACATTTATGGTTCTCTTTCTTCCTTCCATTCTCGTCCCTATTTCCTACATTTATACCGCCTTTCTTTATTCATTGCCTTTGTTGCTGTGTTCTCAGAGTGCACAATTTGTAATATACTGTAGTTTGCCTAATTTGTATATGTTTTTGTATAATTTGTCATATGCCTCTTTTCAGTGTGAGCATATGTGTTAACAAGAAGTAATAAAACGATTAAGAAGTCAAATAAACAAATTTGGGGGTAGTAGTTTAGTAATAGTTTAGTTAGTCTATCTATTGTCTCTTCTGTGTGTCCACAAGCTGGGACCACACACATCTGACCGACAGCTGTTTTGTTATCAGCTCTTAAAAACCCTATCCAGCTCATTTTTTGCTTCAGTGAAACTACCCACTCCCCTCAGCCTGGCCCTGCTCCGCTCTGGACGTACCCTGGCCGCACACGATCAAACCGGCTACAGGTTTAAATGGATCATATCCACACTGATAATCACAAACCAAGATTGCTGTGGTAGATTACGTCTAATTCCTTGGCCTCGTTAAGACTGCAGACACATTTGAGTCTAATTTCTTTGGACAACTTTACAGACATGATGGTTATACCAGGCTTAACCCTCGCCAGGCACGGCGCTTTAAATGGCTTCATTAGCTGGGATGCTAAGTAGCCAGCGCATGTAAGCCCACTATGTACTGTTTGGTCACTGTCTTAAAGCAAAAGCCGCACACATGCTTTGAGGTGATGGTAAAATGAGAGCAATTCCCTGCCTTTTTGTGGTCAGCATCCTAAAAGTCTTTAATTTCTAAATTGCCATGTAGATAACTCCATAAATACATGGTTGCTAAGCATGCGTAACACTTTAAATGTTAAATGATGTAATTAGAGATAAAAATGGCAAATATGTCAGTGTTTTGGTACACTCATTGGAATGAATGCAGAAATATTATAATTATGCAAACAATTGAAAACATTAAGCTTTAGTGTGAGCTATTATTATTCCTATTACCTCCATAAGTTTGCCTGTTTCCCAATTATGGCTTTAAATATAATAGTACCAGTACCAAGGCTTTGTAAGATCACTGATTTTAGGCCAAACAAGGAATTCCGTATAGGGCTGCAACTAATGATTTTCATTATCAGAGAATTTCCTGATTTATATTTTTAATTAACTGGTTAGTCTTTTATTCTGGAAAATATCAAATAATAGTGTAAAATGTTTACCAGACCCCAATGTTATGTCTGTAGATTGCTAGTTTTGTCCGATCAACACCAAAAAAAAAGTTAACAATAGTATAAAACAGAGAAAAAATAGCAACACCTCCTAATTTGAAAAGCTGGAGCCTGTTTTGGGGTTTTTTGGGGTTTTTTTTGTGGCGTTTTTGCTTGATAAATTACAGTTTTAAAAAAAAACAGTAATTACTAGTAATTACCAATTACATGACTCATAGTTTCCTCCAGGGATTTGGGAGTTTGTGAAGCAGGACTGGTAAGCCACTCAGATCCTGACGCATCTTGATATCCTTAGATCCGTTTCGTTTGGCCTAAACAATAGCAACACTTGTGAAATATATGGTAGTTACTATGTAAAATATTGTCTGTGTGTGTTAATTTTTGATGATGCCAGCGGAGGCCGTCTTCATTTCAGGCAAGGTGGCCCCACCTCTGCTGTATAACACCGCAGAAAAGCCGGGACATGTGCTGGGAACACAGTTTACGGTCGGTGCCTTAACCCCTAGCCCCCCAGGAGGATTCCCCTTAATCAATGGACTAATAGATGTTACCCTCTCATTAATTAATTAATCAACTACAGGAACTGTCTAATTATTTCAACAACACTTCTTAAAATTTAAATTTTTTTTGAATTTCATAATTCATCATAATTCCATTTTTTAAACACTTGATCCAAAGTCTGTTAAAGGCAGAATTATGACCACGTATCATTTCTGTACTTAGAATTCAGTTTAAGGTTCACTTTAAGTTTCACCAGACACTTGCCCCATGACAACAGACTTGCCATGACATGACCCTACCTCCCTCACGTGGCCATAAACCCTCAGAGCCTCCGTGTAATTACGAGTGTCCCTCTCCAGCAGGTGACAGCTGAAACAGTTTAGTGCCTCTTTAAAATGAAGGTCAGAGATTTATTTATCTCTTTTTTCCTACTACCGAGCTCTTTGATGACACAAACACCAAAGGGTACAGTAGATGAAAGAGGTCGGCCAGGATGGTACCATTACAACTCATCTTTGGTTTGTACTGATGTTACTCTGTCATTTTCAGAGTCTGCCAACCTGACGCTAATGAATTAGGTCACAATGTCTGTCGCCTGTGAACTGGAAGTAGCCTGTGTTGTGGCCTGTGTTGGACTTGGTCAGAATTGCAAAGGTTTTTACCACAAGCTCGACTCATGTAACCTACACTGCAAAAGTCTAACAAATGGCAAATCTTATATTCGTTTTTGTTTTTGTTTTTTTTTTTTGTTTTTTTAACAGTGGTTGCATTTTTCTTTCATAATAATTAATATTTCCCAACCCCTGAGCTGAATGGTTGGATTTTGCCTAGTCAATAATGGCATGCCTTTATGCAAAAAACTGTGATGGCTGAAATCAACTGAAGGACAGAAAGCCAGCAAGTTTATTGGCCATAGTGATGCTTCTGTGTAAGTTTGGGAGCAAGTCATTTTGTGTATTATTGGTTAAACATCCTATCAAGAGCATTGTACTTCCACTGAAAGAAATGCTATCTCATTACGAACTGGTGTCATAAATCTGGGTTTGGTTTGATGGTTTATAGTACGATGAATGATGATTATAGAATAGCGTGTGTCCCTTCAAGTCGTCTTTATTTTCCCAAGCTAATGGCTTTAATCGGTGAGCGTAAAACAGTTTTACCAGCGTCAGGATCCTATTAGGATCTTGCACCATGCACATTCACCAACGAGAGGTGATACTGATAATTTTGAACTTAAATACAGAGGAATCATGTAATAAAATGTGAGTAAGCTGTACCTAGAATGCTCATGTTTGCTAAACCCAACCTGTCTTTGAAGCTATATCAAAAATAAGGATGCATTTCTACCATGTGAGAGAATATGAGAGTTTGGCCCAACTGGCCAATCACGGTACTGCAACAACAAAAAAAATCCACTGCAGTCTAGGCAGTTTCCCCCTAGACACGCATTATAAAAGAGTCATATGTAAATCTGTTGACAAAGCTGAAAAAAGTTTTTTTTATGTGCCTAACGTCATCTCAATGCAAAGTCTATGGGAAAGCAAACCAGGAATTAAGAGAGGTTTTCACATCAGTTACCTGGTAATGTGAAAACCTCTGGCTTATTCACGGATGCACGCTTCATAGGAGTGAACAGGTGGCATATTAATAATAGATATCTAGTTAGTATCCAGTTTAATAGATAAGGTATCTAGTTAAATGGTACAATGCACCTAAAATCAGGCTTATTTGATTCATCAGATTCAACATGATTTGATGTTTTTATCTGCTTCTGAATGAAGGTGTCTCATTTTCGAGTAACTATTTTATAAAGATAAATAAATACCCCCTCATTCATTTCTTATTCTGATGTTCTGAAATAACTACTCAGACCAATTCTGTGCCACCTGTATCAATTTTGGCAAATTTCACACATAACTTACTTAGATCTGTGGTTGTGCATTGATGTAGCCAGACAGAATCTCTGACTCTTACATTGGTTTTTCAAATATGTATCCGTTAATCTCTATACCTTTTTAACCAAAAGAAATGTAAAACCTCAAAGATGGCAAAGAACCTTTAGAGAAAGCACTACTTTATTCTTATGCAGCCCCATGCTATGATTTGGTTCAAGACAGGTATATTTTTAAATAAAGAAAAAATGCTTTATGTGGCTTTAAGTGCCTTCTGTACGCCTGAAATGGGTTTCTGTCTGCTACATTCTTTCTTTTATAAACCATACATGGTTCATTAAGGGACGTTTTATAAGACAGAACAGCATATTGTCTGTGCGCATATGTCTGGCTACAGTACTGTATAAGGAGTCCACTGTTCTCCTAAGCTGCCACGTTCTGAGCAGTAGCCTGTAAGTTTTCCAAGGAATGTTGGTAATTAGCTCAGTAATCACAAGCTTTAGGAAATCTGCAGGAAAACAGACTTTATCGCTGTGTGAAAGTCTTCTGTCTGCGCTGCGTTGGCTTTTCTGAAAGGCTTGTTTTTATTGTGATGTTAAGGCAAACAACATATGAACAGGTTACAGTGTGTAGGGTGGCTAGATGGTCCAGTCTAAGAGGAGTTTTAGGAAGATTCAGCATCGAGGCTGAACATAAATTTGCTGCTAAAATGTGTCCACAGTCTGTGGTAACCTGACCATAAAGTGGATATTATGGCTATACACCCTTTTATATGTTCTATTCTTTTTATTACCATAAGGCCTGCTTAAGCCATTAAATTAGACTTCTTTAGTTTTATATGGGTTTCCTCAAATCAGACTTGAAACAAAAGGCTCATATTTCCAGTGTATTACAAATGGAAAACCAAAAGTTTAAAAATACTTTACAGTCAATTGACTTGACCTGCAGCAGTTAATATTTGAGGTATTTTGCAGATGCTATTATCTATAGTGTAATATAAATCAAACACTATGTATGAGACTAAATAGAGAAACTGGCTTCAAGGAGCTGAACTTTTTCATCATGAATTACAAAAAATAAAAAATTGCTCTGACTTCTTTCTGGGATATGACTTGATTTAGTTCCCATGGAAACTGACTACCTGTTGATGCTGAAAAGCCCCAGGGAGCCTGCAGACGTGGCTGTCGGTGTTCAGAACAGTAGGCGTCTGCTCCCAACAGCAATTAGCGTTTAGCTTAGCTTCGTGAAAACCGTGTGGTACAATATGTGAAGACACAAATTCAGGGACGCTGTTTACCAGATAGACAAGGATAAACTCAAGGGAATTGTTCCAGCTGGCACTGATGTAGAGCTGACATGTTACCAACATTAACTGTTCACTAATAATAAGGCAATAAGAGTGAAAAATGACCAAATGTAGGGCTGCAATTAATGATTATTTTCACTATCAATTCATTGTTTTGTCTATAAAATGACAGTAAATAGTGAAAATATAGTGTGTGCATCTATCTATCTCTCTCTCTATCTCTCTATCCATCTATCCATCTATCCAAACAAGTAATTTGAATATACTTTATTCATCTTCTTAAAATGACTTTCATTTTACATACAATAGAGGTATTTAGTTTTTACATTAAATTAACTTCAAAATGTAAAAGATACAAAACAAGACATGTGAGCAGAAGATGATTAGATAAGAACTCCATTGTCCTTTGCTTTTGTCTTCTTTCAACAGGTACACATTAATCTAGCTTGATATTTGAGCATTCATCACATTCCCAATTATGTAAGTAGTTCAATCAATATGCTGATCCAGGAAATCTTACAACTTCCATCACTTTTATGTTGAGGTAGACAGAGAAAGGAATGTGGACAGGTGACTTTGATAGGGACGTAAAATCCCACGACAGCATTGATAGACGAAGCACTGAGAGTTGTCTATAAAATCCCTTTGGGTATCTCCTAGAGACCTGGGCCATAGTCCTCAAAGGTAGCCCCTCATGGGGATTCAATGTTTGTCTTTTTGACTGAGCACTTGGCTTTTGCCCACCTGGCTGAGGACTGTAGATTTCTCATTTTTGTTTTGGCTGATTTGCAGGAAAGCTTCTTTGATGCAAGGGTCTTTGTTTAGATCATGTAGTCCTCACGGGAACCGCCCCGATGGTCTGCAGAACTTTCTTCTGGATTTTGCATACAATACATGTGCCAGTTTCTCTCTCAATTCTTTATTGCCTGTGTGTGTGTGAAAAGAGAGAACGGAAACAAAGTCAGCTCTCAATAGCTACATCAACTCAGGGTTCTGTATTTGTGCCAGGCCTCCCACACAATTTAAAAATGACAAAAAGCAGCGATGAACAGTCTGGTTTTTTTTTTTTGTTTTTTTTCCTCCACAAAAAGGCTAAAGTGTCAGATGAGATGAGGACGGTGCTTTTCTCGCTCTCACAGTTTGTGCCTCCACCACACAAATTTGATTGTAGTGACTCAGCGAGCGGGTGAATTCACACCAGCTCTAAATGCCTCAAACCCTCCCTCGCCTCGCTCTCACAGGCACTTGCAAGCAGAGGGGACCCTGAAGAGGGGGCCCGTGTGTGTGTGTGTGTGTGTGTGTGTGTGTGTGTGTGTGTGTGTGTGTGTGTGTTATCAAGGCAACCCATCTCCCCTCCGCGCTGAGTGCTTCTCCAAGGTGTACAGTACAGCCAGCCAGGCCGGACAGAGAAAAGACTCCATTCTTCTACCCCTCCTGACTCACGGCAAAAGTGCAGCACCACCTCAAGCTCTGGTTTCTGTGGTCCCTTTTGTCTCGCCACAGATTGAGGACACAAAATGGGCCTGGAGGGAACCTAACACTGCACCCTCATGTTTCTCATCGCCCCTGTCCAAACTACAGTCACAGGGATGAAAAAAAAAAAAGGCAAGCTTTTTTCACAAAGAAAGAAAAACACTCAAACATTTCATATTTGATTAGCATCTTTTTCGTAAAACAACACATCCTGCATTTGTATATATACTTAGTCATCATCAATCCATCACCGTTAACGTGATATTACATAAAGCACTACCATCTCCCTGTAACCTTTAAGTAGGTATTTCCTACTTACACTTGAAACTGTCCCATGTGTGCTGACCAGTAAAGCAATGCCATTGACCCAGTAATTTGAGCAGAATGCCTCCATCTGAGTAGCTCTGCGCTGCTAGCACTGGACCAGAACATTTACAGAGGCCGGTCGAAGCAGAGGCTCGTAACTGGAGCTTTTTGGTGAATGAATGTCGCCGGCGAACACAGATTTGCCATTAGATATGTGTGGTACCAAGTCTGACCTTCACTATCAAAGGGATACAGTACCCGTGTGAGATCACATGCCAGCGGCTGAAAGAATTGCGCACTTGTGGCTGCGTGTGTGATGTGAAAATACTATAATACCACATGCACTTAATGCTGTGAGATCCATATTTAGGTTGGTAATGTTATTTTGGGAAAGATGATTTATCTAACCCCTATTTATCTAACCTGAAAGGGCTTTACCTAACTTGTTACATTAATACACCCATTGATAGTCATTTGTTACTTTAAACTCACTCAACCTCACGTTTCTCGAGTGGCAAGTCTTTTGACGGAACATCGTGCGACACCCAGAGAGCATGAAGGATCTACACACAAAATTATCAAAGCTGATATTTGAACCGAGATCTTTTTTACTGTGAAGCAACGAAGCTTTGGTAACTGACAGCAGCTGGTCCTTTAGCAAGGCAGTTAACCTTCAGTGAATAGGAGTATACTGTGGCTGTTTTTGCGCAACTGGTGTGGATGGGGGGGGGGGAAAGCATGTAAGCCCAGTCAACACTCCCTGGATAAATAAACGAATAAACAGACAAATACGGTATCTGGCATTTTAATCATGATTCTACGCTCTATATTGTATTGCACTCTATACATACTGCTTAAATAATTCCTCGACCCGATGGCTCCATAAAAGCATCTCTCAGGTCTCTGTTTTTCCCCCTGTGATGCCCGGTGACAGATTGGCACCAACTTGTCAGTCGGCCTCATTTGCAGGGAGTTTTTTCCCACATTGACTTTCCCCACTTTCAACTGTCACACGGCCTGGCAGGGGCCGCCGTGGGAGGCTTTTTGCAGCTTGAGTGGAAACCTCAGGTTCTGGCCTGGCCCTGTAGGCCACATTAATCACTTCTGTAAACCTTGTCATAGCATCGGCAGGGGCTCGAGACTGGAGGTTTGCCCGTCTCTCTGTTTCATCTTGGTCTGTTCTTTCCTGGCTCAGCATAGCCAGCGGAGCTCCGGCTCTGATGGGCCCGACAGCAGAGCAAAACGGACTCTCGAGCCAAACTTTTATCTTTGTCAAATGTTTGAAGAGGAAGTATCTCAGGCATGGCTGAGGATGTGTACCGTATGTGCAATCAGAAACTGTGATATGTCAATCTACACCTTTTTTACAGAAACTTGAATTTACAAATAATCTCAAGAAGTGTAGAAGAGACCACAGTAATTGGTCAGCTGCAATGCAGATTAAGATAAATTTTAGAAAAACAAGAATTTTGTATAATTTTAAGGCACTAGGTAGAATATACATATTTTCCTGCAAAGTTCTGCAGGGCTAAACATCCAGGAGTCCAATGTTATAAGTCAAAGAGAGAAGAATTACAAAGAGTTGAGTTTTTCACTTTTTATAAAGGCCAAAGTCTAAAAAAAACAAACAAACACCTAAAAGCAGTAAAGATGGCATAAATAACTGCAGCCAAAGTGTGTTGCTAGTACAGGATCTATTTAATTTAGATTTGATTCGATTCAATGATTGAATCGAGTGATTCAGTTGCATCAGATAAATACCAGTGTTTCCTAAAGTGCTCGTTCAGAATTTATCCTGGGAACTTACATTCTTTCTGCATTCAACAAGTGAGCAACACTGTTGTTTCCTTGACTATAAAAGAGTGTAAATTGCCCATTATAGGCCAAATTGTAAACACACATGCCAGTTTATAAAACTGTGAACCAAGGATTTACTTTCCTTGGCAAATGCAAAACACCTGAAACCTGACATCTGTATTTTTTAAGTCTGTCTGTGCAAAACAGTCAAGCAAGAATAATAAAAAACTTGCACCACTTACAAGGGCCTCATCATTATGCATATTTTAAAAAGATAAATGCTCGCTCATACAGCTACACATGGACTGTCAGTAGCTGATGCTTCAGCTAAGTACAGACATCCACTTTAATGAACACTTTAAGCACAGACTGAACGTCTGCCCACTAATTCATCTGCACTGTTTGTGTTGAGAACATCGGCCTGATATCTGCAGACAGCTGTTAGATAGTGTTAGCTACCCGACAGGGCCAGACTAAATAAAGTAGAATCCACACATTGTCCTCTAGACTTCCACGGCCTAACATCACGTAGCCAGAGATAATATCTCTCCAGCAAACACAAACCGAGAGTTCAGATCAGCGTGCAGTCTTTTCAGTCCATCCCTCGCATTGATGCATAGCTCTGCTATGGAACATCCAGAGTCAGCTAACCACCCCAAATCACAGCTGTCCCGTGAACTGCAGCAGGTCCGCATAGACTGTAAAGACTCAGTTTATGGGACTTCCGTGACTCGAGGCGGTTTATATATCCAGCTATCATCTACGTTACTTTTTAACTTTAAAATGACCTTTTTCCGTATGTTGACTGCATTTCTTTTTTTTTTTTAATCCAGCCCCATTCCTGACTTTCATGACCTACTTAACATATAAGCCAGGGAGCTTTCCGTCAGCCACATTTCACCATCGCAACATATGTCAATTCAAATAAGACTCTCCTGGTATCAGACTTCATCCTCGCAGCGACACACAAACGAAACACAGGTGTCTCTATCTCAGCTGTTTACATCTCCGTCTCTCACGCAATGCCGGGCTGTAGGGAAGTTTAGTGCCTGTGTGGAAATCTGTCTGCCACAGCTATCTCTAATATTTCACAGCTCTTTGTGGAGAGTGGGGGTGGTCGATTTGTGGTCAACAACACACAGAATGCTCGACTTCCTCTAGTTAGTCGTTCATGGCTGTGAATGTTCAGGCAGAAGACATCATGTCCGCACTCAGAGCCTACTCTGTGTCCTGCAGCCAAGTTTAGAGCCACTGTTTGTGGTCTTGCCGCAGTGAATAAGTGCTCACGTCTCAGTTTTGTGGATGATCAGTTGTAGCTGTAGAATGTACTGTACGCCTGGTCAGTAAAGATATTAACTGAAAGTGTAATAGAAAGAATGCATAGGCACTGATTAACAAAAGCAAAAAATGATATGGACTGTACAACACTGACTCAGCCTATTGTTATCAGTACTAGAGTATGTTAACTCTAGGCTATAGTGACGTTAATGTGCAGCTGGGTCACACTGGTACAGATAGTGGAGGTATACTGCGGTGGCACACTGTGTCTTTGCCGTTTCAGGGATGCTGTGTGTTTGAAGCTGCATCTGTAACTTGACACAAGGCCGAGGCCAGGAGGAATTACAGGCCATCGGACAAACAGAAGCTGTAGAGCAGTAGCAGGGCGTGCTCCCTTCAGGAAATTAAAAGCCATTGCCTCTTCCCTCAGTCTCCCTATCCTCTCTCATCTGCTGCCAGTTTGGTTAATGAATAGCACACTAATAGTGTCTGGGGTCTTTCTCTCCTGCTGTTGTCTGGAGCGGACATTGACCTTCAGACTTACTGTGTGATATGAGCACAAAAAAACTGGACACTGCTGTCACTACTACATCAGTGCCATGAAGGAAATCAGAATTGTTTTGCAGATGTACAACCGTTGTTGTTTTATGTACTGGCATAATAAATACTATGACTTAGTGGTTGTTTGCTGTAGCTAATCGGTGCATCGTCAAAACCTTTGTCAACTTGCGATTGCTCAAACAGACTGGCAACACAGCTGCGCTATATCAAATAATCTATATTATGACGAGCAGGTTTGCTTTTTGCAGAAGTGAGAAAAAAACTCTGTTTTATCAGATGCCAAGTTCTGGGAATAAGAAGGGAGAAAAAGCTCCTTGTATTTCAACAAACACCTCCTCAGAGGGGAGCAGTTACAATTGTTTTCAATTGTTAGGTGACCTTTGTAGTGTTACCATTTAGGACACATTGGGATATTTAAAATGCCTAAATGCAAATAAATCCAAACGCACATGCACTATAACATTACACAGGAGTCCTTCAGTGCCTGAGCCGGATGAGAAGATGCACATTCGACACTTCCGCTGGCCACCACTTTACATCCACTTCTTTATTATTGATTGTGTATAGGAAAAATGTTTTCTTTGGCCAGTGTGTGTCACGTGATGATCCCCGAAGTTGCACTACCTCGTGGGGCTGCTATGGCAAAAACGCATTTGAAAAATGTATGGATATGCCCTTGAGTTCAACATGAGTCATCAAAGATATTGTAAAGTTTTATGGAAGAAAAAAGCAGAAAAAAATTGATACAAAAATTTTGAGTATGGTTATAACGGATTATGCATACAGGAGACATCTGAACAATTTACAAGGGAATGCAGGATTGGAACTTGCAAAATGTACTTTTTATTTCAAGACATAACCTGTCAAAATAAGGTCAAAATATACCTGATGATTTTGGAAACTACTTTTACCTTTCAACATTTTAATAATGAGCCACACATGAAAAAATGATTCTCTTTCATTGTGGTTACCCTGGGTAGTGGAAGACTTATACATTAAAGTCAAGGAAAGCATGTGCCTGGTGTTTCCACACTGCTGAGTAAAAGCAGGCATTTGGTGTTCACCTCAAAGCAATAAAACGGGGAAGAAAAACGATTTTCATCCATGATGGAATTCTGGTCACACACCAGGCGTTGCCAACGTAGTCCTCTTGGGGTTGTTTTGGAACATTCGTCTGTTCGCTGCTCAAACCGTTTTCTCTGCCTCATTTGTGTCCAGAAGAAGATGGAGGAAAAACAAACAGAGGTAATGTGCAAAGAACACACCGGGCACATGCGATGCGGCTCAAGAGCCAAACAAACATGTTTGCCACGTCTCAGTCAGCACCTTTAAAAAAAAATAAAAAAAAAATGTTGGTGAGTACATTTCAATGCATGGTTCTCATACCAGACACTTGAAAACGATCAACAATTTTTCACCTCATTGTTTTTAAATTGTGAACTTGCTTTTCATGACCTGTCATTTTATTGCCCTAGAGAAATACCAACATGAGAGTGAGGATTTATGACATCCTTATAATGATGTTTAGAGACAGGTTTTTTTTTTTTTTTTTTACCTGTCGCTATTCATCAAAGGTCATGGAGGTCACCTTTTTCCATCAAAATATTCACTCCCTGTTTGAGTTTGCCAGGTGCAGCCAGCCCAGGGGTCAGAGGTCAGAGCACATCCTAGTCAGGAATCCCATCAAAGCTGCCAACAATCACAGGAACTGTATTGTTCTCCATGGGGAATTCATTTAAGAGGGCTTACAGAAAAGCAGCCAAAGTATATATGTGATTTTATGGCTATTATGTCACCAAGCCTGACATCATCAAAGGGACCATTTCCTTGTTTGACTGATGCCATGACTGTTGTAAAATTGTCCCAGAGTTATGTTTTGTGGCTGCTGTGGGCCCTCTGGTTTGACAAATGTTCAGACAATCCTGGTTGTTAAAGCAAGTGTCCCAAAGTGTGCTATTATATACTGACCGCTCATATACGGCGCTGACATCCACCTGTTTGACACTTAAAGCTTCTCGGGAGGATATTTTTATTTCACAAGTATAAAGCACTGTCTACAATTAAGCAGTATTACAGAGAGGAGAGCAGTGAACATTTCTGGTTCAGTTCGTCATCTTTTAGGCACTGGCAAGCCTTCTTAAAGCTGCATAGACTAATCCGAAAAAAAAGAGAAAAAAAGAAAAAGAAAAGCGAGAAGCATTCCTACAAATAAAGTTAGATTTACTCTATTTGTCCAAGTTAATTCTGGTTCCAGATGTGTACACATCTCTACCCTCAGGAATGAAACATCAAAACACAGAGTGAAATTAGTGGTTAATAAAAGAGCCGATTAATCTCTTGAAAGAAAATTATTTGACAACAATGGTTATAATGGATTAATCATCGAAGTCATTTATTCAGCCAAAAAAAAAAAAAAGTTATTTCCTGTTCTTATCTTCTTGAATGTGAGGATTTGCTGCTTTTCTTTGCCTTATATCATTGCTCCCGTAGAATGTACTAATACAAGCTCTACTGCCTTCTTCTCTTTTTCTGTAAAAAGTCGTGCATGGATCCTAGAACTTTTTTCTACGTAAGTCATGGTGTAGAGACTTTTTCAGTTCAGCCTTATTTTATTACAACAATTAATTTAATTGAAGAAATAAGGGTCAGGTTGATCAGTAATCAATTATTGTGGCCCTAAGTGAATCACAAAAGGAATTCTAAAAGGGGCAAGAAAGCATGTAACAAAGTAGAGATGACCAATATTAGATTTTGCTTCTCTGCTGCTATGGTATTGTGTCTCTTGGCTTCCACATATAAATGCTCCAGCCATCTGAAGCCCCTTATCTTTAGAGATCTCTATAAGAGCAGAGCCCAGCATGTGCAAGACCGAGAAAGCACAGATGACTCAAGATGTTACACAACTGCTGGGTTGATTAAAGCAAAGATTCTAACAATCCTGGTGCCTGCAGCTGTTCTTTTCTTAGGAACAAACAGACTACAGGTGTCACTGAGGTTTTATTTTGATCACACCCTACACACCCAACTAATACTATAATGGAAAGAAATTCCATGACTAAACCACCTCCCAGGCCTATTTTCACCAAGTCTTTATTGTTCAAGAAAATGTTATTTTATTCTTATTTGAGTCTCAAATAGTGTCTGTACAGGTGGCGTCCTACAGCTCCTGAGTTGGATGGTGGGTAAATGCGGCAGTATTCGGTGGGGGGTCTTCCATCTGAACTTGACACTTCAACACCTCAATGCGCAGCAGCATGAAGCATAAAGGTGCTGAATGACAGACTAAAGGAGGAGGGAAGCCAGATCAAACGTAATGTTTCAGGTTTTAAGTTTGAGGTTTTGGGGCCAATTGTGGCAGCGGATTCTGCAAATGGAGCGCAGTCTCTCCACTTCCCTGGGTGGATTACAGGAGCTAAATAAATCCGTTGTAACAGCAGGGTGGAGGGCCCTTTGTTCCATTCATCAGCAGTTTGCATTAGTCACCACACTTCAAGGCTGATATATATATATATATATATCATTTGACTCAAAAAGGTGTTTTTGCAGTCCATTAGGTGGTGCTGGAGGTAATTGGGTGGATCTCTTACCAGCTTTGGTCTGTCATTATTTGAGGAGTGTGTGTGGCAAGTAATCATTGTAGTGAGTTGTGACCGGAAGGCTGCCAAATTGAAGTCCCGGTCTTGCTGGGAAAAATCTACGGGTGGGCAACAAGACATGCTGGGGTTTCCATAAATGTTCACCATCAAGGTGTCCTAAAGTAATTCTTCTAACTGGTGATAGAGCAGAGTAGCCATTTGTACATCACTGTATCAGTAGGAGACAGCGGCAGTGTGTGCAGAAAGCATTGTGTCCTTGAAATTGTACCCTCAATATAGAGGCAATGAGACAATTAGTCTATTAATCATTTATATAATGGACAGAATATCAGCATCTATTTTAATGATTAGGTATTAAAAAGAGAACTTGAATAAGACTAAATATTTTTGGATTTTGAATTGTTGGCTGTATAGCAAGCTATTTGATTATGTCACCTTAGGGTATTGGGAAAATATGATGGATGTTTTTCACAATTTTCTGAATTTTATGGAGAAAATGAATGACTCATTGAATGACTGAGAAAACAGTCAGCCAATTATGATAACAATAATGATAGCAATCGATGGTTGCAGCCATACAATAGCTCAGTTAACTTATTTGTTATTTGTTTGTATTTGTTTGTTGGCTTTAGTTTAATTTCTCCAATATAAGGAAATTTGTTTAAAATAATACATTGGCAGGAGCCATGATTCGTGCAAGAAAATTGCCTGTGTACAAGCAAGTGTTCTTTAAAGTGGTAGCAGCACTCACATCTTGAAACGCAGCCTAAAGAAGGTCTGAGGGTAAACGTGGGTGTTTGTAGGCAGCTGGCAGAGATGTGTGAAAACTGCCGCTGGTATTAAGATGTCTAGCATTCGTTATTGCCACATTTTAATAATCCATAATAACCCATGCCTGGCTGTCATCATGAATAAGAGAGAGTTTATAACTGACTTCCTAGAATTAAAAAAAGGCAAAAAATGTAATTGCGTAGACCATAAATTACTGTTTGCTTATCTCTATTTGATTGCTACAGAATAACTGAGTCATCCTATACACTAAGTTCATTAAAACTCTTACTGAACCTGTATAAACACACTATGTCTCGAAAGTTTTTCCTCAGTAAAAAGCCCTGGCACACAGGACATTGTGTTTTTCTTTCCTTTTGTAGAACAAACTTGTGAAGAGCTGGGGTTTTCGCATGAGCAGAGATGTAGCCACCACGGCTAAATAGACGAAGAAAGTCCCAGACACTCGAAGTCTATGTCAGAAGATACCACAAACTGTTTGACCAGTGATCAGAGGTCTTCACAGGTCTACTTGGTTCCTAGTATCCACGACCGGACACGGGTCGGACTGTCTCCTACTTATATTCAGTTTTTCTTGGGTTGGCTAGGGTCCCGCTGTATTGCCGTGGGTCTCAGGTTTGTGTGAAAATATGTCAAATACCCAAGCAGATTGGAATGGCCTTGCTCTCAGGTCTAATCACATGAAGTGTCATAATCATTCGAGGGGAGGTACAGGAAAAAATGATCTGTATTGCTACTCTTTGGGACCCTGCTGTTTGGTAATTGGTGGTACATCAGGCGGTTGCCAGTTTTGGTGTTCTTTCTCTGTTTTGGGTCTGTTCTGTTTGACTGCGTTTTTGATTGGGTCCTTGAGTTTGTTTGGATCAGGCCCGACTGTCCTTGGGTCCCCTTTCAGATTGTGTTTCTTCTGTTTTAGGAGCGGGGTATTTACTGTATACACGACAGGTTCAGGTAGATTTTCCACAGGTCTGTTTTGGATTGTTTTGCCTAAACTTTCGGACAAGTGACGACATCTACCAGTGATCTGTAGGACATCCAGTGCAGAGATATCACAACAGTGACTGCTTTAATGCCAAAGATGGAGTCTACAGTACAGTCAATAATTATAATCACTATACAAAAATAAGAAAAAATAGATGGTAATACTGATGATATACAGAAGTGGAAGAAATACAGTTTGAGGAATACCTTAAAAATTGTGCAATGAATTCAGAACATTTTTAAAGTTTATGATTATTTGTTCAGACTGTGTCAGAGTGGTATTGATACAAACTATATGCGAGGTCACAGTTTAGGGTCTTAATTTTCTGCGTTGTGTTCCTGTTATTTTGTCCTCTAGTGGATTATCTTAGTGTCTGTCTTCCGAAGCCATTGAGCCAATGTCAAGGTTTGAGTCGTCCTAATATTTGCTCTTCGTGACGTCTAACCTTTTGCAGAGGTCAGATGCAGATCTCGGAGAGGTCAGGCAGATCAAGCTGCGGAGCAGACGTCTGTGTCACATTCCTCATGTGGCCTTCATCACAGAGACGATGTGTGCCTGTCTGCAGAGAGAGGGCCTGAGAGTACAACTCAGTTTGTGCCTCAGGGGAACAGGGCAATCATTTTGACTCTGAGTATATTCAAGTGTTTGGCATTGTGGCTACAGTTGACCAAATTAAATCTCAGTTCTTTGCGATGTCTTCAGGTTGGAAGAGGCCTAGTCTGGTCTGAGTCATCCACCAGTTTGTGCGTAATTTGAAACATGTCTTTGCATGTCCACATCATTTAACCAAGTTCTAGACTTGGCCAACCATGGACTTAGCTCCAATTGGACAAACAAAAGCATAGACAGCCTTGAGAATTTTAACAACTATTTATTGTGTTGAAGTATGTAACAAAATAATCGCTATGAATAAAAACAGCATTTTTGCTTTGTACAACTAAGAAAATGTTTACAGACAAGCAAAACTAATTGTACAAAAATAATGGTAACATTGATAAACAACAAAAAAAAAAAAAGTTAAAAACGATAAAGAATAGAACATCCTCAGGTCAGTGTGCAAACCGTTTATACAGATGGAAATGTGCCATTTTGTAAGGCAGCAAATCCTGATAAATTATTTAAATAGCATTTATCTACACGCACGCACGCACACATACAAATCAACCTCTCACAAACAGCTAAGACAAAACAGAACAATAATTTATCTGCTAAGAACAGCACTGGACATACATGATAAAGCAAAATTATTTATAAAAAATGAAACCTCCCATTTTACCAACATTTTCACTGGGCTAGATAATGGGATTGGGAGCTCGGCTGTGTTTTTAGATATGAAATGTCATACTATTTACAACTCATGCTACAGTAGCACTAAGATGTCCATAATTTCAAAGGAATATGGTTGTGTTTTTGTTTGATCAAATTATACAACAGCAATGAGGTAATATTTGTACATCAAAGATTTCCTTTGTTTTTCATCTCTCTCTGAAGAAAAGGCACACAAGTCTCATACACTTTATGCTAAATAGCCCTATCTGGAGAATACCCAATTCACTTTGTACAGCGGGAGATGATACACTGACGAGCATGCATGCTGCATTTGACACCTGAGTGTACCGGATTTTAAGTCATTTTTGCTTTGTGATATTGGAAGGAGTAGTATTCAGATTTTCTTTGCTGCCTACATTGTAGGCAAGACTCAATAAATTACATGTATTTACATAATTTCAATTTGAAATCCTCAAAAGCTGAGGGAGATAAATCTCTTCAGTGACCAGGGTTTGTAAAATGGGGAGTATTTTGATGGGAATACTGGCTCTGAGATGACTGGCTCTAGCAAATTTTTTGTAAAATATAATCCTCATATTTTTTTCTTACTGGTTTGAAATGGGAAGGTAGTCACTTCCATCTCACCCTGAGAGTTGTTTATTTAACCAGACGAAATCAACAAAGCCCGTGATAGTTGTATGTTCAAAAGATAGCTAACCTAAATTTAATGTTGTATTTCTCTTCTCCACTGTTCACTCTTTTCTACAGAGCGTCTTGGGTAGATGGGTAAAAGAACTTTCTTGTTCCATTAATGACCAGTCTTCCACACACTGTACATGCATGAACACAAACATCCACAACATCTTCCACTTATTTCTAACTCTCTCCACACCCAAAAGTTTTCTTAAGTCAAAAGTCCTTAACAACAAAGGTTCCTTAAAAAATGTTATTGCTGTCTTCATCCTTTGAGTCCTCAAAGGTTGTATCATAAAGAATCTACATCCTGGCAGATCTGGTAAAGCAAAGGGAATATTTCATCAGTTTGTTTTTTTTCTTTGGGATTTCCATCCAGAAGGTAAGGCAGAAAGGCACACAGGTTGGAGAAGTGAGACAGAAAGACAGAGAGAGATGTAAAGGCTTGGAAGTGCATAGTTGTCTATGGGGAGCCGTTCCCGCACAGAGATGAATGAGGTCTTTCAGAGAGCGAGAACGCGGGCAGTGCTGGGATAGAAAGGTGTTGGTGTCCTACTGGCAAAGCTAGACAGCTTGTTTTTTCTTCTTTTTTTGCCCAGCTCTCCCTGCTCTCATGGATGCTAACGGTGGAGGAGAAGGGGCTCTCTGATCCTCAACTGGCAGTCAGCCGGTTGGTGCTCTGCCCAAACCAGCTTCAAGTTACCCTGAGGCTGACCACATGCCCTTCGCCCCATCCGAGTGTGCGTGCCGCAGAAGAAAGAGTTGCGGAGATAAATCAGTCCCTGGACTTTGCATCAGAATACATAAGTTCATACTACATACAAAAAAAGGTGCATTCCTCAGAACTTCCTGCGCCACACATTTATGCATCTGTTAAAAGAAAGAGACGCAATGTAAGAAGTTGGATATGGCCAAGTCGGGGACATTGATTTTAAGAGCAGATATTCAAATGCTTGCTGGGAAGCTGCTTTTACAGTATATTAGTTCATTTTAGATAAATCCTTACCTCTGCATTCATACTTGAGATCTGAGAAGTATACCATCTCTTGTGAGAAGACAAAAAGACCTAGCCTGCCGCCTGCATATGTCTTGTCATAGATGCTACCAGAATCTGCCATTATCTTTTTGCCCTCGTACATCACAACTCTGTGGAAATAAAGGAAAAATTAAAGTTGGGATTTCAATGTCAAACTCATGCGAATTGTGAACTTCTCTGTGGATTAATCAATGTAATGTGCCCACCTAATATGTCCTGTTCTTGGTCTGTGGATCAGATGCCATCTGTAGGCAGTGAAGTCTTTCCATCCAACATTCTTAGGGTCATGCCAGAGAGTGCGGACCTAAAGCATGGGGAAAGAAACAACCATGGGTTTATCTCTTTACACATCCCTAATAACATATAAAAAGCATCCATTGGGCGATAGAACCTCGAAATGTCGTACCTGTCCAGGGGTATTCCCGGTGTGCCAGAGGGCGTTTCTGAGGTGCTCTCCCGGGCCGGTGGTGGAGTTAACCACTTTAATGGACAGGCCAGAGTATCCCTGAGCCTTGGTGGGTTTATTCGACCAGTAGGTCTGCGTAATCTGCTTCCACATCACCACATAGAACCTGGAACTGGACTGGTAGCCAAACACAAAGCCGGCGTAATCATCATCCCTCTCTGTGTTGATGAAGAAAGTCCCACTGAAGTCCACTGCATTGAACTCGTGGTACCCTGATGAAAGAGAAAAAAATCAAGTTAGGGGACAGCGCTCAAAAGACTGTATTCGTAATTCTGTAAACAAACCACAGGAAAATCACACATCTCATACTCACCAACAGCAATGCCAGGGTCGCAGTTGACAGTCTGAACCAGCTCTTTGCCCTGATGGCGGACAACCCAGTTAGGATCAATCTGGGAGGTGCCTTTGGGGTCCAAAGGAACCATCTGGAACTGGCGGAAGTCTGTCTCACTAATGCCAAAGTTCTCTGGACACACGTCATAGATGTCAGGCACATTGTCTTGGTCAAAGTCATCTTTGCAAGCGTCTCCACGGCCATCACCTGAAAAATATACATTACATATTAATTAATAATAATAACCAAGGTGGTTTGAAGATCTTTAGACATGCTGTGAGTTGTGTTACAGCGTATTGTTGCCTCAGAACTCTTTAAGGCAACCCGTGTCCTTAAGGGTTGAAACTTGGCCCATTTTGCTCACCATCAGAGTCCAGTTGGTCTGGGTTGAAGGCCAGTCTGCAGTTGTCCTTTTCATCAGGGATGCCATCGTTGTCATCATCATAGTCACAGGCGTCTCCCTTGCCGTCCTTGTCATGGTCAGCCTGGTTGGCGTTGGGGATGTACGGGCAGTTGTCAAGATTGTTCTGATGTCCGTCCTCATCGATGTCCTGGTTGCTGTCACACTTGTCTCCCACACGGTCATCATCTGAGTCCACCTGCAATGGTACAATGTTTTAGTGTTATAGTTATGACTTATTGTATTGCTTAAGGGGACAGTGAATTATTAGCACACTAACATAGGTGATTACATTCCACCATGTTAATTTCCTTTCATCACTGTGTTTACTGTTGCCCTTGTTCTTTCATCTCTCCTCCGCTTTCATTAAGGACTTTCCTTAGGCTCCAATCAATCTTTGCCTCTGTAAAGCTGCCAAGCTCAATTATTTCAATATCTGTCTGCAGTTTTCATATACTGACAATCGAACATAACTCTCCAGCACCCTGTTGTTCCTCCTACTCCAATTTGCTTGTTGAGCTCCACTAGCGTCTGCATTGAAAGGCGAAGTCATGCTAGCGCTACTTGACAGGACTAGACACACCTTGTGGCACTGAGAAAGAATAGGGACAAGGGGATGAATGGAAGGAGAGAGAGTGGGGGAGAAAGGAAACACTGAAAGGATTTGGGTAACTGTGCAAAATCAAAACTTCTGCTGATTAAGATCTCAGTAAGATCACAACCTTTGAGAGGGGCAATTTTGTGCAGTGTGGTACTCTTTGTAACAGCAAATAACATTGCTGTGCCCGTGTCTGGACATGTCTCTTTTTTCCTTTAATTGTAGTGGTCAATTCTTGCTTCATAAACCACATCAGTGTAGACTTGGACGCTCCCCTCTTTCCCCCATTCTTCTTCTGACGCTTGTTGTTCAACACATTCCTATTTCTCAGTGTAGCATGGCACAGGTGGACTGAGCAGGCCTGTGGTGCGCCGACAAGGCATGGACGCAGCCCCGGGGCCAGCCCGTTCCTCACTAATATCCAGCCTAGGGCCTCTTCCCTCACTTTAGCCAGCTAGTGTCAATGGGCCATTGAAAAGACCCCTAGCCCCCCACCACTCCTTATTGAACTGATGTGCCCTTGAGTTGCACACAGGATTTAGTCCACCTTTACATGGCGTGATAAAGCTTAGACAGCTACACTGGGCTAATCACTGAGGCTCTCTCTCAATTGAAAGACAGATATATGCTGATCTTTGGAGAAAGGCAGGGAGATGAATGTGGATTATTGTTGGTGGTTGAGGTGGAAAGAAATGGGGAGGGGGCGGTGTGTATATGTGTGTGTCCACGCACCTGATCAGGATTATGTTCCAGAGGGCAGTTATCGCACATGTCTCCCACTCCATCCAGATCTGTGTCTCTCTGGTCAACGTTGTACACATAGGGACAGTTGTCCTTCTCATTTAGTATACCTGGGGTATGAATGGTAATGTATGATTAAAAAAAGCCAATTCAGAAGTTCAAAATATATATCTTTTTAAAAAGCATAACAATATAGATGCCCCAAGGACTATTTTTATTGAAGTTTCCAGTTCTCACCATCTCCGTCAATGTCCACAGCACAGGCATCTCCCTCTCCATTGTTGTCTGTGTCTGTCTGGTCTGGGTTACTATTGTAGGGGCAGTTATCACAGCGGTCACCCACATCATCACGGTCATAATCATACTGCCTGGGGTTGTAGACGAATGGACAATTGTCCTGTTTCAAAAAGCGAGAGACAGAGAGGAAGAGAGAGAGTTGTCATTTGCTGTCTCAGTGTGAGTCGATTTATTTACAGGGATGGAGTGATGCAGAATGAAAAGCTGCTTTATTCTTAGGCCCTGTCCAAAATCTAATGTTGGGATTAGCAAACACACAGTGCAGCTCCTTCAGAGCTGTACCTCAGTGCTGGAATTTGAGGTTTTGGCTCAGGCAGGGAGAAACATTTGCTTTCCTGCTGAGCCTCCCCTCCCCTTCCCCCTCTCTCCACCTGCCCTCTTATTAGACAGCATGAATAATGAATGCAAAAATCATTCAGTCAGAGAACACACACACACACCACTCCCTTGTGCACTATCATGGCCACATCTGGAGAGGTTTCACTTACCCTATCATCAGGAATGCCATCATTGTCGTCATCATTGTCACAAGCATCTCCAATGCCATCCTTATCGTAATCTTCCTGCCCAGAGTTAGGGAGGTTGGGGCAGTTGTCCTGAATAACAGGAAAACATGGTCAGACACTCGGAGATTGTAACAAACATACAGCTAACTTGACATTAACTATGCAAAAACAGTAATTTCTCATATATACTTTGCCTCACGTAACTTTGCTCTTTTTTTTTAATCATCTCAGAGCCTTCCGCCTTCACCACTACCTACCTTTTTGC
Source organism: Xiphias gladius (assembly GCF_016859285.1). Classification (NCBI taxonomy): domain Eukaryota; kingdom Metazoa; phylum Chordata; class Actinopteri; order Istiophoriformes; family Xiphiidae; genus Xiphias; species Xiphias gladius. The sequence continues at coordinate 7,061,344 of NC_053403.1, read as the reverse complement.
AGTGGTAGGTGGCATTCTCCACACAAACCAAGTCAGCGTTGGGCCATCCATCCAGATCTGTGTCTTCTCCGCAGATATGGCCGTTGCCAGCATAACCGGGCCTGCACTCACAGCGGTACATGGGATCAGCAAAGTGTCCGAGGTAGTTGCAACGGGCATTTTTGTTGCAGTCGTGGCTTCCATCGAGGCAGGGATTACGTGGTGTGCACACCTGGAGGAGTGATTAATAGTTTCAACAATCAGTGATCTGACTGGCTTTGCATTGTCCAAATTCATGACATTCTGTCCTTAGAAAGCTAGACATCCATCACAATAAATTAGCCTAGTCCTGCCATGGAGATGCACGTGTACTTGTACCTTACATAACTATTCCTCTTCTCAGTATCTATTTATCATACATCTCATCAACTTGTATCTATTCTTGACAGAGCATTTGCTTTTCGCTCAAGACTGTACTTGCCTGTTTACTAGCAGCAGCCTGCTCCGCACCTTTGCCAAAGGGCTGGGGTCCTGAGTAGCGAGGAGGGCAGGGCAGACAATTGTAGCCAGGGTCTGTGTTCTCACAACGGTGCACGCCATTAAATTCAAAGCAAGCATCTGGGACCTCCTTGCACTGTTTTTTTTAGGAAAAGAGGGACATTTGTGATCACTAAGCTAGAGATTTGGTTGATTTTGCAACAGAAATCAAACCCTGTTTGTAGCTGACAAAATCATAACAAAAAGGGCCAAGGAATTTTTACCTCATCAATATCTTTACACTTGATCCCATTGCCAGTGTAGCCAGCTGGACATTTTCCACATTTCCATGAACCATCGGGGAAACTGGTGCACTTGGCTCCAGCAAAGCAGGGGTTGGACAGGCACCCATCTGAAAACAACAATGTTGGCTCATTATCAAGGCATCATCTGCATGGTATCAGATGTAACCTTTTTTTAAAATCAGGTAAATCCCGTTCCAGTTATGACCTCAATGTGAATGGAGATCTAAGTGTATAGAAATATAACTAAATAATTAAAACTTGCAATAGAAAAAATATTCCGAAAACAACAATAATATAGTAAATTAATGTACCATAAACACTGCAGGATAAAATAATACAGACACATGGAACCTTTAGAAAGTCTGTAAGTGATTAAAATGCCTCACCAATGGGGCAGGCTTGCTTGTTGCACTTTTGGGTCTCTTTGTCTTCACCAACACACTCTTTGCCACCGTATTTTGGTGCAGGGTCGTTGCACAGGCGTTTACGAGTCTGGCCACCACCTCCGCAGGTGAGAGTGCAGGTATCCCATGGTGACCAGGGCCCCCAGTTGCCATTGACTGAGGGAGACAAGAGGAAAACATGATTCATTCCTATCCTTGCCGTTTACAACACATGAATGCAACCAGGCAGTGAATATCAGACGGTGGGACCTACTGGGGCACGGAGACATCTGACACTTCTCAGTTTGTCGGCCCTCTCCCTCGCAGTCCTTGCCTCCAAACTGGGGGATGGGGGAGTTGCAGAGGCGGATATGCGTGATGACACCAGAACCACAGGTGACGGAGCAAGAGGACCAGGGTGACCAATGGCTCCAGCCGCCGTCCTGCTTGACTGAAGTCCGTAAAGAGAGGTCAGAGGTCAGTTATCAGGAAACAAATCGTTGGACCACTGTGGCGCTCTTGTCATATGCTACATCACAGAGATGAGGACAGGCCAGCAAACCTCCAGGTAAAGTCACAGATAACTACTTGTGGATCAGGTTGGCCGCTTAACAAGACCTACTTATTTGTTTGCGTCTGGTTGATGGGTGAGAGTCTGTTGTGTTAACTCACAGCGTTTGTCACACTCCTGGAGGTAGCAGTCGCGGGTCTGCACAGAGGTGCCCTCACAGTTGTTATTGATACGGTCGCAGGAGCGCCCGCGCTGCTGGATGCCCCGCCCACATGACACGGAACAATGGGTCCATTCAGACCACGGCGACCAGCTACCCTCTGCATAGTCACTCACTGAGCAGGAGGGAGAGGGAGAGAATATGAGAGAGAGGGTAAGAGGGAGACAATAAAAGAGCTATTCCAGTGAGGCAGCACCCCCTCACAAACACCCCCAAGCCTAAATGAGGAGGGAAAGCTCTTAAAGCGGAGGACTAATAGCGAGGATTTAGCTGGGCCTTAGACAGAGAGAATACCTTCTGTTGAGAGGGAGGGCAGAGACTAACACGCTAAGAGTAGCTGGGGAAATAGAAAGGGCCACTGTCCTCAGGATATACAGGGATGCCCCATTGACTTATGTTTTCCTAAAGAGTTAACTGATTTTGCAAACATGGCCCTGGGTGTGTAATGACTTCAACAAGTGGCTGAGGTCAGGATGAATGTGGCTCCCCCTGTTTATTTAGGTTTTAGGGAGGCACTGTAGCCAAGCCTGCATAGGTATGAAGAACATGTCACTTTCCCTCATGTAGAAGATGGGATCAACTAAACAGCCAACCAATTTTCCATCCCGCTTTAGCCAATTTAGCAAATTACAGCCATTTCAACTTGAAGTTTCAAAGACGTTTTGGAGCACAAAGCGCCTATGTTCCAAACACATAAGCACCCTTTCATTTACTCGGATGTTATTGCAGTTAAATCATCTCTAAAATTAACATGTTTTCTCTTGAATAGAAACCTTTACATCCAGGGAAATATTTGTGGCTTTTTGTTTTATATGGCACATAACACGAGAGACGGCTCTCTCAGTGAATGGGGCAGTGTTTGAATGATCTGTCTGCTAGTTGAAACATACACATTCTATCTTTATGCGGACGTTTATGCAGATGCATAGAGTACAGGTTTACATAACTGTAATTACAGCGTAGTTTACTATAGCTATGCAGATTCTAACAACATGAGTTGGCTTTAGAGAACAGAAATGCTTACGTGTTCCGCAGCGGGGGCAACACTCCCCATCAGGAACGGTGGCATTAACACACGGAATCAGGGGGCAGGAGATCTTGCGGCACACAGTAGCAGAGTTCTGCACAAAGACAGAGATCAAATGTAAGGTTAAGCATATACTCAAATATATGGATATCGCCCATAATTTTCTTGCAAATTATGTCCAGAGTTAAACCCCCATTTCCAAATGGAACTGAGACACTACAGACCAGTGTTACTAATGTGGAGTGTATTGTTGTGTAAACCTATTTAAATTAGGACGTGTTGCAGGGTTTGTTTTTTTTAAATTCAAGTCTTAGTCCCTGTCCATGCAACCAGCTCATTACATTTTCTGCTCAACATCTAAGTTTGCTCAGATTTACCATGCCAGAAAAACTAACAAGCAGAGTTCTGGCTGAGAACGGAGACCCCTGCAGACAACCACCTGCCCACTGGGTCAGGGGAGGGTGGGAATGAGGCCAAACTCCTAATAATGGAAGTCGGTTTCACTGCGGCGCTGGACTGGGCACCGAGCCCCAAACAAGTAAAGCCAGCCTGCCAGCGCAGCCTGTGTGGGTGCACTGCGAATGACTCAGGGATAAAAACCGCCTCTAACTATGCATGCTAATGTTTTCTCTCCTGGATCTGATCACTGACGGGGGGGAGAGGGGAAATAGGGACAGCTATCGGTGTATCAGTAGAAGAGGAAATCAGGAAATAAAGCCCATCGGTGAAATGCGTGGTTCTTCCCTGCCAACTATTTTGCACTTTAACCCATCCCTTCTAAGGTGTTCTTAATTAAGGGCAAGGCATCGCTTAAAGTCTGGTCAAGTCTCTCTAGGCCACACTCTAGTTGATCTTCTGACAACAGACCTCTCATTACAACAGTTAGGGCTGGTCTGGCCCTCTGCCAGGCCTTCACGCTACTCATTACTGGCCAGATCAGTTGAGCGGGGTTAAGTGTGTGCTCCTCGGTGTGGGTTCTCTTTATACATGAGTGTGTGTGCATGTGCAGACAAGTCGGCGCATAAGGTCCCATCCCCTCACACGTGTGTTTAAGCACTTAAGGCACAATAAACACAGGCCGACGGCAGCACACTCCCCAGACCTCACCTGGCAAGTGCACTCGGTGCAGTCATCAACGGTCCACTCGTCTTTGTTCTTGTGCACGATGCCGTTGTGGATGCAGACGCCGCTGTGAATGCCAATGCGGTTTTTAATCAGCTTGTTCTCATTCGTCTGAGGGGGGTTGTAGGAGAAACAGACAGAAAACACAGCCATTATTTATTGTGTATGAGTTCTTACCTGGGCAAATACCACTCTACCTGGGGTTATTCTGCGCTAAAACCGTGAAAGGTTTGTTGTTAATCCAAACAAGCCCAACATTATATGATGATGTACAGAGTAAATATGTTAAAGTAAAACTTCATATAGGTTTGGAAACAGATGAACGGATGACATAATGACTCAAGGCTGCCTTGTTTTAAATATGCTTTTACGGTGCAAAACATAACAAATATGTTAGATTTACCACATCTCCTGAGCTAAATAGGCAGTATATATCTATCGTATTATGCCGGACAACTGTATACAGGTGGTGATAGCAACCCAGAGACCAGACATACATCTAAAACACACACACACACACACGCAGACAGGCAGGCAGACAGACAGACAGACAGGCAGACAGTCTGATGGGTTTCCTTCTTACCAGCTGTCGGAGTTCATTGGACAGCTCCTTGACCACCACACCGAGGCCCTTCAGCTCCTTAAACATGCCGACCAGGTCCTCGCAGGAGAAGCCACAGACCATCTGCAGGTCTTCACGGGGAGAAAAGTCACCGCTTGTTAACACAGGTAAAACATTTTTCATTGTAACTCTAGTCTAAGCACTGATCACCAGATGTGAGCCAGTGTGACGGTCTAAGGGGAGGTGCAGATGTCAGAGTCACATGCAGCAGTGTTCACCTTTAGTCTTGTGTCCAGTGTACTCCGTTCTGATGGCCGAGGAGCCATTGAGGTTCTCCAGCATCATGTTGTCAGACGCCATCGCTGAAAGAGAAATCGCTCCATGAGTCAAACCTCGTATCTGCACATTCATTTTAGGGTATTCGTACCTCATGTTGCACGTCCCACAGCGTTATGAATTATCATGAAAAGTTGTTAGTGAATACTGTGCAGCCCAGTGAACATACTTCAACACCACAGTACCCTGAGATATTTGTAAACTGGCATTCCTCTGTAATGATTAAAAAAAAAAAAAAAAAGTGGCAAACAGCTCCCCCAGGAGTTTTTTTTTAGTGTAGAAATCAGTGGGCAAATTAAGTATATACAAATATTTCTGGATAAGGGCTTGCTAGGGTTTGGCAGTACATCAAGCAGATGAGTGGCGGGTACATCTTGGTCTAGATTACTCACAGCTCTGGCATCCTTTGTTGCGCAGGATGGCATCCAGTGTTGTTCCAAACACAAACCGCACGTTTTGTAGGACCCCCTGCAAGCATCGATGTTCAAGGTCAAGCTCTAACCCGGTGCAATATTTCATAGAGCATCTAATCATTGCAGCATTGCCGAGCGGATTAGGTTGATCATTATACTCAGTCCTGCCACATGAGCGTTTTGACCTATTAGGACATACTGTATTTACGCGTTTGCTTTTTAGACAGAACTCTCAGCTGACAACATTTGAAAAGAGACGTCGGTCAAACCGTGGCTAACCCTCCGGTCCGCAGTGCCCCGCTCTCTCACCTTGAACCTGTCTTTCACCGCTCCCTTGCCGACCCGGAGCTGCGCGCTGGCTGGGGTCTCCTGCGTCAGGATGCTCTGGATGGGCGCGTCCAGCTCCGCGGTGTCCACCTCCTCGCATCCAGCGTACAGCTGCGCCCGGTCCTCCTGCACGAACAAGGTGATGTTCTTCCATTGACCCGTAGCCAGATCCACGTCTTCGATTGAAACCACCTGTTGCTTGTTCGCGGTGGAGAAAACTATGTCCAAGGTGTTCGCCTTGCCGTTGGAGACCACCTCAAACACGGGTCCGGAGCCGTCCTGCTTCTCCACGGTCAGGAGGCTTCCCCTGGTCCTCTTGAACTGCTTGAAGTTGAGCAGGAGGAGGAATCCTCGCTCGGCATGGATGGAATCGATCAGGTCCCTAAAGGCGCTCTCGGGGACAGGGGGGATCAGGTCCGGGTTGAGGATCTTGTAGGCGGGGCTGTACGGGTCGTCTCCTTTCACCAGGGTGACCCCGTGGTTTCCCTTGGGGACTTGGACGAGCTCAAACAAGTCATACACGCTATTGTCGTCTCGGCTCTCTGCGGGCGAATAACAATAAGCAGTCAGCCTTTGTCCTGCAGCGCACTGGACGTCTGTTGTTTTCAGTTTCAGTGCGCATTGCGAACTTTTTCTAAACCGCCCCGGACTCTTGTATTTATTATAAACGAAAACTCATCTCTTTTCTTAAAACTAAACAAAGAAAGAGAGAGAGAGAAAGAAAAGAGAGGGAAGTGATATTCTGAGAAGTTGCACAAGTTCAACCTGAATCACTCACCTGCGACTCTCGCACTCTCGCAGGTCCAAAGCATCAATAGCAGAAAGATCCCTGTCAACTTCATGGTCACACACCAACCTGCTGCCTGTGGCAAATAACGACACACAAACCGAACAATCCAACCATTTATAACGTTAATGTCAGTGGACGACAGGTTGAATACGTTTAAAAAAAAAAAAAAATCAAGAATTTATGCAACTGCAGCTGCAGAAATAGCCGCAGTCCTTAAAAAGTACCTGCCACTCACCTGTTTGATGAAAACAGCAGAGCAAAAGCAATAAAATCCCGCAAAAATGCCTCGAAAATCCAGCAATAACTCTCAAGAATGAAATTATGGCGAATTATTTAAACAAGAAAAATTCCACCGTGAAAAGAATTTGAAATAATGAAATCTTGCTTTTTTCTTTCTTTCTTTTTTTTTTTTTTTTCTGTTACTTGATTGAAAACTTGTCCTCGCTGGTATCGCCAGCTGAAAAACTCCCTTTTTTAAGCCGAGGGGGGACAAAGTGCTATTTAAATAGTTTGATGCCATTCCTAAGAAGTGGCCTCGTCCAATCACGGTGAGGGGAGAAAAAGGGACGAGCTTATCCTCTTACCTCAGAGAGAGAGAGAGAGAGAAAACCCGCTCTCCGAGGCGGGACGAGGGACCAGCTTCGGTGTGCTGCTCTCAGACTTTTAATGGGCCAGTGTTTCCTCTCACGGCGTCCGTCCATCAGTCCTCTCAAGGCGTTTTCCAGCTCGGAGCTCCTCATAACGCCCGCTACAAATCGCTGCCTCAGTCGCCTGTTCCTGTGATATTATAGTAGTGTGTACCTCCGGTGTGCACAGTGGGGGGAGGAAAAAAATAAATAAAAAGTCATAAAAAGTCAAAAATCAATCCTGCGTTATTCCACAAACAGCTCCTATGGAATCAGTAGCTGCCATATAGCCTCCCTATAATATCACCTATATTATTCATATGAACTATGTCTGTGGCTCATTATCAGCATCTACAGCATATTTTAGGTGTTGCCTTATTTTTTCAATATTCACATTTTAAAATTATTTCATATGATGTTAAATCATGCCCATAATCTTCCTCTAAGAGACGTTAGTCAGCAGTTTTGTTGTGTATCCTTAAATATACAACAGAATTACCACTACTTCTCCTTATTGTTTAAGCTATTTGGGGGGGGCGCAACAATTTTTTTTTTTTTTTAATCATGTCAAAGAGGTGATACATTAGGTCTGAACAGCAGTGAGCGGCAGTGGGCATTAGCCTCGGCTCGTCGCAGTTCCGCCTCCAACCGCTAGGGGCCGACGTGAGTTCACTGGAGAGTCGCCGGAGGGAGTTTTTGGGGGGCGGGGGTTGGCGCCGCGGCGCGCACCCCGAGCCGACGTCCGGGGCTTGAGGTCGTGAAGCAAACGGCAAATAAAAGGAACAGGGAAAACAAAAGCGGCGATAATGTAATGCGGTGCGGTGCGTCCCATTTCAAGGGCGGCCCTCCGGAGCATGCAACCCCGCCCCCCCGTGGGTCACCGGGCAAGGCACTCGATTGCTTTCCGAGGAAGAGGAGAATAAGAAGGAGGGGGGGGAAAAAAAAAAAGAGAAAAAAAAAAAAACACATGCTGTGGAAATGAAGCATATTGGCACTGCAATATAAACAGGTGAAATAAACGAAACTCCCTAATAAATTGAAATGTAGAGAAAATAAGTTCTGTTCGGGTCACTCCAGACCCCAGAGACCCCAGAGACCCCCTGCCTCACAGTCTCAGCCTGCACACTGGCTCACTCAGGGCTAAGGGCGTCAGTCATTTATCTATTTCATGTCCCACATGCGCCTTGTATGTCTCCGCTTCTGCTTTGCATGTTTAAATTAGTGTCTAATAATGCAGCACAATGTTGTCTTAATTAGTCCGTGTTTCAATGAACATTCATATTCCCTGTTTCATTGCTTTGTATGTCTTGTATTATGTGCTCCTGTGTTGCATATGTTAAACTACCTGAAAATCTAGTATAATGGTATCCTGAATGTTTTTTTTGGGTTTTTTAACTAATATTATCTTGTCTTTTTATTATTTCCCTGTACGGTTATAAAGGATCCCAAAACCTTTGTAATTTTAATCTTACATTCCGCTTTTTAGTCCAGGGACATCAGATGAAAAAAAATAGCTTTGTATTTAGTGCAGTACTTACTAACGCCGCCGTGACTGTTAAATACACCAGGAAATGAATAAAGCTCCCGTTTTGAGCTTTTCCAGTAATATCTCAGTCCTTGATTTCACACAGATGCAGGTAGGATACAGCACAGATGCCTGCTCGGAAATGTCACACCATGCAGCGAGAGGAATTTTCGTATTATCATCAGTTAAAAATACACCGTTTATTAGTTAGTGATTAAGCAGCGCACGAGCAGTGTGGTGACATCCTCCTTAGTCCTTCACGTATTCTACTCCAGCAGCTGTTGCTTCAGATTTTGCGGCGTCAGATCATCTAAACCCAAACAGTCATTAACCTAGTTATACAGTTGTTGTTTTTTTTATATATGTACATGCAGGGTCTGTGTAGTTCAAAGTTGTAGGGGTTACAGTGATGTCTCATCCCTTAGTTCTTCATCTGCCGGAATATTCCCCTTTTTGACCTGTGTGAAGGAGCGCTTTAGAAAAGAGACATATTTAAGTCATAATAAAGAGGAAGAAGGGGCAAATGTGGAAGCACATGTTCCCTCTCCTCTCCTGTGCAAAAACAGGCTGTGTTTTGACTACCTGGTGACGGTAGACAGATCCACCTGTGACAGATTGGTAATCGTGCCTTTTGCCGTTCCCTGACACAGAGAAACTCAAGCTCTCTTGGCCGTACATAGCAGTGTAATCTATCTACTTGATGCATAAGACACATGCCTTTATGTGTACCGCGACGGGTTTCAGCGCTATGGGTTTAACAGGCAGGTGTGTACCGGTCCCTGTGGCGGAGCTGGAAGCCGGTGTAGACGTCTGGGGATGGAAGTTGTAGCCTGTGGGGTCCTGGGGTCAGGGCTGAGCTGACTCCCGTGGTGCCTGGGAGTCTCTGTCTCAGATCAAGGACCTTGATGGAGACTGTAGGTAGCTTGTTTCAGCCTGTGGAGGCCGCATTATCTGCGCTTCAGGTGACAGGACAGTTGTGTGCAGCATTACATGGGAATATACACGGGTGAAGATTTATCCGTTTGGGAAGGCGTCAACCTGAGCGAGCAAATGGAACGACCCGTGTTTGAGTGATGCACAGCTTGGGAGCTTGTTTAAGCTCATTTAAGACTCATGTTAATGTTTGGTTGTTATTTCGTAAACTAAGCCTGAAGAAAGAAGAAAAAAAAGAATGTGTTGCTGTTTTTGGCAGGAGACAATATAAATAAAAGGATCAAGGGGAAATTTGTCTGAACACACACATGCTGCCACACGCATTCACTGCAGACTGTTGGCGTGTAGACGTATGCGTGTACGGTACACGGGCACGTGCACACGCATACACACACGGACACTGCTTGTCTTCCTCTCTTTCCTTTCCCTTTCGTAATTAATGAGGAAAGGGAAACAAAGGAAAGGAGAGGAGAAACAAGGAAAGGATAGGATAAACAAGGAAAGTAGAAGAGAAAGGAGTAGAGGTGAAGTGGCAGAAAAAAAAACGGGGAACGTAAAGGAGAGGAGAAACAAGGATTGGAGACGGGAAAGCAGAGGGGTAATGAGGAGGGGAAGCACGGGCGAGGAGAAATGATAAGTAATAGGGAGAGGACAGAGAAAGAGAAACAAGGACAGTAAATGACAAACAAGGAAAGGAGTAATGACGAAAGGAGGAAGGGAGAGGAGAAACAACGCTCTTTCCTTGGGGCGAGGAGAGGAGAAACTGAAAGGAAATGAAATGCACATACATGTCATTTCACAGTCACTGAATGGAATAATCCATCAGCTGTTGCAATGTGTTTCCTGGCGTTCCAGGTAGAGGCAATCACCGACACACCTTCCTATGGAAGGTGCCGGTGAACTCGCGAATGAGTCAGCGGCTGGGCATTAAAATGTTGTGAAATGTGTTGAGCCTTATCGTCAGAACTCCCGGAAAGATGCGTTAATCTGCAGTCATACAGATTTCCAGTCACCCGGTGAGCACGATGTACACACGAAGCTGCGTCATACCGCCTTGGAAAAACACAAATTAATGCTTCGCAGTTGGCCGGTAATTTCTTTGTTGCCCGATGAAAAGGAAATATTAGATGATCAGCTCGTCATTCGGTTTATAAGATATACAGGAGGCTGATTGTGTTGTTATTTTTCTCCCTTGGTTATGCAAAGAGTTCACTAATTTGTGGCAATTGTGTTCTAGTGCAAAACTTTATGCAACATTAAAACTAGAGCAAGAACTGAATGACGTCAAATTTCAGTAGGTTGGAGGTCTTCATTTGTTTGCCACTTGCGTCCAATCTACCACCGCCTTTGACAGGTCCTTCCGAAGGCCCTGCAAAGTTTATTCCCACGCCCTACTTGCAATTACTGCTCAGATAGATGACACAGGGAATTTTTCCCAGTTAGCAGCTCATATTTACTGTAAATCCAATATGGCATGAACCCTGCATTTGCTCTTCCCCGATGCATCATCAGAGAGCCGAGGAGCTGAGATTCTGGGTCAGGGCATAGCAGGGAACCGGAGCCAACGGGAAAACGGGGACAATTTTTTTCTTTTGGCATGGAGTAAAAGTTGAGTTTGCCTCGACCTGAAGCGATTAGTCGATAATTGATCGCGAGAAAACAAATGAGAAACTATTTTGGCAATCGATTAATTGTTTCACTCATTTTTTTTCATGTAACAATGCCAAATATCTGCGGGTTCTACCTTCTCAAATCTGAAAAATTAATGATTTTCTTTATCATATATCACAATAAACCGAATGTCATTGGATTCTGGACTATTGGTCTGACAAAAGAAGAGACTTGAAGATACCTTGGGCTCCGGGAAACCGACAAAGACAAAGCAATTAATCAGTTAATTGAGAAAATAATCATTAGATTAATCGATAATGAAAATAAAAGTTACACATGAGCGTAAATGTAAATGTCAGTGAGGGTCTCTGCACAGTCCCACATTTATGACCGTGTGTGCTGACAAATGTGTGAAGACGTCCATGTATGCCGAACCCCAATGAACTGTGTGTGCATCCAACGTCCCTGTCTTATGTCCATGTCCGTTTTGGGGTTCGTCTGTCAAGCCAAACATTTACTCGTTCCAGTTTCTCAAATGTGCGGATTTGCCGCCTTTTCTTTGTTTAATGTGATTGCATGTTTGGGTTTTGGCCTGGTTGAAGAAATCAAGCAGTGGGAAGATGCACCTTGAGCATGGTGAAATTGTGAGGGGGATCTAAAAAAATTTTTTTTTTTGTTGCTATTTTCTGACATTTTACAGCCATAACCATTAATTGAATCAGATAAATAATGGGCAGATATATTGATAATGAAAATAACTGTTATTTGCAGCCCTGCAGTGGAGAGATCCTTCACTCGGAGCTGTACACGGGCGCTTAAGTGTGTGTTCTTTGTTCAGTAGGGAGAGACTCTGACTGAGGTCACACACTCCCATGGGAGATTACTGGTGTTATTGCTCTGTGCGCAATGCAGGACCCAGACAGACAGACACACAGACAGACACTGACGGACACAACCAACACCCCCCCCCTTCCTTTGCATCTTTATGGCAATTAAACAGCACAAAAACACAGAGCTTCAATGGTTAAATTATCCCCAAATACATTTACTTGTCAGCACTGGCAGATTTTAGAAACCTTGCTCTTATTAAAATTAATTTCTGGTTAATGCAAAACTTGACAGCCTTTTATAATGTGCAGTATGTTGCTTTATGGCTGAAAACACTCAGTGATTCTGTTCCTAATTCTGAACAGCGAAGTGATCGTTTCAGTCCATACGGGACAAACACAATCAGATCTGACGCATTCCTGAGCTCAAGATCCATTTTCCGGCGATGCAGATCCAACAGTTGACCACCTGTGCATCTCTTTCACTGGGTCCCCTCCCTGCTCCCACTAATTCCTAATAAACTACTCATTGGAGTGTTCACCCATGACATTACTGTGCCCGAGCCAGGACCATTAGCCGGGAAAAGACATTGGTTGCCGAAGGCTCAGCCGCTCAGTGATTTCTAAATATCCGATAGTGTCTAGGAATGTAGTCTTGATCCAGTTCCATCTTCAGCCTATTAGAAGGTCACGGTGTGCCAGCTTCTTTTCATGGGCTTCCATGGACAATGTAATTTGCATTCCAGAGCTCAGTGGGATGGGGAAAAAAGACATTTGGCTGTTCTGAATCATCTGATATAATTGCTGCTGAGAGCGTAACTGCTGATTCTATTTAATTCTAATGGGGCCTCTAGTGAAATGTTTTCCCCAAATTTGGCAAATTAATACAGCAGTAGCCTGTCTTGACCATTAGCGATGGCGTAGCTGTTAAGCAGCTGTTTATTGCTATAAAAAAAAAAAAAAAAAAAAAAAAAAGACACTCATAACAGGAGAATTACACAGGCAGCAGGGTAGAAATGACAAGCTTTTAATTGATCTCCCGATCTGCTGGCTTCAATAATCACTGAATTCATTAACAATTAGGGAAGCATGCTCTTTTAATCAAGTGCAGTGACAATGTTGATTCACAACCACTCATTGATTTCACTTGTTACTGAATTATTTCCTGTATTAAATCTATCCCTGAGGAGGAGTTACAGTTAAGCAAGTGGCAGTCAGTTTACAAAAGCAGTTTGAAGCTTTTATTTTAATTTGCCTATGGCTTTAGATACACACTATAGACGGTTGATGGGCGAGGTAAGATAAATCGCAACTTTTTCCACGGTTTATTCTTCTTTTTGTTTCAAAAAGACATGGATTCCACAGCCATGCTTGCAGCTGTGTGAGGCTGTATTTAGGCACAGTGATGCTTTGCGCTAAATGCTAACGTCAGCATGCTAACAGGCTCACAATGAAAAAGCTAACTTGTTGATGTTTAACAGGTGTAATTTTTTTTTCCACTATGTTCACCATCTCGGTTAAGCGTGTTTTATACTGCAAACGCTTGCTATTCAGCACAAAACACAAAGTACAGCTGAGGCTGATGGGAAGCTCATTAGTTTTTGCGGGTATTTCGCCACCATCGTCAAGTCAAGTCGAGGGCGCTAGATGAAAAGTTAGAGGATCGACAAAGTAATTGCAGTTCACCCTGAGGGAGACATGAAAGTATGTACAAAATTTTCTTTGTCGAGACATTTCGCTCAGAACCGCTAATGTCAGCCTCATCGTGGTGCTAGAGCAAAGGTCAGGGGATCAGCAAAGTGTGTAGCGTTGATCCCCTGGGGATCGTGACTGTCGGTACAAAAGTTCTCGGAGAGACAATACAATCCAATGCAACAGATTTTGAGATATTGTAGTCTGAACCAAAGCGGCGGACCAACGGACCGACGTGGCTAAAAACGTTATCTTTGTTACCATAGACATAATTTTTGGGGAATTTCAAACAGTGGCCGTCCTCTACGGCTCCGCACACATTCCTTTGTTAAACAAACACAAACCCTTGTGACCAGGGCAAAAGCAGCAATAAACAACTGTCAGCGGATCTTATTTGGAGATATAGAGAGGTCACCTGCCACGTCCACATTCCTGGGATACCTCTGTAGCGTACATAAATATCCTGGGAGCCTTTTTTCCATATGCCCTGCCTGTTTATCAGTCTAAGAGCTGGACAGAAATCACTCTGATTGCCTCTCAGCTCACTCAACACAACAAGAGGCACTACAATACCCCCCCTTGTCATGCGCCATCAGTGAAAGCAAATCTGAGATCAACAAGGATGTTTTCTCATAGCTAATGGTGATGGACTTTGTATAAAAGGCCTGTCACGTTCAACAGCAGCAGCACAGTACCATAGTTTTTTTGTTTTTTTTTTAGGAACATCTTTTAGATATGCTTTTCTGGCACAATTTGGGGGTGATGTAAATGTTGGCATTTACCTGAAGCTCATTCCCAGGGAGAGTTTAAAAAAAAAAAAAAAAAGAAGAAGAAAAAAAAAGAAAAATGCAGTGTTGAAATAGAGGCAAGGGGGCATGGACAAAAGGGAGGATCAGTCCAGACCTGCGCAGCCAAAATCAAGCAACACACAATTAGATGAGTGTCTAAAACGCCAGCAGTCACAGAGAACAGGTGTGGATCAGGACCTGGCAGTGACACGCAAAGACCAAAAAAAAAAAAAAAAGCCTCTCAGTCATACTACTTGCAGGTACGGGCACTCCAAACTCTGGCTGGCACCGTCTTTCCATCCCAACATCCTCAGATTATCTGCATCAGGTGTAATGGCTTTACTGAAGGATCTGCACCACACCTCATTCGTCTCACATTCAAATCTGTCATAGTTTCCCACCCTACATTGCAGAGTGAGCACAGCCTGAAGCGGCTGATTCTACTTGGATGACTGAGACCGTTTTAGTGGCCTTGGGACCTCAGAATAAACTTGCACGACATGCTCAGGGACCGGTTTTACCCGCAGTTCTTACCCTTTTTGTGAGATTTTCAGCCATTTTGTGGTTATTTAACATTTTTATTCACTTTTGAGAGAGTTTTCTTTGGCTGTTGTGTGTCCTATGTGAAGCACTTGGAATTGCCTTTTTGTTGAAAGGTTCTATACAAATAAATTTGCCTTGCTCCTTAAGTCTTTTTCAATTCCATGTCTCTCAGTGCTTTGTATTGATCTTTTATTGTTACTGACAAATTCAAATTGGACTGATTAGAGAACTGATATGGTTCTGAGTCAAATACTTCATCGCAACATCTCGACCATCGTCCTCCTGTTTCCCTGGCTACAGAAAAAACGATTCCTGGTAAAATTCATCTGTATCAAACTGCTTTTGAATAACTTCGGTCTTAAGACTTTTTACAACCTTCCCCTTGACGCCTTTGTGACCTCCCCTCGAGGGTCACAACCAGCAGGTTAAGAGCCTCCGAGCGAGACGGCGTCTTTCAGCAGCTATTTGGTGCATGAGTGAGCAAATGACTGTTCGAAGACTCCTCCCACCCCCTGCTCACTCTCGAACTGCACGTTACACACCAGCGTCCCCGCAGTCATTCCAACAAACCCTCCAGAGTAAACAACAAAGTAGTTTTTTTGGTGATTTCCTCCCAAAATGCTCCACACGAGTATTGTCTCACCTGATGCTCCGATTGTGACATCATTTGTTTGACTTCCAAAACTGTTCAGTCATTCATATGACCATTTTCCAATCTGCCCGCTAATTCACATGGCTACTAAAGGCCCTTTTCAGTAAACACTGATCCTTTTAGGCATTTAAACAACTGACTAATGCTACTGGTAATGTTTGGGAGGCCGATCTGAGTCATTCTGACACTGAACAAAAGTTTATAGGATGTTCTAATTGAAAGCAAATGTTTAGACTACTAAACCACCAGTGCTACTGGTGGTGGGCGATATGGATAACATCTTCTGTCCCGGTATACACAATGTTTTACTACTAAAATACATTGCTTCAAAATTGTTTTCACAAGTGTTTAATGTGTCTTTTTTGCTATTTCCCTTACTACCATACTGTAATTTTTTGGAGTTGAGTGATGAATGATGGTTGGCAATGTTTAAGAATACTCAAAGTTCCAATATCAGAGAGTAGTACATCGAGGAATTGTCAACCAATGTCATAGTGTCCCAACCAATGTCATAGTTGCCTCCAACGAGCTGGAGGCAACACCCTGACCGTCGTGTTACTTCATGTTATCAGTGGGATTGGAGTTACAGTGGGACGTTAGAGGTTATGTGTGCATGTTCTGGAGTTTAATGGCTTCACAAAAGGCTAATGTGAAGCGGGTTTCCGACGCTGAGAACCTCTCAGAGCGTTTGGTCTCAGAGGAAGAAATCTTTTGTTTACTAAATCTGTCTGACAAAACAGATGTTAACATGTCTGTCACGCAGACATTCATTCAAGTGTTTATTTAAAGCCTCCCTATTTGTAGTTTCATGTTTGGCATTTTATCCTCTGGCTTTAGCATAACAACCGTGCTCGATATAGGCTACCTCTTTCCAAAGTTGTTGTTTCTGTCTCAGCTGGACAAAAGAGGAAAGGCAGGCCTCTGTAAAGTCGGTTTCAAAGATTTTGACTGATTTTTAGAAGCAGCTATTGTTTTTCACACCTGTGACGCCTATACAACACCGAAAATCAAACAAAAACTGTTGCTGGCTAATATCCAGGCTTAAGGTAAAAGGATTATTCTGAGGTCTCCCATAATATTTTGAGAAGCCTGCGCTGGCTTATTAAATGGCGTGTAAGCTTATTAAATTTATCACACTGCCTATGGATGGTGGTAGCGGGGCAGTAGCTTGCGATAAAGCCTCTGCAGTGTATGGAAACAGCTTGACGTCATTTAGAAAAGCTCAACTTTAAAGGAAAGGAGGTTTTCTCCTTAGGTTTTTGGAATCAGGGCGCTCCATGACTTCCAGAGCAGCAACTGCAGGGTTCATTAAAACCACTATGATCCACTTACTCTGGTACTACTTTAAGCTCTTTTTGTGCCAGAACTAAACGATCCTTTTTGATTGACCATTCGTATTTTTTATACGATTTTGATGTCTTTTTCCATATGTGAAAGGCTATGCAGCCATCAATAGTTTTAGCACACTTCGGCATCCTTCTCTCTGCCTCTGTAGGTTTAGCTCTGCGTTTCAAGTACCACGTATTTTTTATTTGTATCTCTTCTGGCTAGGGATGCAACTAATGATTATTTTCATTATCAATTAAGCTGCTATCTCTGATCATTTCGATCAGTTTTTTGAGCCATCAATTGCTGGAAAACGGCGAGAATTGCCCACAACAGTTTCCCAGACCCCAAGGTGACATTTTCAGATGCCTTTTTCTGTCTGATCAGCAGTCCAAAATATCCAGTTTGCAATTATATAAAACAGAGAAAAACTCAAAATCCTCACATCGGAGGAGCGTTTAACAAACAAATTTTTCGGCATTTTAGCTTTATAAATGACTTAATCAATTAATCGATTTCCTAAATAGTCACAGATCAATTTTCTGTTGCTCGACTAATCGATTGATCGACTAATTGTTTCAGCTCTACTTTTAACCCAGAAGGTCTCCTGAATACATGTTTAAATCACTTGGAAAAACATGAGCAAAATGCACTATATAGCATATACAAACATATTATCTGATGTGACCAGATCATATATGCCCGTAGACACAAATATAAATATGCATACAAACACGTATTTGAACCTGCGCCTTTACAAACCTATTTATAATAAAATAACACGCGAAAAGGTTAACAGCTACTTGAAAAATGTCAAATGTGAACAACAATACAACTATTATAGTATTTTTACTTGAAGTATTAAACTGGTTCTCCACTTGATCAGTTACACACATCCTCAATTCACGATAATGTCTCTTTAAACCATGTATCCAAATAAACAGTGGCTTATTTTGGCAAAATGGAATATCATTTTTCTTCACAGTAGCCAAAATGTTTTCAGGAGATGTTCCCAAAATATCTCATGTTGATCTTCCGCTTGAGTCATACAGTAGTTGATACAAACCAGGCTTGTCTCAGGGGGCTTTGTTGATGAGGTTGCAGAGCAACAGTGGGATACACGGAGGAGGTTGGACGGACCTCAGGATGACACGGGAGCCGTTTCGGGGTTATGACCCGAAAGAAACGGACATGAACCCAAGGAGATAGGTTGATATGTTGACATGGACACAGCCCACTCTTGCCTTGTCTCGAGGATGATAAAAACAGGAGTATGAGCATGACCTCGTTAAACTCCACAGTTAAACTCTTCTTGAAGTTCTAACTGATGCTGTCTATTCGGAAAATTAATGAGTTGCTAGCTTACCGACAAGAATGCTACGTTGTTCTGGTGTGTTTCAGTGTTCAGAGCTTTTTTTACCCCTAAAATCTTCCTGATGTAAAAATACAAATCCGAGAAAGGCACTGGCTGTTGTACTGAAAGGATTTGTCGATTAATCGATTTGACAGGATTTTTCATATCCTCCCCAGCCAAAATGCTAAGTCCTGTCTGTAACCAGCCTCTCTAATGTGAGGATTTACTGTTTCACATCATTGCAAATGAAATAACTTTGGATTTTGGATTGTTGGTCATGCAAAATAAGCTATCTGAAAATGTCAATTTGTTTTCTGATGGGTTTTTTTTGTTTTTTTTAATTTTATTACATAATCTATTTTAAAAAATTGCAAAAAATAAAAAAAAAGCTAATCGGATGCTAAAACCTCCAAGAGAAAACTTGAGATCACGATTCCCTGTGATTCACTTGAGATAATAGTATATAATGCTCATATTTATGATTTGAATCTTGGTATCCTTTGATTTTAACATAATTTTTAGGATCTTTTATCATTTCCTTCTCTGGAAGTAAAGAAGAAACCTTCGCCCTTGACATTATTATTCCTTCTTGAGCAGCTGGGTAGTTCTCACTGCTCCGATTCTGTTGTCGTTTGTCCAGTTTTAAGCTCCTTAACATACCTGGGTCACTGAAAACATGTCAGGCGAGTTGCCTTTTACTTTCATCTGCTGCAGGCCATCCTAAGGGGTTTGTTGTGACACCAGAATTAATGTTTCTGCCGATACTTTGTTTTTCCAAGAAACCCACTTGACTGTGAAGCACTAATACATGACAGCGGTTCATGTTTTCAGGACATGGTGAGTCAAAATGCATAAAAAAGTTAGAGTTGAGATCCCTTTTCTGGTTCCCGTCCGCTCTCCATAGACAGTCAGTCTTGACACTGCCATTAGCAACGCTCTGACCTCTCATGTGAAGCACAAACAACACCACCAGTCCTGGTTGCTCCCCAGTCTCTCAGCCCGTCTCCCAACGATTCTGCAGGCTGCTCTCACCTTTCTTGAGGGTCATGAGTTCAGTGTGTCAGACGCAGCACTATGACGAGTGGAACCAGAAAGAGGCTGTTTCACGTCAGACCCGCGGTCCTGCATCGCAACGAGAACAGGGCTGTGTGTACCCAGCTGCTGAGGAAAGAGCAAGAACGTGAAGAGACCAGGGGGCGAAAGAAAAAGGGGCAAAGTAGGGGTGTGGGTTGTCAGAAGAGTGTCATCTTTTATTGGTTTCATTTATACACCAGGACACACCATAAATGTTCAGCAGAGACTCTGGGGACCCTTTTCTAACTCGGGATGAGGAGATGGACGTCAGCAGCAAACAACATCTCAGTGGCCCCGCTACCCCACTACCACTACTGGCATCTCGGGGGCACCGGAAACAACACAATGTCGACATATCATCGAGTGGGATACGCTGAACCTGTTGTTTAAAGTTGGACGGCTAATCAATGTGCCGAAACTCTACAAAGCTCCATAAAGCCGCGTCTAGCTGCAGATACAGGCGATGGTTCTCCGTAGTGACCCCTTTTATAGTGTGACATTGTTTTCACGTCGTCATTTGAAACATTGTTATCACAGAAATATTGATTATAGCCACTTTAAGGTTGTTCAGGCAGAGGAAAAAATGATTCCAGATGGGATGACTTTCCAGAGTTTGGTAATCCTTTTTTGCATCTGAAAAACGTCAGTCTCAAGGATCTATTGCTCTCACTGGACCTCCTGCATCTTATTTCATCTTTTCGTCAGTATCCGAAGCTCCTTGAGTTTTTAACCCAGTTCTATTTTTGGTCTGTTAAACTATCGCATACTGAGGTTAAAAGACTGCATCTTGAATGCAGACGATGTGGGTCGTCTCGGTTGCCCCGCACAGACAGTTTACTACACTTACTTGAAGAGATGCCAGTTTATTCCATCAACAGCTTTAACTATACTCTCACTG
This sequence comes from Xiphias gladius, assembly GCF_016859285.1. Lineage (NCBI taxonomy): Eukaryota > Metazoa > Chordata > Actinopteri > Istiophoriformes > Xiphiidae > Xiphias > Xiphias gladius. The sequence continues at coordinate 7,041,043 of NC_053403.1, read as the reverse complement.
TTCTAAACACCTCTTCGGGTAATCTTTCCTGGGAAAAAAAATCCGTCACTAAAAATACTTTAAAAAAAATTCTCATTTTTTCGGAATAAGCACAATCTATGATCGGCAGTTTATTGTTTATAAGACAACAGACGCACAAGTATCTCCGATTTAGGGGTCAGAGGGTCAGTCATTTAACCACTTTCATAGTGACTTTTCATGATGGCTTGATTAATTATTGGCTACTTCACGCCCAAAATGAAATAAAAATATGTGATAATCAGATGCCATATAGAAACCCATAAGGTACATCTGATCTGGACAACGCTGTCGTTATATAACAAAGCGGCGTTGTTGAGGACAGACGTGTAAACGTCATTGTCATTTGCCATTGAGTTGTCGGCAGGTTCTTTTCTCTTGTTGGGTTCCTCTGTGTGATTATTAAATACCTGAAGAAAGAAACTAGCAAACGTGAATGGGCGGAGTGGCTTTGAACTTTCGCGTAGCAGCAAATAAAATCAGGAACTCATTCATTGTTGCTGGTGCGGACATGGTTTTGTGCAACGCATTTTACACAGGAACCAAGTGCTTCTTTCCCTCACAAGATCTCCAGTTACTTCTAAAGAGAAAAATGCTTCACCAAAACACATTTGTTTAACGGCTTTTACTCGTTATTAACTCTTCTCCTCCAGTTTTAAAAACACATCAAAACCATTTCTGAGATCCACTGGAATGTGAGTTCCCACAGCGCTACAGCCCTGATTAATTAATCTTTTTTTTTTTTTTTTTTTGTAATGGTTGTAGTAACTCCTGCAAAGCTAACACTACCGTTGCCACTGTATCTGCTTCTTCTGCTCTTTCTACTGGAGCATAGGTTGAACTTGGCTGAGGTCCATACAAAAGAGGCTGATCGCTGCCCAGGTATTCAGATACCAATGGTGACGTATTCGGTGTCTTGTGATATGGTGGAGGTGGTGGGGAGCACCCATTATGCCCTAAAGTGGTTTTGTACTTGATGTGAGGTGTCAATCCCACTGTGACTGCACGTGGTGTAGGTTTTTGAGTTTCATGCCTCCATACTGGCGACAACGCTCCGTCCTCCGTCCCTCCCTCCCATTCCTGTGAATGCGATATCTCGGGAACACCTCGAGGGAATTTCTTCAAATTTGGCACAAATGTTCACTTGGACTCGACGATGAACTGATTAGAATTTGGAGGTCAAAGGTCAATGTGACCGCACAAAACACGTCTTTGGCCTTAAACCAAGAATTTGCATATCAATTCTGATGAAATATACTTAATACCTTTCATTAAATTCCTTAAAAGTCTCCAACACATACAGTGTATAATATGAGGAAAGACATGAATCTAAACTGCAACTTGACTGGTTGGCGGAGGCCTACAACCACAAGGCGGTAATTCTATTTGGTTAAGCAGTGTATTTCACTTGTTGATAACATGATTTCAAGACTAGACGTCCGTGATCGGGCTGTATTATCATGTAATTAAATTCTCCGCAGTACAAGCGGCCTACACAGGCACTGGAGTTAAAACTAGAGTTACATCCAGGTGACTTCTGTTTTGCCTTATGTCATTACTGGAGAGGAGACTACTGCTGTGCAATTGCCACTTTTACAGTCTAACTTTATTGTGATTAGCTGAGACTTTCAACATTTAAATCAAGGTATCACCTAAATGCACAACCCAGATATATCGAAATTTTAGCATTATATTCAAATGATTAGATTTTAAGTATTTTGTTTTTGCCTCAATTAGCCTCTTATCTGTAGCACACTCTGGTAAAATATAAGTATCTTCTATTTATTGTCTTGAAGCCACTAAAGCTTTAGATAAGACCTTCGGTCTATTTTGCTTGATAAAACAGAGGAAGCGGCAGAAAAACACCCTGACATGCAATGATATGCAATCATCAGTTTCTGCACATTTCAACTTAAGTATGGGTAAGGTTAGGGAATGATTTTAGTCATGGGAAATAAAATATGGTTAAGGGATGGTTGGGGTTAAGCAACTAAACACTTTAAAGCTAGGGAAATGTTACGGTTCAGAAAAAGGTGAGTGTCAACTGCAGGTTAACCGCTGCTTTCTGCATTGGCACTGAACAGTGGCACTGGACATAAATCGTGATCGTGAGCGTGGAATCGTTCAGACGTAATGCCGTGCTCACGTTCTATTGGATGGACGGTAGTGGTGGGAAACATTCACATGTTAATGACTTGGAAGGGTTCACCTCAGCTGTCAGCTTAAGGTGGTTATACTGTAGGTTGCGTGAGAGTTAAAACGCAGTATATTGAAAAATATACCACAATGGAGATCCGAAGCCATCCCGACAGGTCCGGCCTTGATCATTCGTTTCATCTCTGTGTCCTGTTGGGTCCATATTCTAGGACAAATCAGCTCCACTACAGCAGCCGCTATAGGACATTCAAACCTTTGTGATTTTAACAAAACCTACACAACAATTATCCTGTGACCAAATAACATACTACTGCTCCCGTGTAAATGTCAATTCAACTTAGTCTTGTCCATATACATAAAATTCCCCAACACTCTCTCCTAAAGTTTCAGCTTTCTAGCTGTAATCTCCGCTGCCTAAGAACTTCTACAGTTTTCACTCCTCTCTGTCCTGCTGTTGTTACGGACACGTCAAAGCTGAATGCGACACCTCGACTCACTCGTGGGCTCGCCTCCTTTGCCGAGCCATGGCGTTTAGTCCCTGAAGGTCTAGGGTTTGTGGGAAACTGTGTTCATTAAATGCCGCTTAAAAAAAAAAAAGAACAGACAAATCCAAGTTTCAAAGCGTACTTACAACTTAGATGTTATCGTACATGGTATTTAGGATTTGCAGACAGGATATCTCTGACATGACATGAACACAGCATAATTCCTAGGGATACTGGGGGGATTAATGTATTGTAGCATATGAGGAATCATCCCTGCACAACGGCATCTAAGGTTGTGTTTACACAGCGAGACGTGCTTATGTTCATGGACATGACATACAGTACCAGAGCAGGTGGAACCAATTTTAAAGATTAACCTTTTTTTTTTTTTTCTTTTGACTGTCCTAATAACCGACAGAACCCTTCTCCGCAGCTCCTTCGGTGTCCAGCAAATTTCGCTCTCTCTGTGGGGGTCTCCTGAGAAATAGCTGCAAAACAAACACCCGTCATTCGTGCGCTGGCCCGGCCCCGAACAGCAGCAGAATCCTGAATAGAAATGTCTGCAGAGAGGTTTATGGCCCTGCCTCCGTGCTGTGGGAGTCAGAGGGGTCATGTTTGTGTAGATATCAACAGGATTTACGGCACAATAGCAGTCAAGTCCTCCTCTTTGATCCAGAATGTGTGACACATGGGTGCAGTGTGAATTTGTTTCTGCCAGGCTCCCCGTTGCTTATGGTCAAGCCTCCTTAACAGGGCAGGAAGTTATTTTTAGTAGATCTGCAAATGAAAAGGTAATTAAGTGGGGTTTTTTTTTTATTTTTCCTTATGGGGAGTCTTCTTTCAAAGGCAGCAAATGTATCACGCTCATGAGCATTGTAAATCTTGAAGCAGTGCCACTGAGACGAAAAAAACTTGCAATGTGCACCGTAATAGGAACTGTATTTAAAGCAGCAGGTTTGAACCCTCTGTGCAACAGGAACACAGCCTGACTCTGTAATGTATGAAAACCACTGTAAATTATTTTAACTTGCATTCAAAAAACATCACGGTACAATAGTTGTGTTATTGTGAAGTCATCTGATTAAATGTTCCTGGTTATTATCAATTTGAGATCCACTGAAGGATCTTGACATGACCTGACTTGCATTAAGCATATTTGTGGATTCAAAACATTGATATGAAATTTCAACAAACAAAAACTTACCATAATCACTTTTTTTTAAATGTTTTCCTTCCACAGTATCAGCGATTTAAGGTTTTAATTTACTTTTATTCATTCCATGCTTTCGATTATGCTTATGTAAGTGATCAAACCATATTAATTAAAAAAAAACTTGGAGTGAGGCTTTCAAAGTAAATATCTCGAAACCAGTCGCTGTCCCTGACATTGCAAGACTGAAGGCTAAAGTGTTCCCCGCTTCAAGTACTATTTGAGTTCATCTAATCTGTGTTACTTTCGTGTTTTTCCATGGAAATGTCAAAAATAAACAGACCGTAATCTTGCCCCGAGGAGAAACAATAGAGCTGGAATAGCATGACCTTGCAGTGATAAGGAGGCACACTGAGTTGAGACAGAAGCGGCTGATGGACTGTTGTTGGCTGTCCAGAGAAAAACATTTCAAATTATGGTAACCCTGTAAATTACAGGCCAGAAATATACTCCAAATTAGAAAGTAATTAACCCAAAACCTTTCCGAGATTTCTAGTAGCTACATTGAAAAAAAGACACCTTAAGATATAAAAATGTTTATTATGTAATTTTGTGATCTTTAAATTCGTTCTTTTTTCGATCTACCTAATCATACTTTTGTAGAGGCTTTTGGCCGATTACTGTTAAATATGAAGTGAATTTCCTGCCTCTAATTTCTAAAGTTACCAAAGTTTTAAACAACGAAGCCACTCAATTCTTGTTTTCAGACTTTTTTTTTCCACCACAAAGCGTTCCTTCATGAGGGAGCAGCGTTTGATTTACAAGCATTACATGAGGTGTGATCCTGGCGGAAACTCACATCAGAGTCGCATCATTGTCACGCACCTCCGATAACACGTTCCAGGATGTACCAACATACAGCAGCAGTGTGAAGATGTCACGGAGGTCTGCACTGACAGTGTCCTAATTTAGACTTTCATACGTTGCTATAAAGAGCAAAGAGCTGCGTGGTGTTGTGCTCTTCCAGTGCGAGCCTTGATCCAGTCAATCACATGGATGCATGGTGCAAAGGCAGATCTTAGTTGTGCAGCTTGTATTTGAATGCTTGAAATTGGTGGGCGTCCTGGTCTTGGGAGTGGTCTAGACGCATTCCATTTAAAAGCAAAATCCCCTTGATCGGTTCAGTTGCATGTAATCCTCTGTGCCACCTTTCAGCTCTAACGTGGTGCCTAATAAAGCCCCAAAAAAAGCCCAAAGTATGTGTGGAAAACTGGAATTGGACACTGAGGCCATGGCAATAAAAACATTTCATATCAGTAATCAAGGGCTGAGGCAGTGTCACCATGGACAGAAACAATTAACAGCAGTGTAAAGAAACAGAAACAGGGGCCTTGATTTGATATTTGTGCAGACACCAACTCAGTCGGAGAAACGACATAACTCCAGTGTGACAAGAATATAAGTATAAAAAATGGGTGTGATATATGTTATTACTGTTATTCTGTGTGACTTGTCCAAACATCAGTTCTGCTTTTGCTTATTACTGACATAACATTTCATATTCAGTATCTCTTTGTACTTGTTATGCATTCCTTCCTTTTGTTAATTGTTTCACTGTAGCATGGTTTTTTTTCTGTCTTTTTCTAAAGCACATTGTAAACTGTATTTAAAAAATGCTGCCATCAAGTCAACATATCAGTTTCTTCTTATTATTATTATTATTATTGCTAACAGTCATGTTGTTTCTTGTAATTCAAGTCACTGCAGGCATTTTCTGTATTAAACCAAATATGTTGTTTATTAACAACCTTTCATCGCGGTAACAGAAAACACAATCCAACCAGCATTGTGTTTATGGTAATTAGTGCTATATAAACATCATTTCTAGGAGACAAGGTTGGATATTGGGAAGCAACTGAACCATGACATGCATTTAAGCTTACTGGCCAACTGGCAAATACACGCCTATTGCACCACACATTTAGTGCACTGACAACATTATCCACAAAAGACTCTACATGTAACTCTACACTGTTAGACACCTCCACAAATGCTCCGGGCGAGTCTGTCCTGAGTGCCAGCTCTTTATTTCAGTGGTCAAAATGGCAGTGTTCTGAGGAGTGGACTTATTTATGTTGTCAGTAATGGGTTTTTTTGCCCGTAAAGCAGAAGGTGGTAAACTTTAGTGTTTGTTCACGGACCGTGAGCTTTGCTTGCACCGAAAGTCAGTACTTGCACCTCCCTCCACTCCCACCCCACTGTGTAAAGTCGGAGGATTGCCATTCAAATCCTAAAAACAGCCCCTTTCTGCAGGTGTTTGGGCTGTTTTGATACACCTCGGATAAGGCCCTTATCACAGCCCCGGATTCCTTACTGCTTTCCTGCATCAGTTAAAGCCATCGGTTGTTTGGAGATGGAGCTGTGTTTGGCCCTGGGAGCCATCCTGATTTCTGTGAAAGACTGTCACAGTCACGGCTAAGGAATGCTTGTTGACACGGAGGATAGGAAAACCTGCTGAGATATGATTATTAACACAGTCTTGGGTATTATATCGGGTTACGCCAGTCCTGATGGAAAAGATAGAAAACTCTTAATACCTCACGGTTAGAAGTGTCTTGTTTTTGACCAGCATCTATGGAGGGATTTAATCTTATAGTGAGTAAAGGATAAAAGATTGAATTTCCACCTTCAATACCTGTAGATAGAAATCTGACTTTAGCTTTAAATGTCCCTGTTTTGTGGATTTTTTACACCGGTAAATTTTTGGTACTGGGGGCCCCTCAGGAAATATATTCTAACACAATCAATAAAGGGGGCCATGCTTTTCTCATTAAAGGCCCACCCTAGTGAAAAACACAATTTTCCACCCTTCTGTTTGGTTTTGAGGGACTGTCTTTAAACTACTGTGAAAGAATATTTAAGAAAACTGTGAATTAACTAAAAAAACGTACATGTCACAAATCTTCTCCGTGTGCAAGTCTATAGATATTTTTGAGAAGCTGGTGACCTAAGTACTGATTAACCCAAAAACTAGTGGACTGTTGGCACTGGGTTTCCATCCACATCAGAAATTTAATCAGTTCCACTAATCATCAAAAAGCCACTGTTTGTTACTCACAGGGAACATTAGATTCCATACGCTCCGGTGTCGCTTTTATTGTTGATATTTAGTTATGATGAAGGCAAACTTGTGGTGTGGTGAATGTTTTACCCTTTTCACGTTATTATCTGTAAGGCTGTCATTGTTTTGAATCCTATTTTTGATACTATTTATGGTCCACTGTTTAGAGATTCAATGTATTTATGTCCTTCACTGTTACTGTTTTTCATTTTATCTCACTGACAAAACTCTGTTTACTGATAGCTCTCTACAGTCTCATCAGAGCTGTGTTAAGCCTGCAATAATGGGCATTTTGGCCACTTGAGGGCAGAAGAAACATCCTTTTAAGTAGACATGGCGAACTTTTAAAGCAAACAGTTGCTTATTTACATTTTTCCTCCAGCAGTTACAGTACAACATTATCATTCATTTGGAGTCATGTTTGTTTCCACCTGGTAAATGTAAATCCAATATTCACTCTCTTTTAGCTCTGTTTTTGGTCTCTTCCAACTCCTGAGGGAAATATCTGCAGCTATAGTTTGCAAAATGCTCCACTATATTTACCAGCTAAGTCTCTAACTGTGTCTGTTTGCTGTTTGGTGCTGAGCAGGTAGTGTGCAATGGATTTTTACCGCTGAAGCAAATCAAAAATGGTCCACGGGTGATTCATATTAAAACTGGCCAGAGGGTGAACCACTTTTAATGTGAAGCAACCGTGGGAAAAGCATTACATTTGTCACTGAAGTCAGCACTGGTGGCCATTGGTCCTTAAAATTGCATTTTCAGCACTGGTGGTGATTTGTCCATGGATCAGTTTTAAATATTGAAAGGGAGTATTGAACCTCTTTACTGCCGTTCACACAGCATGAGATCAGAGTCCGGTTGGTCGTGGCATGATGGTAAAAATGCAAATTGTCAACTTTTTTTTCTATATAAAAGCAACATGGCTCTGACTCTTCTCCCCCATGGTTTGTTTGGCTGCTCTGTAAACAAATACAGGAGTTGCTTGTCTTTTGCTACCCTCAGTGATCGACTTGTGTGATTACGAATTCTAAGTTCAAGGCCATTTTTGAAATAATTTTGCAACAGCACACACTGAATTCCATCCACATGCTTTTGTGTGATGAGACAGCATTCACCCTGCATGAGATGGTCAGGGCCACAAGACAGCAACAAAATATGGGTTCAATTTCTCCTCGTCTCTTCCTTTATTGGACCATCTAAAGAAAAACCCACTCCGTGTGCTAACCCCCGGGTCATGTCCTCAGTCACAGGTCCAATGCCATTTGGCTTAAAGATTGTCCTCTGCCCAGGTCCAGCATCTTGAATCAGCATCTCTATTGCACTACTTGGCTTTTAAGAGCACACATCAGCAATACCTTTACTGATAGATACCTTACTGCATAACCAACACACATGTGCCCCAGCTGTTCAGCTTGTTTTTAATGGTGAAATGGAGTTCCTTTGGCATCTCTTGTTTGCACCTTTTCATTATTCGGCACCAATGCTCTTTTGTTAAGGGCACCCTGGGATACCAAAAGTTTTTCAAAATTATGTAAAATATCATTCTTTACATATGAAGTAAATTCCATTAGTAATGGAAATAGATTGCTCATAAAATCTGACCTTAGCATTAGCCTGCTCTGCCAAAAAATATGCTTTTCACGTGGATATGTTTCCAAAAGTCAAGCACTTGTGCAATAAACTCAAATTAATTGACTGAGGATGCCATCAGCACAGTTCAAGGAATCATAATGCCTCCTCTGTTCAACATCAAGTAGCATCAAAGAAAGAACCTGCTCAAAGATGTAAGTAATTCCCAGAGCAATCCTGAGCTCTTGCACATGCAGTTTTATTGGGATCCTTTGGTTTGTAAGGACTCTCAGCCTATGAGCAAGTTTCATCGTGTTGTGAACTGTAAGGCCAAGCGGGGAGCTGAAACAGAGCTCCCGACAGAGGCTCAGTAAAGACTCTAAATATGGCTGTAGGCATGGCAACAATCAAAGGAGCATTTCATCAACTCCAACCTTTATCAGCCTGTAGAGGTGAGCAGTGGGAAAACTACCATCAGAATGTTGCCTTGTCATGGTAGGGTAAAGCAAAGGTGTAACTTATTAATGATAGTGTTGTTGTTATTCAAGTGTCCCAGTAAGATATGCTGAATGGACATCAGCCTCCATTAAATTTGTTGCTTATACCTGTCCTTCTTCTGCTGTTACACGTCAAAATAACTTTAGTCACATGGTCAAAGCCTAGTTCCTTTCAGTGCTGGGTCATGGTGAGCTATGATGAGTGTGGGTGGCCTGTAATTTGCGAAAAAACATTAAAGGCTCACCTACCAGCCCAATATCTCTGGGAATTACTTTCATTTAACCGTACCCACACCTCAACCATTCTGTACCTGCCATGATCGCGAACGTTACTGTTGTAGAGAGCCAGAATTTTGAAAACGTTGGCATTGGATGTGCAAAAACCATAGTCACTGAGTAACTGAGTTGTTTTGTCTGTAATTTGAGGTTTTGCAGAATTTCCAGCAACAACATTGATACAGTTGCACAAGCAAGACAGCTAGCTAATTTTGAGCCTGTATCAAATCTTGGCAAATATTGAGGTGAAGCAGTGTGTACTTAGGTGGACCGGAGGGTTAGGGCTTGAGGAATACCATAAAATTCAAAGCTTAAAATATTTCAATCAGTTTTTGAAGCCCGGCAGGCCTCTCACAAATACACTGTGAACACTTTCTGCTATTTGGCAGTAAACTCTTTATATTATGGCTCTTTTCATTTGTCAGTTCCTTTAACATCCCCATGCAAGATGCCTACATGTACAGTACAGATTTGACTCTTGAGAATGTTTCTAATTAATCTGTGACTGATTATTTCACTTTCAGAGAAGACATGACACAGAGAAATGCAAAAATACAATCCAGAATGTTCTTGGTAACAGCCTCACCAATAAATGTCAAGAACGGCTCTTGGCAGCAGTAGCTTTGTGCCAGTGGGGTTTGTATGTTGCTGTAACAAGGGAGGTCATGGTAAGCCACTAAATTAGCAACCAGTGATTTACTACAATGCCTTCGGCCCCGTTATTGTATGTGCAGGTAAGCCTATTTCTCTCCAGCCTGCCATTTACACCCGGGTGGTTAAGCCCCACAGGTATGCAAGGTATTTGTCACAGTAATGGAGCAAGTAAAGACTCAGTTTCGAGAAAATGTGCCGAGGTTGAATGACTTACATGTGGCCCGACCTCTGAAGAATGCTGGGTGTGATGTACTGTACGTGTAGGTGTTGCATTTGTATGGACCAGTGCAAGAGACGATTCTCCACACGGTCAAAAGCAAATATTTGGGAAAATCCAGTGGTTTTTCACTAAAAAAGTGATTACATAAAATGAAAAGCCAATTGTGTAACTGTGGTCAGAGAACAGGCAGAAAAAAAGAGGAAGATAGAGAGAGCAAGAATGAGCATGTGGCTCACATGTGTCTCCCAGCTCCAGCCTCCTATTGTGTGGATTTGCATACAGAGTGGCACATGAAAGACGCAGCAGGCCAGACAAACAATGGGCAGACGACTCATTAGATGCGTGCGGCTGCTGTCAGAGAAAGTCAGAGCAGAAATCAAACGCCACTTTGAGCACCCAACTGGTGTTTACTGGAAGGAAGCAGGAATGCCAAGAATGTCTGCCGTCTGAGTTTGTCCCTGAATGAAAGGTGCTCATAAAATGTGTCTCAGGCAACCTTTGAAACGGTCTTCATTTCAGAGAATGGGTGCTGGGAATCCCCATCTTTCTGTATCCCTTTACAGATTAAGTGAAACAAAAAATCTGTTGCATGTGTGAGATGGAAATCAAGAAGTGACATTAGCAGCTGAGATGCAATGCAGACAACAACTCAACTGTCACTGACTCCCCTTTTTATATTAAAAAAAAATCAAAGATAGACGGGGGTTGGTTACAATCTCTATTTGACAATAATAAAAAGAAAAAGACTACAATCACTCATTTCTGACATACGATTAAATCGTCGAGGATAAAGACAAAACAAAGCTAAAAGCTTATTTCCATTGTGATCCTCGTTTGAAAGGTCATGTGATTATAACCGAACCATCTCTGTGACAATTTAGCAACTCCATCACTTGAGCTAGGCCACAGGTAGGGCTGCAACTAACAATTATTTTCGTCATTGATTAACATTTGGCTCATTTTATTCATTCAATTTAATCAACGCGATCGAGACAGTCGATCGCGTTAATTAAATTGAATGAATTGTGTTTTGCATTTTTGCCGAAAATTTCTATTTATAGGATTAAATCTAGATCAACTAGCTACAGTTAGCATAGCAAACTATTGCCCCGGGGGGACACTTGACAGATCCCTACAGTACAACTTGCAAGGTGAGGGTCATGTGACCGGTGGAGAAGGCTGAAGGCATCAGCACTAGTTTTTCTGTAGCCCTGCCAGCTCGTCTGCTTGTACTGTAGAAGAGGGTAAACAGTGAAGAAGCCTATAACAACAGACAAGCAGCCTGGTCTGATCACTCTGTCTCTGTTTGTTCTTTTCTTCAGACAAAGGACAACTGCCAATGGAAGCAAGAATGCTGAGCTGTGTTCATGGCCCTGGCAGAAAATGGCGACAGTCATGTTAGTGATGGTAACAGAAATAGTTGACGGTATTTTTACCATCGAAATGTTTCACCACAATATATAGTAAATATAGTATAAAGGCAAATCTCTACTGTGCAAAGTAGCAACTCACTTCACTTAATCTGCTTCGTATGATTATGATCAATGTTGGGGTAATAGGAAGCAAATAGTTCTGGGATATCCTTTATTTTAAGAAGTAAAGACTGCATATGGTTCATATTTTGCATTTGGCCTCTTGTCAAGTGCTAAGTTTCCTCTTCGTGTGAAACCTAGGTTGAAAAGTTCTCCATAATCTGGCTCATATATATCCTGACACTTGCATGCCACATAGTGCAAGGTTGGGAGGGTTAAAACCGAGTAGCCACTCAATGTCAAAAAGTGCACGAGCAGTGGTGAGAGATCATCGGTGTGGAAAGAGTGTATTGTGACATGCAGAATATGCATTCAGCAAATCTCCCTGTCATGTTGGTCAGAACGCTTTGTCTTCAGGGGACGGGGCGTCTCTCAAGCCGTTAAATTAATCTTATATGAAGCTGAACTCAGTGCACCCAAGACGCAGACTGACACTCACTCGTTTGTTCAGTCAATCTGAAGAACCTGATGCTAGGGGCCTATAACAGTGATCCCCCTGATCCTCGCAAAGACTCTGCAGGCCCAGTTTTCCGAAATGAAGTTGGCCTCGTTCCTCTTCTTAGTTTAGCAACTTGCATGCATGGTTCAAATTAAAAGATGCCCTGAAAATAGTCACAGTAACGGTTGGAACAATGAATCAGCCCAGAGATGCTGATGTGAGCAGAGTCTCAATCTTAAATCGCTGTCTAAATGTTTAAAGTCTGGCTTGGTTTAGTTTTACCCATAGTTCCCTGGGTGCAATGAACTGTAAGAGGTATATTTTTACCTCAAGATAAAAATTCAGCAAATTGGAACATTAATTTGAGGCATTTTCACATAATTGTCGTCCTTTCTGCTCTTCTGCTTGAAAGTTTTTATATTGCTATTTTAAACAGCCTATCTGGGACCTAGGTCACACAGGAAGTGATGCATTTTATGTTTCCAGCAGCAGCAGCAGCGGTGGTTTGAAATAAACAGGGCAAGGACTGCAATTAACGTAAGCAGTGATAGTCACAGTGGTTGAACAAAGGAAAGCGCTCCACCCAAAGAAGCTAACACTTCCTCAGCAAAAAGAATCCAAAGAAGACGTCACAGTACTGGACACAGTGTTTGACCAAAACGTTGGCAGAAAGAGGATAAAAGAGTGAGAGAGTTTTTGTTTTTCGTACCTGTGGGATAGAGGAATTGTTTCGAGCAATGGTTAAAGGAATGTTTCAGAGCAATCGTATATGAGCTTGAGTCACATCCTTCTATCCAAGATAACCTGAGAAAAATGAGGAATTAACTTGGATTAACAATAGGAAATTTACTTGACTTTATTTTTTATGGCAGAGCAGGACTTTATTATCATCATTATCACATCATTTACTGCCCGTACATCTTCGGCTGATGAAGGGTGACTAACTCAAAATGCAGATGTTATTTAAATATATACTTTGATGTAATTGGGTGCGATCCCCACAACATTCCCCTTTCTTTTCTTTTTTTTTTTAAGGCATGTTCCATGCTCCCTGCCCATACAAGCACAGCGGTCACGTTGCTGGCCTTGTGACTTAGCGCCACATTGAGGCATGTTTTGAACAGGCAATTTAGCAGGAGCATAAATAGTTTGCACCCACTTTATTAAAATGACTCGTGCTGGCTCTCATGCTTGTCATATATTACCTTCAATCCCTGAGGAAGTCGACTGAAGATGCCCTCACAGTTGCTATACCAATTACCGTGCTAACAACATTGGGGGACGGGAAAAGGATGGAGAGACAGCAACGGGAATTGGAAAGAGACAACGCTAGAGACAGAAATGGAGAAAATATAGTGAGTGGGCTGTCGGTGTCGATGACTCCTGTTTGTGGTATGCGTGACTACTGTAAGTAAAACCTGGCAGACAGGATCGGAGATCAGTTGCCTTGTCCTGAGACATTTATTACTCCCCGGGAATTCAGAAGATTCCCAAGCTGATAAGGTAAAGAGAAGGAGGAAATTAAATGATATGTTGCTTTGCACAATTGAATCCCCAAATCGACTTTGTGGTTTACGTACATTGTCATCAACAGCTGTTCGTTCATTCATAGCTTTATGTCTTGTTGTAGCTATAGTTGTTATGCGTTGCCTCAAATATATTAGACTTTAGTTTTGCATGCATACACGTTTTTCTAATATTTCTAAGATTTTCTTTCACATGCATGAGATAATAATATATTTTTTCAGCCTAAAATTTAGAATCTAAGCTCTCAGTACATGAACTGGGAGCTGGAAACCAAATACTAATCAGACTTCTATCTGCACCTTCTATCTCAGACGTTCACACCATGTTGAAAAACATGATCCACCTTTCATTTTCAGCTCCATAATAAACCAGATGACACGCCGTGCATCAGCCTCGACTACTTTTGTATTTTCAGTGGACACTTCTGCCCACTTCCACTGGGTTTAAGGGGATATGAGATGAGGCGGGGTCAAGATTTACTCATTACAGTCTGCCCCCCAATATGTCTATAGCGCCAATCACATAATGAAGGTGATGACGCTCATACAGGACGCGGATGAGAGACCCTGGGGTAATCTCCAGAGCAGCCTGACAAAAAAGATTTCAAGTCAAAGCCGGATCACTTTTAGAGGCCAATCGTTCACAAGAGATTCAGAATCTCTGCATCTGAGGCTGAAGACTGGTGATAAGACCAATGTTTTTACAGCAGTAACCGGCCACCCCTTGAGCTGAGACTACGTTTCTGAAAGAGAAGGTGAGAATCTGTGGTTACGATTCTGCTTAGTTAAGTAAAGTTACCCAGATACTTTTCATCTTCAGTGCTACCTATGAGTGGTTTTGCCATTATGTGATATTACGGGTAATGAGAAATGTGACTCAGTGGTGTCTGTAAATGCCCTAAATGATTTCTGTTGCCAGAGCAGGAACATTTTAACATGTCTGTTATGCCAGGACATGCCACGGCTCAGAAGAAATCAAGGCTTGATACGCCACAAACTGAAGAGTCTGAACTGCACTGAGGCCTTATTTAATTTGGCTAGTTTAGGGTTTCAAATTTTTGTTTTCTTGAATTTTTCTTGTTCATTCCTTCTTTGACTTCCAAGGTGTTGGGGATGATTGATTTACTGAAACCATAGCAGGCCCAGACAGACTCCGAGTCGCAGTTCAGGCAGCTCTACAACTACCACTCACTCTGGGTCGATGTAATGTCAGCTCCACACAGTGCTGCGGCCTTTACTGTCTTTCAGACTCTCACCACTAATGATAGTGGAGGATCCCACTTTTAAATTTCTGTTTGCATTAAAATTACAGCTTGCGTGCCACTACAGCATGGGATCGTTGGTTTTAAGTATCTCTGGGGAGCAGTGGGAAACCACAAGTTCTGGGGAAATGTTACACGTAAACATATCAATTTGGGATTAAATAGAAATATTTGGATATGCCTTTTCCTTTTATGTTTCACTTAATTTTTTGGTGTGGGATCTATCATTCTCCATTTAAGTCACCAGTCACAGATTACCAGCTGTAGCAAATGTTTGCGTCTGGACTCATTTTGGTTGCACTGTTTGGAGTTCAGGACCACACCATGGCAGAGTTGTTTCCATGAGCGAGAGTTGACCAGATTTTCTTTCATGTATTGCCTATAAAATATCTGAGCAAGCATGTCACAAACACAAAACATCAAAACTCTGTGTTTGAGAGCAGCGTCCCCCCCCGTACACATCTGTGTAGTTTAATAGCTGCTGAGAATTTAAAGCCCAGAAATGTTTAGTGTCATTATTCACTGTTTCAGGTGACTTTGCAGGATGTTGTTAGGAAGATCAGGGGTAGAGGGCACAGACTGCTGCAGGTATACACTGCGAGTTTTGATTTGGGTCCAGTCAATGCATTGTTTATTTGAATAAACACATTTCATTGATAGTGGACTGGTAAAGGGTCACTTTTCTCAATCACAGACATAGACTGTGACTCCCACATGGTGCAGCTTACCTAGCCTAGACCACAAACAGTCAACAGCAACGTTTCGCTGTCATTTCTGACTCTTCTCAGGTCCGGCTTTCAAGTCAATCAGTGACTCTTTTATCCCTCCAGTTTCTCTTCTCTCTTTCTATTATTTTGCCCTCTAGCTCCCTCACCCTATACAAATCACACTCTTCTATCTTTAATTCTTGCGGCACTGGCAGAGCCTGTGACCGTTTCGCAGCACATCAAAGAGGCAGTCACCCAGTCGGAGGAAACATCGTTAATGCCGCTGATACCGTGCCGTCAGCCTATTTGCAGCATGTTCTCAATAACAGGAAGCCAGGAGAAATGAGTTCTCCCATAATTATGTCGAGCTTGTTTTTCCCCTTCCTCCCAATATAGTATTCTGGGGGTAAACCAGTGCTGAGATCAAAGACTAGAATGTTGAATCTTGATCTTAAATCAGAGGGGACTTCTAGAGCACTGCAACGCTAGTTTAATAAAACACTAATAACACTTCATAAATGCGGCCGTACACTCTGTATGTATACAGAGCTGGGATCTGCTCGTGGATAGGAGGACAGGTTTGGACTGCACAAGAATGATTAATGTAGGAGCAACAAACCAGGATACAGTAATTGCTACACTGGGAGACAGTTTTGCTTTGGAATACGAGCATTTTACACAGTTGAACACATAAGGGTTCCACTGATGTGGATCTCTGAAGGGTGGTGCTGATTACTGATGCTGGTGTAGTTTTACAATAAAGTGCGTTTTGCAGTCGTCCGTCTCATGCGCATCTGATGAAACAGATGGGTCTGATCAGGTTTGATAAGGGATTTTGAAAGAATTCGCATTTGATACCAATATTCGATGAAATGCTTTTGAAACCCAACCCTACTTCGATACTATTGGCTCTTACTGCAGGTCACACGTCTCTCCAGTGTTGCATGGTTTTTTGGGGAAAAATGCTCTAATGGATTTACAGCGAGAGGTGGTGGTGGTTCCCATTCTGGAGAGGAGATACCAAGAGATGCAGCAGTAGTCATGAAGATTTCAGGTCACACACAAAAAAAAGTTCCAACTGTTCACCGTTTTGTGCAACATACTGCCTGCCAACATACTGACATACTGCTTTTACGAGACTTTATTCACCATAAAACAGCAGTATTGATCCTTCAGTCAGAAGCTTGAAAATGCCTATGTTCATGCTTCCTGCGGAGCGAGCTCCTGTGGTTGTACAAATAGCGATTATCTTCAGTAGCTTGTTATTGTTAGGAGTCTTGGTGGATGGATGGCGTGCAAAGGGTGCGACTTCGACATTGGCAGTTTGCGTGCTACCAACAGTCAACGCTGTTTTATTTTAACCACATGTGATGTTTTCCCTAACTCTAACTATGTCTATGATCTTTCCATAACTGTAAGCATGTATTTTTCTTAGTTGCCTAAAGATTACCATAAAAGTAAAGGAGCAGAAACTGACCCTGAATGACCACATATGAGTAATAATCATGAGTCATTTTTAGAGATAAGGAATCTTTCCCTAAATAAGTTGGGGTTTTTTTGTTGTTTTTTAAAAAATTTTTACTGAATATTACGGCGCAGAAGAAATCCTGTTAAAACAGCATTTGAAACACTTGACCATCTGAACTTTTTGCCACTTTCAACCTTGGTGCAGGCTTTTGTTTCAGCACTTATTTAATGTCAGAATGTTTCCTGTACTGGACACCTGGACAATGTGAAATACTAATCACCGAGGAGTACGTAAAGCAGCCGGGAGCCTGAGTTTCCCTTTAGGAATTAAAAAAAAAGAAGGTTTAGTGGAAGGTAAAGCTACTATGTCACTATGACAGGCAGCTTTTTTCCTCACAGTGTTCGACTAATACAGAATATATGATGCTGATATTGGCATTTTACATAAATAAATGTACATATGTGATTAAGGATTATCCAATGTAGTACGATTCAGTTTAACTAATTATTAACACTGGATTATCGCTTAATGTTTTGGGATTTTTGTTTTGAGGGGGGAAGGTATACATGTGTATTTGTGGTTTTGTGTTACATGATATTAAAGCTTACTTTTGTTTTTTATTTTTTCCAAAAATAGGAAGGTGTTATTAATGTAGTATGTTATTAATAGTAAACAAAGTAAAATTCTGATTAAAAACATTTAATAATAGTTTATTTTACAGGTCTGTAGTTTGCTAATAATTTCCTAAGAAGGTTCTTATAAAAAACTCTGTCATTTGGTACTAATTATGGGGAAAATAGTAATTTCCTTGAAAGAAAAGCTTCATTCAAACCCAAGTAATTATACATGTTTTAATTTTTTTACTGGAATCATATTTACTCCATGTATGTTGAATTGTATGTTTGCCAAATGCCACTTTAATACTTGTTCAGCAGACCTGTTGTGCACTGGCTGAAATACTCTCTAGATTTAGAATGAATTGGAATTAATTGATTTCAAGTGCGTAAATTGGACACTGCCACTGTTTTCGCTTTAATTAGTACCAAATTACAAAGTTCTTGCCATGAAACGGTTTAGAGATCATAAAGAAATGATTAAGACATTTCTTTATTTGCTTAGAGAGACTATCTTGTCTTTTCATTTCCAAGATATCTAAAGCATTTTCTGAGCCATCAGAGGCCCTTGTTTACTAAGAAATGATCAGTGTCATCCTGCAGCAGGAAACAGCCTCAAAACCAGAAAACCCGAGTGAAAGTCGACATAATCCAACCTCATTAAAAGAAAACTGTGTATTCCTCAGTAAATATAATGTCTATATCAACATGGTGTAAATTCTACAACCAACTTTTGTGTGTGCCTCTGCCTGCACGTGTGTTTGTTTGTTTGTTTGTTTGTGTGTGTGTGTGTGTGTGTGTGTGTGTGTGTGTGTGTGTGTGTGTGTGTGTGTGTGTGTGTGTGTGTGTGTGTGTGTGTGTGTGTGTGTGTGTGTGTGTTTCAAGGTGAGTAGAGGGTTTTCAGGAGCAACTGGAGGAAGCAATTAACAGGTGCCAGGGGCTTGACAAGTGCTACAGGCCGAGTACTTGACTTTACAGCGTGTGTGCGTGGAGACACATCAGTCTCATCTGTCTTAGGCTGTGAGGAGTGTGTCTCAAGGGTGCACTTGGCGTGTCGGTCCTTGTAGAGAAGAGGCGAGCTGACAGGCTAATCAGTGCCACTTCACCTCCTGACCTCCTAAAGGCCTGAGACGGTCCGCTGAGAGCTCTCTGTGCACGTGAGTGTAGATATGCTTGTACTTATGCTTACAGTGTCGAGATAAAGTAAATCCAAAAATTCCATAATGTCAACTCTAAAGTCAGGTATCTCTTAAGTGTGTGCGTAACGCACGTGTGTGCGGGAGGGGAGTCCTCCACTGACTGGAGCTGACCTGACCTGGTTCCCACCACAGACTGAGAGACCCGACAGCCAGTTCCTATCAGCAGAGACTGAGCAAATACCACCTTCCTTACAACTAACAGAGCGAAATAACTGAATGTGATGATTCTGGAAAATGTGATATCCATTACAAGCAAGACCGAGCTTGATAAATAAAAGCTAAATATACAAATCAGTGAATGAATATGCTATCATACAACAGATATTGTTTTTGGTTAGACAGTAGGTCTGGGTTACGCTCGATAAGAACTAGTTTGTATGACTTGTTGTTCGACCACATAGGAAGGCTGGAGTGTTTATAGCTGTTTCAAATGATTTTTCTCAAAGTCTGGGTCAAAAGAGAGGGGGAAGATACGATATTGTTTAAATATACAGCGCACCGGTGCACTTTTTCAGACAGTCTCTGCTGAAAGTCATTCTCGGTGTTGGACCGAGTTGCACACATCAAAAGTGTCAGAAACAGTCGTTTAGAGAGTGAAAAAGAGGGCTAGAGTGAAGGATTCAAACCCTGTTTACTTTCTCAACCCAGCATGAAGTGGGTGTGAATGTCAGATTGTCGGTTTCGGAAAGTTGCAGAATGAGGGCAGCTTCAGTCTGGTTAAAGACCCAATTGTACCCATAAAGTAAAAACAGGGAAAACGGGGACAAGGATTCTGAGGAGACTAACCAGTATTTTAGTGCAATTTGCTGGAGTCAAAAAACCTTTTTGTAATCAAGTTGTAGACATACCTCTCAAGTATCTACAGTACCTTCAGAAAGTATTCAACCTCTTGGACTTCTTCAGTATTTTATGAATTCATTTATACATAAAATTGTGCAATTTTGTCAAGACATTGAACAAAAACTTCCACATAAGGAAAAAGGAAAAGACGTATTTTTGGTGAATGCAATGGGGGCTTCAACTAACCATTATTTTCATTATCAGTTAATCTGCCTTTTTTTATTTTTATTATCGGTATCATAATCACTACATTTTCCAACAGCCCGAGCTGATGTCTTTGAGTGTCTGGTTTTGTTTGACCAACAGTCCCAAAGACCCAAAGATATTCAGCTTACTCTCATTCAGGACAAAGGAAAGCTTCAAATCTTCACATTTAAGAAAGAATTTGGGGCATTTTTGCATTACAATTAATAAAAGGATTAATTGGTAATGAAATTTGTTTCTGATTAATTTTCATTTGATCCACTAATTGACTTATTGACTTATCATTGCAGCTCTAAATGCAGTAATATGCAGAAATATTTCATACGAAAAAAGATGGAAAGGCACATTTATACGTATTATATTTCAACTATGTATTAATTAAGTGTAAATAATAAGATAATAAGAATACTTTGGTTTGTTTTGTGTGGATCAAAAACTCCCAGTGTCACACAGAAAATTCTGTCAAATGCCACGCACGTTAAATATTTCTCTTAGGGTACCACGTGTGATCGTAAAATATAAAATATATGACTGGGAACCTATTCCCAAGCCACTACAGCTTGAACTCAGCATTAAAACCAGAGCAGAGTGATGTCTAAAAGCCTTAACACAGACAGACAGCATTCACGGCTGATAAGAGACATCACAGTGAAGTCTTGCACAGTCTGACAGGGAAACTTGTCAGTGCAGTTCCTCACCCCAACGGCTTATCACCAGGAAACACCACAGAAGTCGCAGCTGCTGTCTTCACTGTACGTGTACGTTCAGAATAGAAAGGACTAGACAAACGTTTTATTGACAGAATACCCTGGACAAACACTGAAAACCACCTGATTACGAAACTGCCAATAAGGCAGGTCAGAAATATTTGATATACACTTGTGTATCTGTCCTCCTGAAATGATCGTTTAAAAACACATTCATTTTTGCAGTTATCAGTCGAACCACATTAGCTTACTACAGTGGCTCCATTGACCCTGACTTTCGATAGTTTTTCTACAGGTGTGACCGAGAGGTTGTGAGTTATACTGTGTGTTTTTTTTTTTTTCTTTATGCAACAGCCCCAGCGGCGGCAGCAGCAACAAGAAAAATGTCCTCATTGGGCAACCCGGTCACCTATGAATTACAGTCAAAGAGCGAATCTGCAATAGCTACCCTCAGCCGTTCTACCATAAATAACTATGACTGATTAGTTTATTGTGCGTTTCCTCACTAGACATGTCAGCTCAGACAGCAGCATGTTTCCTCTGGCCATGACATAACAAACTCAAAATACTCATCCCCATTGACTCGGCTTTCACGGATGCAAAACGGCAAAAATTTGTTCACTGATTAAATATTAATAAAATTGCTCTACCTTAGAGCGAGAAGTGTGTCTGAAAGTCTTTTAAGTCATTTAAATTAAGTACCATTCAAGTCTCAATTCCTCAAGAGCCAGTCAAGTGTCTTCATAAGCAAATTGTCTCTTCAAAATTCTGTTCATGCACAACAAATTGCAGTAGATTACGCAGGTGTACCTAATAAAGTGGAAACATATTAGTGTCATTTGTACACCTGATCCACTCTTGTTCCCACGTGTTAGTGGTTATGTAACTCATGTCCCTTTTTTTGCTTCATAAAATTCTTTGAAATGTTTGTTTTCCATGTCTCATAGAGTTGTAGTCACAGTAACAGAAGCGTTGGAATGAGATCAGAGCTTTGATAAAACATTTATTTTTACTCCCACGGCTGGACACTTTTGATCCCACTAAGAGTTTTATGTAAGAATACAGTTTACCTTTGATTCAACTTTAATATTGTCATCAGATGGATTTTAATACCTTACGTCTGTGATTAAATACAATCACAAGTCTAGGAAGGTGACAGTGCTTCTCTTTGAAATCATTCACGCCTCCGTGCGTCATTAAAGCACTTAATGGCCTGTCCAAGCATTTAACCGGCAGAGGGACAGGGAGGAGAATGGACCTGCTGTGCAGCTGACCGGCATGGGAGAGAGAACAGACAGAAATAAAAGAGAATGAGAAGAAGTGAGAGGAGTGATGGGTGGTGAGAAGATCCACTCAGCTGTCTTTCTCTCAAATATGAGAATAGGGATTAGAAAGTGAATAGCAATTACCTCCACCCTGACCTGCCAGCCACTGTAATCAAGGACAGTGTGAGTGATGCTATGATTGGCCAAAGGGAAGAGGCCAGTGACAGTAATCCTTGGGAAAATGTGGACCACAATGACAGACTGTGCTAGGAGACGATGGCAGCGGCTCCATCACTTTTCAGAGCGGAGGAAAAAATAGAGGAGATGCTTCCTCTTTCTTTCAATGCCTCCAAACCTTTTGGGGATCTTCATAAGAGGCCATGAGGTCCTGTCAGCCAGTTGGGAATACAAATAGAGAGTAAACTCACAAAGGTCACTTTATTACAGACTCCATGATGAAATACCTCAGTATAATATTATCCAAATGGGTTTAGGCCGTGCAGCTGCTAATTCCTCTGACCACCCGCGATTAACTAATTACTATTGTGGTACCACCTGCCCTTATGCGCTTAATTGCTCTGACCAGTCTTTGTAAAGCTTCCATTGCAACGATTCTTTTCATGAGCTGGAGATGGATACTTCCCAAGTATAATCTGTTACACAATACCTGTGTAACAGTGAATACCTGTGTAGGGGTTTAATCAAAATCTTAACCGCTTGCAGTGTTTAATCTGAGTCGGTAAAGTTGAGACTTTTGCACAATAAATTCCTATCACCAAACTGTACAAGTATTATGACGCTATCATGATTTTTAAAGTGCAATGATGCAAACCGTCCTGACAGTGCTGAGCTTTGAGAGAATGAAGAGTCGAATCCAAAACAGAGAGAAAGGCAGCAGGATCGATGGTGCAAATAAATCTCTGGAATAAACTGCGTGAAGTTTTACCCCTGTTAGTTATAGCTGCGCATGTATTCACTACATCACCAGTCTCCTAGTGGAACAGATTTATTATTTTAATAATAATGATAAACTTTTTTTCTATCGCACAGTTCATGCATGAAATGCAACGCAAAGTGCTTAAGATAAAAACAAAGAATCATAACTTTTACAAAAAGACAAGGATAAATACATAAGGTAGCAGTATACAGACTTAAGAGAACTGGTCCTAAAATAGAGCCCTGAGGGACACCATATGTCAGGTCTATTTTATGGGCTGAGTGGTCACCCATGGCCACAAGGAGCTGTTGACTAAGGCAAGTAAGACCTGAACCACTTCAGAACTGTGCCAGAGACACCAGCCCAGTGTTCAGTGTCTGTCCAGCAGAATATCATGGTCTGCAAGACATCCAACAGGACAAGCAGAGAGAGCTTTTTTCTCATCAATGTTCATTCTAAGATCATTCACAACATTGACAACTTTCATTAGTTGTCTTTCAAGTTAACTTGTTATATAAATAAATGTTTAAATATAAGCTTTGGAGTCAACCCACTTCCATTCTGTTAAGGCATGTTCATGCTGCTCCTAGCACTGGATTACAGGTAACGAAAGGCCTGTCCTGGGACAATTAATGGAAGTTTAGCTTCACAGGCTGAGAAGTGGTAAATTACATAACTGAAGAAAGATAAGTCATCACACTGCCATCCACCATGTCTGATAGACAAGTGATTTCTGAAAAAAACACTGAGCAAAACAGAAAAAAAACACACAAAAAAAACAGCTCAGAGGCAGGGATCACAGCATGGGTTTCAAAGCAACCTTGGCAGGCAAGTGAACTTTGACACAAAATGTTTTGGCAGCAGGGGTACTGTTGCATAACCATAAATAACCAAGTGTTTAAAGTATTAGAGTCCTTGTGGGGGGTCAAGTTATCAATTAACAAGCCTGCACCGATACCCAGCCACCCAAACACTCATTCAAAATCCCTCTATACCTTTAACTATGTCAGCAGTGCAGGTCTACTGGCGGCTCTGTCGTTCAGGGGCTTTGCTAGGGAGATTATACGGGACCGGCTTTTATGCTTGTTGTCCACTTGGTTACAAAAAGAACACAGCTTTAACCATTTAAATTGACTAAAGAGGGACATTGTTCTCCTGTAATCCATCTCCAAGATGCAAATCATAAGTACAGAGGAAGAGAGTGTTCTGTTAGCTCAAAATCCCCATACACATAATTATTTGGCCTGCAAATTTGTTGTCTTAGATCCGTCACACAATTTTTCTTGTGAAGTTATGCAGCTGGCGAGACATTTCAAGCCAGACCTTATATCCTCTCTGCCCTGGAAGTCTGCGGCGCTTCAGCTGTAATCCTAGATCTTCAAGCTGGAAGGGATGAGTACAGACCAGATTGCTGCAATGAATGACAGAGAGAGAGCAACAAAGAAAAAGAGGAAGGGAGCTACAGACAGACACGGGGAGCAATGAGCGATTTTTTTTTTTTGCTTTTTTATATGTAGGTGTGTGTCCATGTGTTTCTGTGGTTGCTCAGCTATTTCCTTCTCTGTTATTACAGGCATTAGCCCACCGCAGAAGCAACATATTGAAAGGAAGGCCCCCTGAGTTTATAGTAGAGTTTGACAGAAGACAAACATTTGGTACTTAATTGTTTTTGTTTAGTGACATCATGGTGCGGTCCAGAGACTTTGTCTGGAGAGGCCATTCGATTTTGTGCAGAAACAAAGGACAAATGTAACCATTCAAACATTTGTCAACATAGGGATTCTCGTACGTGTTTACAAAGAATTTAAATTCCCTACTCTTTCCCAGATTTGTCATGACTAAGTTATCTGTGAGTTTCATCACCACCTCAAAGGCAAACAAACGAGAACCAGCCTCTCTCTCTTGTACATCATATGTGGCTCTGGATAACCATAAACATCCATGTGCCCTGAGCAGATCGGTACAGCTCTGGTGCATTGTACTTAAACTTTTAATATGACTAACGGCTGCTTTTATCAATACTTTCGCTCACACAGTGTTGAGTGATAGTTGCGCACAAGCATAAGGACTTTTTTAGCAATATACGAAAACACAAAAGCATTTCATATGCATCACAAATGTGGAAAAACAATGTTCTCAAAGCATTACATAGCTCTCAGTAAATTATATGCAAAGGACGTCAGATCGGCCTCATCAAGCATTAATATATTCTCTTTGAGCCATTTTGTTTATTGCGACTGTCTCTAATTTTCCTCTCTAGATTCAGCAGCAGCACCTTTTTTGAACTACTGTAATCTCCTGTATTTGTGATATTTATTAATCAGTGCATTTACATGCAATTAATTAACTGGGCTGCAGTAAGCTTTCTCCAGTAAGTTGATTTCTTGAACAGCATGTAAATGAGAAACCCGTTTCCCGTAATCAGTGTAGGGGATTATGGAGACCTAATTTCCCTAGCTAGATTTCTCCGGGAGAACACAAATTTTTTGGCCATATAAATGCTAAACCAGGCCTCTCATCAACTTTTTACATATGCAGGACAAAAAGTTAAGACAGGGAAAGTTTTGCTGTTGGAGCAGAGCAGCAGGATGAAAGGGAAGGTAATTACATGGAACGATTTTTTCTAGTAGTTAAATAATTACGCGCACGGCCGGGACGCAGCACCTTCTATCAACAATACCGTGAAAATAAGTCAGAAATGCTTCCAAAATCTGGAGTAGAGAAGAAATAATCAATTAATCTGCTAATAATGATTATTTTTTATTATAGATTAATCTGACAATTATATTTGTCTGACCTAAAGTCCAAACCCCTAAGATATCCAGTTTATTTTTATATACGACAAAGAGAAGCAGCAAATCCTGCACTGGAAACCTGAGAACATGTTTTCATTATTTTTGCTTGAAAATGACTGGAACTCTTAATCAATCATCGAGATAGTTGCCGATAAATTTTCTGTCAATCGACTAATTGATAGATCAACAAATCATTTCAGCTCGAATTATTTCCATTATTTCTACAGATTTGTATTTTTTTCTTGAACCCTTTCTTCCATCACAATGATCTAATTTCCCCTCAGGGGTCAGCAGTTTCATTTTATCTCATATAAAATGCTGACCTCTCTCTATTCAATTTGGTGATTGAGCAGCGCGTGCCTGGCTTGTAATTTCAAATACCTCTTACATGTGAACGCACTCTTGGTTAAATTGGTCAATAGAGCCACTCTGTAACCAGCTTTAGGACACCAGTCATCCAGAAACACCAGTGTTGAGTTTACTGATGCCAGATAAGCCAAAGAGAGCCTGGCTAAGTTAAACTTGAACCCAGTGTTTTAACAACTCGAATGAGGCGGTGGCCTCACAGAACCTGATCACATTTCTTGCATGCTTCAAGGATCCCAGGTGCTAGCTTACATAAGACAAGCCACAGACACTAGCCGTTCACCAAACCCAGTTATGCCTGGAATGGATTTTTTAATTAACTTGTACAATCTGTCTTTATCTCAGTTGCTCTGCCTCCCTCTATCTGTCACTGTCTAAAACGTACAGTACGGCACATGAAGGTTCATCTACAGATGCAAGACTTAGAGCAGAGGGAGACGAATGATGAAATAAGTGTCCGTTGAGGTTCTCACATTTCTATACTGAGCACTATGCATTTGTTTTCCAATCCTTATCAAGCTTCTCAGAGTTTGAGCACCATCACATGCACACATTTGATGCCTTTGTATACCTTTCTTTCCCCTTTTCAGCCATAAAGCACATACAGTGGGTTTTAAAGGCCTGTGCGGACATTTTGAGAGTTACTGGTAACTCGGCATACTGACAGCTAAAATGCAAAGTTATCTTCAAGATAAAGGATTGAAAGACAAATGGGACAAACTCCTCAAAATGTTGTGAGGACCTTAAAGCTGCATTCACAATTTAAAAAAAAGAAACTTACGATAGAAGACAAACGAGAAAAGGGTTACTTGTAGTGACAAATCCCCTGACTCTATATTTTCCGTCAACTCAGTGAAGCATTTTTGCATTTATTAGCTCGCTGTTTTGGTTTTACAGCCCCCAACTTTCCACTCTCATCGCTCTCATCAACGTTATTTTCTGCAGCAGCGAGAGGCAGCTGTTTTCAGTGAAAAAAACTGTGATAAACCTACTGTGTGCTTCCTGCCTAGCAACAAATGGAAGAACCAGCAGCATCAATCAGTTAAAGAACCTGATATTTCCCTCAGGAGTTGATAGACACAAAAACAGAACTCAAAGTGGACTGAATATTGGACTTATATTCATCAGGTCGACAGAAACGCAGCACCAGACGAAATGCTAACGGTGCTCAGTTTCTGCTGGATTCGTAAAATAGGCAACTGTATGTAAATGTGTTCAACATATCAACCTTATGAGTTGATAAGATGTCATTGTTGTGATTTCAGCTTCTCCTGCTACCCCCAAGTGGCCAAAAACAAACAAAAAAAATTAATACTGCTTTTAAGCTCCGTCAAGAATTTCTTCTGATATCAAGAGTAAAGCACATGACTCAATGTATAGTGAAAGGGTTGGTAGAACTGCTGAGCCAACTGAGAATTTGACGCTCAACTAAACTTGTATCCACTTGTTTTGGTTTTCAGTCTGCAATATACTGAATGGTTGAATGTTTTGCTCTTTTGCTAGAACAATGCGGGAGGCTGTTTCCATCAAACAAGCTCAGACAACTGTATGCTGACCTACCTAGCACGAAATGGGACGCTCAAAAAGAGCGAGTAAAAAGTTAAATATAACAAGCTTAAGACCTGAGTGTTTTTCTCGAGGGTTGGTGGTGACCAAATCAGAGCTAAAACACCAGTGGTTTATTGGCCCATATTCCAGTGGGATGCACATGTTTTGGTGGTTGCAAGCAGGCAATTGTTTGTTTTAAAAAATCATAATTTGATAATTTGGTGGTATATTGTTCCGTGTTTCTGAGTTTGTGTTTGTAGCTTTAATGTGTTAACTACCAGTAACTGGATCCTGCTGTTTTCCTGTGAAAAACAAAGGTGCTCTTCCAGTCAATGCTTAGAAATTCTTCACCTGCAACCAATTATAAATAGATGCTGAGCCAATTGTGGTGCACTGAAGTGACCACAAACTTTAATGTTACCTTTCTCATTCCAAGGCGATGTAAATAGCTGAAATAAGGTTGTAATCTCAATCCTGTGCTCTGTCAGGCTGTGGGCTGTGTTTTGAAGGCCCAGTTCACGCAAATCTGTGTTTTTATGAGGCATTTTTATCTCTGACAGTGTCCTCTGGGCATTTTCACCTCCAACTCCTGCCAAGGCGAGCCACTCTTCACAGGCTCTGCACAAAGTACATATAACATTAACATTGTTCCCTGTGGTGGGTCCCAGACAGGAGGTGTTTTTGTTTAATTGCACACAGTTACTTTTCAAATTTATACATTTCCACTCAATGGGGAAGGGTGCTAATTAAAAGCAACTTCAAAGCCATATTTGTTTAGTATCTAATTAATATCGCTATAACTTTTGTTGTGAAACCAAGAGCAGAAGCCCCTCATGACCAGCTGTGTGATTATTTTTCTACTTCCACAAAGGGGAAGTGTCAGTGGCGGGTCACGGCGCTGGGATTAAACATATGTTATCTCACTTTTGTTTGATTTATTACATTTGAAGATTTTTCTCCCATCAATTTTTTTCCCAGCTGACAGGCTGAATTACATAATATATAAAACAGCAAAGGACCTGTGACCCCCGCTCGGATTAAGAGTTGTTTGACTTCCCTGAATTACGCCGATTCCAGTGAAAACATCCGCACATCAAAGAATTTCTTTGCAAATTTTAAAAGTACATTGACTCTTCCAGAAAGGGGCTGTGGTGGACAAAGGTGGGTTTTGTGTAATGAAAATGGTCCATAAAGGCCCATTGAGGAGCAGAGGAGGGAAATAAATGTGAGCTGATTGAAGAAGGCGTGTTGTGACGGGACGGAGGTTGTGTTTGGAACAGGAGCTCAGCTGTGAGATGGCCATATGAAAGTGTTCGTATTCTCAGGGGACCTGTGACAGGAGACATAGTTATGCCAAAAATCCGTGTGTAAATATGTGAGTGTTTGTGTGTGTGTGTGTGTGTGTGTGTTTGTGTGTGTTTGTGTGTGTGTGTGTGTGTGTGTGTGTGTGTGTGTGTGTGTGTGTGTGTGTGTGTGTGTGTGTGTGTGTGTGTGTGTGTGTGTGTGTCTGTGTGCACACCATAGATGTTTACTGTACAGTGTGACTCCATTTTACCCAAACAGCTCATTAAATATAAATATACATAGACTTGATCGATTGATTAACACATACAGTAGTGTGTCAGGCGCGAGTGAGTAATAGTAGAGAACAGTAGTTCTAAACTATCATAGGTATGAATGTGTGTGACTGTGAGTGTGTGTTATCTTGTTTTCTTTGAGATTCTATCTCAGTCTGATAAAGGTTCAAACGTCTCCTGCTACCTCGAAGGTACCTTCTTGAGTTTTCATGTAAGCCATAGTTAGATTTACATTTACTCTTTCTCACTAAAGTGCATTGTTTTTATCTTTGAGGTATAAAAGAATGCATTTCCCTTTTTGTCATATTTTTGAACCAGTATTGATTACGTCCATTTTTACCAGCGGACAGTCTTCTGTCTGTTAATGTTAAAAAACTGTATAATTTAGTGCAGGTTGTCTTTGCTTTAGTTTCATTCTGGGCAGGGCGACATCTTCTTTACATATATTGTATAATGAATTCTTATATTGAGATATCATAATTCATGGTTCTAATTTTTAAATGGGAGCTAGCAAAATAGATGTTAACAACATCTGTCAGAGAGAGATATTAAAGGCCTACTATTTATTTTACTTAACCATGTATACTGTATGTCAAGACTGTTAACACACATAATGGGAGAGACTTTTATGCTAGCAGTGGATCAAATAACTGTGTAAATGTGTAAAGTGAAGGGTGACGCTCATAGTGTTGCGCCCGCAAAGAATTATCACCCAACTCCGCAGGTCATCTCAACTCTGAGGAGTGTTGTCGCTGTCTTTCAGCGAATTGTTTTGGTGACAACAGGTGAATGTTGTGTTTATATAGTTTGTTCTCCTGTCTGTAAGTGGCCGACAAACGTCATCAACGCAGGTTTAAATTCAGCTGTTGTCTCGTGCTAACTGATGTATTAAAAGCCCTGTCACTGAATTTAGGAACGACAGCCAGATCCGGTTTTTGGTGGTCGTTGCAAAATGCCTTTTTTCTTTATTTTTCATTATGAATGGTGCCTTTGGAAAATAATAATAATATAGTAATATAGTATAGTAACATAGTTGTAGGCTGCTATTTGTAATATTTGGTTCTTGTAAAACACACAAAAATGTCTTAACAGGTTAAACTTTTTTACTGTGATTCTGATGAAGTGACGATCCTAACATCAGTTTTGAGATAATGCCATGATAATTCTTGCTCTTCAAAAAATGTATTAGGAGGAATAACATCCTCTCTGCAAGCAAAAGTCAGCAAGAAGTGATTATGGGATCTATTTCTAGGAATCCATCTGTGCAGTGTATCTATACACATACACTACACAGACGGACATGTACAAACTCGCTCAGACAGAAAAAATATGTTCTGTGATTGCTGACTGATATATATCTAAGTCCCACTCCTGTCAGCCTGAAGCACAGCTCACCGTAGACCAAACAGTTCAATGCCTCAGTAGGATCCCTCCATTCACAATAGTCAGTAGCCGGAAATCAAGTGCTCTCCAACTGTTTTATGAGCCATGTGAGAGTAGCTGTCATCCTCCTTCTGCTGCTGCTCTCTGATGAGAAATAAGAGACGTCCAGGCGAGCGACTGTCCTCCATCATCTCAACAGGCTTCAGCCAAACTATGCACCCCAGACGAGAAATCTGACCGAGGCCGATGACACTGGCAGGAAATTAATAACATTCCCAAAAGTAAGTGGCTGCCATTCACTCAGATTGAAACTTATACAGTCAGACTGCTCCATCACTCAATTCTTGGATGAAAAATATTTTTTTTTAACATTTATTTCATAATTTAATTAAATGCTGTGTGATGTCCTCTGATTTAAAAAACTCAAAAATGCCAAATACATTTTTGCATGTGTGACCGAAAAATGATGTGCCAGTAATGATGTGGCAACATTTTCGACAGCAACCAACCACCTGAACAGTTTTAGTTTAATCATTCGTACGTGTCATTCAGTCATCGAATGAGAGGACAGAAGGAGAAAAAAAGAAAACCACAACCATGGTTAAGGTCAAGGGACTGAGGCATGCAGAGAGCCGGCAGACGGAGCATGACCTTCGTGGCGCGAAGGGAAGACAGTTGACAGGAGACATAACTGAGGGATGAAGATGGATCACGCCTGGAATAGCAAAGACATTGCTCCGACATGATCTGCACTCAAAAGGGTATTTGTCTTCATCTGTGCAACAGTTTAGTGTTACATTTTTGCAATCGACAAAGTTTCCCACTGAAACCCCAAGCAGCTGGATGCATGTCTTGTAATCGCGGCCCACTTAGAATGTGCATGAAGCGTTTTTAGCCATGCTAGCGGTGCGGCTGAAGGGACTGTTATGTCAATTTTATGGGTGATCCATCACTTTGGTTCAGATTGAAATAGCTCGACAACTCTGGGATGGATTGCCATAAACAGACATTCATGGTCCGCGGAGAATGAACCCTAATGACTCAGGTCATCACCGTCATCATCACTGTTGCCACCAGGGGGCGGGCATTTGTGGTTCTGAGTTTTTTTATCTAAACAACTATTTGCTGTGTTGCCGTGACACTTGGTGCAGACATTCAAGTCCCCCTCGGAATGAATTCTAGTAACTTTTCCTCTAGCGCCATTATCAGGTGAAAATTTCAATTTGTCCAGTACTTTGCTTTATGATCAAATACCCGAAAAATTAAATGCTAGTTAGCAAATGTTAGCATGCAGACACACCAACCTAAAATGGTGTCTATGATAAATATTATACCTGCTAAACATCAGCATGTTAGCATGTTAGCAGTTAGCTCAGATAACAGGGCTGCTGTCATCTCTGTAGACTCTTAGTATAGTTTAAACTTCACTAATGTAATCTGCATAAGTTGCGATCCCTTAAAGTAATTGCTCTAAACTAAAACATCAGTTGCTCTATTTTTAACACTATTGTTTCTTAAATAAAAACTGAGCTCTCTACAACTGCTGTCGCATTGTTTGTAGTCAGAGAGGCGATGCTGCTACTCGTTAGCAACAGAAAAACAGTGACCTTCTGTTTTGCGACACATAATAATTTCTTTTTGTGCTGCTAAGCAACCTGGCAAATTTCCCTTTAAAGCACCTTTACAGCAGATGTGGGAAAACAAGACCATCACATTGTCAAATGGCTGATTCATTTTACATCTTGTTCCCTTATACTTATTCCATTTGTCCCCGTGGAGCAGTCTGGTGGAAAACATGTTAGACTGCTGGCAGTACAAAGACTGAACATCAACCAAACCAGAAAAGTACTCATTTTGTATCACTCTGCCTAGTTTTTATTAAAACAGATACATAGGATAAACAGGTGCATATAATGGATGGATGGATGGATGGAAACACATAGTCAAGTACAGGTTCTGTAAAGTCTTGCTGGGTGTGCAGTTATAGTCCTGTAATTATGATTGCAACCACATTATTTGCAACATGTTGTCAAGATGAACAGAGCCTCTGTATTACATTGCTATGCTAAAATCGATTTGCTGTCTCTCAGCATCTAATCACAGCTGCCCGTTAGCCAAAATGCTTTGCTATCGTTGCCCACACTTAAGAAGCTCCACATCTGCTGAGCACAGGCTCCTTTGTTTTCTCAGAACTGTTCTAGCTAAGATATCCATCTTCTGAATTTTTTTTTTCTGCCTCGGATAGAATAACCACACAATATGACTCATCATCTGTGCAGCACAAATGAAAAACACTCTCCGAGTGATATGCAAAGTCATGAAATTTGAAATTCTTGAGGTGGCTGCTTTAATGTGATAAAAATGTGTTGATGTTAGCTTTACATGTTGCACCTATGGGGATTTATGTGAGAAAACCTGTCACCTGAACTGCTGTGCTTGTTCAGGTGCGTAGTGTTAACGTTATTTCATGTGCACTACACTAGACGCAACAAAATTCTTCTTTCACAGTTGGATAGCTGAAGGCGAACACGCATGCCACAAGAGACTTGAAGCATTCTTGCTCACGCTATCTGCCTTGCTTCACATTCACTGTAATTGAAAGCATTTCGCTGTTACTACCTCCCGTGTCGCACCAACACAGAACACAAATATTTAAGAACCACATCAGGATTATTTTTTCCCTGCCCTACTTGTAACTTTTCATCTACCAGTTAACAACAGCTCATCAGTGATAGCAAACAAAACATACTGTAAGGCAGGGGTTTGAACTTTGCATGGGGCCAAACTTTGACTGTCATGTTGTGAAAAACAAAAAAGCCGGATGATTGAAACATTCTCCCCTAATAAACATCTGCTAACCAGACAAGTGTTGCCAGTTTCACCTAATCCCCTCTAAAGTAGCTCGAAAAGATTATCTGGATTGGGAGGTTAAGGTGCAGCTTGCGGTTCATTGTGCAACAGCCTCCTCTGCCTAAATGGCATCTCTAGGGCCTTAATAACGGTTCAGACCTCTTGGGTTGGTGTTTGTGTACGTTGGAGCAAAGAGGCCAGAGAGGAAAGTAGCAAACCAGCTCCTAGAGCATTTAAATAAACCACCTGTAACTTTATTGCACTATAAATGTATTCATAGTCCTTCATTTCACACCGTAATGCACTTTACTGAAGGACTTCCCTTTGCTGCTACTGTAGGAGAAATCCATGGCATCCTATAAAAGTCTTTATTGCAGCCGAACTGCTCTTACGTAATTGTCCAGCAGTGAAAATGGGCCCGTCCACAGCTAGCCACCGATTAGCCTCGGATGCCCTGTCGCTGGTATGATGTCCAGCTTGTAGACGCAGGGTTAAGTTAGTCTAGATCATATCTGCAAAAGGAGGTCTCGGAAGCACCGAGGAGGCAGCATAGTTCAGTGGCAGGTCCGGCTGCAGATAAAGCTAATAACACCAGGCACAGAACAAATCACAGCAGCCCCCCTGATTAGGCTGCAGACGAGGAAATGTGATGGAATGTGCGCTTTTCAACACCCCCAGTGTGATTCCATCAAAACCAAAACAGCTATCAGTGTTGGAGCCGCTACTGAGCAGCGTTCATGCTCTCCCTCCAAGTTCACGGCATCATTTTAAGGAGTCTGATGGTTATTTAGATGAGAGGATAATGGACTCTGTAAAAGGAAACAAGAAGGAATGATCAGACTCTGAAGAATCCTTACGTACACCACTGCAGAGGCGCTGGGATGCATTTTGGCGGCTACTTAAAATACCTTTTTTTTTTTTTCTAAATCAAATATACCGTTAAAAAAAGAAATCTATTAAGCTTTAAATCTGTCAGCCTTCACTCCTCCATCTGCTGTATTGCAGCTGGTGTTGCTCACAAACCTGAGGGATTTAAACTCAGTTGAAAAAGAATTTTTACTGTCGTGCCAAGTTCAAGTTAGTGATTTTATTGTATTTTTGAGCAATGTGACTCAAAAGCAGAATGTAACAGAAAACTGCAGAATGACAGATACTGAGTTTATGATACATTTAGTCAAATCATAAATGTGTCACGGCATTCGCTCAGGCCTGCTCCAGTTTCAGGTGTGTGAAAGTATTCACACAAATTTCCTTTAAGCAAACATGATATTTAAACTGTTTTTTCTTTCAACTGATTTAATTCCACCTAATTAGGGGGTTACAGACTGAGAATGAGGTATCGCACGTTAAATCTCAGTCTTACACTTCAGTAAATTTGCAGTTTGACTAAAGTTCAGCGCTCATTACCCTGCATCCACAAAGATTATCCAGGATAAATCTCGGTGCAGGAGTGACTGAGTGCAACTTGAGCTGCAGCTGCACAACAGTGATGGATGTAAAGAAACACCCCGGCTCAGAAACACCAGAGTCTGTCGAGGTTCGCTCCACCTTGTACAGTTCCGATATTGTTCATTGTAGAAGATAATTACTCAACTGCTTTGATTGGGCCAGAGCGTTTGGTATTTACAGTTTGTTTCGATAAAGAGGTGCAACCAAGCTTAACTCATAAATTCATCTGTCTCAAGCTGAAGTGCCATTTATCCTCACTGAAAATTTAATGTCAGCATCAGCAGCTCACCATCCACAGATTTGTCTCACATTTGCCTTTAGCGGCAAAAATCCTCTCTCTCCAAAAGATTTCCAAAAAGGTCAGCTTCAAATTTCCGTGACAGTGACCTGATGAGTTTTTCCACTGGTCTTCCATCGTGAGTATTATTGTAACAGTTTTCTTTTTGCGTCATCGCAGCATGTTTTGATTGTATGTGCCCACTAGAAACTCTGTTACGTAAACCCATTTATTATAAACTGACAGAAGATTGCTTGCAGGAAACCTTTCTCTGTAAATTAACTGGCACGTCCATTTTTTTTCACTCAGAGTCTCCATAGGCATTGCAGCCACGGTTGAAGGTCACATAGTTAGTGTTAGGAGTACACCGTGAGCTATCACAAAAAGGCAAACTTGTGGGAAGCTGCTGCTGGACTGTGAGCTCTCCTTCGAAGCTGCAGCGCTGAACTTCCTGTCACTCTGTGAATAACTGGAGGAAATCAAACCCAACAATAACTTTCTACAAGTCCAGGAATGCCAGTGATTAGGAAAAGAGATAAAATCCAATTTTACTTTTTAATGAATGACTTACATAACTGTGTCCATATTATATCAT
This sequence comes from Xiphias gladius, assembly GCF_016859285.1. Taxonomy (NCBI): domain Eukaryota; kingdom Metazoa; phylum Chordata; class Actinopteri; order Istiophoriformes; family Xiphiidae; genus Xiphias; species Xiphias gladius. Next base: position 7,005,353 of record NC_053403.1, on the reverse strand, counting down.
CCTCCGGGAGTAACCATGATCCCTGAGCTGTAGCTTCAACCCAAACCTACAACTTGCATAACTTTTGGCCCGTTTTGAATTTTAAATTGGCCGGTGCGCCATCTTATAACATCATTGAATCCCTTCTTCCATACCTCTTGACATTCTACAAGTAATTTCCAAACCGAGCAGCCAATTGCCTGAATCCTGATGTCGGACAATCCATTTATACATCGACTCATAATATAAACAGGGCCCATAGTTTTAAAAAAAAATCTCTCCGCCAGAAACATTCATTTGTCCAACATCTATAAGGAATGATCCAGTTTCAGGTGTAACACCTCAGCCAACTCATCCATTAAATTCAGCGTGTTCCATTTAATCCTCTGCCAGTAATTCAAAGGGTTCAAAGCGGGTGATTTAAACAGAAGTATATAGTGTCCACACGCTACTGTATGCATACATAACATAACCCTAACAATAAACAAACCATTTAGTCCATAGAACATGTTCACTGTTCACATCTAAGGTAAGAAGGTGATTGTTATGTAATCTATCACAGTGTGTAAATATTACATAACGAGGAATGGGTTGAGTTGGTGGACACACTTCTGAGATGAACCAGATGCAGGCTCATTTAATTTTTGGAGCACACTGGATTCATTGAGTACCGAGGAGGTTTCAACATATCCTGTCTACACAGGCCATGTGTGTGTTTGTGCGTGTGTGCGATTTTTCGTGATGTGTTTTGGAATCAGTAAAATCTTTGATCGATGATAAGTTGCCTCTCTTGCAACATAGCCAGCAAAAACGAGATACTGTAGAGACTGATACAAAGACTCTATTTTTCTCAGTCATAAAATTCCTCTGATTTGAGATGAAGGCTTAATTTTTACAGTTGGTTCTGGACGAGATTGACAGGCCAGTGTCCATGAGCTGTCTGATTGTGCGACCTGTGGTTTTGAGCAAAAGAAGCAGGTCGTGCATTATTTTTCCAACAAGAAATCTATCCCCATTTCCACTCAGTATCATACCTTTAATTGCAAAAGACCATGCTTTGATGTTAACATAAATACCAGCCTGTATGCACAATGTTTCCTGTGACACTTTGTGGATTATGAATTCAGTATATTTTCTATATCAATTCAAACCATTTCATACCGTTACATAACTAATGAGGCTGCTCCCTGCACTTCAGCTTCATTAGATCGTCCTAAATTAGCGAGTAATAGGCTATAATTCACTGACAAAGTAGACTGTGCTGCAAGTGATGAAAGCGAGCCTGTGCTTGTTGGCAAAGTTTTATAAGTGCACATAATTTTTATTATTTAAGGAGTGGAAATGTTCCCCCCCAGCAGTTCCCAGGTTCTTTCCCAGGAGCCTCTGGTGCACATGCAGGGCAGGCAGCCCGTGAGGGGAGGTAATTGCAGGTAAGAGGAGAAGGCAGTTGATGGTGATGGCTAACACCTGGAGCTACAGTATACTAGCAAAAGCAATGGCTGTGTGTGTTAGTACAGTAAGAGTGGCGTGTCACAAGAACGGCAGTGAGCAAGAAGATGGGTTAATATTGTTTATGTACTGTTGCATGTCAAGCCTCGTCTTAGATTTCTAATATTAGTTTTATGGTAAGTTACATTTTGTCTATTTGTTAATGACATATAACAAATTATTACATTTGGTGCCCAGCGTGATTCGTATTTATCAAACTTTTACTGTCATTATTTTTTCTCCTTGCTGCCACTGTTTTGTAGCAGCTTTCATTGAGAAGAGAAGCACAGAAATATAAAATCAGACATACTAATGCCAAGCACCAGGACAATACTACCATCTACTTCCTGGTGAATTCCGCTTTTCCTTGATGATTGATCCTTAGTCTGGCACAAAGCCACCTTCAAACTAGAAGCTTTCAATATTTTTCTCTTTATGCACAATGTCATCTGTTTCAATCTGCCGCAGGACCAACATCAATGATGACCATAAATCTACCAAGCTTCCCCTAGCTCTGTTTTCTTCCCTTCTAAAAGTTAGACCTCTGTAAAGCTTTTTCTTGCTCCGAGACAGGCTCACATATAACGTGACTTTCCCTCCCACTGAGAGGCCCTGTGCTTTGGGATCCTGGGAATGGGGAGCAGATGCTGGAGGGAACATCAGGTACTGGACAACCTGAGGGTGGGGGAGAGGATGTCTCCTCACAAGCCTCAGACAAACATTTCTTCAAGTCCACAGTCTGTCTGCTTTGCTCTGCTGTAGTCGATGCTAAAAAAATTTTTATTTTTGGGTGACAAACACTTATTTCAGCTACTTTTATCCACTGTTTCGGTTTTTACCCACTAATCCCACTGTAAGGCACAAAACAGCGGGCGGACAAGGTTAATGACTAGCAAACAACCTGAAGACCAAGATATCATTTTTCAGGACCAAATTGGACAAAAAAACAGTCTTTATATTGGACTTTTGCCAGGTGGCTGGAAACACAACTGCAAAGAATGCTAATGTCGCTCAAAGTCTACAGGATTTTTTCGACAGATTAACAGATTTATCAGATTACACGAAAAACCACCGTAGAAGGTGGTAATACATCAGGTTTCTTATGGACCCACTTGGCCACAAAATTAATTATTTAACTGATGCTAACATGATATGATATAGCTTTCCAAGTGGGTTTAATTATTTTTTTTCTTCAGTTTACAGCAAAGGGCAACACATACCCACAGCATCTGATGCTCGATGTGCATTAACTTCATAGGACACGCCACTGTCTTATTTTTCCAGCGTTGACACCATGGAAGATTTAAGAAAGCCGGATACAGCTGAATACTGACTTATGTAAGGTTGAAATTGCTGAAATTTTACCAGTCGTGATTACCGTATTTTAACAGACCCTCTAGTCTTCAAAAATGTAATTTCCCAGACTCTGAGCGGTGCGAGAGTCCCCGCAAGCCGCTTCAGGTAACACGATCCATGTTTGTATTCGCATGGTTGGCATACCTCAGTGACTTTCACTTATGTCTGGGTTTCACACCACGGGCTTACACAAGTCACATCTGTCTGAGGCGAGGCTGGCTTCTGTATGTGTCCGACTGATATGATTTATATTTTTACGCAGCAGGGGTGGTTGGAGAGTTTGTTTTAGCCGTTGGAGCTTTCAGTAATTGAGCGAACTGTTCACTCTATTTTTGCGTTGTTGCGAGAAGTTGCTCTTGGATTTTCTTCGGCTGAAACGCAGCTATCCAAATATTTGTATGTCAGTGGGCTTTTCAAGCGTTTGAGATTAGATACACTTGGATCTGCTGCTCATCTGCACAGTTTTTCCTGCGTTGTCTGCCAAGATGTTACATAATTGCTTTTCTGCAGAGATGGACACACTATAAAGGCTTACTGAAATATTCCATTAAAACGACAAGGAATCTGCATATCCATATGCATATGACTACATGCATTGCAATTAGTAGATTTAAACACTGACTGAAAGAAAAACAGAGGTAAATCTTGCCTCATTTTTCATCTCGCGGCGCTTTCCATGGCCTGCTGTGATAAGCCACTGGGGTTTCAGTGACTTTGTGATCTGGACCCAGAAAACTGAGCGCGGTGAGATCATTATTAAACCTCCAGAACAGCCAAAAGGCAAATTCATTCACCATCCAGCAGCCACCGTGGCTCAGTCAAACCAGAAGCATGCCTCAAGCAAACCAAAGGACAATCTGAGGTCTCAACCTTTATGTATTTAAAGTAGATCTTGATATTCAGTATGTGTGATACAAGACTGTGATCTGGTACTAGGCTTTTCCGTTCAGATTCAAAGCACAGCTGTCTCACTAGCACTGAGCAAGAACTTAAAAGGGTATGAGGAGAATTACGTCATTCTAATTGTTATTCAACTCGAGACTTTGGCACCAATTTACAAGCCAGTTTATTTGCATCAGCGAGATGAGGAGTAACAAACGCAACAACATTGTTGAAAAAAAAAAAAACCTGGACAAGAGAATTCTGCCTCTTCTGAAACAGATAATGTGGTTACAAAACATCCTCCTCAGAAGAAAAGACGCACAAGAACAGATGCTTAATACATGTAATTGCGGTAAGTAGCTTTAAGCTAGACGTAAGGTGTTTTCGGACAGCGAGCAGTTGCTGTCGCAGCAGCCTCACCTGGCAGCATCAGTGTTGTCTGTTTTGAACAACACCGACTGCAGCTGTCCACTACCCACCGAAAAGCCTACGACCTCATCACGCAGGTAAACACAGTGCATTGTAGCTTGAAACTGGGGAAATGGTTCACAACATGACACAAGGTTATAGCAAGTTTTGCTAACCAGTAACACTGGACATTGACCGGATAATCTTGGAGCGGAAGTTGGTCCAGTGCCACTTGTCTGCTGGGTAAAGAGGTGTAAAATCAGCATTATTAGCATTATTAGCATTATATTACCATTGGAGAAACTGAAATTTTGACCCGATGATGGCAGATAGCAACTTTAGCAGCATAAAATAGGGTTGTTGCACTTTATTTCAATTTCAATAGCAGTGTTCTCAATTTGGCAATTTGGAGTGACCTGAAATGCCCCAGATTCACAGCACGCCTGAGACGCAAAGTTTATAGGAGGCCACAAGTGCCTGCAGTGACCGCACACAATTGACTAAACAGATGCAGACAAGTCCCATTATGGCCCAAGTTGCAAAGTCAGTGGAAAAGCAAAATTTAAAAATGTTGTGAACAGATTTGGAAAAGTTGCTCAAATGTTTACTCAACAACTTCAGCACTTGAGTCTTACCCTGTTTGTTTCCTCTTGTGAGGCATCTCAGAAGAGATGACACTTTCAAGCCAGAACCATTTTATTGGCTGCTCAGACCTCTCCCCTCATGACTTGAACTTTAAGAGGCCAAAGGTCTGTATTTGTTGGGCTGAAACCAAAATCCACTTATCATGAATTCTACAATAACGCCTCATTAATGCGGCTTTTCCAACGTAAATCAACTGACTTCCCCCAGACAGGCACAGAAGTTTAAGCTAAATCATGCATCATAATCGGGTGCCATTTCCTCCTCTCTCTCTTTATGTTTTATTACTGATGAGCCCAGGGCAGTGATATTGACAGCGTGATGACGGCCGCAGTGTGCCTGGGCCGTGAGATGCTGGGTGGTCCACACCGCCTGCCGTCCCATGGCAGCTCACTAGTGATCATCTTCCGATGACTGTCTGGGTTTACTGAGGAATGTTTGATGATATAACTACACTGGATGTTTTAATGAAACAAAGATTCGAGCCAAAGAGCGAGATGATACAAAGAACAGCCAGAGTGACTCTCTCCTCTGGGTGGCTGCAAAATTGGGATGAATGAGGGCTCGTTAGCACAGTTTGCCCTCTGTCAGTCTGCACACATACTGATACATCAGAAACATACACATTTTTTTTTTTTTCACTGTGGGAAAGTTTATTGCTAATTCGCTCTAATAAACTCTCCTTGTTTTTGCCACTGTTTTGCTTTTCCTTTCACAATTAACTTTGTTGCTGTGGGAAAATGCCGTTTAGTGTTCATAGTTTATATTAGGAAGTAATGGTATTCAGTGACTTAACGGTACAGTCATAAAATCTGTTTCGGGCGCGTTGCGTGCTTCCTATATGTGTCCGCAGTGTGTTTATGAGTGGGACGGAGCACTGTGGGGGCAGCCAGTCAAGGCCATTTACAGAAGAAGAGTGGGCCTCCGAACATTGACAAAGTCTTACGTCAGATTTTCTCAGGGTCAGACCCCACAAAACCCCAGTGCTCCTTTAAAAACCCCAAAATAGACAATGAGTGCATTCTTTGCTTCACCCCTGAGACACACAGACCAGACATAGCAGTGTTTTGACTGTGTATTGAGAGAAAACGTATGCTAGCACCTTATCAGTGCTGTGTGTGTGACGACGCGGGTGTTCAACTTGTGTGAGTTTGTGGCCCAAATATTAATATCACTAACCATTTCAAAAGAAATGTAATCAGGCCTAATTATTACTCAGTGAATAGTTGGTTAAAATAAACATGTAGACAAAGCTGCGTGGTTCATTTGTTGACCTTTTAACTTTATTTATTCTCAGTTGTGTTGTACGGCAACGGTGGATATTTTACGTACCTTACATGTCTGCTCAAGCGTTCTGATACTTTGTCGCTCTCATATACTGATATGTAAGTACAACTTACCAAAGGGGAAATCCCATTCACATTATGTGGGATTTTTTTACAGGCTCTAATATTTCCGACCCCACATCACAAATTGCGGAAATCTGTAAAAAAAAAAACAACAACATGTAAACAAAGCAGCAAATCCACCAGCAGTAGATGCCAGCGGTCCAAGGTAACTCTTCTCCAAAATCCCCAAAGTTTCCCCCATCTCATGTTTTTAAATGCACCAAAATGCCTTGAGAGTTTTATCTACACTGCAATCAATTGTACTTAGGATATGTGAGAAATAACAACTGTAACGTGTAAAGCATGTAAAGAACTCTTAGCACTGTCTGTGTGAGCAATGCTAACAATAAATTGGCTGCGATAAATAAAATGTGCTAATAGTTTGATTAGGGCTATTTAAAGATCTTTCATTGAAGTGCTGTAATCATCATGCTGAAACCAGCATTTCCAGAAAACTGGCAGAACGTAATGCGGAACAGTGAAGTAAGCGGCAAAAGTTTGAACACTCTTACGCCATTTTTTTTTAAACCTTCATTAGGGCAAATTGCCACAATTTTGTAAAAACCTGCTCAGAACCAGCATGAAGTAGGATCCGGGACACGGCGTACATATACTGTTGATCCCAGCAGTCACATGACTACAATGCTTGAGCCAATCCCCAAGCAATGTTTCTGAATGTCTCTCCACTTTAGGGTCTCCTCTGCAGCCTTTCAAATGTCTGTACCTCCAAGGATACAAACACCCATGTCAAGGTAAGAACTGCAAATCTATGAAATAAAGGCAGCGGAAAGGCCAGTGAAGTCAGTCGCGTTTGATTTAGGAAGTGGTAACACTTCTGACTGGCTGATGTGACCTAAAACTAACACATTACAAGAATGCTTGGACAAAATGTTTTAACCTGTCCATTAAAAGTCACCACATCAAAACAGCTATAGTTGTGATGCACGCTTGAATTCCTCAAAACTGAGTCACTGTGGTAGGCTGGAATCTACAATACAGCAAAACATCTTCTCCTTTGTTTTAAGTCATCTTGGCTGTCAGCACATTTTTTTGTTTTATTGCTCTGATCTAATGAAAACATTGCAACAAAGAATTGACAAGTAGCGGCGAAAAAAGCATTAATCGGGAGGATAAAAACTGCCTGACTGTCTCTGACAAATCCATGTCTCTGCTCAGTCAGTCTGTCAGAGGACAAAGGTCCGGACTTGTCAGATCATGTCCACTCACAGCTTTGCTATCTCTCAGATGAAGTGCAACCCTAACAAACATGTCCTTAGAGGAGTTTTCACCCAAATATCATTAGAAGACTTTCTCTGTCTTTGCTTGTCTCGGATTTCCTCTTGATTTGTGCGTTTCTGAGGCTTGTCAAACTATGATGTTCCTTCCTGGTGAGAAGACCAGAGAAGCATCTACCCCTCCGGGGTTGACATGTTTCTGAGACTGAATATCTCCTCCAGCAACTGTGAAATCAAAGCCCATAATGAGGGTGAATCAGTGTGGAGATCATCTCTAGCGCCATTTCTTCGCACGCTGTTTAACGCTCAGGGCATCGCATCTTGGCTGTCATCAAACATACTGTACAAATTAGCATCCAGAGGAACACTCAGTCTGTCATTTGTGTAATTACTACTGTTACTTAACAACTTTATGCAATACACGAGTTCCTCCAAAGGGCAGGAAGAGAATTCTATTCTCTCTGTATTAAAAGCAAAGTCGGGCATCCAGCCATGTGCCTGTACTTTTCCCGACTTCTAAAAACGGAGACGCTTTTTCTTTCGTTGTGACATTACGACGCGTTCCTCTTATCATACAAATGTACACTGACTTTTTTGGCCGCTTGGGGGCAGCGGACTACGCTGCAAACACAACGTTGACACATCATCACCTTACAGTGGCTGATACGGTGGATATGAGCGACAGCATCGTTCAACTGGAGTCGTGTTCGTGTCTGCCTGACGAATGTTAAGTACAATATCTACTCTCCTTTTTAGCTGTTTTGGTCTTCAAGACCTCCAGCGAAAAATATCTCTTTCTTTGCTAAATACTTCACTATGTTCACCTACTAGTCACTAAGGGGCCTCTCGACCAAAAACGGAGTTAAAAGCCCTGCGTTAAAACAGCGCAATGTGTTGGGCCTGTGTCATTATGCAGGTGAGACAGTGAAATGTGATCCAGGAAGTCCAGTTTGAGTAAAGGATTAATGTGCTTAAAGGTTTATCAGACAGCAAGACAAGTTATCACGGTGGCAAATATTTATACAGTTAGTTTTTCAGAACTTTTTTGCTGAATACAAATGAGACATCCCGAAACGGTGACTGGTCATCAGTTTAGTTACTAGATTCGTGCCGCTGTAGCGTCTTCTTTCTTTTTCCACTGTTTCCTCAGATGTTAGGAGGGGTGGTCCTTATTTCAGGTGATGCTGCATGCCTCAAGTTGGCAAATTAATCTGGCGTGTTAGCAACAAGTGAATGCAGGGCTCTTTGGAAGGCTTGGTGTGTTGTTTTGGTGATACTGTCATGCTGGAGTGCAGCCTTGTGTTATTTTACACCCGCATGTAAACTGCCTTGTGAGAAAAAGTGGAAGGAGTCAAATGGATTTTATAAAAAATTTCTTAACTGCCTTGTGTCCGTCAAACACTGCAAGCACCTCTCAGCTGTTGTGTTATTGACGTAGCTCTGTCATGGTAGAAAAAAAAAATGGACTGCTTGATAAACATTTATTTACCAATCTAGCTTAATTTGGAAGAAATGACGCTAACTGAAGTAAACAACCTCCCTCTCTTGGAAGGGATTCCAACTGTGAAGAATTTGCTTCAGCAGCAGTGACTAAAAATGCAAAAATGCCTCTTATTCTCTGCCATTATATTCAGTTGTAAACACTAAAATCTGAATGTATTTCGCTTCAGTAGTTCACGTCATGGATAATAAAAAATCTAATGGTCACTGGTGGTCATGTCATCTGAAGATTGAATGATTTTTATGGCAGGTTTGCGATTCTTAGAAATTAAAGGAGCTGTTCTCGCCTGGTTCACTTTTATCACTAGAATGTCCTTGGCAATCCTCAGACGTTTCCAGCATCTCACAGTGGAGGTCCATGAGTGAGCAGCTTTGAAAGCATGCCAGCACAAGATGGAAAATTCTGTTGCATAACTCCTTGTTTTCCTTGATCCTTAAAAGAGTTAAATTGCCACATTTCGGATATAAATTCATTCACCGTTTTGGCTTATCTGTTTCTAAATCCACGTGAAGCGAGAATCCATTGCGAACACACAAATGAGCTGAGTCACAGATGTCATGATTCACTTCTCTGTTTTAAGGTTTTGTTTTGAGCCTAAATCACACATGCACACATCATGCACCTTTGTTTTATGGTGAACAGTAAAAAAAAAGGCAAAAGCAGACCAACACCTGTTCACCTTAGCAGTTTTTCTTTAGCTGCCCACTGTTCAGAAAGCCTTCTAAATATTTTGAGGTGCAACCTGTGTTTTTAGAGATTTTCTGACCTTTTCTGAATCGCTTGAGCGGCTATTTGTCTTTGGGAGAGCTTGAATTTCTGCTTCATCCCCTGTGAGACTGATACTCTTGGGAATAGCCGAGGATCTCCAACCGATGAAAAGTGTCTGTGGCGACGCTCAGACTTTCTGGCTCTGCCTTTGTCCCTCCGACTCACTGTCATCACGGTCATCGAGCCTTTCCACCGTCCCTCTCCATGCTTCTGTCTGAAGCCGTGCACAGCTCAGCTTTACGTGTGTGTGACTACATCTGGTGTGTCACCACTTGACAGAGTCAGTTGCACGGGAGTAAAGGCGTTGACTTCCAGCTAACAATCCTCAAAGCTTTCCCGATACTTGAGCCAATAAACAAATAAAAACATGAGAGTGATCTGTGAAACATTGAGAGTTTCACAGATGAAGCCAAAACTTTGCTCCCAAGGTCAATATGATGCAGAATATTCTGGACCCTTTTTTTTTTTTTTTTTTAACATGTCAGTTTTCAAACTGTTCGCCAACAAATCCAGAGAGAACATTTAGTGTGAAATTGTATAATCTGGGATTTCAGAGTTCATGGAAATCTAAGTCAAATCTTGACATGTCCCTAAAATTTTCCCCCTCATTTTGATGCAGCTCTCCTCCATCATCTCGCCGTGGTGTTTTGAAATGGAACTAACTGCCGGCGGCTGAAGCTGCAGTGGAAAAGCAGTGGTGATGTTACAGAAGGACCGTCTCCTTTCTGGTTACAATTAAATGATGTATTATCTGGCTGCTCCTTCGTTGGGTGTCTGGATGTCTTCTTCCTTTTCCCCTTTGCTCTCACACCGACCGCTGCTAAGTGGATGAGGGTGGATCTGTGTGTCATTTGCCAGGTTAAACAGTTCTTTGTCAACCGCACTAGGTCCCTTCTAGTCAAAAGTCTGTCTTCCAAAGGGGTCACACTAAAGCAATGTAGACTGCAAAATGCATCTCCAGTGTGTTGGAACAAGCGGTGAACTCAGTCATGAGGAGGAGAAGAAGGAAACACAGTCTCTTCCTGCAGCCTCATTCTGCATCTGAAGAGGATCCACTTCGAGTCTAACATTTCCTCCAGTACAGTTAATTGATTAAATGATCATCTTTTCCTTTGCAAGATGAAAAGCAACTGGACTACGCTGTTCAAATAATGAAGTAATTCACATTCAGCGCTGCCCTTTAAACTATCAAATGCAAATCTAATGCAAGTGAGGAAGAAATAAACTGGCGGATATTTGTTTTCCATTCCGGAATTTGAGTTACACCAAGGTCTTGGTGGTCTTTGTTGATTAGAGGGACCGAATGTTTTGGATGCTTTGTCACAAACAAGCTTAACACATTCATATCCTGTAAGGAAAGACAGACAACAGAGGCTTATCTCCTTTAGGAGGATGCAGGAATGTTGGGTTGAGGCAGTCGAGCCTGGAGCTGACTTTTGCTTGTGCCAACCTGGAGGTGCATACATTTACTTAAGACAGTGCTCCAGTGTATCCATCAAAAGAATTCAGAGCTGTATTGACCAGGTTTTATGAACGTCCAGTGATCAGAAGACCTTACAAAAGGAAAGATCAGGAGTTTCTGCTAAGTTTTGAGTCGGAGTCTGAGCTGTATCACAAACCACATTACTGGTGAATGGGTTTTATGTGGTGATAAAAGATTTTCAAATTATTCTGTAGAAAAGGTGTAGAAAGATGAAACAATCCTTGCGAAAACTGATGCCGTCAATTCATCTCTGTGCCCAGGTTTGATATATTTGGTAGGGGCGAGCGTCGCTGTCAATTACAGTGCTGCCACATAAGGGCACTGAAGTTGGAAATTTTCTAATTTTACACAGAGGCTTTCAGAAGAAGACCTGACAGTTGTGATTTTTAGTTTTTTTTTGTGTGCAATGGACGCACTATGAATTTGTGCTAGGAATGAATTGATGGCATGTACAATGTAGGGAACCCAAGTTTCATTTGACCTCATTTTAATAATGGCATGTCAATATCCTCTGCAAAACTTTCCCCGGCAAACACGTGCGCGTCTATGTTGATTTTTTGCATTGGGTTACAACCTGTCAATCACATTCTTATACCAACATCTTTTAGGTCAGCAGCAGGAAAAGGGGTCGCGTAGGTGACCTGTTATCTCGGATGCACGTTTAAGGAGTCTGGCTTCCATGCATTTTTTTCCATAGGCCACAGTTCAGTTGTATAGTCAACTATTTAGCTACTGCTATTTAGCCGAGACGGAGGCACTCTTCCTTGATCATTGCCAGAGTGCAGAGTACTTTAAGACTGATAAGACGTACTTTCTCACTATCAGATGCAGCCTAATTGCTCTGAGGTTATTATTGTGTCTGAGGGACATACCACTGCTGGTTTACCCGAGCAGCTTTGCCCCAGATATTTGGTCCCAGAACTGCGATGACATTAAAAAGCAGGATGACATAATAGAAATTTAGCCAAATGTCCTCAAATTGCACATTCTCAAGGCCAATATTATGCTGGAAGTACAATTTCTATGTCTGGTTATCATAAAAATTGGCTAAATCTTACATACTTCTACCTTAATATCTTCTCCATGATTGTAATATTTGTTCTTTAGGACGTCCAAATCCACCTTGGCCCGGTTCTGTCAATTAGGATTAAAATTGTATTGTAAAAAGATTCCCAAAGAAGTAAAGATGCTTTGGCTCAAAACTGGGATGAAATTCGCTTGAGCACTCAAAAGTGTTGTTACATAATGGGCCTAATGCATCACAGGAGCCGGAGAAAAATCATTGTATTACTACCGAGATTGGACTAGCATGCCTTTGATCCAGGGAGGCTGCCTCTGGGAAAAGTGGAGGCTCCTTGCACAGTCAGCACTTCATCTAATCTGCCCGCTATTATAAATCACTTGAGACTTCCTCTGCAGGGATATTCGCTTACATTTTCATTATTAATATTCATTTTGAAATGATGCAGTGCATCAGGCCAGTTCAAAATTTAAAACACTGTTTGATTTTAAATTGCATAACAAGATTAGAACTTTTCAGTGACCCAGCAGGAAGAGCTGTGTAACACTAATCCCAAAGTCTACTTTTGTTCTAAAGGGATTTAGGCTTTGTGATGTATGGAACCAAAAATTATTTCTTGACCTGAAAACCTAAAGAAGTGGGAATTAAGACCCTATGAAACGCTCCTTGGTCGAGCCTTTACATTTATTTGTGGCGTGACAGTCTGGTGGTTTGGTTCATTAAAACTCATTAATACCACTTTGACAGCATTCACATTTACCCTGAATAAATCTGCATTCTCCTGATCAGCGGGTCTCTCTCACAGTGACTGCGAGTACCAGTATACACGACGATTATCTTTATTAACGCTTAAGCCATGTTAGGGCTCCTACTAACCATTATTTTCATCTATGATTGATCCTGATATTATTTTTCCAATGAATCGACTGATCATTTGGCCTGTAAAACATCCAAAAACTGTGACAAATCACATCCCAGTTGCCTTAAGCTGAAGATGACATCTTCAAATGAGCTACAGTCCAAAGCTCAAAGATCTTCAATTTACTATAACGTAAGACAAAGAAAATAAGCAAATTCTCAAATTAGAGAACCTAAAATCCATCAGATATTCTGCATTTTTGCTTAAAAATGAAGAAGGAATCAGAAGATAGAGGAAAATGCCCACCCCAAATTCTCCAGACCCCAAGTTGACATCTTTAGATGGCTTGCTTTGTCTTAAAAAAAAAAAAAGAACATTCAAAATCTAAAGATACTCATCTCCGTATCATAGAAGAAAAAGAAAAGCAGCAAATCCTCACATTTTAGAAGCTGGAACTAGATGATTTTTTTTGGCATTTTTCCTTGAAAAATTACTGAAACAATCCATCTATCATCCGTTATCGAAACTGTTGCGAATTAAGCAGAAGACGGTCGACAGTTCAGTTGATCCACTCAAGAGTTATCAAAGGTGAATCTCTTCCCCATCACAGTTTGCAGATGGGCATGTGCAAACACAACAGGCATTGCATGTATCGCTACTTTATTAAACAACTAAATAAAGACTATGCTCACCCACTGTGCAGTTTGACGGGTGCGGGGGATATAATAAGAGCTATTTTAGTGATTCATCCTTGGAGGAAGTATTTTCAAAAAACTTAAGTTTCATCCATCTGAAACGATGGTGATGTTGGTTCCAGAAACAAAGCCAGACCGGGACAGGCCATGGCGGATCACGTTACAGCATTATGACCAGAGCACAGACGTTATCCGGCTGCTCCCGGTGACTCAGTCTATCGGCAAGGTCTGCTGCAAACCCTCAGTCTCTGCCTTTCTACTCTGCCTCGCCAGTGGACTCCAACATGGGTCAGACATGTGATCTGGCTGGTCAAGAGTCTGTCTCGACTTCAATAGCAGCATGTGCTGTTGTGGTACTCCCTGTTCCCCCTGCACAGGACAGAAGGAAGGAAGAAGTAAACTTGGTGCAGCTGCCCTGCTGGCCAGGTCTGCCTTGTAAATGAGATTTGGAATCTCAATGAAATTGTTCCTGGTTACGTAAAGGTTATTTAAACAAGAATGCTAGAGCTGGATAGTAAGTTATTTTAATTATTTTAAGGGATTACTTTAATGCTATGTATTTCTTAATTTTTTTGCATATGCATAGCCCCTACTTTCTTTTTATTCTTTGAAAATCTGTGTTTTTTGCGTTGTGTATATTATGCTAGCGTGTTATGTTCGTATTCCATTTTTTTCCTGAATATTATGGACCTTAAGCAGACGTGTCTCTGTGTAATTAATATAAGGAAATTTGGTTTAAAATAACCAAAGTCTCTCTTGAAGGGGTCAGTGTGTATTTTTTTCTCACTGCTCCATTGGCATAAAATGATGATGTCTCCAGAGGGTTTGAAAGGGTTGTGAACATATAATTGCACTTAGCCTGAAGCCAGATATTACTCATAATGCATTCGTAAATGACTTTGAAATACCATACCAAATATGGATGGACGTTTGCTATCTCTCATTATCCTATCATAAAATACTAGTTTTTGTGTGCGTGTGTGTGTGTGTGTGTGTGTGTGTGTGTGTTTGTGTGTGTGTGTGTGTGTGTGTGAGTGTGAATTTCAAAACGCATCAAATCGACGTGATTCTTTCCGCAAACCACGTGGATCCAAAATCTCAGGGTCACCCCAGTCTCCGATGGGGGGCCACAGCAAACCAAAGAGTCCATTTCCCTGTCACACAGCAGACCTTGCCGAGGCCGTAGTGGAAACATGATCGTCATTTTTGTGTTCGATTATTCTCAGGACAGCCTGAGCTGACAGCTAACATCTGCGAAAGCCATAACACACCGAATAAGGCTGCCAGCTAGCAGTATAGCAGATAGTAGTAGTCTTTGGATCCACTGATACATTTGATACTCTGGAGCTGCTACAGTTGTAATGTCTTGGTCAAGGACTCCTAATCAGTGCAGTTGAAGAGGTTTCAATCTTATGTCTCTCTCTTTACAGAGATTGGAAAAGTGCTTCTGTTACAGAGCTACCTCTAAGGTAAAACTCTGCATTGCCGCATAACATAATCATATATTCTGAATATATTTCCAGATGTTTTTTTTTCATATTCCGTCTAAATATTCAGAATAAATAAACGGCATAGACGATATTAGGCTGCCTCTGAAAGGGTGACTCTGCCTCACCACAACCTGGGTCTTATTTTCATAGTTTGAGCCACCGTTGCCGTCAGTAAAAATATCGCCGTGTTCCCAGATCCCAACAATGAACTATAATCATGATGCAATTACAGTACAGTCTTATCGAAGCCAATAGAAAAGAAAAACAAGACACAAAAATAAGTCACAAGTTGTAGTAAATGTTATACTTAATTGTCCTTTAATAGATAGCACTTGTGCTACTCCAGCGGTTTTATACGTTAAGGTCAGTTTACACATCATGAGGAGTACTATTCAGCCTGTGAAGACCTGTGGTTCTGGAGAGACCATTTTGGACTCTGACCCCGATGGCGTCACAGTGATGTCATCGGGGTTATCTGTCTTTGAGCTTGACATTTGACATCTATGACGGTGAGTCTGGGATGTGCGGCCTGTGTCTTACAAAAGATGCTTTCGATTCGTTTTATGGGGAATGTGGGATAGAACAGTTTTGGACATTAACTTTTATAATAGGCACTAAAAGTAAATGTATATTGACCTCTTAGTTTTTTTTCTTTTTCGATGTCTCTCTCAGAAGTCTCCCGACTTCCTTGATGATACAGTTGTATCAGATAAATACCAATGTTGCATAACGAGCTTCTCAGAAGTGATCCTGAGAATATACTAAAATAAGTGAGCAACACTGTTGCTTTAATATAAAATATTTTAAAGTGCACATCTCTTATATTTATATATATAATATATATATATATATATATATATATATATATATATATATATATATATATATTTATATATATAATATATATATATATATATATATATATATATATATATATATACACTAAAACTGTGGAACATTAATTTTATGTTATTAGCAAATGCAAAACAACAAAAACATGATACATCTGTATTTTTTTAGGCCTACATGTGCTAAACAGAAAGAATAATAAAAACCTTCACCACTTACCAGGGCTTCATCATTATGGATATTTTAAAAAGATAAATGCTAGCTCATACAGCTACACATGGACTGTCAGTAGCTGATGCTTCAGCTAAGTACAGACATCCACTTTTATGGTCACTTTGAGCACAGACTGTACGTCTGCCCACTAATTCATCTGCACTGTTTGTGTTGAGAAGATCGGCCTGATATCTGCAGACAGCTGTTAGTTAGTGTTAGCTACCTGGCCGGGGAGATAATAACTCGATTCCTACAAAGTAGACATTTTACACATCATGCGGCCCTAACTAAACCACTTAGAAGAAGTAACCACTGCCTACACATAATATTTTGCACAGATATACATGTTTACTGAGAAGAGGCACAATTCGTGACTTTCTGATGGCTGTTTTCCTTCTGGGAAGCTTTTTTTCAACCCCCGAGCCTGGTCAGATCACCCTCGTCTATTACTTTTTCTGTTTTTTGACCAGACGGGGATATGCAGGCCCCTGGAGCAACTCTGGGCCCCTCTCGCTTTCAGATTGCTTCATAGAAAAAGGACAGAGGTGGACATGTTACATAATTTTTTCCATGTGGAAACTTATTTCTGGCAAATTTGCAGATCAGCATCTTTTTAAACAGAATCCACTTCCCGCTGCACCCAAAGGTTAGACAGCTTTAATGTGATTTTCCTTTGTAAAGTTCTGGACCATTTGCTCCTAATTTTATGGTTTCTAGCACCTTCTGTTCCCCCTGTCCGCACTGTTCATACTGTTTATGAAGTACAGTTAAAGTCACTTTTCTCTGCTCTCCGGAGAAAAATCCTGGAGAGGCGCGACATTATTGCTTGAAGAATAAATTGCCTGTTGAGTTCTCAGTATGCAAAATCAATTTTCCAAAATTGTACCTGGACTGAGGCTTGATAGATGTTTTGTCAAACGGAATGAAGCTTTACTAAAATAGATTTACAGTATGTGTTTATTATTTCCATGCCATTGCTGTAAATACCCCAAGGTTGACACGACTCCTTGTTAAAAGCGCTTTGGTAACTCTATTATTATGTATCAAGATGTTAAATTTTTTCCTTCTGGAATTTTTTTTACTTTTTCTCTATGACACAGCTGTCGTGTACAAATGTTCCCTCACAGATGTCACAGAAAGTCTTAGGAAAAAGGAACAATCTTATTTTAGTTTGAGACTCACATACCATGTGTTATTTAGCCTTTGTTTTCCTAATGTGTTTGTTTTTTGAGCAGATCCCACGCAATGTGCCTGAACATCTGGCTGTTGTGCATGCCACTGTTCTGCTGCCTTTTGGCGATCTTCGCATGACTGGAGCTTTTGCTTTATTACCAAACCAGCATGCTTTGTAGTGCTGCCATTACACTGTTATGAAGTGATAATGAGATGGTTAAATATTTCTGCGATTAGGGTTAATTGCCACCATAAGTATCTCTTGGTTTGCGCAGTCTGTAACAATATAGTTTCACTGATAGCAGCAGATAACAGAAAAATGGCCCAGCCATCTGTTAAAAAAAGTGTTATACGCAGGTTTATGAGAGCCGCAGTAACGGCGGCCTTTTGCTCCTACCTCCTGGATTCGTCTATATCTACATACATTTACATTATCGTGTGTTTCAAACAATTTATTAAATTATTATATCCTCACTGTCCTGTGAAAATAATGTATGTCCCAGAAAAGCAAACAAAAAAAAAAAAACAACCCTGGATTTTCAGCTTTGTGACAATACAGTATGTTTTTCAGATATTGTAATGGAATTCAAAATGTTTTGTTTTGCTTAAGAAGTAGGAGAATTTTTACAAACCTGAAAGAAACACTTAATCCTTAAGTTTATCTGAAAAATTCAAAATAACAGTGGCAATGCTAAATAGTGGGGGTCAAGGTAAAGTGTTACTTGATGACAAACTTAATGCACCATAAGTATACTGTCGCGGCTAGTCTTTTACGGTTGGGTGCAACAGTTGACAAATGTTGACAGATACCATTCACAGAAAATTTAACTTTAAAAAATCATGAATGAAGATAAATATGTGAAAAATCAGGATATTATAAATCCCAAACTGAATGGGCAATTGAAGACGATAAGAGAGGGAAGTATCTGTCATTTCACTGCATGCCGTGGGTGAAGACTGCACTTTTGGGACCACTTTACACAGGGCTTCCAGTCTTCTGCCGCCCTGTCCTCCATCCTGAGACTCTCATTTCTTTGTGTCATCACCCTCCATCTGGTTGATTCCCTCTTCTGAAAAACAGCCTCAGGTAAAATGGCTCACAGTCTATGTGCCAGACAAGGATGCCTTGGATTACAGGCAGCTGCTGTGTAGAAGTCTACCGAGCGTCTGGTCTGGACCGAGCCGAGGGGAGGAGGAGGAAAGCAAAGGGCATATGATGGAGCAGCATAAATCCTGTTTTGTAATAGACATCTTTGGCTTGAGATCACATGTGAATGAATGGCATCTTTAAAAGCTTTGAAAATTATGGCTTAGAAATGTTGCAGTGGCCAAATGGTATTTAGGTGTAATCTAACAATTAATCTTGTTAGATGGACATACAACCATGTACAGGAGGGTTTTATCTTTTAATGTCCAGATGAAAAGCTTTCACGGATGCTGTTCAGTCAAATTAAGTCACCTATTTGGACATTAAAGCTTCACTGATCAGTACTTTTTATATTTATGAAGGATCACATGACTACGCAGCGACACACCCCACAGGAAATGGTCACCAAGCGCCCCTGAGCCCCTGGCACAGGCCGCACACACCACTCTCGTTAACCCTGGTTACATCAGCAGCCTGCAGCTGTTTTCAGCAAAATAGCGCTGATAAACCAGCAACTAAAAGATTTTCAGGTACATTGCACCCTTACCTCCAGTGAGAACACAGTCTTGCCTACTTTACAAACCGGGGCACACACACCTCTTTCCTCATGCCGTGATAATTGGCTGTGGGTTTTCTGTATGAAGCCCAAAGCAGGAAGCTGCCACGCCACTACCAACATCTGACAGAGTTGGGTTTGTTTGGCAGTGCAGTGGGTGGCCGGGCAGAGCTGTCTGAGCTCCCGAGCATGTGTGCGGATGAGAGCACTGCCAAGCAACACACGCAGGAGATAAGAGTGTATGTCCAGACAAGCAGTGTGTATGAGATCACAAAGAGCACTTAAACCTGCATTATACAACTTTTGGGTCACATTACTGTGTAGCTTTGTGTGGGGGGGTTTTTTTCAGTTTTTTTTTTTTTTTTTTTGCTCTGTTTCGCTTTTCAGTTAATCAGTTTGATTTCAGTTGGGTCTGGTGGCATCGTCAGTGGCGACTTAGTTGTGGCTAAGTTGCGGCTGCAGCCATAACACATGTTCCATCAACATGAGGCAAGCACGATGGGGTAAAATTACAGCAATGCTACACATGCGGCTGACACAATCTGTTCCAGGATATTAACAGCGTTAAAAGTTGAGGTGAGAATTTGACCAAATGAGCTGTAGAGGAGTTGGATTTTAAAAATGTTTTAACTCCCTGCGTTAACGGAATACCCCACTGAAAATCTGTTGAGTATGAAATGCGCCCCCGTTGGCTTGAAAGGTAGATCAAGAGTTTGTGGCTCGGTCATTGCAGTTGCATTTAGGTTGGATTCACAGAGGCTACAAGGTCCACGTGCTTAGTATTTTCAACACAATCGTTACTTTAGCAGTAAAATGCAGATATAAAACTAGCTATAAGGAGATGATATTGAAAGTAATGTATTGGTGAAAAATACTGAAAATGCAGATCAACACCAGAAAGGTAGATTATACTGTATAGACATCCTAATGCTTCTTTGCCATAAGTTTGGATTTCCATTAGCCTAGTAATCGGACTGAATTGCTGTTTGACATTACGTTCATGTTAGCCAGTCCCTTGTTTGTTTTGTTTTTGACCAAACCTGTCAATCGCCAAGGGTCTGTATTTCCTCTTGGCAATGTATGGAACAGTTATCATTTTTCAGAAAGACCAAAGAAATATGTTGATCTAATAGCTGATATTATTAAAAGGTGAGTTACAACAACCCTTACAGCCGTGTCATCCACGCTTGTTGCCATTCTTGTGTCGCTAATTTTCATGGATGTAGCTAGGTAGCCAGCTAGATATAAAGTGACACTGTTAATCTCGCCCGCAGAGCCCTGATTGGTTGGTTGTCTCCCCAACCAGCAGAAATAGCCTTCAGTGTGTACAACACCAGACCTATTTATGTCACTGAACAAATCGGAGATGGGGGCGGCAACTTGTTTGTTTTCCCATTTACAGTGTGGTGACAAACGCCATCGCTGTCTGGATTGTGTTCACAGACAACATTTTTTTGAGTGAATGATTTAATACATTATCTTAGAGTCCTGTGATAAAGCCGACCTTCATAAAGGTTATAAAGTTCAGTTTTTGTTGAAACTGTTTTAGTTTCTGTAGCCTCACTGATATAAATGAGGTGGACCAAATAATAGAAGTTTGATTCAGTGAAATTTTTATTTTCTCAGTACCGTTCGTGGTAGCATTTGTGAACGTGTGTTCTCGTATTTGTGCTCGTAATATAAGTGGGTTTGTTTGTACGAATTCATCCACTCAACATGTGTTCTCCATGTTTGTGCTGTAGTGGCATACGGTATATCAAAACATTCCTGTCCCTGTTTAGCACTGTGTATATCCTCAAATTGGATTTCCACTCGCTTCCCCAAATGCTCTTCAAGGGCCTCATCTCCGCTGCGTGAGAATGTGGAGGACTGTTTTCGTTTTGCGAACGTCCAGCGAGGCCACGCAGAAATTGGCAGCGCCGTTAATGCTCTCTCCCGTTTCGTCCGGTTTCCACTCACTGCACTTGGCTGCCTCTCAATGACAAGGCGATGGAAAGGTCCGTGCGGACAAACTCTTGAGATTGTCAACGACTGTCAAAGAGAAAGGAAACAAGTGCTGTTTCATACGTCTCTGGCCCAAACGTGGCTCCACTTACTGTCAGGAGAATTTCCTCATTGCGCATGATGAATTCAAGGAGGATAAGTCATCTCACTTGCAAGGATGGAGGAGGCTGCCTGACTGCTGCTACCAAAACAGTTTTCCTCACCCGGAGAAGAGAAAGATCAAAGACATGAGGAGAGAGGAGGAGCAGACTTCCCTCCCGCTTACTGAGTAAAGGCAGGGAGCTCTATCTCTCCGAGGGGATGATTAGATTATGGAGGACGCCGTCATCTGAGTAAACACGAGTCACTACAGTGACCTGTATGGAATCTTCTCCACAGACCAAGTGTTTTGGTGAGAGTTGTTTTTCAGATGGTTTGAGAAAAGGGATTTTGTAGGCGTTTGGCAGTTTGTTGAAATCCACAGTTGAAGTCCCTCTCCACTCCAAATTGTGTTCTGCTTATTGTTGCTTCACCTGGATGTTTGACCTTCACTGTGCAGAATGATGCTGCTTTCACATCCATCTGCTGAAGGGGGAAAGTTTTTTACGAGGTAAAAAAACATGCAAAAACCAAATGCGTTGTTGTTTTTAGCCAGTCCGACTATGACCGACGGTCCGTTGTCAATGCGTTTGAGAGAGAGAGAGAGAGAGAGGGAGAGAGACAGACAGACAGACAGCGGAGCAAGGAGGGGGCGGAATAAAATAATTCGCTGTGCACAGCTCTACAATAAAATGAGATTTTACCCAACTGAAACAGTAAAAAAAACAGAAAATCAATATGTGGTCAATTGTAGTGGCCCGTCACAAATAAGTCAATGTATGGGAAACACTGTGAAGTGTAAAATAATATTTTCAGTTCATTATAAAACTGTGGAGGGACGAGGACGTCTGGTCAGTAGGCGGTCCTTCAGTGTGGCCCGAGGACACATTTGCGTTCACACTTAAAAGAAAGTGGCCACACGCGTCCCGGACCACCTCCGGATGAGGTCTGAGTGATCAGCTCTCAAATGTGTCCTCAATGCATCTCGGGTGCATTCACACCTGAGCTGCCCACTTGTGATCAGATCATCCAAGATGTATGTCAATGCCTGCTATGAACAGGGCCTAAAACTTTTCTCCGTTCCCTTTATAATTAGCAGCAAATTGCGTAGGCCTTTGCTAGTAATTTACAGCTAAATGTACCAGCTAATTTTTAAGAAAAATTAAGAGGAAATTTTCAAAGAAAATAACTGTAAAATAAAGCATTACCTAATGTTTTCATGCAGGGAGGAACATGGATGTAGACATCTGGATAATAATGATGAAAAACAGCAAGAAGGTTTGGTGAGTTTCACTTGTTTACAGACTGTCAGGCGAGCAGCATGTAGCACATCCAAGGGATTTACTGCAAATTCAAAGGGTGTTCTTGAAGAAACCATAATTCCCAGCCAGATCACAGGAAGAAACTGACTGAAGTTGTTTTCAACGTTTTCATTGCTCCAGTTTCCATGCCTTAGTTTTACGGGTGTGAATAATTTGTGTGTGTGTGTTTATGTTTGTGCGGGTGTGTGCGTGAGATCCATAAAAATGCTTCAGACTGGTAATTTGGCTCGTTCAATCGCAAAAGCTGTTGATGTAGTGGCATTCTTCGGCTTTGGCAGGGTCACTCCTGTTTTTGTTTGTCACAACACTTTGTCACAACAATCAATATTTTACAGCAGCCAGAGCAAAAAAAAAAAAAAACAAAAACAGCTTCGCTCGAAGTCAAGACCGTGAAACAATTTTGGTACCAATCATCAAAGGGACCCAAACCTTCCTTTTGCCCTTTAATTCTTGTATGAAACCCTTGGTCATCATCCCAGCTTTATCTTCTGACAGACTTGATTTGAAGTTTGACATGTGTGCGTGAGTTTGTGGCATGTTTCTATGTTAAAACAGCATAAACAGGAAATGTTGGTTTCTTGCCACGTGGAGATGATTGGCAGAGGAACTGATCCTTCACAAGCTGACGGGCCGCTAACTAAGCAGATATTCAGTCTATAAACGCCGAGTTAAATACGGAGCACTGTAGATAATAATGTCAATGATGCAGCCAAACAAGCACATCCAAAGTTGCTACAAGAACCAAAGCCTCTTCACTTTCTTGCGCAATATCTTGTATTTTGTTTTGTTCAAAGAAAGTGAAAAAGCTTTCCTGTGAACAATCTGGTGTTACACGGGAAATGATTACTATTCTGGTTTGTTTGAAATACAGAGAGGAGCTGAATAATTATCACTGAGCACTGATGGCTCCCATGACTAAACAAAGAAAATAGCTCAGTGTAGGAAAAGTCAAACCTCATCAACAGAAACTCAGCAACAAGGAAAGAGGCAGCAGTAGTAAACACACTGGGTGATAAATGTGTTGCAATAGAAGTGCGACGTACGGCAGTGAACGCTCAAATTATCATAGCAAATTTGATATTTTCATCCAACTTGAAACCAAAGCTCTAAAGGTTAAAGCCTTAAATTTGCTGTAATCAATATTTTTGTCTTAACAATGCCTCATTGATGTGTTATGTGAAAGTGTGTGCCTCATAGTGGTGAACCCACAAGAGAGAATTATCACCTGACTCTATGGTTCCCCCTTAGAGCTACTGAATGGTTTAGCGTCTTTCAGCTCGTTTTGGTTTTACGGCCTGTAACTTCACCGTTTTGCTTCACTGTCGAATCACTGATGGCTTGAACCACCCCTTTTTTCCGTTTCAGTAGGCAGCAAAAAAAAAAAAAAAAAAAAAAATCCCACTGTACACTAGAGTTAGCGACCACCTGGTGAACATAGTGGAGCATTTAGCAGCTAGAGAGCTGGACATTTCCCTCAGGACTTTGTGGAGGCAAAAACAGCTAAAAGGGAGTGAATATTGGACTTATGTTCGTCTGGTGGCCAAAAACACGACTCCAAATAAATGCTAATGTTGCGGAATGAGCAACTGTTGCTAAAACATTCACCGTATCAACCTTAATAGCTGATAATATGTCAATGTTGTGTTTGTCTCTAAGTTGCCAAAAAAATCAATTAATGTACGTTTAACTTGACTTGTGTATTTACTTTTTGCTCAACGGAGCAGTGATGGCCTTAAGGTGGGTAAAGCGAGTTTAGGCCAACTATTCGCCTGCCAATCCCTCACTAGTGCCCTTGATTAAGGCCCTTAAACCCTAAAACTACTCCGGTGGAGCTGCTCGGTGGTCAGCCGATCCGACTGTGGTTGTACTGGGCGGCTTGGCTTTCCACTTCAAGCATTCGACATTCACGCTGAATATGAGTGTGAACAAGGCATTCCTGAGCAAGACGGCATCGCTCCGGTGAAACTTGATTAGATAAACATAACATAAACTGTTAGGAAAAACATGCACAAATGGGAGAACCATGTTTTCAGTGGCACTGACTGTGCATGTTGGAAAAAAATGCTATTTGGTCTACAGTAATAACAGTATCATTCCAGGGTCTGACGCTGTGTGTGAGTCGTTTTTGATTAAGATGGATGCAGAAAGACACTGTTTTGTTAAAGGTTTTTCTCCTCTGAACTGTAAAAAAGACCTTACTCACACTACTTATTTCTCTGAACTAGTTAGCTGGCTGGCTTTAGTTGTCCTAATCATTAATTTGATTACAATTCACACCTCGGCCAATTGTAAAACGAGCTTTGCCTGCGTCTATCATAACAGGCTCGTGTGTAACTTTTCTAGCTAGGACGACCTTGGCATTTATTTCACACCAGGGCAGCCACATGTTGAGGTTTTCGTGTGGGCTCTGCAGTAGTGATTATAGGATCTGGAGAAAACATGGTATTTTTTAATTTTGTATGTGGTACTGAATGCTAATACAATTGTGTTTTGTTTTATTTAACTGTGGTTGAGTTATATAAATTGTAATGGCTCAGAGAATTAAGCCAAAGGGATCTGTTTCCAAGAGTTCTCATCTTATTTCATAACATTTAAATGTCATTTCATCTGCGTCGAGCAGAAATGGAAATAATTTCCTTTTTTACTATGTCTGTTTTCCTTCCATTCTCTTCCTCCAAAAAAATTTAGGAGATGCACTCCGCGAAGCCAAGCTTTTGCATTAGTTCCCTAACTCGGTGGATGGAATGATAAAACACTGATGCTATACTAATGAAAGAGTTATGAGACACCAGGCCCCTGGGCACAGACAAGTAAAAGGCCCCCGACCCCTCCTACAAAGAGACAAAATGCAGCATTTATATTAATTTTGCAGGTGAAACCAAACTCTCAGACTCTTAGACACACAAAAATGACTCAGTGATGTTTGGCTTCTCTTTGAGGTCGTTTTGCGTCTCATTGTAGTCATTTTGCATCTCCTTGTGTTCGCATGGTGTGGCTGTAGTCGTAATGTGTCTTTGTGGTCATTTTATGTCTCTTTGCACTCATTTTGCATATCTTAGTAGGATTTTCTTTTAAGTCTCTTTGCGGTTATTTTGCCTCTCTATACAACAGGTGTTTGATTGACCTACCAACAATCAATATGAAATGTCACTTCATACAGAGGCTACGGTCCAGGGGCCCCCTGACCCTTTGGGCCCCCTCCATCCATGGCTATGTATAATCCCACCTGACACTTTTCAGATGTGCGCCGGACGAGCTCAATTAATGGTCGCGGTTATCTTACATTCTCATTTAATACGCAGCCACGTGCTCACAGATTGATCAGAAACAGAATGAGGTTCACCCTTTGACCCCTATTTGTCCTCCTAAGTACCATTTTTTCTTTGTGTATCTGTATGTTGGTGTGAGAACAGTAGCTCTAAACACAGACGTTGCTTCTATTCAGAGTCCCCCGTGTGTTTTCTGGTATGTATGGCCGGCTCAGCTCAAAGCAGCCAACATCCCCCAGACAGAATGATGTCACTGATTACTCTGTTAATCAGTCTTCAGACCATTTGATCCTCCTGTGAGGTTTTTTCCCAAGACCAAGGCATTTATATCGCAGATTGGCGCTTTGTGTTTTTCATCACACAGACTCCTTGATATGTAAACCCAGAGAAGCTGTGCTTACTGGTGTTTGTTGCTCCCTCTAACATTACATCCAAAATGCTCTAATTTATATACCTATTAATCATTTTTCTGATTAATCATCTGTCTATTAAATGTCAAAAAGAAAAATGCCCATCACAAGTGTTCATCCCCCAAAGTGAAAATTGGTCAATAAAATGTCCCTCCCAGTTTCCCGGAGGCTAAGGTGACATCTTCAAATGTCTTGTTTTGTCTAATCAGCTGTCCATAACCCAAACACACTCAGTGCAGTGTCTACAGAAGACTACAAGACTACAAAAACCAAAAACAATTAACTGATCGCTAAAATAGCTGTAGATTAATTTTCAGTTGATCAAATTATAGATGAACTGTACCTCAAATTGCCTGTTTTGTCAAACTAACAGCTCAAATTCCAGCTCAAAATCTTCACATTTGAGAGGGTGGAACAGAAAATGTTTGGCATTTTTGCTTGATAAATGACATAGCGTGTTACTTTATATGTATTTTAAATTCAATATTTTTTGTTCTTTCATATGAAATATCATACAAGAAAGAAGTCATAGATGTGTTAAACTAACATATTATTCTTCTTTTTGTAAAGGCTATTGTCAAGTACAGGGAGGACAGCTCCCGACAGGAAGACATCTGGGCCTGTGCAGAAGTATCATGAAAGTATGAAGCCCCAGGAACTGCAGGGTTAGAATGAGGACTTTATAGACCAGCCTATAAAATGTGTCTACTGTGTTAAATGTATCGGGGCAGACCGTAAGCCGATTGCATTTATCACATGCTCGCTGGCAGAATCAGCACATCTGACCTCACTTTTACACCAAAGCAAAGTGACACGGAGATGCTCCCCTAACATTACATCCAAAATGCTCTAATTTATATAACACCCACTAGTCTAGCGTTTGTAATATTTCATAGACCCACTTCAGGCAATTCAGACTGCTGGCGGAGAGAGCAGTCCAGTTTATCATCTTACACCACCTCAGTTTATGAAACGATCCTGTGATGCCTTCAGGGTGGTCTGACCCCCAGGTTGAGAACCACTGCACGACAACAGCATTCAGCGTCTTTCTGAATCCCCCTCATGTTCAATACCTGATGGCACAAGAACTGGCAAAAAGCAGTAGCGCAAAAGGTTTCACACCATTCTCTCCAGACAAAATTTCAAAAGCAACTCTAATTTTAGTTTAAAATTCAGAAAAATACATATTTTTCTTCTTACGGCTTGGTCTGTGGATGCAAGTCATTAAATAGATTATGGGGGATGAATAGACAAGTGTATGAGTGCATGATGGCACTTATGCACAGTTTCGACATGTCATTCAGGGGCCTAGTGCAGATAAATGACTGTTGCCACATTTTTGCCCATCCCAGACAAATTTCCCAGAGAGCTGATGCAAAAACTCCCTCCGACAGTTTCACAACATATTTGATTTGATTGTAGGCAAAAATAAGCTTCAGTTGTATTTGAAGCAACGCTGGAGAATGAGACAAGCACTAGCCAGTGAGTTGCATTACACCTCGTGCTGTATGGGATCAGTTGCGTCGTTTGTGCACCGTCACGTAACGTGACAATAGTTGCTGATTCCGCAGGGGCTGGGAGCTTGGGCGCCCAGGGGCAATTGTGAGCACCCCCGGGGGAAATCACACTCTGAGTTGACAGACAGGAAGAAAAAAAGGCATTGGCAAATAATAGGCACTGAGAGTTTTAAAAAGTCTCATATTTCACTTACAAAAGTCTTAAACGTTTTCTCTTGAAGAGATGTTAGTTATACAATGTTTTTGCATGGGCTTGTGGGCTGTCGGGAGACGTCACACATCTACAAACTAAAAGTTTCCACAGCTGACTGGGCCGCAGGAGGCCGTGCGATCCTTTTTTGTGGAGTCTAAGTCAACACCATCAGACCTGTAGCAAACACTGTTGCTGCTGCCGGCTACAGTAGCTAGGAGGCTCATCATAATAGGCAGGTGTTCATTTACGACCTGAATGAACTTGAATGAATCGATCATTTTTTCATCGGTTAATGCATCCATCCTTTTTATGCTGCCTATCTGTCCCATTACTCAATGAATTACATCATCAGGAATGATTGTCATGTGTTGCTGGGAAGTACTGAAAAATGGTCTTGAAAAGTCTTACATTTAACTTGGTGAACCCTGCGGAAACCCTGAATAAACCTGGTGCTTGCGGACATGGCAACAGTCCAGGACTGTAGTGTGAACAGGACAACAATTTCAAGATTTGGAAAGTCACTTGCAGTCTGCACAAGCTTAAGAAAGACTGTATCTGAAATAATGGTGAAGTGGTCCTTTAAGGGACACATGTACCAATGCCTCTGTACAATCCCACCACTGCGCCCACATAAACAAGCAGAGGAAAGTCTAATTCAGTGTAGCAGTAAACAAAATGTAGGCTCACATTTTAAGTTGGCATTGGGAAATGTCAGATTCCAGGCCCACTGACCCGCGAGTACCCGCTGCCAGCTGCTATCAGCCTCGGCCAGACCAGCTCACGGCAGCTACGAGGGCCAGCGTATCAGCAGCGGTGGGAAGCGAGGTTTCCACCACGCTCTGTCTAAGCGCTTTCAGATGAAAAAGTCCCTGACGTAAACAGGCATGAGCAAACGCCACTTAAAGCTGCATTCATGGCTCCTGAGCGTTTTCCACCTCTGAGAGTTCAGGTACTTTATTTTCTGTCAGGCTCTTTTAGAGGTAAATTCCCACCCGCAGTGAGTTTGTTGGGGTTTTCTGTTGACCCCATGTGAAATAAAGATTTTTTTTCAAGGCTGAATATGTGGACTATCAGGTTTGGAATGATAAACGGATAAATATTTTATTGTCCATTTTATTCCAAAAACAAATCAAGCCTTAATATCTTTTGAGATGTTGTTTATCAGACTTGAGAAATTACTGAGTCAATCAAATAGCAGCTGCGATAGAGTATAGAGGAAGGAAAGCAATGGGAGAGCCTTAGACAGATTATCTGTGTCTGATGTGACTCGGCATGATGCTCTGAGCTAACAACACATGCAAATTGCCCGATTTTGTATGGTTATTTTGTTTGTCCTCTCCCACATCAGTGGTTAGTGTTGACAGGATAATGGCTGATAATTGGGATCATCACTCAGGGTACTCTCACCTCGAAACAAAAACAGTCTGTTCCGCAATAACACGGGGAGTGTGGAAGGCAGCAGGCAGGATCGCCGCCAGAGCGAACAATAATCACTTTGTGTTTTCTGGTGTAGCTTAGCCACTCTCACTGTGTTCCTATGATCACCTCCTGCAACCTCCTGTCTGTGGGCTTTCCTGGCATACTGCAAATCTGAAGGGCACGAGATTGGGATTACACAAGAGTTTGAGTCTATTTTCCCCGTCCGCACGCTGTGTTCCACCCAGAAATATGTCACAACTAAGAAGAGAAAGACTGTGACTTTAATTTCATAAAGTGGAAAGAAATAAAAGGATTACAATCAGATACCTAAACTGCTCTGTGCACACTCAGACGTAACCGTGGTATAGCCAAAACACTGGCCGTAAACCGACAAGCAGGAGGTTACATTGAGCAAAAATGAAATGTGTTGACTGCAGTCATCCGAAAATATCTCGATCTGACATGGCTTGCCTGCTGCCGTGTGAGACGCTGTCGGTAAGGTCTCGCAGTTTGCAGCTTACGTTTGCAACGAGAGGTGGTCTAAGCGAGCGGAGACACAGGTGCAGTTCCAACTCAGAGCGGGCACTAAAATATTGCAGGTTGCTGCCAAGTCCACAGAGACACAGCCTCGAATGTGCCGTCTGACCCACTGCCACACAGTGGGGTCCAAACGGAGACACGAAATTGAAAAGCAGGAACAAGCGTAAAAGCAGCTGCCATGTTTATGGGACTTGAGTTTCAAGGAGGAAACTCATCCTATCTGAAGAGAAAAACACGAGAACACCGATATCACATATGTACAGTAATTACAAGGACAGTATCAGGCTGATACAGCATATCCGTCTAAAAACTATATAGGATGGACACACACACACACACACACACACACACACACACACACACACACACACACACACACACACACACTGCGCAGCCTCTCTCTCTCGCACAGCTGTGACATAATTGATGTCTTCCTCTCGGAGGATGGCACCGACGCTGCTCTCATTCCTCAGCGCGGCTAACTGGATGTTTGGAAAACCCTCCTGCCCATATAAGGCCAGAGCCACCTGCCAAAAAAAAAAAGGAGCTGTCCGTTTTTCCCACGGAGGTCACTCGGCTGAGACGGCATTCACCCAGGGGAACGTGAACAACCCCGCTGTCCCAGTCTTTTCCCTTGAAACAGAAAGGATGACTGTGCTGTTTTTCTTTGCACTGTTACAGAGTAGTACAGTCTTACAGTAACCGTGCTGCGTTTAGCAGGAGTTTGGCGAAAAATGAGCTGATGCCAGGGACGGAGGTGCAAGGGGAGGCTTTTACTCTGTTTTTAGCAGTGTGGTCTGTTGGGTGCTCCATCACTGTGCTGCAGACTGAAATACCGCAACAACTTCCTGGTGGATTGTCATGAAGTTTTGTGCAGACATTCCCCCGCAGATCCCCAGAGGATGATCCTAATGACTTTGGTGAGCCCCTGTCATGTTTATCCCATCGTCCGTTCTAAATTTCAATTTTCCTCCATTACTTTGGTTTATATCGAAAAAGTTATAGTTACAGGGTACAGGGTAGTTAAAAACTCTGGGCCCTGCAACCCCGCTACAGTTGAACTTTTTCTCCCCCTGCAATGACTCGGCCCATAAACCAATCGGGAGACGATTTCTGTGTAACACGAACCCCCGAATATTTACTGTTTGAGGATTACCTGCCAAATTGGATGTACAGTATACACACCTACGTCCAGTAAGTCCAAACTCGCACTGAATCACACTGAAGCTGCCAGTAATGTATATTATGTAAGAGCTGAATTTTATTATGAACAATAATTGTGTTCATTTGCATGAACCAGGCTACTTCTCTGGAAATCCATAAAATGCGTAGGTGCCTTATTTGGCAGCATGCTCTCAGTTTACAGGGTTTCTGTTGACGGTAAGTGCCGAAGCACGGCCGAGATAAAGTTTAACAAAGGTGAGGAAACACGTGGTCGCAGGTGAAACCCCCCACGCAGCGTTCATCCTCCGTGTCACTGTGTCTTTTTCAGCGGGGGAGCGCATTCCAGACAGCAGATTCAGACACAAAAATTTACACTCAAACAGTTATTTCCACACTGGCACGCAGTGTGTCATATTTGGCACGAGCGGTATTTTCCCTGTGAGACAGCGGTCAAACAATGCTACCTCAGGCATGTAACCAGCTTGACCCTTGGGAAATGATTACCCTGATGGTTGCCTGGAACTATTTTTTTTTTACTGTTTCACACTCATGTCTGTAAACAAAATGATGCATCAAAATCGGCCCACTCACATACTTGGTTAAAAGAGACACATTCCACATGGGGCCAAATCCAAAATGTTTCCTGGGAAGAGGCACATTATCATTCATAGTCACGTCACATCCAGACGAACTAAAGCAGTCACTTAGGATTCAGGTCTTTGGATTCACTTGGCTAAAATTTCAATTTAAAAATAATGACAGCCTCCCAGTGTGCGGGCCTCTCGGCTTCTGATGTAACATTTAAATGACAAACTAGGAACCTACTATTGAACTAGTCGAACCCTCTATTTAAAATATACAGATGTTTACATTAACTGACCGAATCGTATTTTGTATCCACATTTATATCGGCTGGCAGTCTTCCTCACTGCCTTTCCTGTGGTGCATCGTTGTGTTTCTTGGCGCGTTGGCGCCACCGCGGTAGACCAGCAGAATGTCATGAAACTGAAGGGTAATCTTATTGCCCTCCTCACTTGAAAGACATGGCCGGTCTCAGAGCCAAAAAAACAGTTCCATTTACTGTCACCCTGGGGATGATAACGCTCCACCCCGACCCCTTTCTCATGGTCCTCCTCCACAAAAATCTTTCAACTGTTCATTTCCTTCTTCCTCCTCACATTTTATGGCTCTTAACACACCACATTTTTGCGCCGTCTCTCCCCCGCATTTTCATGAGCATGCAAGTAGAGCACAAGATCCAAAAAAAAAAAAAAACGTACTCAAGTAATTTATTATCAAAGTAGCTGTGATTAATTTCATGTCAGTCGACTAATTGATCAGTCGACTAATCGTTTCAGCTCTACTGAACATCTTTCCACTGCACCACTAGTGCTTACAATCTCCACCTACCTTGAAGATAATCACCGTCAACCTTACCTGGTAGAGTAAGCTGGTAAAGGACAATAGCCTTGTCAGATAATGAAACTGAGCACCGCACACGTTATCATTTTAGGAAATAATATTCCTCCCCTGGATACTCTTATATCTACACTGCTCCGTACATTTCGGGATTTATAGTTGTAATGTCGCATCGTCATTTATGTTCTTGCTTTGATTGCTTTGCTTCTTGGTTCCAGAAATAAAAAATGTAAGTTTGGGCTTTTATTTGAATATTTTAGATGCAGTTACTGAAAAAAAGTAAGTGTAGCTGCTATCCTAACATGACATCATATCGTCTTTATCTACTCAGTTATCCATCAGAGGAAGAAAAATACACCAGAAAACAGCCCACAGTACTTCGAACTGGTTTTTGAATTAAACGTGGATTTTTCATTTACAAGCAGTAGGTGAAACCAGCGTGAGAAACAGTGCTCTGTCTGATCCTCGTATTTATCGAAGCCACGTGATACGCCCTCCTCCGTAGGTTATTCCTAAACCGTATACGTAGGTAAAACGTGCCTGATTTACAGTCTCCCTGTGGCAATCACTAGCCTCGTCTCTGGCTGCCCGGAGGTCCATCTACTGCAGGTAAATTCCGGGAACCAGGAGTCTATATGAGCTCCATATTGGCTTTTATTAGCAGTAAAGCCTTTAACAGTCCTCCCAGACAGACCACTGCTTTTGCAGACCCTCCAGTCTATTTAAATCAGGAAATAAAATGGTGGACTGACAACGGGGGACACACAGGATGACTTTGACTCCTCATCCCATTGCTCTCACGGATTTCGCTTTTAGGCTGAAGACTTCGTAAATGTGTGTCGCTACGTGCGACTCGGACATGTGATAGCACGTGTCACATTATGCTGACTGCCAGGCAAACATACAATACATGCCTGTGAGATGGAATCGTGTTCATGAGGTAACGGCATCTTCGGTACGTGGCCTACTTTTTCATGATACCAGCGAGGTTTACGAGAAAGGTTCGAATAAAAGCTAGTTATGGAGCGGCATGGGAATTACTTACGCCGTGTGGGAAAGAGCCGGAGCATTTTATTTGACAATTACCACGAAAATCCACCCAATCTGGCAAATTTAATGCCCAGCCTAACGACTTGATGGCAACTTTTGGGACCATTTTATTAGGACGATTTCAGAGGCCAAGCTGGATTTCTATGAATAGTTTCATACTTCCACATTACCAGCTCCGCAGAGAAGTTGCTTCTCACCCCCGCGAATTGATCTTTCATCTCATTCACGAATCAAAGCAAGTATTTTGGGTCATAAAGGGACACTCTATGCAGTTTAAGCTTGCCCACCCAGCCCCTCTCTTTTTCCTCTCCACTGGGGAAGGGTCACCTACAGTGCCTCCTATGTTCTCAGCCCTTTGAAGCGCTATTTTGTTGGGGAATGGGGTTTTCCGTGTGTTAAACATTTCAAAGCCAGGGTGGCGAAGGCGATCAAAGCGAATCTGCGGGCACATGACTCCCACTCCCTCTGATCTCTCGCCTCAGCCTCGTAAACCTGAGAGGAAGATGTTTTGGTCAGACGCTTAAGACCTTTCTTCGTCCTTCTTTTTCAGTGCCTGCAGCCTGATCCAATGTTGATGAGACAATGGTGATGACACCTACTCGCCCTGCTGCTGTCTTTTGATAGTAAAGTCAGGGCTTTCCTAAGGAATCTACCCGGGCAGGGCTTTCTATCCTCGTCTTTGAACATGCAGCAGGTTCCCATTAGGAAGACTTGCGAGGAAACAACTGGGTGGGGTGGGAGGCGCGGGGGGGGGCCTTAACTTTATGAGGCCCACTCCTCATCCTATTGTTTTAAGATGAAGACAAAGAGTAGCGGGGCACAATTTAGGAGATGCAGAGTCAGAACAGATGCATGGAAATCCTCAAGCTTAAAGATGTTTGAACCCTGACATGTGGGGGAAAGGGAAAGGATGGGAAGAATTTATTACTCAAAGAGAGATACAGGGAGGATCTCTGCAGATTGGCTATGCAGTCGAGGAGGACGTCATGAGTGCACACTTCTAAAATTCTCCATGGAGATAAAGTATGCGAACCACCAGAGTTCCTGCATTTATCCCCATCTAAACATCCAAACATCTCTTTTTATCCAGAAGTACTATATATAAAGATACCATGATTAAGGACCAGGAAAAAGTTTTTTCTGAGGATATCTATTTAGATTTGTATGCATTCATATGGTCCTGTATATGTTTTATTTCCATAACCTTAAAGGAATAGTTAGACTTTTTGGCAAGTAAGATTATTTCTGCTATTTGAGTTAGATGAGAAACATAACACTGACCTATTATGTCCTTATAAAATTTGTATGATGAACGTGTAAGTAAAATGTTTCCTGTTTATTGTAGACTAGTATTTTTGGCTATCTGATGAATTTAAGTCAAATATTCACCCCCTTTTAAGATCTGCTTTGGTTTCCACCACCTCCTAAGGGAAATATCTGCATCATTAGCAGCTAAATGCTCTCTACTATGGTTACCAGCTAGGTGCTAATGTGTCCATCTGCCGTGCTGTGGATGGAAATGAAGCTGATGAAAGCAGTACGAGTGAACCAAAACAGTAGATTTGGGGGCTGTAAAACTAAAACAATGAGTTGAAAGATGCTAAAACACACACACGTAGAGCTGAGGGTGCTTTAGAGCTGGGTGATAACTGCATGTTGTCACTACAAGTGAAACTTCGGACATTACGTGTAATAGTTTTATTCAGTTATAGTATAAAAATATTGTTTGATTCTGCTTTAAGTCTTTTAATTGTTTAGTTGTATTTTCATTTTTATCATGAAACAATACTGGTTTACATATTGGATTTACTACGAAGACAATCGTTAGCCTCCAGAGAACCTCTCTTTGCATCTGTCTGCCATTTCAGAGGATCTTTTGATTTTACTGGAATTTTCCAATCACAGCTCAATCCACGGCGATTAGGTAAGATAACGTTCAACATTTTTGTACCTTTTCCGAAATGCATTAATTTCAAAAGCCCGAAAAACTGCCTCACAAATGTGTGCAGCTTTCATGTGTCACCTTTGACCGTGCAGATTAGACAAAAACGAGAGAAAGTCTGCTCCCCTCCGCCATTGGAAAATGCATCTTCCATCAAGAAAATCCGGGCAGAGAATGTTCTCTAAAAAAGGAAAGCGCCTTCGGGATGACCAAAGTGTCCTCACACAAAACACTTTTGAATGTGAGTGAAAACAACCGCGGAAAGAAGGCTTAGTTTTGTCAGCCTGACTACATATGATATGTTACCCACCACTCCTCCCTCAGCAATAATTACCATCAATAAGAAACTGATGAATAGACTCCAGATGCTGAATTAAACATGTGTGTTTGATTCACATGCAGGATTTGACGTTCTGCAACCTCTTGTTGTCATCCCCATTCACCGTCCCCTCCCCGCAGTGACCAATGTTGCTCCTGCTTAGTCAGAACAGAGGGGAAGATAAGGTGATGCAGCGTGAATTAGGCTGATAACCCATCGAGTCTGAAATTTTGTGAAATTAGATGCTGCGTTGAAATCAACACATTGGCCTTTTGCTGCTATGTAACAGGAGACGGGGCTGGGCAACGTTTTACACACTGGTTAGCATCTTTCTAGGCTACTTGTGAAACAGAGTATCCACTGTCATGGTTTCTCATTCTCTGTGGTTATTATTAGCCTCCTCGCACAGCTCCGCAGTCATCTAAGACTTAGATTTACTCTTCTATAATACATGTCAGGGTTTCTCAGTATTCAGATGTGAATGATAAACTAGGTATTGCATGCACGCCAGGTTAACAGTAGCGACATATTAACACATTTCTGTCCTGCTAAATGTAGCTCCGCATCTTTGACAGAATTGTCTGGTGTTTCCATTGTCTTAGTTCTAAATTAAAAAGATTAGCTGTAGTTTCTATGCAAGTGTGTATGTGTGCAAAGCCTAGGAAGTCAATTGTTATCAATTGTTACAACATCTCAACTGAGGGTATTTGCAGACACTAAGTACTGATCCGATACAACCAGTCTCTTTCTCTCACCTGCATAATTTACTGTGTGGAGTTAATTAGCATAATCTTTTTTCATTTTAGTGTAACATGAGGCCAGAAAATGCTGTGGCACTAAAAATGATTGTCTGATTGATGTATCCACACACTATGTTCAATCTGGATTGGTTATGTCATGGCTGATACCCAGTCTGCTTAATCGGGTCATTATTTGTCAGTATCTGGTGGACTGGACCAGGTGACGTCTTAAAAGGTCTCGTTTTGTCCAAAACGAGACACAACCCTAGGATATTCAGTTTACTACCACATAAGCATAAGAAAAGCATCAAAACCTTTACAATTGAGAAGCTCTAACTATGGACTTTTCGTTCATTTCTGCTTTAATAACAACTTAAAGTATTAACCAATTATCAAAATACTGTTGCTGGTTAATTTTCTGTCAATCGACTAATTGATTAAACAGCTAGTTGTTCCACTATAAAGCAGACAATGGTGCCCTTTAAAGGGTCACGAAAAAGTTTCCTAAAAAAAAGTCGGGAACCACTGACTTACGTAATGAATGAAATATGGCTTTTCAGTGACCACATGATCCATCTGCTTTGCTGACTCGTTCACCTGCAGTGTACCAGTCCAGACAGTATGTGTACTTTTAAATTAGTCCAAACCACCTGAGTGAAATTTACTAAGTCTGAAATGTGGATTGTGTGTATTCAGCATCCTGTCGATAAGGACAGAACGATCGTTGTGAAATGTGAAAACCTGCCTTACAATCTTTGACTGGAAATAGATGTTTACTTTAAACAGTTGCCGAAAGGTTAGCAAAATACTTTCCATGTGCAGCAAAGAGAGGGTCCTGTCCATCTGAGCGGGAACGATACTGAGTCTGTGAGAGTGGATTTAACTTCCCACATAAGACCTGCGGAGGACAGAGATGACAGTGTGCGTGAATGAGGCTGCTGCTGAAAAACATCTCCCAGACACCTCTCTCGAGTCGTAGAACCTGTTGAATAATATGGCATTCGTATACATACCTGTGTACATTAATTAACCCCGGGGCAACAGGCAAAATTTGCTTTATGATTTCAAATGACTCCAGTGAAATGAAAACCTCCACAAATGACTGAATCAACCCCCCTTTATCTGGCCCCTTAGGGGATACACAGATTTCCCTGTTGTATGAAGGGATAACCCATGCACCGAGCAATGCAGTTACTGAAAAGTAATGCATGACATGGAGGCCAAGTGCAGGTTAGCCTCTACAGAGTGCATTATTTTACACGACCGCAGTGGTCTGAGTGGATTCTCTCGCATGTACGCAAGGGCCACCTGCCAGCTAACAAACATACAGTATAACAGAGACTATTTCTTCTTATTTTGGGGCAAAAACATTCCATATCTTGAAATGGCATCAACCTTAGAATAAACAAAAGTTTGGTCAAAAGCCTAACAAGAGCAGAAATGAGTAGCTGTCCAGCTATGAGTATTCAGTTACAACATTAATCTGAAAATAAGGAATATCCTAATGGATCCTAACCTGATGGACACCAAAGTGTTCCATGTGCCATAGTGGAATGTAGACTCCATGCTGATGTTACAGAATGCAGTATATACATATATGGTTTTACCTTTTAATTACAAAAGTGTCGGTCTTTCTTTGGTCAAAAACCAGTCATCTGCCATCATTCAATATACTGTAAACAATCAGGGAGGTACCTTCAGACTTTTTATTTTCCCTTAAGCTAAGTGTCCCTTTTCCAGGGAGCCCGGGGAGAAGTAGAGAGTGCCTCCCCTCCTGTGAGAAAAGGGTGGGGTTTTGGGTTTATCAGTGTCATTTAGTGGCCTCATATACAGGCCACTACATTGGCACTTTTGGCAGGATGGAGAGTCAATCATAGTGTTTATTTGTTTAATAATAGCCCTTTTTGACCACACAGTAAAATGGTAAAATGAACCCGCAAGAACTGAACTCAGGAACTACGTGTCCCCTCCGTGATTTCCTGTTTCCACCGCACGACAAGAGCTGTGCAGATTAGGCACATTAGTCTGATAAAGGATCTAGAAATGCCTAGATTGTCTGAAATGCAGTTTTCACAGGAAGTACACCGAGTTATTCTGGTCTTTGTATTTACTGTTGCACTTCTCTCTGTTTGAATGGATGCAAAGGAGAAGTGCAGAGGTTGGGAAGGAGATTGAAAGCTCCAGAAACATATATCTTTAAAGTAGCCGTTAGTCTGAGGGTATTATGGTTATTTATTTTTGCTTTAGTGCACAACCACAATGAAGCAGAAAGCATTTTTTTTTGTTCCCTCATTCACTAGCTAGTCTTTCTGCTGCCCCTCTTTTTCTCATATTCGCTTGTACTCTCAGCTGGTTCGCACACTCTCTCTTTACCTCTATTGTTTTTAAATGAATTCTTTTAGTTTATGAATTGATTAATTTTGTTTGTTTTTAATGTCAGCAATCATCACAAGAAGTGTCAATACCTTGTCCTAATATTGATGTGAGCGACACCTTGCATTTGCCGAATCTCTGACTGAAGCTGAACCACAAATTGTATCGGCCACGAGGTCTATGTGTGGCCAGTCAGCAACGTTCAGCGCTGGAACTTCAGAAAGTATTATTCTCAGAGGACTTTTGGCACCAGGAACTATGGCTTAAGAGTTCCTAAAATAGTTTCTGGTCCCCTGAAAAGGTTCTTCTGTGGAAATGAGCTATAAGTGTTCATTCAACAAGCCTGAG
Source organism: Xiphias gladius (assembly GCF_016859285.1). Lineage (NCBI taxonomy): Eukaryota > Metazoa > Chordata > Actinopteri > Istiophoriformes > Xiphiidae > Xiphias > Xiphias gladius. The sequence goes on along the minus strand of NC_053403.1, from coordinate 6,966,113 downwards.
GAAAGGTAGAAAAAGGACCTCCCCTCCCATGGGCAAAAGGAGGGGGTTTCGGGGTTTTTTTTTCCGAGGTTGCGGTGCCGCCATTCTGTTACTTTCGTGGAAAAAATAGAGGGTGAGAACAATGAGTGATTAAGGAGAGCTGGAACTGATTATCATGAGTTGAAAGGGAAATTGAAAAATCCAACAGAAAATGATAAAGACGGTAGGGAGAGGCAAGAGAAAAAAATTTTTATTTCATGAGAGCTGTAAATCCAGCCTTTAGTTGAGTCCTGTCTCAGCCAACCAGAGTATATTTGACTTTACACAAAGTATCTCTACAGCTAATAAATCAATCATGCTCTTTGAAACTCGTTATGATACGTCGGTGCCATTCCTCTCTCCGAGTACAGTGTGTGTGCAGCTTTTTGCTGTTACAGCTAACCAAACCAAACACAACCTCCCTGTTTCCAGGTTTATTTGGCCTCACAGTATCGACTCAGCGCCCACATCCAGCAGCAGTTCCTGTGCGTTCCGCCAGCAGCCAACAGCCAGAGACATGTATTCGTACGCACTGTAGGTCTGGACCCCTGGCTCGGGCCTGAAAACCCCTCTGTGTTAGGTCTACCTTCGTCAAATTTCAACCCCCCCCCCCAGAACCGTATCAGAACCTCTCTGTGGAGCCCTAAAGGTAGAGTCTAGCCTGCAGTGCTTCCAATGGGAAGTCTTCCTGGGTGTTGGATCAGCACCGGGAAAGCAACAGACAAATTGAATTTCCATATGGATATGTGAGGTTTGACCTGCTTCCTGTGACTTGCCTCACAGAAGTTCTCATTCACCGTTTTTGAGGTTGAGCTGCGGTAAACAGGTCTCCCGGCACAAACAGATCCTTTCAACAAGACGTGTTACTCGTCCTGTGTCCTCCCGTAATCGTCCCCAGATACTATACACAAATTGGCTCGCTGTCTTCTGAGAGCAGTTCCCTTGCATTTTTATTGGAAGAGATATGGTTTACTGTCCCCTATATTCAGAGACATCACTTGTCTGCCATATTTACATTTCTCTCTTCATTTCCTGCTTCCCATAGAAGTCTTTTTTTCAAGGATCGCAGTCTTTTTTTTTCTGTCTTCTCTTTCATATTTCTTGTCACTGCGAAGGCAGCAGCCGGCTTCACAGATAAGTGATGTGGTCCATGTTCACAGCTGAGGTGTACTGAAGCTATTGACTTGAGTATTTTTTCTTGTCTGGAAAATCGATAAAAGATGATAATGTTATGATGCTGGCTTACGCAACCATTGGATCCGGAGGCCTGAAAAACAGCAAGTCACATGTTGTGGCACGTTTAATGTAATCCGGTTCAGTCTGGTTGATTTGCAGAGTTAAAACAAAAGCACAGAACTACATGAATAAATGTACGTTTCATGGCAGAGAACAAGTTTAAATACTGTGAAGAAAAGTATTTCTAATCAATATAAATCATAGGCAACATTTTGTTCTATATAAGCACTGTATTCGCACTTTAACTGCAGTGGTTATGAAGGAGTCATTGAAACCTGCTACGATCTAAGGCCTGGCTGTGATGTACCTTACACGTTATTGGACAGTGTTCACCCCCAATTGGCTACCGCTGCATCCAGAAAAAACATGCAGTCTAAACCGAGCGCGCAGGGCGAGGTAAGGTGAAGGACAACATTTAAATTCAGTTAACACTATGCCAGTGCACATGGTGTTCGCTGCGCATGAGCCAACTGATCGGTTATGTTAAAGGATTAGGCTGGCAATATTCTACATTTTTCAAGCCAACAAGTTCCATTAAAAGTGAAAAAAACAAAACAAAACAAAACAAAAAAAACCACTGCATCGGTCCGTCTCTCCCAGTACCTCTCTACACTATAGCACTCAGCCCCAAGTCCAGGCAAATCTCACTGGAGACATAAATCTTTTTAAACCACAAAGAGATATTTTATTTTATTTTCCGAGTTATAATTCTTAAAATCCTCATGAAATCAAACCCCATTTTTGACTTTATTTATGGTTGGCACTTCTCGGCATTCATTGTACTTACACCTTTTAATTATTTTTCAGATTGAAGTCTGTCGTTCCCATGCAGGACACACACTGCCTACCTGTGCACAAGGGATTCACAGGAAATGATGCAGCGTCAGCACAGACTCACTGTTTACTATACACTCTCCTGCAGCCGTATAAGAGCTGTTGCTGCTACTGCAAACCCAACTTTTGTTGCTTCTGCTAGTTCATGTTCAGCTGGGAAAACTCTGGCCCTTACTGTGGAGCAACCACGGGAAGCGCAATGTTTTTGTCACCACGGTTAACGTCGACAACGATCGTTCCCACCTTAACTCAAGGTAACCTACTCCTTTCACTGTGCTTTGCTGTTGTATGGAAGACTACTCAACTACAGCGTCCATGTTGATTGGGAGGAGGGAGGAAAATGTCACTCACTGCAACATTGGAGCTCTATGGCACAGAAGAATGAGCTATATCAGGTTTTGGCTATACAGAAAAGTGGTCTGATCAACTTTTGATGTGATTTGTTGAAAACAAGACACATATGGAATATAGCCATCCTCTAAAAGTGCAGAGCATCAGGTGTTTTTCTGTCAATTTCTTGTTTCCACAGTGTTATGTCTGGCGCAAATTAATTATTTCAGTGTTACGATTTCCACGAAGACTAAACTGACAGACGCTGCCTGGAGAAAGTAAATTTCGTCCTCTAGTTCTTCCACATTTTAGCTGTGAATTTATCGGTTTCATTTTCCTTCCAGACCATTTTAATCTGGAATTTTTCCATCTCTCCTGAAAGCGGAGCATCAAAACCGTAGATTCAGAAGGTTGGTTAGAGTTTTCAATCGCAAGCCCATCAACCACCAGTGAGTTAGGAATTTTTGTTCCCAAACAGAAGAAATCCTGGAAAGTCCATTTTGAAATCCAGAAAACTCATGGGCTGGTAAAGCACTTAGTCACTGATATTGATCAACAACTCCATTACACATCCACATTAATAAATGTTGTAGTCATTTTGAGTTATGGGGCAGTAAAAAAGTATTTCCCTTGCCATCAATCCATAATTGTGGTTCATCACACTTGTTGGTCCTGTTGAAAATGATCTGTGTGTGGCTACTAAACAGCTATCAAAAGAACAGAATGAGTGATAGCAAAATCACCAAATCTTTATGAAATGTGTGTTTTAGACATTTTATTTTTTGACTTATTTGCTATTAACCTACAAAGTGAAGAAGATTTAGAGCTGAGAGAGAACGACTGACAGTGACTACATGCCAGTGGGGCTTTGCTAAACAAAATAAATCTCATTTATTTCATACTTGGTTCTCCAAGCGGCTCTCATGAAGATGCATTGATCTCTAGAGGATGATTCTGGGAGGAGAAGCAGATTAGTCTCCTCCAGTGATAAACGACTTTCTGGTCTTCATTTGTCCATAAGACTGCTGTTTTCAGTCTGAGAGACAGACTTAAAGTCACATCAACCTGAACACAAGCCTTGAGACACTTTCGGTAATCACTTAATACAGAAAATAAAAATTTGTCAGCAAGTCTGAGAGGCCAAAAACAAGCAGAGGTCTTTTTCTGATGACATGTTTTACCGACTCTTTACAGGGAAAAGAGTTGTTTAGTTATTCAGCAAAAACTGACTGTTTACTTAGCCCAATCACTGTTCATGCCACTGACAAGCTGTTTTTGAGAAGTTTAAAAAAATATATTTTTTGTTTGTTCGTTTTTTTCCATTTTTCAAATGCTTTGGATGCCAAGTCTCAATTTTACTACAGCCCCATTAGTACTTCTCAGCGTATGGCGAAGTTCAGAGTTAGAGAGGACTACTGAGCTTAGTCACAGTTGCTAAGCCATGATCGCTGTTCGACGGAGGGTTTTAGCGATCGACCAGTTCACCTCATCAACTGACCGTGTGTTGTCATTCGCTCGACAGCACCTGGGCCTGAACATACAGTAGCCGCCCCTGTGTCCTGCAGTGGGGGTAATACACTGTGGCAGGATGCTGACCCCAGTCACCTCCTCCTACTTCCCCTGATGGACAGTGTGTCTCCTCTGCAGGTGTGCATCAGCCTCATAAAGACATGCCTGTTTAAGTCATGTTTGCCCTCTGCCCATTTCATCATTAAGGTATCGGGATGAGAAAATAAGCACTGGGGGGGAAAACCGGCCGGCCTTCTAGGTTTACCAATTTATGAAGCAGCTTTCATGAGCAAGGGGGCCCCTGCGGCAATTCCTGTTGAACACATGGCTGTCTGTTTGCAAAGGGAGACCTCACGGTCTGCCCATCCTGGCTTGTTGCCCCGTGTCCATGCACTCCCCCCTTTGCAACCCCTTATACATACCACTAACTGCACATTCACTCTTTTTTTGTCTCTCACGCCTCCCCACAGCCTCACAATCCCTTTAATTCTCCCTCATTCCCAATCTTTCGTCCGCCTTCACCCTCGCCTGGAATGTTTTTACTCAGAGGGAAAATAAACCGCCATATACCAACGCCCGGCACTCACATCTCCTCCATGTAGATTGTGATTCAGGCCATTAGGGATGAAGAGGAGAGGCAAGGAAGAGGGCACAGCAGCTGACAAGCAACTGCAAAGTTAGCTGCCTTGAAATGTTTACCTGGACATCCAGTGTCATACTTTCCTTGGGTGTTGCTGTTCCTCTTTCTGCGCCCGCAGAATGGCGCCTTTGTGAGTGAGAGTTCAGCACTCTGTGCACCCTCTAGGCCCCTCAGCTAGTCTTTCAAGCAAATGCCTCCTCAAATCCCAGTGCGAGAGGAACGGTTCTTACCTGGGCCCCCAAAAACCCATCTAACGATCATCACCCCTGCACTTATTTTGTCTAAACCCTTAGGAAATGTGTTTTTAAATCATCCTAATCCACCACTTCCTTGCTCGGTGTGTTTTCATGTGCTAAATTAAGAAGAAGTGCAGTTCAATTGCATTTACCTGCTCAGGCCACGCAGTGTAGATTTGCTTTGGCACCCACTGAGCACGGAGTTTCTTTATACAGGACCGGCTTTCATGTGTTACATAATGAAATGACAGATGCAGGAGTGAAAGTATAGTCAGAAATGGAAAAAGGATTTATCATTGCCAAAATAATTTCCACACCATACCAATAGAGTTGAAGTCACAAACCGTTTCCAGAGGGGTTTTAGTATTTTTTTCACAAGGCTTTGGCTGCACCACTCTTTGTGGCTCCACTTTCGATCCATTCTCATTTCTGTTCTGCTTCCAGTTCTTGGGATGGCATATATAAATGTAAAATGTCAATTTAAATTTAGCTTTTTTAAATTTACATCTATTTTCACCATCTAATCAAAGCTTTGAGCTTCTAGCAGAGGTCATGCAGTATTTGTAAAGATGCTCTGTTGGGGGTTTCCTCTGAGATACAGTGGCTTTGGTGGTTTACCTATTGTCTTGGATACTGTACTAGTCTGCAAAGAAAAACAAGCTCAAGAGTTGTACAGAATAGTTGCACAGCCATCAAAGGAATATATTTTTTAATTTTTAAAAACAAACAGTATGAAACAAGTTGAAAATTGTCAGGGAGCAGTGTGAACCCTTTACCCAAAACCTGATGTGGCCATTGCGATGTATAGTGATGACATCTATATTGATTTCTTCTCATACCTATAACTGTGTTTGATGATTAATTTGTCACAAATGGGTAAATCTCTGGAGCCATGGATCTCAAACCTGCATTAACCAGTTTTTTTATCATCTGGGGGCAGCACAAAAAACTGTAACCACAACACTGGCATACTATTAGTCATGTTTCAAGCCAACTGACAACTCTTAATCCAATATTCACTATCCATTTAGCTCTGTTTTGGACTCCACCAAGACATGAGAAACCTATCTGGCTGTTGAGCAGCTAACTGCCCAGCTGTGTTCACCAGCTGGTGCTAACTTTGTCTGGCTGCTGTTTGTTGCTGAGCAGTTGATGTAGAGTGGATTTATCAGAACTTTTTTGCTGAGAACAGCTGCCTGGTGCCTTCTGGAAACAACACTGATGATAGTGGTGATAGCGAAACAAAGCATTAAAACATTAAAGCTGCAGGTCATAAAACCAAAACAATGAGCTGAAAGACACTAAAATGCTCTGTAATTCACTGTAACACCATTGTTGCAAGTGACTCCATAAACATTACAAAGTGATTCAATCTACTATTAATACGAAAATACTGATTTTGTGATTATAGCATCTTCCAAATCATTCTGATGGTTTACATTTTGGTTTATGGTGAAAGTCATTAAGTGAGGAGAACAATCACTGAAATTAGTTAAAGCTCAGGTTTCAGAAACAGAGACAGACACTCAAAGTCACACAACATGGAGACCCGACGTACAGGAGCCACCTCTGCAGGAGGGAATTCTCTGTATGAATCGTTAAAGTTGTCAAGATCCTCTGATAGCTATCAAACTCTGACTGACGCTGAGGCCAGGGGCCTCAGGGTCCGCTAAGTTTTCAGTGGTCTTCAGGGGCGCAAAATGTCCCTCAGGCCAGGGCCAACCTGGGTCAGTTTACCATGCACCAGTACTACAGACCCAGGGCCCATCAGATAAGATGTTCCATGACATTCCTGAGTGGCGGGCCCCCTCCTTCAGGGCTAGAGCAGGGATTCCTACAGTGCGCTGGGGAAACTGCTCCCTCTGGAATGCTGGGATTTGATTGATCCATTGGAGGATAAGGCTAAACCTACTGTGGCTGAAAATTCAAGCTAATGTTATGAGAGATTAATTGTTCTGTACTGTCAGCACTATAACACTTAAGAATACTGTGTATTTGTTCCAGCGATGAAAATTTGTTGGACATGATTCTGATTCATTTAAACTTGGTCGTTTGAAAGACCGCCTGTTGTTTTTGGTGGTGCTTGTAAGAGCTGTTTTGTTTTGTGCTACGTGTCGACATGTCCGCAGTTGATGCGGCAGTGTCAATTTGGACCTGGTGCACTTGTGTGATTTTCCCTATGTTATGTAGAGTTTTGTTATATTTAATTCCGCGTTCCCCTATCCCCTAGAATGGAAATGGCAACAGGCTATAAGCCAATACCTAACAAAACCTGGTGCACTACTAGGTATGAGGGTAAACTGTAAATCAGAGTCCAAAGGAGCTCCAAGTGTTTCAAGTTCAAACTTCTGAAGGTAGAGATAATGGCCAGATAGAGTACATCCAGACAGAAAAGCTCTCCAGTTTTTGGGTGACTGTGTTTAAGATTTTGAATGCAGTTATCGGATACTTACAGTATGAACATTGAGTATTGTTACAGTATACATGATGAACCACGAACCTTTAAGAAAGCAGACCTCAATCTCAGATGTGAGTAAATGCTACGGAAGAGGAAATGGTTCCCTCAAGGAGAATGACACATTCACATTAAACACTTAATCAGAAGTTAAAAACTGAGTCGGGGGGGTTGATTGGTCTATGCAATGAAAAACAAAGCACATGGATCTGAAAGCTAGATATATATTTCTTAAGGTTATAGTCAAGTAAAAGGAACTGACTATAAGGAAATCTTTCTCCGATTCCAAACATGACATTGATATGTATCTTGATCCAAATGGCAGCAATGTATGAACTTGCCCTCCACCAAATGGATGTTGCAACGCTAGTATGCTCCATTTGACTGTGAGGTCTATACAGATTAACAAAAAATTTGGTTTTCACGAAATAGAGCAGATAGTTGGTCAAACAGCAAGCGGATCATATATTCTGGGAATGAGAGAGCGATAGTGGTAGTTTGGTTGATTTTTAACAAAGTGTAGGAGTTAAAGTTTAATCAAAAGAGTTACATATCAAAGATAGGCCTACTTGAACAATTTGGTATGTCATGACTGTAGTGCTAGGTTCAGACTAAACAATATTTTTGTCTGAAAGTAGGTGCCAGGGACCGACTTCAGGGAACAAGAATATAAGAAAACAATTTTGTTGTTGCCATAGCGCCATGAACATTTCCTCTGTTGAACAGTTCCACCTAGCAGCGCCAACAACATCATTCCTCTTCCTCTTTGCTATGTTTACAAGTGTGTGTGCGTGTGTGTGTGTGTGTGTGTGTGTGTGTCAAGCCCAGGGGGCGGCAGAGCCAGGCAGGAGGACTCGAATGCAGGCACAGTCAAGTGATTTAATTGTGAGACTTCAAACTCACAGGTCGTGCAGGAAAGAACGCAGGCAGGCAAACAGGAAAAGAGGTGAGCACATGAACGTCAACAGGCTGTGTGCAAGCTGTGGGCTATCACCAAACCTAAAACCACATGCGGCAAACACTGTCTACCGCCTAGCCCATCACATTTTACTCTGCTATTGTTACCTGTGGGAAAATCTGCATGTACCTACCCCTGATATATGCTGATCTGCAGCTTCTTTAGCTTTTTCATAATATGCAGGTTTGTGTCAGAGGGGGTTAAGTTTTCAGCAAAGTCATTGTTCCAACACAAAGAAAAAACCCGCAAAACAACCACAGTGTTGTTAGTACGTACTTTTACTCCGCGCCACTAGGGTTCGTAAGCACAGGCTGTTCTTAAAATGCGAGCGAGTGGGGAATGATTAGGCATTGTAGGAAATGAGTCCTCTTTCAACAGAAGTTCTTGAAGTTACAAATCATGTTTCATATCCTTTTTCAAAACGTTACAGTAAGTACTCCTGCCAGTGCTTTATATTGCTTTTTTTTTGTGCTTTTTTTCCGTAGCAACAGGTTAGATTCTGAGAGCAATGCAGATATACGCACCCCTCAAAGGCCACACTCTGATGTTGGTGATGACCCAGATGCACCAACCCTGACGAGAACTGACAGTAAACAGTAACAGTGAGGTCCTAAAAGTTGGTAGTGGAAACCTGATCCTAAGTCAGCAAGCTGCAAAACCAGGGAAAGCAAGTGACTACTTGATTACTTAGACTTTGAGGCTTTGCTTAAAATAATTGATTATGGAGGTATGTCCAGGTGCAAGCTTTAACGAAAATGCAGCACACGAATGCAAAAGTCAGATCCAGTCAGTCTGTTCCTATGCACAGCCTGTCCCAGATGGTCTTAACAGAACAGTTGGTAAACGCAATGAACCAAGATAAAGTCACACATATCATCAGGGAGGAGAAAAGCATTATGAGACCTACAGAACATTCGTATGCCAAGCATGGACGTGACAAGACCAACCACCCAACCATGAGTACATTCAACAAAAAATGCGAGCAACTGGAAGATTAATTCAGGATTAAAAGAAAGCTGGCTGACCTGCAAAAAATCTGAGGACTTCTATGTACCTTCCGACTTTTGATTTGTGGTTTGAAGCAGTAAAGGACATGGCTGAAGATGGGGTCCTTATGACAAAAAGTGGGATGTGTGTGTGTGTCAAAATAAAAGTCTAATGTTCAAAGAAAAGAGTTAAAAGCTCTACAAAATGAAGCTCAAGTGTGTCTCCTCAAATAGCTCATGGTGTTAGAGGACCACTCTTTAGTTTTGAGGTCTTGGGTTCAACCCTCAGCTGCTGCACTGGAATGTGAAGTCCGGCACTTAAAGGAAAACTGAAAGTGCAAATGTCTTTTTAGAGCTAGCTCAGGTTATTAGTGGAGTAAACACCCAAGGTCTTGCAGCTACATTCAGTGTTTACATTTTGCGACTTTGCAGATATGTTTATAAAAAACACTCCCTTACCACGTCAATAAAAAATTAATAGAGAGCTCAAATCATGACATCCCTTCCCGGCTAGCCTCTTCCAATAGCTTCTTTAAATCAGTGCGATCCCTCATTTGACATTTCTTTCATCAGTTTTCCTGAAAAAATGAAGCCTATTCCCGGGGATTACTTTCCACACATCTAAGACAGATCTCCATCCCCTACAGCAGTTGCTATAAGAAACTGAATCTTTCACGATTTTAACCAAGTTATCAACAATTGCTTTGTGAGCCCAGAAAAAAACCACAATTCGCATGAAGATACTACACGCGAAGCACCGTGGGTACTTGCGTCATCATATCTTGGTTTTGTCCATGTCCTTAAAACTCGCCGGCGCTCTCCTCTAAAGTCATTTTTCCAACTTTCTAGCTATAATCTCCGCTGTCTAAAAGCTTTTACAGTGTTCAGTCCTTTCTGATCGGTTGTCATGACTGGCACGTCTGAGCGAACCGCGACTCATCGACTTGCACATGGACTCGCCTCGTCCATCAAGCCGTGGCGTTTAGCCCACGAATTTGTGGGGTTTATGGGAAATAGAGTTCATTAAAGGCTGCCAATAAACATAAATATTGAATAAACAACGATATTAGATCAATTTTTAAGGTGAAAATATATGCAGGGAGTCACACGACATACTCTTGAGAAAGGCTCTGTTCCAAGGCTCTTGTTTCTGTTATTAGCGTATTTACAAATGTCAGTGGGATTTTGAATGAGGTTTTCTTACTTTTGGAGCAGAACCTAGAAGTTCTGGTTTTACTTTGGCTCTCTATTTGGTTGACATGTTTCTTTCAATACATATTTGCTGTTGCAAATTAGTAGTATAGCAGTATTAATAAAAGTGAAAATTTAAGGAGAAGGCGCTGGTTTGCTACCACCAGTCTCATACAAGACCAGAGAGAGGACACGTCAAGCCATCTTAGACAATTTATAATATTTATATAATGTATAACAATAATAAAACTGCTCCATCCTGACATGTTCGCTGGATTCTCCCATGTTCTTTTAAATAGCCACTGCTTATACAGTATGTACTGTACATCTATCCTTTGCCAGATGACTTACGCACCAGACATTGGAAATTTAAACTAACAAATGTTAGAGATTTAAGGCACTGGATACAATTACGATTATGTAACGAGCAATAAAGAGAAAAATTTCTATAAAAATGCCACAGATTATTTTTGTAAGCGTGTTAGGTGTCAGTATCAGCTGCCGCAGACTGCACAGTCTGTCAGTTTCCCTTAATTTTTGTTTTAAAAAAAGTATCACGTTAGGGGTCAGATGTAACACGTCCCGTGATAAACGCACCACTTGTACTTTTGTTCACTGATCCCCGTGTTACCGGTACAGACTGGGATGTCCTCACAGTGGCCGGACTCTTCCTCCGTCTGGATCTGCAGGTTCACACCATGTCTGCTGTCTGGCCTCTCCCTCTCCCATGGGCCTGGGAATTTACAGTCTGCATAAAAGTATCTTTGTGACAGCGGGATGCATGGAACAGACCGAATCTGTGTACTGGAGCTCCTGCAGTCTCACTTCTGTCTACCAACACCCTTGTATCTTTTTATTTTTTGTATTTCTTCCTTTTTCTTTTTCTGTTTTCACCTGTCCTTTCTCGTTTCTCTTTGTCTCTCCCTTCATTTTCTCTGCTTGTTGTGTCTCTTTTCCTCAGTTTGATGTATTTTTGTTGCAGAGGGAGGACAGAGGGGCCTTTTACAGGTCCCAGCAAACAACCCTCCAACCACAGAATTTGTGAGAAGTCAAAGGTGCTGGAAAAGCTATTTTACCTCGGCAGTGATGTGTCCTTCAATAGCTGAAATCCGAAGGGAGACAACAATCACGCAAATAGCTGTTTTTTCCATCACATTTACTGGAAAATCCATGATTACTGTAACAAAGAGGGGTGAATAAAAATATTAGTGCTGCCAAAAGCGGTGACGTCCACCTCCATCCCTCCACAAACTGTCCCCTGCATTTCAGCGCAGCCACATATGCCAAGAGGCTCTTTGTCTTTCTTTGTCCAGCACTTGCCACAGTTAAAACAAGCCTCAAATGTCCAAATCACTGTCATTTTATGCCAAGCATGTGGTTCAACTCCATGCAGCAGTTTTTGAGAGCCAGATGCCGAGTGTTTGGCCGAGGCCTGTTACTTTGTCCAGCAGCGGAAATTAGCTTCAGTTTAGTTGTTTTCAGAACTGTGTCCTGCCTGATGCTTGGATGACAATTTGTGAACTTCCCTTCTTTTATGAATGGTAGAATAATAGATTGGGATTGATGATGAAAAAGAAAGATTGATTAAATTATTATGATTCTAATTACTATAATGAAGTTTATTATTGTTGTTATTATTATTATTATTATTATGCAGTTCAAGTTAACAGAAGACAGCACATTACAAAGTAATCATGAAGAATACGTAACTAAACAAACACACCAAAACCAACTGGGCACAAGTAAAATAAGCCAAAACAATAAGCTAAGGGGGAAAAAAACGAAAGAGACAAAAGGGGCACAAAATAAATAATATAATAATATAATGGGGTACACACTTTCTTATATAAAATGGAAGGAATATTTTCATTCTGTTGTTTCTTTCTTTATATACATTTAAATAAAACGTGACCAAACTCCATAATTCAATTTGGATTACTTTCATTATCGATTAATCATTGAGTCCTTATATAGTAGTGGAAAAACACTCATCAAAAGTCCATAGACCTCAAGGTAGTAAAAAAAAAAAGTGTTTCACTGTTATAATAGCTATTATAACATTGGATATTTTCTGCTGAACTGGATGGGATCCGAAGACTGCTTACTTAATTTGCCATAAAACAAAACAAAACAGACTAATAAATGACGGCAGTGAAATTCTTTTGGGAAAGCACTAAATGTTCCGTCAAAAATCTTAAAGCAGATACAAAGTAAAAGCGACTAAGCTGTGGGAAAAAAAAAAAAAAAATCTTGTATCTCGCACTCAGGCTTTGATTGATTTCAAATCAAACACAGCACGGAATAGTAGGTACTGTACGTGGTTGGAGTTGTTGGAATTCCCTGAAACATTCAGAGTGCTGACATGCTTCACCTATACAGAGTTAGTGGTCCACGTCTATGTGGACCTTTCCAACAAAATGCCCAACTGAAAAGACGTGAATCTGGTGTTACTGCTGATGCCTGCTTGAAGAATAATAGTACAGCCTCGCAGCAAATTAATCAGAGGAAGACCGGGAGCTTCTCTGTGCCCCAAGAACTGACTGCTTTGTCACCCAGCTCGCAACATTCAGGATCTCTCAGCTGTTGAGGTTTTTAGAAGGCATATTTTTTTTAGGTCCCATCTGGTTGAAATCCTTTAATACTACAAACACGACTTGGTGAAAACCTGTCTGAGGTGGTTTATTTTCTTCGCCCACCAATAAGCCCAAATCGCCTGTAGATATCACTCTTCGCGTGTTAAGATTAGCATGCTTGTTTAATACAGCACTCTGTGCAGTGGGAGGTTTATATTAAGTCAATGGAAGCTGTATTGTTTCTTCGAAAAAAACAAAAACAAAAACGTGAGTACAGATATTTCTAGAAAGCCTCACACTAAAAGCTGCAACAGTCGGTTCCTGTCTGGCGACACCGTGTGGTATGAGATGTGAAATTCAGATCGGCAGTGTCTCACCACAAGTGAACTTTAATTTAATTTACATTAAAATGTATCGTATTTCAAACTGAGTCAGACCCAAACGGGCAGCAGCGTGTGTGAATTTTACTTTCGCAAAGAAATCACGGAACCAATAACGTAAGACACAAATTAAACGTTGTCTTTTTTTTGTTTGTGGTTTAGGTAGTGAATTGTACCAGTGACCTGATATCATTGTTGTTAACTTTCTCTACAAAATCAATCAATTCACAATTTACAATGGTCGATTTTAGCAAAACTTAAGTTGAATGAATGACTCATTGTTAATTGGTTAATCCATCCAGCAATTTTATGCCATTTATCTGGGTCCAGGTTGCATTATTTTGGTTATTTATATCATTAGAAATAATTGTAATATAGTGCTGGGGAGTACTGAAAAATGTGATAAGGCGATGATAATAAATTATTTCAGGCCGTATTGTCCAGACTGGTTTTTTCCTTCATTGTTTGACTGGTACGGTGAAGAATCAGGTTTTTTAATTTTCATTCAGTCTGGTACTGAAAAGGTGTTTAAAAGTCTTAAAATAAGTCTGGTGAACAGGACAGAGCTAGTAACAGTCTGATATAGCAGTAGCATGCAGGACCAGCTTATACACAATGGGGAAATAGTGGACGTGCTATCATGAAGGAGTTCTTTTTTCTTTCTTTTTTCTTTGTTTTTGTTATTCTATGTAACCTGTAACCCCACTAAATAATGTAGCTACCTACTGATATGCTAGCTCTTGGCATCAGAAGTCACACGGGGTCAGGTTACTACTTTAGGTGTTAGGCGAGTTAGCTGGACATGCTTATGTGTGCAGCTTATTGTAGATAAAAAGAAAAAGAAAAATCCATTCCTTACACTGTCGCTCTTTTATTTTCTGTTTTGTTAATGCTAAAAAAAAACCCAACTAATTATAGTTGCTAAATTATGGACATGTAACAGTTTCTGTAACAGTCATATCATATCTGAATAAAGCCATAATGATCATTAACGTAATGAAGACCTACCGTATGTTTGAATGTCAAAAAGCCATTATCTTAACAATGTCATGTATTCCACATCTGAAAAGAGCTATTATAAATGCAGTAGATAAATCTCAACTTCTGTAGCTGCTACGGCAGACAAACCAGTCACTAATGTAAATGCGTTAGTAATATGGCAGCAGCAACTCTACCGTCTCATCGTAAGAGACAAATTGGCCCAGTCTCTGTTTTGAGCCACAGTTAAGAGCGCTCACCTATGCTTCACACATAAAACACAGCGGAGGATGGAGGCGGTGTAATCAGCTGTGTCTCCGAGTTCATAGACGGAGAGGGTGCCACAAACACTGAGGTTGCCAAAACACTTCCACTTAGGTCGTCGCAATCGCTAATATCCAATCATGCGTCGGAGGCTTGAACATCACTTTTAACAGACGTTGATATAATTCGAGAGCAAAGCCCTTCACATTATCCAGCAGGGGAATGGGAAAGTAGTCGTGCGTTGCAAGCAACTACTTTGATGGAAGATTTTCCACATTAATGCAAATGATACAGGATAGGACTGGATAGTGTAATATGAATACAGAGACCTTTTATATAAAGCCGCAGGACATCTTTGTGGATGGCTGCAAAAGGAGAATACATGTATTTACTCCAGGGCCTGGAATCTCCACAGTGAAAATTTAATCTGGAAATCAAACAGTATGAAAGAGAGAGAGCTCGGCTTTCTCCTCGGGCCAAACATCCATCTTTGCCAGTGCCATCTGGTCCTCGAGCATCAACGGCGGCTTTCTTAGGGGAACCGTGCAGCAGAATTGGCCCTTTGATTTGGCCCGTCTCATGCGCGGCGGCCTGTGCGCTGCAGGCGGGTGTTCCAGAGCACATCGGCACTCGGCGGTGTGACGTGCGGCAGCATAGGACCTCACTGCGGTGTGCGAAAGGTCAAAGTGCCTGTGAACAAGCTGGGCAGTCGTCGAACAGCAGCAGCTGCTCGCGGCAGCATCGGCCGAGGCCAAGACTCAGAGGGGGTCAGACGACTGGAGGAGGAGGAGGAGGAGGAGGAGGGTGGAGAGTCTTCTGGTAGAAGTCAAGTGAGCTTTCTCAGTATTGGTATGTGACAGGCCTCTGTCCTGGCCGCAGGGCTGCTGCGACCCAAAGTTTATGCAACTGACATCAACCTTGAGTTAAAGATCTTGACCTTCTCAGCGTCTTTTCCCAGTGAAATTGTCAGCTAAGTGCTACCAGATGTTAACGAGTCTCGGATAACGCGGGTTATGGCCTCTTACATGATGTAATCTCACACCATATTAAGCAATTAACACATGGGAGACTCTGTAGGGTGGGATCACAGTATTAATCATTTTAGCTGGTGTTAACAGCAACCAAGACATTATCCACAGTGGCTACATAACATGGAAAGAAATGACCACATTAACAAATAGCATAATTGTCTTGATGTTCTCGTTAGTACGCCTCCTGTTCGTGAACCTTGTAAATTTCTTTTGGTGGTCTTTGCTCTGCACCGTTGCGCAAACAAAGTCGTTTTAAAAGTTGCTGTAAAAGTCGCTCTACTTACATACATGCCACAGTGAGACTGGGGGTGTTTTCCTAGCCCGGAATGCAAGGCCTGTTTGTGTGTATGTTAGAGAAGCAGAGAGAGAGAGAGACGGCAACACGCACATATGCTGTATATATTTTTGCCGTTTTATTTTGGGACATTTTCAGATGACGTACATTAAAGCAAAGCAATATGCGTAGTTACACAACGGACAGACGCACAGAAATACACATTCTAAACGTATTTCGTCGGTGACTGTATTGGTCGGTTTCCAGGTGTTTGCTGATTGGTCTGCTAAGGCCGAGGCGTTAATAGGCTTTTGACCACTGACTCCTGGTCACCTCATGTGCTCAGTCAACTGTTGACATTTTTACATTTTCAACCAGAGTTGACACTTAAACACAGAAGCAACCAATGCTAAGTTGGGGCCCTGTTGTATGTATCATGTAAGTTAGTAAGTAAGTAACTTACATGTATCATGTAAGTTACTGCATTTTATTCTAAGAGTGGTTCCCAACGTTTTATTGGTTTGTGAGCCCTTAAAACAAAGCAGTGTCTACTTGCACCCTCTCTCTACTGGTTGTGTAGTTACAATTAATTGTCCAGTGGAAGCAAAGGGGATTTTTTTTGCTGGCAGAAATGTTTTTTTATGCCTTTACGGGGCTCCTGACCCCCAAGTTGGAAACCAGGCATCTAGACTCCCGTCAGTGAGTTTTTGAGAGCTGATACTAAGGTCCTGTTCAGAGAGACAATAGATGCAACACAACCTGATGCATCTTTCACTGCAATACAATGCGACGTCCCCTGGCAATTGGTCAGTTAATAGCGAATAAGCGCATATTCTCAGTACAGTAATTCACAACGTGAACGTCGTATTTCCAGTGTTTACCGGACAATTGTTGGGGGGGAAGGATAAAATAATTGTCCCTGTTACTTTCCCGAGAATTTGAAGATCATACCAGCACTAAAAACAACATGCCTCCACCGACGCACTCCCTTTCATTTTAGGGGATCTGACTATCAGTATTAGTATTTGCAAGTCTGGGAAATAAATTTTATACCAGAATTTTTGTCTGAAAACCTCTTCAGAGTGAAACAGCCGTCATTTAGATCGTGACTTGAAACAAAATCTCTGTAAAAATCGAAATCAGATTACTTCATTCTTTTATTCAGGTCAATGGTTGATTGAGGCATGGGGATACACTATCCCCTTATAATTATAGAATAATTCAATGAATACATTTTGCAGTGTAAACACTGTGGTCCCTGAGTCTCACCAGTATTTTTGGCAATATATATCAGTCTGACCCTTGTAAAAATGTATTTTCGTTGCAATCAGTGAAATTCAACCATTTCACCATTTTACCTCTTGAGCCAAAATGAATAGACCCATTTCATTTGATTTGAGACGGGTCAGAGTGGACGATCGCATCCTTGTGGTGTGGCACCGGCCCAGTCCCTCACACCCTCTTTCTGCGTATGGCATGAACAGCATATGAATTCGATTCTGTACTTGTGAGGCCCTCTGTCTCAGATGTGGGCCAGCAGCATCCGTTACTGTGGCTTGTATCCCTCCGTTGTATTTACTAACTGGTACTGGGCCAGGGCACATGCATGCACACGAACGAACTGAAACACCCACAGCTTGCGCCTCCAAACTCTGCTCAGACCAATGTGAAGTCTGGATCACCGGGTCCGGAGGTCTAGTCCTGTAGCTTTAAAAAGAGTAAGGTACCAAGACCACCAGGGCTAAGAGTTCAAGACCTTGTCTAGCTCTATTAAGCATTGACAGTACTGATTAATAACTGAGTGCGATAATGATTTGAGGGAATATGCTAAATGCTAAATAGTGCATAGGACTCAAGGGTTCAGTGGGTCAAAGCTTGAACCAAGTGGTATCTGCCCAAGATCAGCTGCAAATATTTGCCTGTCTTATTATCAAAGCAGACGAAGCAGTGTAGCGAATGATTGCGGCATCTGTGCCTCTCGAAATATACAGCTCTCCTCTCTCCTTCATAAAGACACACTCAGTGACTCCTTCATTCGCTCACTCACACCCTGGAACTGTTTGGCGAACGTCCCTCTGCCAGCTGACAACCACGGGCCTGTCTGACAGCAGCCCCAGCAGCCCTCTCCCCCTCCTCCCCCCAAGTGTGTTGACTTTACCCACTTTGTTTGGAAAGGAGGAAAAGAGAGCAGTGGGCCAGGGGGCCTCAAGAGGGAGGGGGGGGAGGGCACATCCCAGCCAAAGGCCTCTATGAAGCAGCCTGAAGGCCGGCCTCTGTGCCCGAACCCTCACCCTGACAGGAGAGGTACTGGCAGGACAGTGGACAAAAGAGAGGAGATGGAACCGATGGAAAAATGTTCATTTAACACTCCGACGACAGGCACCGACACTGTTCACGGAAGAAGCTTTTTCACGTCCTTTCTGAGTGCAGTCCGACATCAGTGATTTACAAGTTCTTGTTAAACTTGAATCTGCATTAACAGCACAACAAGCTATAAGCAGAACATTGACCTCTTATCACCTTATAAAGTTCATATGGCAAATGCGTTAGCAAACAGTGGCCTATTCACACATAAAGCAGACACAGAGCAACATTAGCAGGGATTTGGAGTTGTGTTTGTTCCGGGTGTAAGTGCAGTATTCACTCTGGCTCTTTAGCTGGAAAAAGCTCCACTATGTAAACCAGCTAGTTGTTGAATTTGTCTGTCTGCTGGTTGGTGCCGGGCGGGCAGTGTGTTGTGGGTTTATCAGACCTTTTTCCAAAACAGGGAAGGTGTGGACTATAAAACCAAAACAATAAGCTTACAGACGCTAGAACTCTCTGTACCATGTGCCATGGGTCGTAGGGACTAGAATAAGGACTTTGGGGCTCGCATTGCTGAATTTGCGAGGGATGATTGGCTTAATCATAGCGACCCGTTTCTCAGAGAAATTTCATCATCTTCATCTTCCTCTTCAGCTCCTTTGGCACCTTTACCCATCCATCAAGTGACCCTTTTCTTTTGTACTCTTTCCACCCCTGCCCATACCGTACGCTGTGGCTATTTACACCCAGCAAATGTACACTTGAGCACAGCACCGACTCCACCCCAGCGCTAGAGTCCTCCCGTTGCCTGGAGCAAGGACAATTGAACGGGCAGTTCTCATAAACGGCAACCAACTGCAAAAGCCAACCAAGTGTAGGATTTGAAAATTCCTTACTTTGGCGCCACCCGGTGGTAGTATCAACGATGACACTTTGGGCAAACAGCAGTCGAGGCCGCCACACACACGCATGACACCACCAATTTTCAGTGGTTCAGTGTCTCTCTATACAAAAAAAAAACAACCTTATTCCATCCGAGGAACTCGAAATATGCTATGATCACATAAGAATCTAAACATATCAACTTTAAATAATGGTTTCCCTTAGATTCATTCAACTGTGACTATTTCAGCTTTCTCAGCACTGATCCCTCATCGTACTCAGTTCAGTGTTTGGGCCTGTCACATTTGTTTTTCTACTCTTTCAGACAGCCTCCAAGCCGACCACCTCCAAAGTCTGTTTTTCAGAGCTCCGGGGGTTCAATGCATGTGTGAAATTTGCACACTAACACACACCGAGGGTCCTGTTTTTCGGAGGTGTAAATTAAAAGGGTACAGATGAGTGAAGTGAGTAGTCTTTGGTGTGTCTGTATGTCGGCTACCAGCTGGGGTTTTGTTTTGTTATGTGACATTAGGCAGCACCATTTACTGTTAAAAAAGAGAAACCTTATCAAGTAAATTTTTTCCTCTCTGCTCCGGCAGCCACCGTGACTGAACAGGCACAGAAAGGGAAAATTTGTCCTTAGACAAATAAAAAGTCCAAGCACCTATCAAACGGTGACTTTTAACACTGCAGAAGTGATTCACAAACAAGAGCGCTCGCTTGCCGATATCGATTTTCAAATCGTATCTTATCAATATAGCATATTTTCACCTCAATCATAATTTTTTTTTGTTATATTTAGGCTTGTTTATCTGTTGTCTCCATTCAGGATTTCTTGGTATGCAAATTTGAAAAATAACACGTAGATGGTAATTCACATAACATCAACAACAATGTAACAATAGTAAAAGTTGACTCTATTATGTCCTTCATGGACTCGCGGTGACACCTGCGTGGTACAAAGCCTACGGAGTCCTCAATATTTTACAGCATGGCCATTTGATAGTCATGTTAGGGTCTTCTTTGACTGCTCACTGTTAAACAGTGTTGGAAATCTTCCTCAGCAGTTTGGGAAAGGACATCTGTTGATGACGGCACGCCAGGGAACAGGGACCTGGACCAGCCAGACACACTGCTATCAGTCAGTCTCCGGTCCAGGGACGAGACTGTCCTCAACCAAACAGGAAATCTGTCAACACTCAGAGAGGAGGATAAAGCTGGAGCCGGGGGGAGAATATAAAACAGTAATAAAACAGCGTGAGGATCTAAGAGATGAATCCATCCCAAAGGATATAAACTAACAATGGGAAGTAAAGTGCAAGGAGAGGAAAAAAGCCCATGAAGGCCATAATGTCTGCATCTATATACTGTGTCTTTGTACATCTGTGCACATCTGTGACAGAGAGCAACAGAAAATCACAGAGTCAGGTATGACAGACCATTACTCCTCCATCCTCAGCACAGCACTGCTCTGTCAGAAGCCAAACCCGAAAAACCACAGCCTTATTAGAAGTTACATAACAGCCCAACAGATGCTCACTGTGACAGTCCTTTTGCTGAGCCTTGCTGCTTCTCTCGTACACACTGATGGATGTCCCTGGCACGGCCGGATCACATGAACACCTCATGACGGAGCACGTGGGGGATTCACCTCCTACCCCGCCACATTTTTCTGCTTTCATTCAGACAAACCTGCACGCTGCAACTTTAAATACCAAGGGGCTGCAGTATCTTTTCACATGCAGGAAATAATCATCAGATGGCCGGGCAAAAGGTACCCGATACTGAGCAGCTGAGGCGTGTCCTGTCCTGTCTACCACATTGGGGGAAATGAGCCTTTTATGCATCGAGGGGAAGCTGCAGATAAAATCCCAGTCTGCATTTAAAAACACACAAGGTGGCAGGTAAGGCGGGATGGAGGGAGTTCACTTGGTTTCAGGCTCGCACACCTGCAGCTGTAGCCCAGTAAGCACATAAAAGATTAGTAGATGTTGATACCCTCTGAACCATCATTTAAACCACATATAAATATAGAGTCAACATTAAAGTTGGAGGTTGTTCACAGACACTGTCCACATTATTTTGTTTAATCAAAACCAAAATCTTTTTCGGATATCAAAGTATTTTCTGCGGCTCTTTCAATAAAAACACAACCACCGCTGCTGAGTAGTGCACACTAAATGCTGATTCCAAGAAAATCAGGCTGTACTGAAGTCAAAAGCAACGGTCCGCAAAGGTCCCCCTTGGAAAAAGTCAGTTCTTTCTGAATAATGAATATTTAACTTCTACTAGAGGAGATGTTGCCACTGTAGGATGAACATGATTTATTAAGGGCACAGACTCGAGGGACTGAGGCGGAACCTGCCCCGTTGAGGGATCTTAAGTCTTCTGGTGGAAGGTGGAGGGAAGAGCAATAGAATGAGGAAAAGGGCTAATGTATGAATAGGAAGAGGCACGCAGTGGTTGAATGAGATGGGAAAGGAGGTAGGGGGAGCGAGGAGAAGCTGGAATCCTTTTTTAACTACAGTAAACTTCCATTTCCTCTGATGTGTGCTTCTGAGAATCGCCGTTCAGTTGAACACATATTAATCCAGTTAGAAACATATATTTTGGGGTTTGTTTCAGTCTGTGAAAATCATACTGAAAGGTATTTATGAGCATAACAACATCGTTCACAACGGAATTTGAAGTTGGGGTGGGCTTCGATAATGCCAGTCACATCGTCTCCACTGGGAAACCTTTGGAAGGAGCAACAGTTCAGCGCTGCCACAGGTGACTGGAAGCTGTAGACACAAAAGTCTATGCATCTCCATCGGCATTGTTGCAATATGCCTTCCACCCACCTGTGGCAGCACTGACCACAACGCCGTTCAGCAACACCTCAGTCAGTGAGCAAGGAAGAAATCCCAGCTCGGATCTGAAGTCATCTCCTTTCATCAGAGTAATTCATGTCTGCCCTACTTTACATCCATCTGACGTCTATTTTATTCCGCCTGATAAGTCTAGAAGAATATTTCTTTTTACCGCCGTGAGTTCGTTTGCGAGCATGTGGACTGCATGTGATTCTCGGCGCTGAGTACAGCGCAGGTGGATACCTTTCATTCTTGGTGGGATGTAGCTGTGTTTGCCAGAGCAGGAAAACGTAGATGTGACCACAAGGTCACCAGACGGCCCTTTTCTCTGAGGAGACGAAGTTCAGCTCAAAAAAAAAAAAAAAAAAAAAATATGCCGAGGCCCCGGGCCCCCCTGTTTCTGTTGCCCCGGAGCATATCTGGTGGTAAAGGGGGTGGTGACAGGGTAGGTGAGGGAGTATCGGACCATAGCTGGCCGAGCAGTCCAGACAGAGAGGGGCATTGTATGAGTGGACTCACAGAAGCCCACACCATCCGACACCCTCCTGCTCCCCCTCGTACTGTACCTCACCATCTGGCTTCTCTTCATTACACAAGATAACATAAATTCAATATTAAGTAAACTTGGAAATGAGGCCTCGTTTGATGCATTTCACCGTCTTACTTCTCAGTTTTCCATATTCGGTGACCGTGTCTTGATGAAACTCCCCACATCCTGTCTTCATCTTTGCCCTTCACCTTCGACTTGTATCTACTTCACTGTGAGACCATATTATTTAACTGTCCCTTCTCCTCAATTTAAATCAGCAGCTGCTTCGCAGACCACTGACCCGACTAGGTCACACAATGATTTAACTTTAACTAATCACTTTTAATTGGTTTTGGAAAGATCTCCTTTCCTGTTTTGGAAAATCTGAGCATTGAGAGAACGTCCCACGGTCCAGACAGACTCCTCAGCAATTGGAATAAAACTGAGCACTTTACCTATTAGTTCATTCCAGTCTCGGTGATTTTAGACGGTTAAACTTTGATCCTTGGAAATTCAATATTGAGATTTTACGCAGCCCTTTTATATACAGAAGATTTTATATACAGAAGCGTCAGTGCCAGATGATGCAAGATGGCCACCGCAAGCCGGCGACAAAAATGTCTGGCTGATCCCGGCAGGATTACATCACGTTGCATGGTGATCTGTGGACCAGCTCGTGATGCTCGGGGATCCAAGAAGCTATTTAAAATCTCATTGCAAATCTCTGAGCCATGAGTTTGGCTTTCCTGGAATTAGTCATTTAATTCGACCAATACTGAAATTCTAATATGAATTTAGCCATTGATGTCTGTTTCCCGCAAAACAGCTGTGGGTCGAAAACCCACCGTGACTTGGGTGTGGAGGTCTGGGTATAAAAATGCAAAACAAAATTTCAATAATAAATAGCCTCAATAGGAACAGTACACATCTGCAGAGAGTTACAAGTTATTTTTTCCTTTCATTCTGATGCAAATGACAAATATGTTCCAACCTGCCAACTCTACCGAGATTCTGGTGGACTTGATTTAAAGAAAAGTTGTTTATCATCACATAATTGAATAAATAGGCCTGACATTGTTACTAGGAACTATGAATGACCTCTTTTAAGCCCTCTTTAATCTAATAAATCTAAAGAAATTTCCTTTTTCTCTCTCACACATGCAAATTCACACACATTGCTCACATTTTGCTCTGTTCTATTACCTAGTTTGCCAAAAAGAGCTCTTGTTAAAGCAAAAATGATCAAAACCACATTTGATCTTCAAGGCAGGAGTCTTGGAGACAGATGAGGTTTGCTCTGGTCGCAGTTCGACGTCTGACTTTAGTTTGGTGCGGGGTAACTCAAAAGTATGTACAATAATTACTGCAGTGAGATTGCATAATCAACAGCAAGTGAGAAATTCCCTCAAGAATCCAAAAACAATTTTAGCCCTACGTTTGAAATCTCTGTGTAGAAAGGTTTATAAGTTTTATAGTTTTAATAATCAATAAAATACTTCAATTCAACATCTACTTAAGCTTATATAATACACCATGAATGATGTTACATAGAGCTACTGATCTATATTTGTCTTTCTCGGGTGTTTCTGTCAACACAAAACTGTAAACGTTGTGGCCTGGCCGCCATGACTCAGCCTGCACAGTCGCCGCTCACATGTCCTCGTGAAAAACAGACTGTGAAGCTCTAAACTCCGGAGTAGATGGGCTGAAATATGTCAGATTTTCCGCGATATTCTCTATCAGAGTTTTTCTCTGGTGTGTCCTCACACGTTCAAGGTGAGGAGCTACTGGGCTGAAACAAGCTGTTCAGCAAAGAGGAATGCTGGGGCCTTCCCAACAGTCTCTCTGATGTCTTTTCCATTTGCATAATAAATATTTGAGTTACAATTATCAAATGAAGGAAAGGAATGATGCATGCTAATGCAGCATAAACGGCCTTTTCTTTTTTCTTTTTTTTTCCTTTTTTTTCTAACAACACTGTTAATTTATAACCATATTTGGCATCGGGAAGTCCCTTTAATTCATCAAGTTTCGTAGAAGGGTTATGTAATGTGCGGTCACAAGAGTTGGCAAAGAAAAAAAAAACTGCAGGTGAGCAGAACTTTTGATTGATATGTGTGAAATAAAACTTTACTGCTGTAAAATAACAAAACAAAAAAAAATATTATTGGTGCCAGTTAGCCAGAAATAAGATCATCACCTTAACAGAAACAGGGAAAGTAACTCTCATAATGAAGTGGGTGCCTTAAAGCTTTGGATGAATCAGGACCATCTAGATTTTTCTTCTCACTGATTGGGAGCCTGTGAGCCGTGGAGGAGGATACAACGCGCTGACACACTCACCGAGGTTTTCCCCATTTGACACTTATGTAACAAAGGCGTGCGTTGCAAAGACAGTCCGCACCGGCAATGATTTATCCTGGAAGAGGTTCATATGCGTTGTAGTTCGCAGTCCCTGACAATGCTGGGAGACATCATGGGGTCTTTTCGTACGGGGGGGTATTTCACCCTGAGTCGACATTATATTGTATCTAAATGCAATATAATAATATTTACAGTTCTCTAAATACATTCATTCGTATATTTGTAGTGTCCATGAAACCATGGTAGCAGGCCTGTATCAACCGACAAGTGACATGTAACTAAGAGACTCCCCTGCACACAGAACTTTTCATGAATATGGTTTGACTTTTTCTTGAGAAATCAGTCAGTCTGGTGATTGTAACTGTCTAATGAAACTCTGACTGCAATGATTAGAGCCCAAACCAGACTGGATTTTACAGGTAGTCCTATTTGAGAGTTTAAAAATCGAAACGCAATACACTGGCTGTTATTAGTTTTTCGATATAAACTCATAACCTAAACAATCTTATTGGATAAGGATCGCTTCAAGTTCTTTATTGAGAATTGTGCACTGGTTTGAGAATTGTGTAATGCACTGAACGCGACGTTTTACAGTTAAAAAATAAACTTGTCATTGCTCTCTAGTGGACAAACTATGCAATGGCAACACTTTCTAAGTTACATATCCTCGGCATTAACTTCTTGTTACTTATCAGCCTATGTGTACACAGATCCCAGTATATTTGTAATAACATAATATTGGCCCAACTGCAATATTTATGAGAGGATTTAAATATGTAGACAGTGAAAATCATGGCATACCGATAGCAATGCTCAGTTCATGTCGGTGTCTTTGCCAACAACAATATAACTTAATCTCTGTAGATAGTCTTTGTCTTTATGAAAGGATGGAGTCACTGGTGTATTGTAGAAACGACTAAACAAGAATGTTTACACAAGAAAAACCTCTTTAAAAAGCACCATGTCTGTGTGATCATCAGGAGTTTTAAGTGACTCTTTGAAGACCCGGCTGTGCAAATTTTGCCGACGCAGGTTAAAACTCTGATGGAAGGTAAACAGCGAAAGCTGGCAAATAAGCAAAGCTCTGAGTTGATTCAAGCGCAGACAGAGAAGATTAGACCTGCAGACAGAAAGGGATGAGGGGAGATGTCTTCTCAAAGGCCTCTTCAGTGGCGTAGGGGCCCGGGCTCCTTCATGTGCTCCATATGAGGATCAGTCAATGTTTGTCTGAGAGGGTAACATGCTACTTTTAAACAAAGTGAGCCACAGTGTCTTATTGGTGGTTTTTTAGGGCAAAAATACTGTACAAAGGGGGGAACTCTACGAAAAACAACTCTTAATGAAGTCTTCAGAACAATTCTGGGTTCTTCTTTTGCACAAAGCTAGTAAGCATTTGATGGATGGCAAAGCGCAAGAAGATTAAGATAGTGAAGAAGATGTGCAAACAATATACAATAAAGGAGTAAACAATAGCAAAAGTAAAAATTCATATTAAAGGTTTGGAGCCCAAATTATACCTGTAAAATAGGGCTTCAACCTTTATCATCAAAAGCACAACAATGCGACAAATACCTCCGTGTTTGTAGTTTCCAGTTAGGCTGATAATCAAACTGCATTGCCATTTTGTTTCACCTCATTCACTTCACCCAACGTTGCGTTCACGTTGGCTGATTTCTTGTTGGGAGGCGGAGGGATTTTGTTTCGTTTCGCACTATCCTGTCAGTACGTATCAGTTCCCCCAACGTTATTTTCAGTTGACGTGGAAGCTGCTGTCGATTCATGAGTTCTTATTTCTGTACGGCAATTTACAGCTACTTCAGTGGTTGTGTTGATCCGAGCCATGCTTTTCGCTGTTTGTCAGCCACTATTTCGCATGCACATAGAAAAAAAATCATTCAGTTATACTGATATTTAAGCTCACATTCTATACAAATATACTGAATATGTACACGGGCTTAAAAATCTCCTGAATGAAAAAATTTAAAAGTGGCGATTCTCGATTATTGACAATTGGGCGAGTTCTAGGCTCCGATTGGGCGACTTTCTGTCAGTCAAACCTAGCAATACTTGGTCTGAAACCAGGCTAAGTTCCCAGTTTGTACGGGGAACCGACACCCTTCAGAGCAAGATGCAGAACTTGTGGCTCCGTCTGCCCCCTTCACATTTCCCAGCATCACATGGCCTCCGAACTGTCACTGTCGTCGGTTACATCATGTCTAATCATCAAAAAGGTCGACCTTTCATCAGCTCCCGGTCACGAGTCGATAACGTGTACAGTATAGGCCACATTCCTCCGGGCCTTACCTGGGTAATGTGATCCCCTGACTCCAAAATCCCGGCCCCATGAATGTAACTGATTAAGTCGTGTGTTTTCAACCCAAAGACCCATGGGGGCGAGAGTAACATGAGATGTGCCTCCCTGACTAGCGCCGCCATAACTCACTCCGAGCCCATTCCCCAGTATTTTAGGAGCTTATCAGCAGAACGCCCTCAACTTCATGAGCAGGGAAAGTAATTGTTAGGCTCCGGTGCTGTCTTATGCAGGTTGTCTGATTTAGTATGTTTGAGTGACAACTGCGGCTTTGTATGTGCATGAACATGTGTTTTGTTTTGGTTTTTTTTTCTTTCCAAGCGTGCAAGTCTGTAGCGTGTAGCTGAGGCAAAAATAAGGAACTGTCAGTGTGCACAATCATACTGTCAGTCAATCTTAACTCAGTTAAGGAAAAATTTTAATTATTGTAATTGAGGGATGGACTTACAAGGGGAGATGATTGCACAGGGAGGAATTTGAAGGCTGTAAAAAGGCCTCTTAAACTTGATTATTGACGACTAAAGAAACCGAAATATCACGATACAGGTGTAACACTGCTGGAGTGGATCCATCTTTGAAGCTTGTCTTTTTACAGCTAATGGAACTGAAGTCCATTCAGTTGTTGATTGACACTCAAATCCTTCTGCTTGCGGTCCTTGTAATTACATGGCATATTTTCTCACTGTAAATTCCCGGAAAAATGTAGAACCTCCATAAGACCACAAATAACTTTGGTAATTAAGTAAGTACAGATTTCGTATCAAAATGAATTCCCAGATTCTTTAAACAACCCACAAAGCACTCCGCCAGGCTGCAAAGACTTATAACCATTCGCATTTAAGCCATGTATCATTTAATGGCAGCCTGTAAACATAAGAACAGGAGCTGTAACCTTTCAACAAGCCCACGTCTAAACATCCATTCTTCTCATGCTTGGGATAGCTCGGTAATTCGGGGCATTAATGGACGGAACGTAACAGGGGGGACCGGGGGGGGTCCAGAGGGCAGGAATTTTGCCGGAGTTTAGGTCTCATGACCTGAGATACTCTTGCAATAATAACAGAGCGAAAGGCTTAGTGACTACTCAGGGCCAGCAGGAATGTAGGACAGCTAAAGTGTAAAGAAAAGGGGGAAAGTATGGGAGGGTCTGCTCCAATATGAGAAAAACTGAATATATCTATAAGAATGTACTGTGTGGTATAGTAGCTTATCCTCTAAGTAGAATGTCTTCTTCATCATGTTTTTAAACTTGCGCAATCAATTTCAGTGATCATGCCCATTTTTTTTTTATCAGTAAATGATGGATTTTTAAATCGATGAACACATTAATAAGGAGGCATTAAATCTCTTAAATTAACCAGTATCCACTGTTTTCCTGCAGGTTTTGACCAAGATTGTTGTGCTAATCATCTTTGTGACAATATGTAATTTGTCACATGGAGTGTGATGGAATGAAAGAAAAAAAAGGTATTAGATATGCTCGAATTGGTCAGTCGAGCTTAATATGCGACATATAGAGCTGTTAATATGGAATGACCCACCTGTTGCTTTGACAGGCAATGTTAATGCTTAAAGTGATTAATGTACTTAATTCCTTCTGATGTGCGAACTGTTTGATTTGACTTTTTTTTTTACTAAAGCAGCATTAGTTGTTTTTTTTGTTTTTTTTGTTTGTTTTTGTTTGTTTGTTTTGTGTTTTTCAATGAGAGCCATGAGAGTGAACCAAAACAGTAAGGCTGCAGGTTGTAAAACCAAATCGAAAGACTGTGCTGAAAGACATTAAAACTGAGCTGAGGGGAACTGCAGAATCGGGTGATAATTATCAGTTTTTCGCTAAAACGACCCCTTTCACATATACATATGTTTGTTTTTTTTAACATATAGTCATTCATTTCATTGTATATATAAATCTATTGATTAGTGCAGCTTTAAAAGTTTTGGTAGCTGTCTGCGTTGGGTAAATGTTAGCCGTGGAAACGATTTAATCTGTTTATTTTTTCTGCATAGTTTATGTATTTATCTATGTAGACGAAGTCCTGAAATGTAGAATTGCGGTATTCTAGTTTAGTTACAACAGTCAGTCTAAAGGACTGAACAAAGAGTCCAAATTATTATCTCAAGAAATGTTCTTGCTAGATTTAGTTTAACCACTGTAGTTAAGATGACAAAAGCATCCTGAGGGGATTTGTGTGACGGTTAATTGTTCGGCAAATGTGTGGTTTGGTACATCTGGACAGGGGGAGGTTTACAGTACAGACTCATTATAACCTTCTACACATACACACACTGATAAACACACATACAGTAGGTGGTCTGTTGTCCTCCTCAGGTTTCTGGTGCTGAGAGATTAACTCCTGCTACAGTTCAAAGAGTCGGATGTTTGTTATTCTATACTCGGTCACCAACAGTGTGAAAACATGTCCCAGTAAGTGAAACGTGAAAGAGTCCTTAGCCATCAGGACTGGAGTCTTTCCATTTTGCAACTAACTTTTTTGAAGCAACAGAGATTTTGATGTTTGTGATCTTAGGCCTTGCGATTCCCCTTCATCCACCACCTTCATTTCTTGTGGAAATAATGCAGCTAAAAATAGCACCTTTTTCATATTTTGTGTACAATTTGCCTATTCCCTACCATCAATATTGTTAGTATGACTTCTTTATTTTTTCTGTGTCATCGTTTTATGAATGTCTGTTTGAAAATAAAAAACACTAGGTTGTTTTTAATCTCTTTTCTGAGCATCTCAATTGATTTGAAAGCAGCCCGTGTATCTTAATCCCAAACTACACTGTAGAACTGATGCTCCGTTCATTCACCTCCGCTGCCTCATTTGAGTGACGAGCTCATGTTACTCTAGGGCAGGTGTATTTTACAAAGTCTGCAAACTGCCTCATCTTTATCCATGAGTTTTCAATTTATTGTGTTTTGAATCCAAAAATACTTCTCAGAGAGTCTGTCCTATAAAATACAAGGAGGAAGTACTTATTTCAACCCAAACTCCACTCTTTTCATAAGGATACCCAAGTATTTTCTGTGCCTAAACTTAACCAAACGTGTTTGGTTCAGTAAGTTTAACCGCGTGTTTATTATTGTCACCATGATGAAGAAGGTCCCGTAGGCCCGCCGAAGCAGGGGCACCACCTCAGGAGATGCTCCTTTGGGTCGTATCAGAGGGTGGGGATAATAAAACAACCTGTAGGGTCATTCAGGTTGGAGGGCTTGTTGTCTCGGATGGTTTGGTGGCATCATTGTCCACTCGGAGTGGCTCATTAGTTTCTCCATTTTGTAAAAAGAATAGTAATAGCCTAATTACCTGAGGACAACAAGGCATGTCACACGTACTGAGCCTTTATAAAATGCTTGTTGCACGTTGCACCTATGCACTGTGAATTTTGAATTCAGACACATTATTACAGATCAAATAATACATTTTTCCTTGTTCAAACAGTACATTGAATTTAGAGTGAAAAGTGAATGCCTTACATCTTCCCTGATTCACCTCAGTCAAAATTGCTACTGGTATGGTGACCAGACGTCACACATGTACTGTATATGCTTGGATCAACTTGCAATTTTGCATAATCACAGCTTATGTAGCATGAATGTGTGATACTTTTTTTTTAAGCTTCTGGCTAAAATCTGGCCCTACAAGGCTGAACCAACATTGGAGCAGACAACATCTGTATGTGTCCACACTACAAATATGTCGCCGCTGCAAAAACAACAACAACAACAACAAAAAAACAGCCAGGATTTGGCTTAGTTTTTGTGAAAAGGTTTGCATCAACCATATCATCTCTCAGCAGTATATGCAGTGTTAGCACGGTGCCAACCAGCACTCAGCTTAACAAGCCATATCAGTAGCAAGGTCTCATCAGGCCATTTGACCAAGAGGACAATCCAGCAGAAATTTGGCATTCTGCTTGTAAAGGCTAAGGGTTTAAACGAACAGCTGGGTGTTTTCACTACATCAGCCTCGCTTTCTCTCAGCTGACCTTTCCACCTGGTGGGACGGGAGCCTGGCATGCTGCAGTGAACGTGATCAGTAAGTGTTTTCTTCTCCTTCACATGGCCGTGCGTTGATGTGCTGAGTGTTATTCCAGCAGCACAGAGAGCCAGAGGCAGATTTCTCACATCTGCTCAGCATGTTGCCGAATGTTCAGTTCCAGTAGGAGGCTGTGCCGTCCTCTGACCAGTAGCTGGTGGTGACAGTGCACAGGCATGAAGCAATGCAATGTGCTGGCGACCTGGACAGCTGGAGAGGACACAATCTCAGCCCACACATGTTTAAATACTTCTTCTATTTTTCATCCACATGCTCACACGGCTTGAAATGCCATCCAAAAGAAGTTAAGCTACAGTCTGTTCCTGATATTTCCATGTGGCTCATTGACAAAGCTGTTTAGTTCTGCATGGGAAATTGTAGCGTGCTCGGATAGTTGTATTCTCTGAGTGTGCCCCCTCTCCCCTCAGCTGTTTATTCCCTTTATCTCTGCCTTTTGGTACAAATTGTAGTCAGATATTGTTTGGTTAAGTGGTCCGTGATTCATGCTTTCTCCAGGTGTGTCCAATTAGTCCTCATTGAGAATTGAAGGGTGAGTGAGAGAGCAGCGGAAATCTTGTTTTAGTCCAGCTGTGGCCGGCGTTGTGCAGTGCTGAGAGAGCACAGCAGCAGGAGCAGGAGGAGCCGGGACTGAGGAATTTTTGTAGGTCGTCATCCATCAAGTTAATCTGGAGCCTCTAATGACACAGACAATACACAGAAGGTTACATTTAGGGGAGTTGGAGAATTTTTGTCAGAATGTGTTATTGACAGATATTGGAGAATTTAAAGGTGCTGTGTGTTCACATCACAGCCCTCTGCTCCATCCAGACAATATAATTTCCTGAAGAACCCTCTTTCCATGTTCTCGTCATGCGTCACTGATTGGCTCAGCTGTTTCAGAGCAATGAGACCAGTGACTGGCTAAGAATGAATTTATTAATTGGGCCCGCAGAGCTAAAAAGGTAATATGGCTAACATATTAGCAAACACTTACCTATTGACACATCCATCATTTCTTGGGAGTCACGTTTCCGGCTGACTGATGAGTGGAAGTCCAATATCCATATTCCGTGTAGCTCCGTTTTGTTTTTTAACCTACTCCATGGAAAAATATATTGGTTTTTAACTGTTAGCTGTTGAACTTTCTCCACTAGCATGTCACTAACCTTGTCTGTCTGTCATTTGGGTCCGGACAGGTAGGGGGGGGGCTAAAATTAAATGTAGAAAAAATAAAGCTAACATTAAAATAAAAAGCTGTCTGCTGCTAGAAATAGGGCTGTAAAACCAAAACAGTTAGCTAAAAAAGGCTAAAATGCTAGATAGGTACGTAAAGCTGCAAAAAAAGGTGATAACTCGACTTCACTTTACACGGTCCTTTAATTCGTGAATTGATTTAGGGAAATTTTTTGTTGAGATGGGTTAAGTTAAGATTTATAAAGCTGTAGTTTGTGTTGTGGCATTGAATTGCATTATCATGTAGCATGTTACCACAGGGGTGTTTTTGTTAGCTTCTTTTTTTTCTCTCGTTTGCTATCAAAGTATACAACACACATACAGTCAGGTGTACTGTAACAGCTAAGCAAGTATCACTCAATATCAGGAGAAACTATTAGGTGTATGATGGCTGACTTTTACTGACTGAAATAAGAAATAAAGCTCTGGCTGATGTTGCAAAGGGAAAACGTTTATCTTGTTTTGGATGCATGTGGCTCCATTTTTTAGTTTAAATAAAGATTTTACACAAGAAAATTGTGCAACATCACATCTTGATGGTATACAACATTTTTGGGGCTATTCCCCAGACCTCTTGCTCCTTAGCAGTAAAATAAACTCATTAGGAATGCTAGAGTAGAATATGATATACACGTGTGTTTTCCTTGTGTTGTAAATTTCTTTTCCGTCAGGTTGAAGAGTTGACGAACTGGTTGCAGACTCGCAGGGCAATATATCAGCCTTCCCTGGCTGTAGGTTGGACATCGGTGTTTTTAAAAACCCGTAGAGTTTGAGTCTAAACTCAGCCAGAGAGATTATCACCTGAACGTGCACATGGTAGCGCCCTCCAGAGACCCAGTGGAGCTGTCAGGCAAGGCACGTACCACCAGTGGGGAGGTATCCAGAAAGTAGCTAAATGGAAACTTTCTCAGTGTTTTCTGAGGGAAACATGCACACACACACACACACACACACACGCTTAGACCACATGGTGAGGAGTGTAGTGTTTCATGGAGGTGAGACCTCTCACAGTACCAGGCCCTGCTTAAAATGTCTTAAGCCATTCAAACCTGAATCTTTTTTATTGTTTTTACATACCACACTACACAGAAAATCACCCGGCCGTACATGACTGTCACATATAACATAGATAAATGCATTTTTTTGTTACAATGATACAATAATTGAATTTAAGCAGTTAAAATGTGTACATGTTTGCTTTTTGTGTACTCGTTGTGACCAGCGGGTGTCTTCTTTTTCTTTAAAAGTAACTAGCATTTTTTTTTTCCTCGTCATTTTCAAGGACTCTCTTGTGAAGAAGAAATGCTAAACTCAAGAGAGTAAAGCGAAACAAAGACACAAAATAAATCTGCAAAAATTTTGAACATTAATTCAATGTTTAAGTCATTTTCCAAGGAAAAAAACAATCATTCTCCCATTAAACAGCAACTTGAAAATCTACTTGAAAAATCTAAATTGCTGTTACTTTGAAGTCAGCAGGGCAAGTGTGAGAATGAGATCTTGTTAGAGGATAGCATAGATGTTGTGAAATCTGATTGCAAAATGCTAGAAAAACAGACTACCTGCAGGAATCTGATACTGCGCCTCCCCTTGTGTACAGGACCTCTGTTTTACTGTCTGTACCCAGATGTGGGCACACTGTGTGCAATACTCTCTGTGGTTTGTGTATTTTAGTGTATTTTTCTGTTGTCAGACAAAACTCTTCCCACCCTTTTGCTACTATATAAATTTGTGCGTTTGTATCCATGGTTGCATGCATACATGAATGCATACATCAGGATACCGCAATCATCCAAAGCCACATTTAAAGAGGAAAATCCCGACTGGCAAAGCAACAATAACCATCAGTGTCACACAACCCAACGCCGTCTTCCTGTCCTAATTCTAAAATTAAAGACTGTTTAGTGTAGTCAATCCTTCTTTCAGGGGACGCTAGTAATGTTTATTCATCCGTACATACAGTCAGCTATATATGACCGTGGAATATTGACTTCATCTCTGTGTGCTGGGAATGGGACAACTAACCTCCTGTACGGGGCCACTCTTGCATGTCTCCTTTTGGCTTGTAGGTTAGGGTGCTGGGATCCTGGGGCTACCAAAACAGGCGGTTGACAGGGAGTCACTAGGGAAGGGGTTAAGATGGAAATTGCACTGCTCTTGTCAATCATTGCAGCGCCGCTGGTTAAGCATCTGGTTCATCTTTGGTGAAAACAAGTTGCAGTCCAAGATCTCAGCAAAAAAACCTCGGCGAACACAGTGTTGTCGAAAACAACAGGACTGATGGCCAGAGTTTGCAAATAAAATCAAAGTTTTAATAAATTGTAGTTTCCCTTTAAAGCCTTTTTTTTTTTTAAATACAGAGTGCATGTATGTCCTGCTAAACACACCAGAGCTTCTTACCCAGCTCTACTTACAGCACTGTTCAAGACAAGTGTCCAAGCTGCAGGGTCAACCTGCCATCTAAATATCTAAATTGACCCGTCCTCTCCAGACATTCCCGTCTGAGAGGTCCAGCACATAGACGCATCTATATCCTGTCAATTCCAGGCTCTAAACGACCAAAGTGCAGAACATTTCCAAAGACCTCGAGTCAAAACATACATTCAACAAATTCAATCTATAAATCTCTGGCTGAAAAAATATAAATATAAGGAGAACCTCCGTGCGACCATATGTTCGATACATGCTAAGAAATGTGGTTTGCAGCCATCAGTGTGAGAGCACTTTATCCTCATCTGGTCTGTGCACATGCTGTTAAGGTATACAAGTGTATTTTTACTGGCCAGGCCTGACTTTCACATCCTGAAATCAAATAGTTATTGTGACTAATGTAGGCGTTTGTTCTGCAGCAGCTCTCAGCCAAGTGTTCAAAATGAGGTGTATTGTCATAGAATAATAAGCAGATATAGTGGAAACGTTAAGTACAAATATGGAACATGTTAGAGTTAAAGAGGCTTGAATGGCAGTCCAGGGTCAAAGGGGAAGTATGAAGGGGGCAGCTGAGATTCAGGGTTAGTATGTGAGAGTCAGGATGCCTGTGATGGTCTAAGGGAGGTTTGGCTCAGAGTTATGACTTGTCAGGAGGTGCTCTCGTCTCATGTTTTGATGTTGTGCTGTGGTTTAAGTGAATTACTGAAAACTTTGCCCTTTGTCCTGCTGGTAAATGATAATCGAATACATCCGCATCCCACAGCACATTTCACGCATGCCTCATTAATGGCTTCTCATTCTTCCACATTCTGAGAAGTGTGAGTGCAGCCATCAGAGAAGTCGAACACCTTTTCAAAGGGAAATTGTTACAAAAGTGCCGCTTTGATTATAGCTTAGGATACAATACCCCAAATAGGAAAACTAAACTTTAACAGCCTTTTACGTCTGGTTTTGTAGTGGGATACATGTTCTTAAACTCCAGTTTATGACATGTCAAATAAGCATGGCATTGCACACAATCAAGAGCAAGCAATTATCATTTTTACACATTTCAATGCTTTTAAGACCCCGCCGCACCCAGGGTACCCAACAAGTGGTGTATTGTGCCTGATTAGACCTCTTCTCAGGAATGTGCGGGAGTTTACAATCTGTGCTTGACTGACATCTTCAATATTTCCCTGTTTGTTTTGGTGCACCTGTTGGGGGGGGGGGCAACTTGCACCTTTAGCACTGGGTTATAAAGGGGCATGGTTTCACTCCATTTCAACCCAAATCAGTGGCTATTTGCCAATATGTAAACAAAACATCACGTGAAAGCCAATAGACTGGCAGAGAGTGGGTGCTGGTAAACATTCTGCACAACTTTTAAATGGTTGGGCAACACTGAAGTACACTGCACCGTCTTCGCCAACACTTGCAGGATTTTAGAATAATTGGAGTTGAAGCAGTTGGTTGATCAATTGATTAGCTGACAGAATAATAACCAGCAAATATCTGATTATGAATTAATCGTTTACCTCATTTATCAAGAAAAAATACCAAACATTCCCCCTTCCCACCTTCTTATTTGCGATGATCTACCTCTTTTCACAGCTTTATGTGATAATAAACTGAATTTCTTTGGGTAGTAGACAGTTAAACAAAACGGACAATCTGATGACAACATCAACATAATGGCTGTTTTTCCACATTTTTCTGACCTTTATAGCCCACTTGATTAACAAGTTGCAGACTTATTTAAACATGCACTAAGTGACCACTTGTATGCAACACATCAAGCTGTAAACACACAAAACTGACATATTATCACCTTATAAAGTTGTTTATGGCGAATATGTTAGTAAACAGTTTCTTATTAAACATCCAGCAGACACCGAGCAACTTTATCATTCATTTGGATGTGTTTCTGTCCACCTGATGAATGTAGGTCCAATATTCCCTCTCCTTTTTGTTTTGCTTTGGTATCCACCAACTCCTGAGGGAAATATCTGGCTCTTAAGCTGCTAAATGCTCCAATCCAATTCACCATCTAGTCTCTAAACTGTGTCTGTCTACTTTTTGGTCCTGGGCAAGAAGCATTCAAACAGATTTTAGGGCTTTTTGCTCAAAACAGCTGCATGTTGCTGCTGGAAATGACTCCGCTGAGAGCAGTGAGAGTGAATCAGAAGATTAATGTTGCGGGCCATAAAAACCAAAACATCAACTGAAAGACGCTAAAATGGAGACTCTCTGGAGAGTCAGGTGTTAATTCTCTGTGGGTTTGCTACAACAGGTGACACCTTTTACATTACACATAGTCATTTGATCCATTGTTAATATAAAAATATTGATTAGAGCAGTTTTTAGTTTGGCTGCAAGACCCATACAAGTTTCACACACATTATCAAACAGTAGTTAAACATGTTTGTTTGTCCTGGTACCTTTATAACCCATCTTTCTGGGAATAAGTGGCATTAAACCTGTCTTCGACAAAAAGCGTTTACATATTTTAAGCCAAGCTACCTGCTGTTGTTTGATAATCTGATAGAGATTCAATGTCATACCTGCCACCACATGTCCCGCCTGCAGTTTATTTAAGTGGATTTCCCTGCTCTTATCTCCACCTAACATGTGGAACTTACCAGATGGAGCACAGCCATTCTTATTAGTACACAGCGTTTGATACCCTTAAATTCCTTGCGTAGCTCACCCGAATGTGAGCCTGAAGCTGAACTCAAACTAACTTTTGGGCCTTTAAAGACACATTTCAGCATATCATTCTTTTTAATTAGTCATCACATAAGTGTACACACCAGTATCATACTGTAATGTACAATTGACTATGTCTGCTGCTAATACACAGTCAAATGAATAAACAAACACTTCATTATGCCCGTGCATTTTCCCAGCCAGGCAGCTCAGAAGTGCTTGACTAACCTCTGACTATCCATTTGCATCCATCAAAGAACATGCAGGTATAATGCCACACCTTATCCATTTTAAAATATTCAACCAATTAGGTTCTTAGACCCCAGAAAAGACATGTTCAAACCCATAAAGAATCTTCAAGGCCTGTGAGAGAAAACATCAGACCACCTTTTTCTTACCATGTCTTGTGAAGCAGTGAGCCTCCTCTTTCACTCTGTACACTTTGAGACTTTCTTTGCATAAGCCTTGTGGCTTCTGAGGGATAGAGACTCTGGCACTGCTGCGCCTGAGTAAAAATCTTTGTGACACCATCCAAGGTGGACTGAACGACTGAATCCCACAGTCGCTGGCAGCAAACCCTTCTGTCTAGACACCGAGCCAGATGTCCAGCAGCTACGGACACACACTGCCATCTAGTGTTGGAACAAGCTCTCAGAGGATGATGGAGTTCATACCTCCAGCATCTGTTTGCTGTAAAGGGGCCACCTACATGGAGATCTCTATGTCCTGACCCAGTACAACAAAAGGGATCTGCCACTCATCCAAATGCGCCTCCCCAGCGATCGAGGGGCTCAAATAAATCAGCACTTCAGCCTGAAATTGCAAACAAACTTGGCAGAAAACAGAACCAGATAGGCTGGATGACAAGTGACTCTTACAGGATGAAATAAACATACGACCTGTAATTCTTTGGCCTCCTGCTGATGTTTTGAAGCTTAGACACATGATACATGTGTTAGGTTTCTTTATGAATGATTGTGGTTGGTAAAAGCCTTCAGTACACCCGTGACTGCGGTTGTGAAAAGAACTTGTCTGTTATCTGTCAGATAACCAAACAGTATTTCTTTTAACAAACAAAATGCAGAAACGATTTGTCCATTTGCAAATAAATCAAAGACAAACCCTAATTATATGCAGATTTGAGGACATTAAAGACTGCCAACTTCTTTTTCCCAAGCAATATCTCTTAGTCATTGGGAAATAAAATTGTACATTGAGAAATGGAGTAACACTTACAAAGAGAGCTTTTCTGCACGAAATCTGTGAGATAAAATCTAATCTAAGCAACTTGAATCGAGTAATTCCCTGAAGTCCATGATTACTTGACAAAGTATGGAAACATTCCCACACTCAGCCATAAAGCTAATGCGTGTTAGACATCATTGCTTCAATAAAATTACATCAGCATGTCTCCTGCTGGTCCTTCCTAGAGACCCTGCTGCTGCATCATGAGACGAGGTACAACATAGATAAAAGGATCTGCAGAGGAAGATGTAAATATAGACTTCCACAGTGGGGTCAGCTGAGGTGCGACTTTATTGGTTGGAAGGGTTATTGGACGACTCCCCAGGTAACATCACCTTAAGACTGGTGAGTCTGAACACATGCTTGCTTTGAGAAATTCAGCCAGTCCGTCCTGAGTATCTGTCCTTGAATCATAGGACAGGAATGCTGAAATCACTGCCATCTTTCCCTTCCTGAGATCTCTGCCATCCCTTTGATTTTATTTGGTTTGCAGTTTGTGGACGGGGACACAGAATCCTTCATTGCGCCAGAGAGCCACTCTGAGAACAGAGCTGCTGTGTGTGAAGCACCTCTCAAAACGGCCTTACATAATGTCAACACAATTACCGACATTAAGCTCTAGTGGCTACAAGTAAATTTAAGGGCAACAGCCCAGTTCCTTTTCACCCCCTCATCTGAGGGCTTTTATGAAGGGGTGGGCGCATGGAGGACAGGAAAGGACAAATTAGGGAGCAAAGTTGATTGGTTTTAGCAAGTTAAGTAGCGTGTCCTCATCCTCTCCTGATAAAAGAAAGCAGCAGATTAGTTTGCTTGTCTGTGGTGGTCCCAAAGGGAAGGACCTCTGTGCATCAGCTTCTTAATGACTTCCACTGTTTCATACTTTGTAAAGTGCTTTATGTTGACTTTAGATCCTCACAGATGTGGCTATATAGGCGAGACTTCAGATGCGCTCGTCGGATGGTTGAATAGCTCCGAAAATAGCATGTCACCAATAACGAATCGGAATTGATTTATTTGCAAAAGTCAGGAATCGGCATACGATGGATAAGACCATCAGCAGGACTGAAGAGAACTAAACGCTGCCACAGGCCAAGTGAGCGCACGTTTGGTTGAACCTCACATTTCCTGTGCTGACAGTGATGATGTTAGTGAAAGAAACAGACTACAGAAGCTTGTAAGGAGTCCCCACCGTTGGTTACACTACCCAGTCAGTGAAAGCATAGGAAGACCGATGTGCAATCTTTCTTGTTAGTTTTATTTAGTTTGTCACGTCATTTAGCTAATTTAGAGTGCTCATTAGTTAATAGCTAATTTAGCTAATCATTTTAGCTCATTTAATTTAGCTCATTTCGAATCTGGTGGGTTCATAAGCATAATTAAAATTAAATATGCATTCAGTATCATTACTTCCAAAACTTTTTTTTCAGTTTTCTCAGTAACACAGTTCCACTCATGGAACTGCAAATGAAGGGATTTCTGCCATTCCAAGTCATGCTGCTTTTCTTAGCAAAAAGCACATCCTGCTAAGAGAGACTTAGCCTTTCATGGATATGAAGGGGAATTTTTCCTGCTCCTCAGAGAAATTCCATCTTAAAATTTTAACACCCCTCAGACTCTAACAAGCACTCTGTTTACTTCTGGAGGAAACTTTGTCGTATAAATCCTTCCTCGCTAATGTAAATCTCCTAATACCCTTACTGACTTTGTGGGTGGTTGCTTTTGTCTGAGAAAACCAGATTTTGCCCTCCATGTTTATCTCCAACTCGTTTTTAAGGAAGATGTTTACAGAAAGGCCCAGCGGGGCTGCAATGAGCACAATCTGTGGCTCTCAGATTCCTTTGTGAGCTGATACATAGAGTAGATAATCAGTTTCCACACATCAAACACACTGCACAGTGTAAAACTGAATTTAAATAAACAGATACTGTTCAACAGCAAAGATATATGTCACCCGTTCAAGTGGATATATCTGACAATCTGTGCGGAATCTGTCATGCAGTACATGCTGTGTTTTAGTATCATATTCTTTTTTACAACTTGGATTGATGCATGAATAAACAATTTCAAATGGACCATAAAGTATAACTAGTGAGCATATTAGAATTTACCCCTTGTCTACGAATTTCATACCCTCATTGTCGTGTGCTTGTACACAATATTTGAGGACAGGCCCTTCTAACTTGCTGAAGGTGAAACTTAAACTGCCCTGCTGTTATGTGTTACAGAACCACTAGTGTGAAGTAGACGAGAAACCAAGAAAACAGCCTTGAAATCTTTAGCTTAAAGTAATCATTTCACTTTGGGAATTTTGGAGGCCACAGTTTGTGGTGTTGTTGGATCTGTGTACATTTGTGTGGCTTACTTTTTTTTCTTTTTTCTTTTTTTAACATGAAAAGAAAAATGCAAATATAATCTGCTTATTCTATTTCTCATTGTTAAAACCAAATTATTTTCTTTTCCAAGCCGCTAGACCCCCTAAGACATCTGTTATAGTATATGATGTTTATCTGTATTGTCCCTGTTAAATAAAGACATGTAGTTATTTAGTATCTTTGTTCAAGGCCTCCGAGGCTTTTAAAATATGCATGTATTAACATTCTTGTCACTGTTCAGTCACCCTTGCTTCAATGAACTACCTGCCTTTAAGTTCAATAAAGTTGCACCGGGTAAGTTAAAGGCCCACTGTGGGAGCACAGACTTTTACTACATGCTTTCGGAGAATAACAAGACTAAGTATTAGACTAAGTATACTAAACTAAGTATTTCACCTTCATTACTGCACAATAATCTCCTTACCTCAAAAAGATCTGTACAACAAAAAATAATGCCATTTTTGCCATGAGTGTTTGAATTCCAGTATGTGTGCGTGGCCACATTCAGTGTTAACCTCTAACTCCAGGCTCATCTTGTTCTTGGAGTCAGAATATTCTGTAACATGCCTGCATACACAGTGTTGTTTTGATCCACAGCATTTGCTAGTGGTTTAAATGAGATTTAAATTCTTTGGACTTCAACCATGCAACAAATGTACCAAAGATTTACCAAAATCCAATTATGCTTCCATCAAACGACTGGAACATTTTGTTTGGATGTTGTTCGTATACACCAACAGCGGGATGATTTGAATTTCTCTCACTTGGGTTTATTTTGATTTGTAACTCCAAGAATTGGTATGTTTGGGTTGGTACATGCAGCTGCACTCTGATTCTTGGACATGACAAACAGAGACAACCATCAGGCATTTTCATTTTTATGGCTGTCTGAGGAGAGAGACAGCCACAATTTTGAACAAAGGTACTGGCAGGTAACTGCCAAAATAAAGGAAATGCCATTACGTTTTTTAATCGGGTTTTGGACTGCCGTGAGTTTTGTCAGGCTGCCTTGGCATGGATTCTACAAGTTTCACAAGTGTATCGACACCAATGCTTCTAGAGACAATCCTGTCTTTCAGTAGTTTTGTTTGTAAGTGTGGAACATGCTGTTTCCATTGCCCAGCTGGATGCTGAATTCAGCCGAAAAGTGGTGACAACACCAGCCATAGAGAGTGATTCACATTGTTTTCATTTTCATCCACCCTTCCAATGACCAATTCCTGCCTGAGGGACAATTACATCCAGGGAAGATTCCACCTCCATCAGGACAGAAATGCTTCACCATAAGGTGAAGACGGCAGGAACTCAGAATTGCTTTTCTTTTTTTGGCATTTACGTTGCCCATTAAGGGTTCCAGTGTACCTAAGACATGCCAGGAAATGTTCCTCCTTCGAAACATAACAGAGCAGCCAGAACCACTCATTCAGCCTTTTGAAATGAAAGATATTGTGAAATGGATCAAGGATGTACTCCAGACATCTGTGGTGATGGACAACATTCACTCCATAAAGAACTTGATATAAGACAATATGAGTTGTATCCGAGGAGAGGGACTATGTTTGAGCCTCTGTAAAGCTTCAACATTGGGGGACTATGGCCCCATGATCACCTTAAAGAAAATAGTTTTACATTTGCGGGAAATACACTTATTTGCTTTTCTTTCCCAAAGTTCGATGAGGAGCTACACGCCACTCACGTGTCTGTGTGGTAGACATGTAGCTGGAGCCAGCAGCTAGTCAGCTTAGCTTAGAATAACAACGGGCCGCGGATGAAAAAGTTAGCCTTGCTCTGTCCAGAGCTAACAAAATCTGCCTTCCAGCACCTCTGAATTTCTTTAATTTACGTTTTACCTTGTATAGACACGCCCTAAAACAGCAAACTGTAATTTTTACACTTTGGTTTTTGTACAGATTAAACAAACAAGATCTAACATGTTCATTAGTGAGCCTGTAGCTAATTTCTGTTAGCTTTGGACAGAGCCAGGCTAGCTGTTTCCCACTAAAATAAGCTGACTTGCTGCTTTCTCTGGCTACATATCGCTCCCATATAACTCTTGGCAAGAAAGAGAGTATGCTTATATCCCAGATGTTATACTATTCTTTTAGTAAATAATCATGCAGTTCCTGTATTAATAAAACTTTATTCCACTACCTTGATGTGACATTTATACACTGTATGAATCTTTATCGGGTCTTTTTTTAAATCTTCTTTCAACTGATTATCATACACTACGTGTGACCAAGAGGGTTGGTTCCAAAATTTTCATCAAAATAAGAAAAATCGATGGTATTTCTGTGCTGTGCGCATGCTCGTGCTTCGGCACACAAAAAGCGGCACATTGGCATTAGCTAAGGTCTTTAAGTAATCCCTTGAGAGTGAGAGTGTGGCTGAGCAGGTGGGAGTCAGCAGGCTGCAAATATCCCTGCAAATAAACCTGCCTAAATACTTCCGAAACAAAATACTGCCGACAGCAGACAGAACCCATTTCTGAGAAACAGTTCTCAGACAAATTCTTAAGCCCCAAAATGGCCAATTCCTATCCATGATTTAAAGCTCATGTCCAACGTCCAGACTCAGAGCTCATTTCATGAATGACTCAGTCCCAAGCAAAACAAAATAAATGAAATTCACATTTAAAAGGCAAACTCAGATTCAAGCCAAATGAAAACGATTTATCCAGTTATTTCCTGATGTGCATGATGTGCTTTTGATAACATGTAAAAGTGATATGAGTATGAGTATGACTGAGTAGTGAAAACATACCTGAAAAGAAACAGAAGATCTGTATCATCTTCTGCATCCTGTTAAAGATATGACGATGGACTTTCTCAAAACTTTGTCTCAAAAGCATGGAAAAGACAGCAGGACTGTCTGTTAAATAAGCCTTTATTCTGATTTCTCAGATTGAAATTATATAGTGTATTGTAAATGTGTATCATTTTAAGAAGCCCACATAAAAGTTCTGAAAATCCAATAAAATGATGTAAATGGATTTTCTTTATTCTTTGAGTTTATTTTAATATTAAAGAAAAATGCATGCACTGAGTTCTGGATCTGGATTAGGTTTATTTGTGGTGTCTTTTAACCCCGTGCAGGTTGGGCACAGGGATGATGAGGACACACAGATAAAAAAAAAAAAAAGAAAAGAAAAAAACTTCGTTCATTGACCAAATCAAAACTCGACACGCAGCGTTTCAGCAAACTTAAGATCGACCAAGTTTGACAAATAGAAACCAAAGTCTTTGAGGAACAGTAGATATCTACTGATACAGGGAGCTAAACCTATCAGAGGCAAGAGGGGCCGTAATTATTTTCAATAAAATTGACGATCAAAAAAAAAATGTGTTAAGTGATGAAATATATTGCTAAGAAACTGAAATTGAGTTTTAAAATGATAAACATATGTATTTATTTTAGTGGGCAGTGAGTTATTTAGATATATATTTAATTGCTTACTTATTTTTTTCGTTGCCTATTCATTCATTTAATTCAGGGGGACCTATTGATACAGTGCTGCGCAGACGTCTTAGGTACTTCAGATGTTTAGATTCTTCGTGGCTTTACTTTTAAAGCATAAATCCTTTGCACAGTACTATTACAGTTCCGTATGATATTTATT
The DNA here is from genome assembly GCF_016859285.1 of Xiphias gladius. NCBI lineage: Eukaryota > Metazoa > Chordata > Actinopteri > Istiophoriformes > Xiphiidae > Xiphias > Xiphias gladius. The sequence continues at coordinate 6,921,348 of NC_053403.1, read as the reverse complement.
TAATTTCTTATTAATAGATTTCATTCCAAATTTACTCCATTGCCCGTGTATTGATGTATTAGCTAATTCATGTATTTGTTTGTTTTATTACAAAATGATGACCCACATAGGAGGCGAAGCCACAGCTGGCCTCCCCGACTTCGATGCGGACCCCACGACACTGGATGGCGCCATGGCGCGCTCCGGCCTCGGAGTTTGGTAACGTCCAGCAGTCGTCGCTAAAACCCCCGGCGTCGGTTCGCCGAAATCAATCCCACAATCCTCGCACGCCGGCGGTGTATTCATTTGAATGGTGAAACTCCGAAGGGGCTAGCGAGCCTGCACAGGGAGAGGAGCCGCGCTCGAGTTCAACCGGTCTGTCACGTTTCGGATTTGCACGCCTCCAGACCCCAAGGCCCTTGACAAAATGAATCGGTTGGTATTTAGCTCCAGTGTTCCGGTGGTGGAAATAACGTCTGAACTGCCAACAAGTGAAGCCATATGTTCCCAGAGTTGGAAGGCTAACTAGCTTGCTAGCTAGCTTCCACTAGCGGCCCAGCTGGTCACTCTCTACGTCGCAGTGTACCCTTGATAGTTGAGCTAAAAGCTAACAGTTACAGCTAACAGTTACAGCTAACTGTGGGAATATGAGCTAGGAGACGTAACGAAATGCTGCGTTGCGCTCCTCCAGACTTCGAGTGTCTAATTAATAGCTAGACAGAAAACACGATACCTTAATTTTAATCCACGCGCGGTGACATTTGTGAGTTTTGTTGCAGCTCAGCTAGCTAACGCCAGTGCTTGTATCGCAGCAGCCAACGCCTTCGTAACTCAAATGTAGCGTTGTTGTTTTGTTTATCCCATTTGGATGTTTGCTTTTAGTCTTTGCTAACCACACTGCTGCATCTTAGATCAACATGCTGCACATAGCAAGCCGACCTGCAAGTGACTAGGCCACGAAAAGAGACTTATGACTTGTTGCAACTCCTGAAACTGAGATATTTTTGCAACGATTGTCCCACAATTGTTTGTCCAACAGTGTCCCTTATTATGGCAGCTGGTAGGCATGTCTGGCAACGGGAAGTCTTTAAGGTCAACTGGGATAAATCCAATGGCTTTCTGTGATCCTGCCAGCATCTTTCTGCTGAAAAGAACATGAAGCAGGTATGGAAATATGAAAGCAAATACCATAACCTATTGTATATAATAATTGTCCAGTTGTCTCTTAAATCCTGGTCACTGTGAAGTACAGCTCAGTGGTATTGTAGCAGTAGAGACTGTAGTAGTGGCCTCATCCCTTATCCTTTTGTTTTAGGTGGATATTATAAATAAGGACGAATTAGATAAAGAAAGGTGAGTCTCTGATCCACATCTTGGGATTCATCTAATTATGATCACTCAGTCACTATCTGTGTCCCACAGATCATCCTTCTCAGTCACTGGACCATTAAAGCACCTTTGCATAACCATTTTCACCATGTCTGTGGCTTTGCATTTCATGGTTTTCCAAAATAAGACAGCTTTGCATTTGGTCCATCTTGATTTCCCTCTTGGCAGGTTTCAAGTGCATTACAGAGTACGCAGTCCCGGCACAGTGAAGCGATTGTCACCTTGCAAGAGGAAGGGTTGTCCACTGGTGGAGGTGGGCTTAAAGCTGCACCGCAGAGCATCAGATGTAGGCCGTGCCTGTGACCCCGGCATGGCCAACAAGGAAAATGAGCTGACGTGCTCCGATGATGTGCGGGGCATTCACTACAATGACAACTGCGGGCTCCCTGTGAACTCTGCAGAGGCCTCCAAGATGGCAGGGGCCAGCTCCAAGTACAGCGACTTTACTGAGGTGAAAGTCAAGAATTAAAACTATCGCTTGCGTGAGAATATGTGCACCTTAGTGTTCTTCTATTGTAGTAAAAACTCAGTTCTTTTAATTCTTTTGTAGGGTTGACAAACTGCGCATCACTGTTGCAGGCTGAATTCCCTTTGTGAATTGTTTGTCTTTTTGTACAGTTATCAAAGGACCATGAAGCTATGAATCACATCCTTTTTGGAAGGAACCTACGACTAAAAGTAGCCCTAACACTATGGCGAAGAAACGCCAGTGAATTAGTGGCCTACCTGATAAGGTAAAACAGTGACAGTTAATATTGCATTTCGGTAATGTTTGTTCACTCTTAAGTTTCATGAACATGCTTCATCTTTAATCATGTTTTTGGTTTCCCAGAATTCAAGACACAGGGGTGCTGCTTGACTGCTTACCTGTCTTAACAAACAAGTGGGTGTTTGATGTGTTTTCCCTTCTGCATGTGCATTTAACAAGAGCATATAGCATCATAATTCAAATTATGTTTTGTGACTTGACTTTCATGTGCCTGTAGGCCATGTAAAATACACTTGACCCACACAATAAGACAGAGTTTACTGGTTTACTGGACAGGGAGTCCCAGAAATGATACTGTTTGTATCCACCTCGAAGTATTTACCTTATAGATAATTAAAGATAAGCTTACGCAGTGAAATCAGTTTCTCTTAAATGCAAATGAGTTAAAAGAAAAGCTAAACTATCTTTTAAATTTAAAGAATAGAAAAAACTTTAATCCACGCACATATGTTAAATTATAATTCACTGGTTGCATCCTCATTCCTGTAACTTCCTGTCAGCTTGTGTGGATGTTAAATATTGCTGCTCATTTTAACCTTGATTTTTATCCAGTGACTGCCGGAGGCTGAATTCAACGATTCAGACCGCTTGAACACACTTTGCCGTCTGCTCTTCTATGTCTGCCCGTGTTACAAATACACAGCTCTCTCACTTATTTCTTTTTTCATCTTTTGTGTTTTCGGTCTCGTCAGTCTCCAAACCGAAGCACCATGTTTGTCACTTGGCTGCTGTGTTGACCTCCTGCCCCAAGTGAAACTGATTCTTGCCAGTAAATACGAAGAGTAAGTGGCTGCATGTTTAATGATCTCTGTCTCTCTCTGACATTACATCTAGAAGTACTGAGATTAAAGCAGTTGGATTAGCCGTTTTAGTCTTGAAAAGGATGCACCACTCATCTATGCTTTTCAACCTTTCCGATGAATAACTAATAAATTGAACTGAGAACTTATGAAACCTCTTGGATCAGTGAATGTCTTCAAGACCTAGAACAGCAAAACCAGATGCCTTTGCATTAGCACTTCTAAATACTAATATATGATAATATTCAACAGAGTAATTTAACTAGCTGGTGTGATTATCTGCTTTTTACAGACACATAATGGTGGGTTTACACTGGGTTCAATCCGTCATCAGGAAATGGTGGCCAGAACTTTCAAAGAATGAGAAAAGACTGCGGGACAGTTGTTCAGAAGACAGGTGGGTACTGCACGCTGTAATGCAACCTAATAGTTACTCCATGACACAACACAGACTCAAAGGGTAGTAACAACTATTTTCAGACTTGGCCTCATTTTCCTAGATTTTGATTATAAACAAATCTTTTTCAGTATTTCACTAGTTTGGGGTTAGAACAGGAGAAACTCAAAACAGTTACCACCAAAATGTAACACGCATAGATCCAAGTCAGTTGGATAGGTGAAAATAAACAGAACTTTCCTTTTAAAGCCTCACTCTGTAAGGCAACCCGTCATCCTACCACCGTCTGTGTTTCTTAGGAATGAGAAAAGACATTGACCTCCTGATATTACACCGTATTGATTATTAAGAAGCAAATTAAGTTTGTATTGTGACAAAATATGACTTCTGTTAATGATGGTTATTTTACCCAGTGAATACTGCTACTAAATATTGCACAATGGCAAACAGAACATACTTGACAGGTATTTTGATTTACCTCTGGATGGGGTCAAGCCGGTTACGCTTGCATGTTGGTTGTACCACTGCAGGCCGTGACTTTGTCGGAACAGAGTTTACAGTTAGTTTACAGTCCTGTGTGCATTCACCACATGCTGCAATGGTAATGCTTGTATTTTCATTGCAGGAATATTGAAGTCATGAAGCAGCGGCTGAAAGACTTGTGGAAGGAAGGAGCCCGGTTATGTTTGGTTCCAGGATCTACAGGAGAACTGGCAAGGGTGAGAGGGAGGCCATTGTTATACAACTTATCAGGGATTTATTCACGATGCAGTAGCTGTAGAGGATTTTTCAAGAGTGGGAAAGTTACAGAAAAAAAGTTTTAAAATGGCATTTAGCAGTCCTTAAAATATGACATGTTTGGGGCCAAGCTTTGTGTGGGTTACTCATTTCAAGGTCTCATAAAATGAAAAGTGCTTGTTCTATATTTCTTCCTGTTATGAGAACAAACACCTTCAAAAAGTTTTAAAATGATCATTCTGACACACAGATGCAGTATTTATCACAGAACTGTTTTACCAGACTGCACAGGTGCTCCTGCTGTTTATTTCTGGCCCTTTGTTGATTTTGGGTGGACACAGGCAACCACTCCCATCCTAAAAACAAAAAACACAAACTCTAGGTCCACCATGAGCCACAACAAGTTTGAGAGTCCGTTTATGGTTCATTTGTTTCCATCTTCGCATCCCGTTTCATGCTGAAAAAATGTCAAATCACAAAAGAATATTATGCTCTCTCACCCATCTCATGAGATCTTTGAGTTTTAACGATTTAAGCATTGTTTTGCAAAATGTCAGATTGACATTGTTTATATTCAAGGTTCAGTGTACAAATAATCCACTATCTTGTGTATAACAGACTGATCTTGAAACATGTGTTTTGAGAGGCCTGTGATTTATTCATTGTTTGTAATAAGTAACAACAAAGGTTATAGTAATGCATGCAGGATGTGTGACTGGGTGTGACGACAACTAATGTGTTATCTTCACTTTATGTTGCAGGCCATTGAGGCTTATCTATCACAGCTGCCCTGACAGTTGTCAGTGTAGCACTCTGAGGATGTGACCACTACTGCCGGATCATGGCTGTGTTTCGAACTGATAATGATGCCAGAGAGATGGACTGGTTCATTCTGCCACTTAAACTCAAACCTCTTACTGGGACTGAACTTGATAATTCAGACAACGCCCTCAGTGAGAGCTGGAGACTCTGAAGGAGGGCTCTGAGAGCCTTTCTGCAAAAAAAAAGGAAAAAAATTAAAAAAAAAACAGCAAATGACTGCTTCACATTGAAGTGGACCGTCTTGTGAAGGGGGCATATTTAGTGGACCTCCATGAGACTGGGTGTAACGTCGCTCTATGAAGTGCCAAGCTCTTTGTCTCTCACTACACCACTCTTTGCCATGGAATGCAAATGCACTTGTGGATGTTATGAATGCTCCGCTGTTTTGATGTTTTGCGCCTTGTTTCTCCGGAATCAGGAACTTGAATCTGCAACAGTCTTAAGTTATTAGAGCTCGTTTTCATTTTGCCTCTTCATATGATATTTGACTGTAAAATGTTAACTGTAAAAACAAGTGATTCTTTTAATCTTCTTTTAAATAAATTTGATAAAAATCAAAACTTGATTCTTTTATATTGTGGTGTTATATTATTTTTATTGTGTTGTGAATAGAGATCATGTGAAATAAGAATGAGCTGTTATGTTTTTAGATATTAGGACAATTATTGCCTTAACGTTCGGTAAATAGTTATGACAAAACTAAAGCATTAAAGTAATTCAGTATATAATTGCTGTTTCCGAGTGAACTTACCTTAATAAGTCTTCCAAAGTGGCCAAATAATATTTTCGTCTTTTGTTTGCAGAGGGTGTACTTTTTAAAAAAAAAAAAAAAAAAAGTATGAATCAAGCAAAGTTTCCTGTTTCCCTTTACCATAAAAAAGGGTTAAACTGTAAAAGGCACAAGCAGCTTATTAAATGGTATCTGAAGGTCTCAAAAATTCTTAAAGCACTGAATTTAGTTCCCTCAAAAACGGCCTTTGAAGGTATTAAAAAGTCTCTAAATTTCATTTAATAAGGTCTTGAATATTTTTCCCGCTTGCTGTAGATCCTAACATTTATAACTTGTTAGTATGTGGTTGTGGCCTGTCCAGAGTCATACAAATATAAACCACAAGTCAGACTAGTACGACAGTAGATTGTGCAGGCTCTTTGATTTTTTTTGGTTTTTTTTGGAGCTAGTATGCATTATTTCCATTTCTTCCTCTTGCCATTATTATTATTATTATTATTATTATTATTAATACTGCAAGCCACAGTATCCAGGAGCTAATTTTAGAAAAAACTCAAATTGGTTAATCTACTCAGCCACTGATCTGGGTCCAGGTCAAATTATATTAACTAATATTATATTTATTTACTATTATTACTATTAATTATCGTTATATATTTATATTATAAGTAAGCGTAGGCCTTATTGTCCCTACTGATTTCTTGTCCTTTGACCGGCATGTCAATGAAAAGATGAAAAATTGCATTGTATGTGGTATTAAAAAGTTCTCAAAAGGTCATAAATCTAATTTGATTAATTTACTTTAACTGGGTTTTGGATAATGCAGAGACCCAGTTAAAGTAAATTGAAATAGAAAGGACCAGAACAAGATAAAAATGAAGGCAAAGTTTTTTTTTTTTTTTTTTTAAATACTATTGTAACATTTAGTTAAAAAACTAAACTTTTCAAGACGTCTCTTTAGAGTTGATCAAATATGTAGAATCTTGAAGGAAAAGAGTAAAAGGCATTTGTGGGGGTTTTTCCTCATTAAAAGCACAACATTTGTAGTAAATGTAAGTTTAGGTTACTTACATGGATAACTAAGCACGTAAAGCATGACATAATGCGCTGCTGACATCAACATTAGCGAAGTGTAATTATCTGGTTGTACAATAAAGTTTTCGTTTTTTTTTAGTGACGTTATTTTCCGCAGAGGCAACTGATGCGCCGAGTCTTCCGCACCTTCTCCAAACTGCTCTTGAATACATGTTGACGCAAATATAGTTAGACCTCATTTTAATTTAGAAAGATAGGTAATATGTTGCATAGGGAAAGGGTACCGCTGTTATGGGTTTTCGTGCAGACTGCGGTCGTCGTGGCGTGGTGTTTCGCTGACATGGAAACAGGGCCTGGGGCAGGTGTACCGACACAGCCGAACGGAGATCGGTTCAAAATCGAGGGAAGAGCGATAGTTCCCGGGGTGAAAACACAAGACTGGGTCTCCACAGCCAGAGTTCTGGTGGAAGGCGAAGAATACGTGGGGTTTTTGAGGTAAGAAACGGCCCACGGTCACACCTGCTAACTAGCTAGCCCGCTAGCGAGGCTAGGTAGCGTTAGCATAGCTAGCTAGCCTCCACGGTTGGTGGTTTTGCAGCTGCTGCTGGCAGATGGCAGGTCCTGACTGTCGTAACTAAATAGCGGCTTAATAATAGTGGTTGTAATTCATGCCAGTTGGTACAACGACCTGTCACCGAATTTAGCTTTGAATCTCACAATGAACATACGCCTTTTAGTCTCGTAGTAGTTGTAACCAAAACAAACCTCGGCCACAAGGGACGTGACTGTTGTTGCTGTTAAACAACCTCTGATGCAGAGATATAGTGGTGCAGTCAAATCAAACATTCCCCACAAAACAGTCATACTACCCGAATTAAGTATGGTGTGCCTTTTTATAATTAAGTGTAACTTTACTGTTCAGTGATGGAAGTTGATTGTTTTGAGGTGGCTAAAACAACACAACAGAAGTATAGGAAAAAAAACACAAAGAGGAGCAAAAAAAGCTGTTTGTCAGCTTGTTAGGTACACCTGGCTAAAACTAACGCATTCTAACACAATTGTAACACAAGCGTCTTGCTATAAATGCTCCTACAAACTGATCATACAATTGAATCAACACCTCTTTTAACGGATTTATTGCAGGACTGTTAGACTGCATCAGTTTTAGCTAGCTGTACCCAATAAACTGGCATCTGACTGTATAATCGCCCTCTTTCTATACCCCCCTCCAGCCCATGCACACACACACACACACACACACACACACACACACATCATATCCCTCATACACACACAAAGTGCTGCAGTAGTGACCATATTATAAAAGTAAATGACAAGGTATGACAATGAAATTGTCTTATTTATTGAGGTGTCCTTAATTAGGCTGGTATGTCCTTTTAATGCTACAACATCTCTATATATAATCACAGTCCAGTGGTAGGCTTGATTTCATACAAGTATTTGGACCGGCACTACAGCAAAGTTGGAGGATGTGAGAGACACATTAAAAAACAAATTGTCAAAATCATTGGAGAGATAACTTGACCTTTAGTTCCTATGTTTTCAGAAACACTGGACTAAGCTTTCAGTAACTCAACTCGATACTATCCCGTCATTAGATCCTCCCGGCCTTGCAAATACCCACATCCTTCAAGCTGCACATACTCCAGTATTGCAACACAGGATATCTGTTAAAATGTGTCGTCTCCAAACAGAGATATAGTAAAACCTGATAATATCACAAGGGTTGTTTTTTCAGCTCTCTGCAACCATTTTTACAGAGATAAACTGATCCACATATGTAAAATCCGTGAAGTGCTTTCTACTATAACCCCTTAAAAGCATACTAGTAGAATTGCTAATTAATTCTAAAATGAATTGATAATGCACACTCTGTGGAAACAATCTTTCCTTTGAGGTTTATATAATCGATCTATCTATAATGTAACCATGGATGTCTGAGAAAACAATAAGTTCTCGATTTCTTCGCATTGACACTTGAGACATGGTTGATTAACAGTGATTCACAGGAAATGGCAATTGTCCAAAACTTTTAGGGTTGGTTTACATCTCTGAGGAAGTGCCTTAACAGTTTACCCACATAAAATCAATATTTGCAGCCTACACGAGCACTGACAGGTCTGGACAATAAAACAGTGTAAATAATCTCGTTACTTTGTTTTGTTACAGAACTGATGGAAGTTTTGCTGTGAATGACGTCCCTTCAGGATCCTACGTTGTGGAAGTTGTCACCCCAACTTATAGATTTGAACCAGTGCGTGTTGATATCACATCCAAGGGCAAAATGAGGTAAGACCTTAATGTTGTGAGAAGCCAAAAAGACACATACAAATGTTTCGTGTTGAATCAGCCTTGTATATTCTTCAGTGTACTCTCAAAAAGCAGCTCCGTTCCACTAAAGTAACCGTGTGTCTTTTCGCAGGGCACGTCTCGTGAACTACATCAAGACTTCAGAAGTAATTCGCCAGCCATATCCTCTCCAAATCAGGGCTAGCGGTGCTCACAGCTACTTCATGAAGAGGGAGACCTGGGGCTGGACAGACTTCCTTATGAACCCAATGGTAAAAACATTAATGGCGTTGTATAAACGTGCTGGATATGTACGATCTATTGTTTTCATATACTGTACCACAGTGGTGTAAGGAGATGTGTGTGCGTTTAAAAAGTGCGACAGTTAAGATGACGTAGTTCCATTTCTTTAAAATTTTGTTATAAGTTGTTAAGCAGTGTAACTATGCTGTTCCTACTATTTGCAGTTGCTTGTTACACACTGGCAAGGAAGAGTAGGTCAAAGCATTTTTTTTTTTTTTTTTCCAAAAGGTAATCAGGAAAATCAGACTTAATTAACCTTAGCCGACATGTTCATCCTTAATTAACTGTGTAGTTTGTCGGTGAGAATAGTTTCCTGTATGTTAGATAGATGCTAGTGTCAAAGATGAACGAACTACTTCTGAATCTCTTGTTTAAATTTTATTGTACTTGTTGCTCCTGCAGGTTATGATGATGGTTCTGCCCCTGCTGATCATTGTTTTGCTGCCCAAAGTGGTCAACACCAATGACCCAGAGATGAGAAAGGTAAAGGATCCTTCATAGCCAAAAGTGTTATTTCAATATTATTGTATGTAAATTGACTTCATCATGCAGTGTCTTCGAACTGTATTGGATGCATTCTGATCAGTTTAATAAGGATTTATTAAGTGGCACTAGATATCACAAGTTCCCTTGTTTGTAATGTCTGTAGTCAAAAGACTACCTGTATAAACTTCATGACACTCTGTCCTTGCCTTATCTTGAAGTGTGAAAAAATTATATCTGTGAGAAATGTCAGTCTGATCAATTATGTGGTGGGTTTTTCTAATTGGTGAGGATTTCCATTCCCCTGCTGTCCTTACAGGAAATGGAGCAGTCCATGAACATGCTGAACCCCAACCCAGAGCTTCCAGATGTCTCTGAGCTCATGACCAAGCTCTTCTCTGGCTCCAAGGGATCCAGCAAGGCAGGCAGCAGCAGCAAGGGAACCAGGCCGGCTGCCAAGAGGAGGTAGTACTGTACTGCACACTGTCTCCTCAGTCTGCCTAAAGAAGCACGAGTAATGCCATGGAAGCAAGATTTTTAAGTGTCACTTTTCCCTCTGGGTCTATTGTACAGTTTTCTTTATTGATAGATGTTTTCAGCTCATCTCGGTTTCTATTATGCTATTGGAAACTGAGCAATAATATGTTTTTTTTTTTTTTTTTTTTTTTTTTCGTACGGCACTGATAGAAATTTCTTAAACTCTGCAAAAGCTATAGTTCTTAATTTTCTCTATACTTTGTACAAGTGGCTCTACTACTCATCGATCTTTTCTGTGCTAACCCTCCGGTGTGCATTTTTCCACTGCTGCTAATTGTACTATCTGAAAGAGAACATATAAACATACTCAGAGATTTTCTTGTTTTTCCAATTTCAGTAATATGACTGTGAATGAAGATGAATTGAATTTTAAGACTCATAAACTCTTATTTAAAAGCTTAGATAAATAAATTTCAATGGTTATATAACAACTTTGTTTTTATTTCAGACCATCTCATTTGTTTGAAAGTGAGCACATGGCCTTCTCATTTTTTGAATTATTGTGTGGTGTACCGTAAGGCCAGAATTGACATACTGTACATATGTGCCTAAGGTGTATAAATTAAAATGAAAATTAATGGCAGGTCAAAGAGTGATAGAGCTGTGTGGTTGCTTTCAAGATCTCTAGTGTAACTGGCTTTACTTTTAATAAAGCAGACAGTGAAGTCAATATTAAAATCACAATAAAATGTGTCTGTGATAAATGTCCTCAGTTAAGGATAAGTCACTATCAGTTGCTGACGGGAAGCTCGCATTTCAACAGATGATCTCCATGACAACTGAACAAATTGTACTTGCTGATGAAGACAACTAATGTGGTTGTAAGCTCAGCCGATACAGGATTTTTTTTTTTCTTTTTGCAGATATCGATATTTAGGTGTAAAAGAATCTATACAATATATCGACTGGTAGTTTTTGTGTTCTGTTTTTTTTAAATTGTGACCAAGATACATACCAAGTGTGACATTTGAAACTTGAGAAATCAACTTGACGGCACTCTCCCAAACTATGTAAAGCCGACAATGTTTCTAAATTACCTCTAACTTAGTTTGACATTCCTTCACTGCAATTTCTTGTTGCTCACCGTCTGACATACACACCGATAAACGTATATATCTGCAATAAGTTATCATCGGCCAATATATAAACCCTTCCAATTTATCGGTTTAGCTAGCAGAAAGTTCTGGAAAAAGCTAGTAAATGGACTTTGAGTTGGGATTGTTTTGTCAAACTACTGTTTCCAAGGTCAAGAATCAGGGTTGGGACCACCAGAGGGTCTCTAGATAAATCTCAGGGGTTGCAAGGTGATTATAGAGACAAGAAATGTATTATTTCAATCCATCATCTTTTTTTTTTTTTTTTTTGGAAATAATGAATACTTGTACCTCTTCGGGCCTCTAGAAATCCTTCAAATAAAACAGATGGAGAAATCACTTGTGGGCTGAACTGCTCGCAGCTGATGATCGCACTTAGGCCTTGTTCAGACAGATATTAACTGTGTTTGTCTCAACGCAGCCTACGACAACATGTATACAAAAGATTTATACGAGTGTTGAAGCTGAGGGCAGAAGCCGGACAAAAGATGTGCACACTGTGCTGACAGCTCATTAGATTTAATTTAACAGAACGTTTTGAGCTAACAGAGCTTCCTCAGGCTCAGTGAGTTCATAACCTGCGATGAGGCGTCACAGGCATGTAGACACTGCTGGATTTAGGGGTCAGAAGCAAAAAAAATAATAAAAAATGCTAGGACACACTGCTTTGATGGATAGGGCTGATGATATTCTACAGTTTTCTTTTGGTCAAAATATCCCATGAAAGGACCAAAACCAACAATGTGTCCATATCAACATTTCCAACTTCCCCAGCCTCTCTGTGGCCCATATTTGTTGGGGACTATTTTCAACTGCAGATTTGGTCCTGTAGCGAGGTACCTGGAACTGACTCAAACTATAGAGCCCATGTTCACCGTAATACAGTATGGCTTATTCATGAGTTTCTGAACAAAAGTGGAGTCTATGACACAGAGGGATAAGTTCAATTCATTGTTGTGGTCTTTTTTCGGGATTTGTTGACAATAGCAAAAATACAGGATATCACCTGCCTTATCCTTTAATAATAGCGTTGTATCAGACTGTTATAATGCAGAATGCCTGCACTAACATGGAGTCTTGAGACCAAAGAGACCTCCAGTGTCCTCCTGCAGGTCTTGTGCTCTGCTCTTCACTCACCAACAGTCATGCTAGCTAAACTACATGTTATCCATGGCGCGTTAGTTTTATTAGTCAGCTGTTGGAGCGGGTAGTGGTTTGCTCAAAAAGAAGAATTTCCAAGTACAAACCAAATCTGATCAGATTCAACATGTTTGAAAATGTTCGTGTCGACGAAAGGTACAATTCTGTCTTTGAACTTGTATTTCACTGTTCATATCAGTACACATGGACTCACTTTCACAAAATTGCACAGGTGTACAATGAGCACAGATTCATTCACAAAGCACTTTTGCCTCTGAGCAGAACAAAAGGTACAAAGTTTCGGGAGATACGTTTGACATTACACCATAAACAACATAAAAGTGCAGTAATTTACAACAGCATCACTCATCCATCAGAGAGACATGGTTGTAGTCAGGCTTCAAATAACATTTGTCCAGGTTTTTTTTTTCTTTTGTTTTTTTTACAGTAATATGAATATTGAGGTGTGATCCATAAACAATGTCACAAGTCACATTACCACTGTGAAACTAATGCAGCAAATGCACAGAAATGTACAGATTAGCCCTTGAACACAAGATCAAATATCGATTGCAAGAGCCAAGAAGGAAACAGAAGAAAAAAAATTCACCAAACTGGTATATATACACTAAGCAATTTACATTTACCATTTGTGAGGTGTTAAATCCAACAGAATCAGTAAAATGTGTTCTTTATACCGTATATTATTTTGAATGTGTTAGCCTACATTATGTCCATTATATACAGTGCAAGTGAGCGTTAGAATAAAGGAGGATTAGATGAGGTTTTAAGGACGGGTTCAGAGATTTTACTCATGTTCATACAATATGTGCATTAAAAGTAAGTTGTTACTAGTCCCTGTAATCATTCCTCATGGCCACATTGACCTTGAAGGGATTCCTTTATAGCATGACACCAGCGTAAGAGCTGGGGGGCAAAATCAACAGTCCTCGTTCTCTGCGAAAATGCATTTCAGTTCGTTAAGTTCAGGCGAAGCATACCCTTGCTGTTTTGGGTCCCTAAAACCCAGCACGAGACCCAGCAGGCTTAAATGTTTTGTATGGTTATAGCTACAAGGGTTATTTTGAGAAAACGGCTCTATTCCAGCCTGTATGGACATTTCCATCATAGCGGCTATTGACACTGGATATGTGGAGCCTGATGTCTTACACCCGAGTCACGTTAGGACGACATCGTTGCATGGCCAGTATGGAGAGGAATGATTACAGCAACCAATAACTGTATTGAAAGTGTACTCCACCGATTTAGCTTTGCACTCCAATAAAATCGTTGGACTCATGATGGACAGTTTTAAAAGAGGATCATTATCAATGCAGCACAACCAAAGATATCGTATTTTCAATTCCACACATCGTTCTTCCTTGCTACAGAGGTCTGGTAACCTCACTTCTTTCTATCTCCACACCCTCAGATTTTTTTTATTTTTAATATTTTTAAACTTATAGTCTGAAGACTATAAGTTTTAAAACTTATAGTCTTCAGATCGTTGATTCAACTGACGTCACTTCAGGCAGTTTATCAACCTTCACTCGGCTCCTGTTGGAGCTACGAACGGCTTTTTCACATGATCAGCAGTACTCCCCAAGACCTGTAAACATACTAAATCGATGGAGTTCCCCTTTTAAAATAAACTTGGAATAATCGGAACCTATTCTTTAACCTTTAACCTTTAATGTGTAGCCGCCTTCATGAGGTTTTCTTTTCTGTAATGATCTGGAGCAGCCGTTCAAGTGCTGCTTCACGCTCAGCACATTTTCCACCAACATGTACTTTAACACAAAAATCACATGCAGCACTTCATGCTGAAGATGACCACCGACTACAGTATATATCAAGAAAATCCACACGTAGGCAAACGTCTGCTATAATATTGCAGTACCATATCAAGTCATTTTATTGTTGACATTTGGGTTTTGTCCACACCAGTACAGCTTGTCCTCGCCTCTCCTCCTCCTCCTCCATTGGCAGAGCAGAAGCATGCGGAAGGTCTTCTGGAAGGTCTTGTTGCAGAGGGCGTAGCACATGGGGTTGATGGTGCTGTTGACGTAGCACAGCCAGTAGCCCAGGTGCCAGAGGGACGTAGGGATGCACTCGGTGCAAAAAGTGGAGATGAGCACCATGATGTTGTATGGCGTCCATGTGAGGATGAAGGCCAGGAGGATGGCACTGAGAGTCTGGGCTGCCTTCTTCTCCTTCACCAGCACCATCCTCTTCCTCTTGGTGATCTGGTTCTTCAGGGCGGGGTCCATGGGCTTGGAGGTGGTGGAGGAGGAGGGGGAGGCATTTTTTGCAGGCTGCTCTGCTTCTGACGGGCAGGGTGTTGCAGGTGTAGGATTGCCGTTTTTGCCCTTTGAACCCTGTTTGAACTTGTAGGAGATGCACTTTTTACTGGTCTTCTTTTGAGGCGTGGAAAAATACCGATCTTCTGTATAATCACTCACCTGCCCGTTCTTATTACTTTGCCCAATACTTTGCTCTTTGAAAGATCCCTGTGGGGTTTCTATGGAAATGTGATGCTCCTCCTCCTCAGATGAGGTGTAGCTGTTAAACGAAGTGATCTGGTCTGCTTTCGCCCACGACTCGTCTGACCTAGTGGTCGTCTTTGTGGCGTTACTTTGGTTAGATGAGGACCAGGAGGCCTGACTCCTGTCTCTCCTCTCTCTGGTGAAATGAAAGCAAGAGTGAATAATAGTTTTCTGTGGTTTAGTCCCTTCTGGAACATTTTCGGTTGCAAGCCCTTGCAGCTCTGCCAGATCTTTGGTCCGTCTCTGCGTCTCCTTGTAGATTCTACAGTACAGGATAGTCATAACAGAGACTGGGATGTAGAAAGCAGCGATGGCTGTCCCAAATGTGATCACAGGCTCAGTTAAAAACTGGATCTGGCAATGGTCCAGAGGCACTTTTCTCTCTCCGACAAAATACTGCCAGCACAGAATGGGTGGCGCCCAGAGGACGAAAGACACCAGCCATGCAAGGCCTATCATGATGGCAGCTCTCTTTGGAGTCCTCTTTGCCCTGTAAGTCAGTGGCCTTGTGATGGAGAAGTACCTGTCAAAGCTGATGACAAGTAAGTTCATAACTGAAGCATTGCTGGCTACATAATCCACTGCAAGCCAGAGATCGCATGCTAGATTCCCCAAGGACCAGTAGCCCATTAGTATATATGTGGTGTACAAGTTCATGGACAGTACTCCTATGATGAGGTCAGCAAACGCTAAACTCAGCAGGTAGTAGTTGTTCACAGTCTTCAGCTGGCTGTTTACTTTGAAAGACAGCATCACCAGCACGTTACCAACTACAGTTATCAAGCTGACAATGGCCGACACTGTAGCAATGGTTATGACCTCCCAAAGGCTGTGAGGAGCAGCTGGGACATGGGATGTGTTGCCAAAAGTGCTGTTTGTAGAATCCATGGTGCTGTGTTAGCTTTCTGTAATATTGGTGTCGGGTCAGTATGAAGTGCCCCTCTGTCCCTCCATGTAGAATGAGCAGTTTCCCTGAGATGAAAAGAAAAAACAGTAATGAGTAAGCAAACTGCACACAATTAAATTTTTATTATATAAGGATAAACCCCTGTAGACCCACTACTATAACTACTGTAGTAGTAGCAGTTTTCAGTTTATTGAAATGTGTGTTTTTTAAGTCCTCACTGAACATGTTAGTGAGCCAAAACATCACGTCTAATGCAGCATTTTAATACGATGTTGCTATTTGAATGAATGAACCCACTTTACTATTTGATAAAAACAGTTGGTCGGTTATTTTTGCATTTTTCAGTTTGTGAGAAAATGATCATTTTCAACTTGTTTGCAATTTTAGCTCATGATAAAATACATTATGTTAAAACAGACATTTCAACAAATATACTAAATTTTTGTATTCAGTAGAAAATTGCATTTAGAGTGGTACTATAATTTCAATTATTTTTAATACTCCCTCAAATTTAAACGTTTTAAAAGTGCCATATCAAGTCATATGATAATTGTAACCTGTTGAAAACCAATATTTATTGTTCACTTTTATTATTCCTAGCCCAGGTGTAAAATAAAATTATATTTTGGTCTATATGGGCTGAAATTTTGTATTGTTTATCTTGTTGTTTTTCATTACAATAATAACATGAAATACGGCCCCTGAAATCTGAAATATAGAACTGATCGTTCTCTGTATGTCTGTGTACAGAGTATATGTAGATCTACTATATATTTTGGTCCAAATGAAAGCCGGAACCAGTCAAATGCCATTGTATCGTAGGACGCTATTCAAGGTAGCGCCCAATCCACAGCGCATCTATGAGGTGTCACACGCTAAACTGTCCGGCCACAGCAGACAGTAATGGAGGTTAGACCGAGCAGAGGCAGGAGAGGCAGTTGGAAAAGAGGTGGCCGGGGTGGACACGACAGTGACAGTTTTGGCGGTGAACACCGGGGCAGAGGCCGAGGAGGCCACCACCGGGGCCGCGGCAAAAGAGACCACTACCGCGGTCGTGGACGCGGCGGAGGTGCCCACGCAGCGGACTTTCATTGCCCGGTGAGAGAGCATGGGGTTTGCGTTTCATACCAAAGCCGGTCTTGTTATCTCCCTCAGCCAAACTGATTTGACAACATAGTTCATTTAGTAGTTTTCCTCACTGCGAAAACTGCACACATTCACGGACGATGGTCTTAAGACCAAGCGGGTCCTCCTCTTCAGTCCGGCCTCATTTCAGTGTAGCCAGTGTCCAGCCGGTGAGGCGGCTCATTTGCATAAAAAAGCTCCCCGCAGAGGCTGGTGCAGAGCGCCGTGAAAACCTTTAAAAAGCTGATATTTTGTTTAGATAAAGTTATTGTTCGTGCATAAACCTGACCCCGAACCACTGCACCGTGTGTTACTTTTCACGACAGAAGTGGGGTTTATGTCGTCGCGATTTGCATCCAGACTTCTCGAGCGTACCCGCATTATGCACATGATGACAATCAGTCGTTATGTACAGAGTTAGATTGAACAGAACGAAACCTGAGTGGAGCCTAATCGCAGCGACCGAGCACTTGAAATGCCTCCCACGGCACCATAACACCGCCATGGTACAACCTTCGGCCTTGGGTATGACACAAGAGGGTTCAGGTTGATGTCCACTGGGATGTTCGGTCAGCTGATGGCCCCGCCACGGAGAATTAGAAAGGACCACAACTTACTGCAACTACAGAATTAGAGGGGAAACAATAGGGAGACTGTGACTGCAATCACAAAAATCTCCCTTAGTGCATCTATAGCTGCCGTGTGGTCTTTGATGATGATGTTCAAAAAAAAAAAAAAAAAATGAGCACAGTGAGTTTTGACAGGGCACCAAAAAAACCGAGAAAGACCACAGCTTTGTCGCGTTGCACGTTTCCACGATGACATTATGAAAAAGGTTTGTGCAGCAATCTGACAAAACAGGAAGAAATCTGTGACTCAGACGCCCTTTTAATGAGTTCAGTTTTGGCACCGACAGTCTCTCCTGTGTCATACAGTAGGACATACCTTTGCCTTTTCTCAGACTTGGCTACCAGCCACGAATAAGAGCTATGTGTTAATTATCCACTTTACAAAATGCTTTGTACTTTTTGCAGCTCATTCAGTGGAATAGTTATTTTTGTCATGGGACAATCTTTGTCACAGAGCCCAAAGCGTTGCCGTTTAGAACTTTTTGAAGTTAGAAAAAAACGAGACAAACAAGTCTGAACTAGTCTTTTTTTTTTTTTTCTTCAAGAGGATCTGCTAATTGTCTTTGCCATGATCTATGCCATTTGTTTTGTTTCTGGAAAGATGGCCGACATGGGAGGTTATGTTAAGGTGTACCGGATGGTGCACATACGTACCCCAAATCAACAATTCAATAACAGATTTCTGAACTGTTTTCACTCCAGATTAAAACCAGTTATTTTTCTGTTGATAGACTAATCTCTTAATTGACTAATCATAGCGTCCCTATACTGAAAAGTCCCCCTCTTCACCCTCCTCTATTGTATGAAAACTGCTGGTTTATAAATGTCAAGGTGACATCCATGGGAAGATCATACCCGAAAAAAAAAAAAAAAAAACTGCACACTGTCTGCTATGGACTGTGGAAGAACATTTGCGGTTGAAACGTTGTCATGTCCATGTAGAATAAAAGAAGAACTGGGAAAGGGATAGAAGTTTGCTGGTATTTTTCATCTTTTTGTGCAGAATATTATTACCCAACTCCTGCATAGATTTTTTTTTGGATGTGCATGTGCCCCCGGACATTTTGTAATATTCACCTCTTAATTTATTGCTCTTTTGAGTGGGTGAAAAGGATTTTTGAACTCTGTAAAACTTTTGAAAAGTCCCTCCCATCCCTCTGTCCTAACGCAACATTATGTTTCAAATAGGAAGTCTTTGGATTATGGAAGCAAGACATTTCATTGATGCTCCTTGTAAATGGGTTAAAGTAGCCTTTGGCCATCGGAGCTCCAACTTAGTCTGCGCTTAAGGTGCAGTCAGACCAGATTTCCGGAGGCAGAATTACTTGTGTAGTGTGATAAAAAGCAGACCAGACAAGAAGCAGTGTGGGTGGGGTTGTAAGCATAACCTGCATGGCCAGCAGGGGACCGGCAGCACGTTATTACTGTAAGTTGTAAATAATACGGCGTTTTATCAAACCTTTTATGGTCATTCACCTCTGTCACTGTCTGTAGCAGTTTTTATAACTAAGAATATACACAATCGATGTTTCCTAAATGAAGTCCCATCAGGTACAGGGTTCATTTTCAACCTGAAGCAAATGCGGTACGTCCGCTCCATTCGTTCCTCTTGGAAATGACTGAGGAGCACCTGTAGGATGGACAACATGAAAAGCAGCTCTGGCATGAAGTTAAAGTGACTCGAGTCACGTTGCTCATTGTGTGTCCCCGCCATGTTCTGTTTCAGGATCAAGATGAAGGAGACAACTTTCAAGAGGAAGATGCCAGGAATGAGATTTTCTCCAGGAGGAAACTGGAGTCAAACTGGGACCGTTACAAGGAGTCGGAGAGACAGGAGCCTGATGATGACACGCCCACTCAGAGGGGAACGGATTACCACGTCCTGCTGGAGTCGGCAGGTAAGATGTGGACATGAAAAGCTGGGAGAGTTTTGCCAACCACACATGCAGTTCTCAGTCAGCCCACAGGAGGAGTCAAGTCAGGCGTCTGAGCTTTCCAGAACAATTCAATAGTCCTATAATGGGGACTCTTCTGGGCTTAGATTTGCGTACACAAAGGGGTTTCTTTCAAAGGTGGAATTGTACAAGTCAGCACAATAATGTGACGACACGCTTGTAATAAAACCAATTTGCCCCAAAAAGCTTAACTGACAAATTGTCGGTCCATTTCTCGATGGTTTTATTCGCTGCTCCACCATGTTGCTTCAGTTTGCACAAATAAGATATTGGCTCATTTTTTTAACCAATAATTATAAAACCATCACTGGATTAAAGGAACACTACAAGTGTGTTATGACTTTTAATTGGTTTACCCGCCTCAGTGTGTCAAACACTCCACTGAGTCTGATTTGTACTCTTCTGAACTTGTCTCTTTACCCTAATAAGTAAAAACGAAATGTCTGTTGTCTTAAGGGACTTTATTTGCTCTGTATGGACACTGCTGTCAAGATGGCTGCATAGAAGATCCTTGTTTGTCTTTGCTTGCTCATTTCAGCCTCAGTGGTCAGTGTTTGGCCCCCTGGGCTCTCTACAGTCTCATCACTGCGTCTGTTGATATTTTCTCTCCCCAGAGGAGCACAAGTAGGAGAGCTCAGTGCGTCTTATTAGAGCAGAGCTCGAGATTTCTTCAAATACAGGACTGATTCTCAGAAAACAGCCCCGATGTCCGACTGTCACATTTAGCTCATGTCTCAAGTTGAGTTAAATTAGGCAGCGGGCTTGTCCTCAAATCTGTCAACTGTGCTGCCAAAATTTTTTAAATATGACAGGGGATAGGGGAAGCAGGCAGTCCTTTTAGCAGCTCCCACATGTGCTGTAATTTAGCCAAAGCAACTGCTGTGTGTTTTAAATTGCTATAGTCGTTGGCTTTCTAGCAGTTGTGAAAGGAGTAGCTCCTCTCTAGAGTTGAGGAGGAAAAACACAGCATCACCTGCCTCTGTGGGTTGAAACCTATGAACAAGCCTGGGTTGTAGGCGGAAGTAAACAAGCTGCCATTACCGAGGTGGCATCTCGCATGTAAAACTAGCACAGCCGCACTGTAATGTGTGGAAAAGATTTAAGTTTTTAAGCGCTTCTGGCCAACAGATCTATCCAGGAGATTGCATAGAGCCTGTTAGTTACATCGGCTTTAATCAAAATTTAGTCCCGTTTAGATCAACAGAAAGCTAAATGTCTTTTCTGAGCTGTGCTGCTATCACCTCATCTGACAAAAAAAACTTCAAATTTGGTAAATCCGTTTCACTTTTCTAAATCTCCAGTAAATCCTCGTGTTCACTTTCCGAGTGGCCTGCCGGCATAGGACTGACCAGGAACGAATTAAGACCGAGCGGTCCGCTATGCGTGGCAGATGGTGAGCTGCCTCCCCACCTCCCTCTTCGTAACTTCCAACTCTTATGTTTCCTGGCGTTCTACTTTACCGAACTATTTTAGAAACCATCTAAAATAGTTCAGTGTCAGTGAGCAGCTTCTCTTGTAGGATTTTTCAACAACTTCTCAAGGTGCCAGCAGACTGAGTATACTGAGAAATACGAAACCTCTTTTTTTTTTTTTTTTTAACTGGACTGATGGCAGTGAGTACTGTTATCATGGTCGGAAACTTCCATCTGCCCTCAGACTTTAACGGCATATTTGTCTCTCATTTTCATGGGCTTTATTTGTGTCGTCTATTTCTAAGCCCAGTCAGAAACATGCACCCCTCGTGGTTTGGAAGTTGGGGTTTAACGCTGTCTTCTCTATTTATGTCATTCTCAAGCTTGGATTTGCACTTTGTCCGCCAACTCAAAACTATGAGATGCTTTTTATTTCAGCTCATTACAACTAGGTTAGAACATTTTTACCTATTCAGATTACCTTGATCTCACAAAGTTTGGGTTGATCATATAAGTGAAGCCTTTTACCTTTTTTAATATAACATTGTCCAAAAAACCTGGTAGAAAAAAATTGTCGTTATTGTAAACATGGTTTTGAGTTCGTCTACTTTGGGGGTTTGATTTGGTCTGATCAGGTTTGATATGGCTGCTGCTATGCTATTAGTCAATCAGTTGATCAACAGAAAATTATTCTACAATAATTCTCATAGCAGATTAATTGTTTAAGTCATTTATTAAGCAAAAATGCCAAATATTTGCTTGTCCCAGCTCCTCAATTATGGAGATTTGTTTAGATAGCTTTTCTCTGTTTTTGGCTAGTCCGCAACCTTTGTGCCTTTTTAGCGACTTTTTTCTTCACGAAAGCACCTAGCGACAAAAACGAGTGACTTTTTGGACAAACCTTAGCTACTTTCGGTAGGAGAGGGTCGCCAGTGTTGCCCTGTGAGCGCGAGGTTGAGTTTTCCCTCCGCAGGCGCAGCCCTCTACGCGTCTCATTCCGTTGATGGGCTTCTAACTTTCTCTCTGAGTGATCTTTTTACAAGTAAGTATAGCTGAAATCCTCAGCACAGCCGCTGACTTTAACTTATCCGTATGGTGATTTTTGTCAGACCACATTGCAGTTATTAAATCTCTGATTTCAGCAGTTGCAGTGCAGCAGCCTGGAAATGGCTTTGAAGTGACTGCTGGTTAACATGTCGCCTTGACGGGCCGCGTTTCAGTCACTGTTTCAAACTTGTTCCGCTGTCTGACAGCAGAAACAGAAAAACATGTAAATGAGAGCAGCTTTATTGGGAATTCGGCTGCATTAAATCACTGTTCATGTGCGCACAGAGAGTTGAAAGCGTGATGGTAATTTTTCACTGCTGTCCCTCGTACACAATTAATTGATTAATGGAATTAAAAAAATCATCAAATTCTCTTATCACAAAGTGATTGGAAAAATGATGAGTAGTATTTACTGTAAGAAAAAATTGGATTCATGGCCTGGCTGCGTTTTCAGTGCAAGCCTTCCTCTAGTCAGTGTATAATTAAGAAACCAAACAGGATTACTGCCTGCATATCACCAAGTTAAATCTTAATGTGCGCTATAAATCAGTGCATCTTTTCCATTTACATGCGCTGTGTATGCAGGGTACATTGACAGCCGCTAAGAACTGGAGTTAAAGCTACAACTGGCGTCGGGCTAGTTGGCCAAAAAAGCTGATTCTGAATCTAAGTCTGAAGCAGTTCCTATCTCCAGCCATTTAGTGCGGGTATGCTGGAACACCTTGATATAGGAAGTGCAGACCTCACTTTACTTTGTTTCCCTTTCACCCAGTCTCGTCTCATCATGACTGAGTAGGTTTCATAACATACTGCTGCAGGTATCGGAGTACTTCACTGCATAAACTAGGGGTGGGCGATATGTCAAATATACTTGATGTATTGTTGCTTGTTCTACGTGGGATGTAGGAAATGAATATAACGCAAACATCGAGTACAAATTGTCACCTGTTTTTTTTTTTTTTTTTTTTTTTAAGCTGCCGGCATGAGATTCGCTTTTCTCGTTTTGCTTCTCTCGCTCTCCTGGCTCTCTGCCTCTCACAGACACAAAAAGAAGAAAACTCATATACATATGTCAAGCGACACACAGAGGGCTGACGAATTAAAGGAAAATCCTGAGTAAATGAGCGGAGAAACATAACGAATGCAGACGCTTCCACAAGTGCATCCCATCATGCTCTGTGGCCTGTATAGAAATGCTGAGCAGGCCCATTTGATTCTGATCTTGTATCGAGATGGCATGAGGAAAAGATCTAAGTGACTTTGAAATAGGGTTCGTTGTCAGGGCACGGATCGACAGGTGGGTGAGTGCATGTGTGGTCCACACTAAGAGAACGGTACAGGCCTGAATGCTTGATCCCTACAATGGGGGGGGGGGTCCGGTGGCTCTGTTATGCTGTGGGGGGTATTTTGCTGGCATGGTTTGGGTCCACTTGTCCCCTTGGAGGGGAAGGTAACTGCAAATCAATAAAAAGTTGTTCTGAGTGATCAACTTTATCCTATGATGAAACATTTCTATCCTGATGGGAGTGGTCTCTTCCAGTATGACGATGCCCCCATCCATATGGCACCGGGGGGCGGGGGGGTCACTGAGTAGTCTGATGACTGTGAAAATGACGCGAATCATGTGCTGTGGCCTTCGCAGTCACCAGATCTCAGCCCAACTGAACACCTATGGGAGATTTTGGACCGCTGTGTTTAACAGCGCTCTCCAACACCATCATCAAAGCACCAAAATGAGGGAAATTCTTTTTTGGAAGAATGGTGTTCATCCCTCCAGTAGAGTTTCAGAGGCCCAGTGAAGCTGTTCTGGCGGCTCGTGGTTGCCCAGCACTTTACTAAGACACTTTATGTTGGTTTTTCCTTTTTGATATGTCACCCATCTTTATATAGGTCAGACATGTGTTTCTGTATCTGGAGGGAACAGGGCAAGAGCCCGGAGAGAGCGAAAGAAGCGAAGCGCCAAAGCAAGTTTATACTGTACGCGCCGAGTTCGGAAACGGTAATAGAAGATGGAGGTGGAGCTTGAGCTGCATAGAACTGGGCTAATGGATGTAGGCCTACATCATGCCATTATTTATTTCCACTTAACAGGTGTTAAAATCGTATGTGTGCAATTGCCCGGTTTGAATAAATACTGTTTTGTTAAATTTAACTTGGTTGTGATTTCTTTCCCTTTTGCATGCAAGTTTAAAATAGTTTTCAGAGGCTCAAAATCTGATTGTCAGTCAACTGTCCGATTGCTTTTTGAGCCTCTGAACATGAGGGACTATGTGTAAAAATGGCTGTAATTCCTGAATGTTTGATGTGATATTTTTTTTAAAATCCTTGAATTAAAGCGGAAATTCTACACTTCAGTCACATCTTGATGGATTGGTTTCAAATCCGCTGTGGTGGTGTACAGAGGCAAAATTACAAAAATCGTGTCTGTCTATCATATCATACATCGTGACATAGCCTAAAAATATTGCAATATTATTCATATGCCATATCTCCCAGCCCTAGTATAAACTGCCTGCACCAAAACAGTTTGGTGTAGAAATCTAAAAAGATATTTAGTGTTAGATCATTTGAATTTTAAAAATCAGCTGGGATTACACCAACACGTTGGCCTTGTACTAATGAACAGAAGTCAACCGGTACCCTAGTCATCCACAACATTAAAACCAATTTTAAACCAGCTTTAATGTTTTGGCCGATCGGTGTAATGCTGAGATGATTGAGTTTCCCTTTTCCACAACAATAGCATATAAATGAACTGGAAAGCATTTAAATGAGCTTTTACTTTCTATGCACATTTTATTTATTAATTTTTTTTAGTGTCCTTTTATGTTTGGGTAAAAAAAAGTTAGTGAACTAAAATTCTTTTTAAAGGTCTGTTTCCTTTAAACCAGGTGCAGTAGTTTGCAGAGACTTGAAAAAATTATTTTCATTCGTTTTATGCTAAGCATTGCCGATGGATGTGAAAAGTAAATAGGTCATATTTGGACTAAAAAACTCTAATTTGTTGAATCCAACTTGCTATTAAATACCTGCTGTGTACCTGCTTTTTAACTCAGGATGAGTATTTTTGAGCAGTAAACTGTTTTGTAGGATTGTTTGTTTTTTGTTTTTTTTGGTTTGTTTTTTTTGTCTCCCGTCATTACAGAGTTAGAGAGTGTTGAAACGTCGAGTTGTCTCTCCCGTTCTCTTGTAGCATAAAATGCCAAAGGTGCTCTTGTGAGTTGTTTGACTCTTATCGCTCGTCTCTGTGTTTTGCCCACATTGTCAGATTAGTCATGCCGTACAGAAAGAGGCTGCCGCTCTCTAGAGGATACTTAATTGTATGTGGGAGGCGATGCTTTCAAGAGTAGTTTTTCTGGCCAATTAAGGTAGCCATGAAATCAGGAATTCGCCGCAGAAAACTCCCTTTTTCTTGTTGGCTAAAGTTATTACAGAATACTTCTTATTGTGGAGCTTGTATCACCCTCACTCTTGTATCCAAGGTGTTGAAGTGATGAAGTATTCTGTTTGTTTTTTATTGGCAAGGTTGGGCAGAATGTACAGGTCAGAAGTAAGCGCGGATGTTATGTATTTCAGGATAGAAATGGCCTGCGGCAGTTTCTCAACCTTTTGTAATGTATCTTGCAATTCTTATGAGATTTAAAATCCCAGAGCAGAGAGGTCGAGGGCAGAGCTATACCTACTGTGCGGTGGAGGCAGAGAGAGATTACAGGCTGATTTTTACAATGTTCTATCAAACGGACGCAAACTTTTTCCTATGCCACGCGGCAGTATGTCATACTGCGAGGATGCTGCCTGTCATAACAGGACACTTCATCTAATAATGTTGCCATCCAGTGATTTCAGAGCTGAGCCCATGTGAATAACCCAGAACAACACTGTGTAAATATATATCTGAGTGGGTGGTGATTGTTTTTGTCTGACCTGACATTTAGGGGCAGAAAGCCTGAAAGCTTTGTGAAAAAGGGAACTATGCACCTTTTTGAAAGAACATCTTTTAATGCTGAAACAATCAATGAATGGATTGAAAGTCCTCACTTGGGTGCACTTAAGCCAGTATTAGAAGAGTTCACTTGTTCCAGCTTCTCAGATGTATAGATTTGCTGCATTTCTTTGTTTTCGATGATAGTAAACCGAATACCTCTGTATTTTGGACTCAAAAAGGCGATTCAAATATTTTATCTTGCACTTGGGGAAACTGTGATGCACGTTTTTCACTATTTTCTGACCAAATAACAATGAATTGAGAAAATAACCGGCAGATGAATCGAATTTAAAATAATCATCATTTGCAGCCCTGAAGATCTCCATTGTTAGAAATGAAAAGTTAAATTCATATGCAACACAACGCAGCATTGCTCAATTCAGTACGCTCAGGTGTTTTTCCTACAACAGCCTTAATCGGTCTGGTATGACCAGTAGCTTATGGTGGCTAATGATAGCTGATATTAGCAGACTTTATTTGCAGCGTAAGAGAAATTACTGCGTCAGTTTGTGAGTCTACTGTACTCGTGCTGCTACTGTTACGCTATAATTTAGCATTTAACATTACGATGTTCTTACTTGTGCTATTTGGCAAAAGTTAACGGACTTTTCTTTAAATAATAAAATAAAATAGATTGATTTTTACACTGTATTAAAATTCTGTAAATAAATGAGACAGGTAGGGAAAGGACCTACAGCTTGAGTCTTTGTCACACTTTATATTTTGTGTTAATTGGGTCGGATTTGCTACACTGTGTGTGTGTGTGTGTATGTGTGTGTGTGTGTGTGTGTGTGTTTGTTTTACAGCACAAGTGGAAATTGCTTTATGGCCCAGCAGGTTGAGTGTGTCGTCCTTCTAGCAGAAAAAAAAAAAAACTGCAGCTAAAGCTTTGAGATTTTGGCAATGACAGAGGATGGAAGAAAGCCTGTCAACACCTTTAACACTAGCCTGGTTCAAGGCCAAGACCTACTGGATTGCTGCCAGGATCTGATTTATTTATTTATTTATTTATTTTCATCCATTAAAATGTGAAAACAAAGTGGAAAATAAAATGACAGTTCAGTACCTATTCTACTGTGACAGAGAAAACACCTATAGCAAAGCTCCCTTTTTGACTTTTTGAAACTCCTTTTGCTTCACATCTCGAGTGCCTGATGTAACAGATTGAGAGATTCAGTGGTAGTTTTAATAAAACGGCTTCATAGCAGGCCAGGTTACTGAGGCTTTAGATGCCAATTTTTTAATTATAGGTCTCGATGAGGCTTAGTCCAAAGCCATCAAGCTGTTGTAAAATGCGGTGCCACAAAATGGCCTAGTTTCTGAGATATGGAGCCTTTAAAAAAAGGGGTCACGCTCCTAATAAATGAGTGTTGCTAAAATATTTTCATAATTTCATAAGTCATTACTTTTGAACTATTCGTGCTACATGCTTGAAATTTTCAGAGATTGTTCTGCACTATTAGATGTACTCAGCTTTTAAAATGGTTGGCCTGCAGTTGCTGAAAATTCCATTTAAAAATTTCTTTTGTGTTTTGGAGCCCACTATATCGTCTCACTGAACCACATCAGATTTTTCGGATTTTTTTCTACATGTGATACTCATGTCATAGTACTTTCTTAGTAACATGGTGCATGCCTGAAAGAAATCCGTATTTCTGAAAATTGAATGCAGGACTTTTGTTGAGTATTTTTCTACACTGTAGTATTGCTGGTTTTACTTATATAAAACATCTGAGTACTTCTTCCACCACTGGCACTGTAATAATACTGCAGCCCGTATGCCCCGTGCTTTTCATTCATACATTTTACCTAGGATGTTCTTGTGCAGAACTGTCACTGTTGTTTATATAATCTCCATTTGTATAACTCCACGCTGTTAATATTTCATTTAGACTTTTTCTTCTGTTTAATGTATCCAAATGCATTTGCTGCCGCAGTGACTCAGCTTTCCCAAAAAGACCGTTACAATTTAATCTTATTTCTGCATATATTTGTTTATGCAATGCAGTTAAATGCAAAAAACTTAACTGCAACTGGGAAATTTAAGCAATAGATGAGTGAAGACCTGCAGCTTTTCAGTGAATTTGCCGAGCAAGTCTATTAAAATGTATATGAATGAGTTGTTAGGACATACAGTGGCTGACTTTCTGTTTGCAAAAGCTCTGTTGAAAGCTCTACTGTACTGAGTGTGATTAGGAAAAATGGAGCCTGACAGAGAAATTATGTAAACAGACTGTTTGATTTGAATTGAAGGTCATGTTGATTTCTGTTGTTTTTGTGGCCTCACGGATGGCTATTATGTAGCCCCACTGCTTGTCCAAACATCCCAAGTGCTCTTAGCATTCATGTGTTTTGATTGACTCCGATTACACCTTCTATTACATTTAATGTTAAGAATCGTGTAAGGACGCAGCAGACCTTTTTCATGGCCGTCGCTTCCAGGCTGAAGCTACTTGTACAGGATGAAAACCTTGAAGCTTTTCATACTCAAAGTATTTCAGAGCCGGTGCATTTTGAAACGGCTTTTGTGCTGAAGGGTTTTCATCGCCTTGAGAACTTCAGTAGCTGTGGACCAGGGAGGAATTTTGGTAAGCTGAGGGTGTATTGATTGAATTAAAACACATCAAGTGGCCTTCGAGCCTCCAGGGACGAATTGCTGTCGACTGTTTCGTAACCCAAAGGCGATTTTATTTTTGTCAGGACTCGTCTCAGTCCTTGCATTGTTGGTAGTTGATTGTGCTGTTGCTAGGGGTAATGCACACGGTGCAATTCCCTTGTCCTGTGAGTGTGTCCATCTGCCTGTAAGACTGGGGGGAATTGCTGGACAGTTATTTACATCCCAACATGGCCATCTATCTGTACACATTAACACAGGGATCAATCCTACTCCCCCGCAGCCGTAGTTTACCGAGGCTGCTAATGGGCACCTATCAAGGCTC
The DNA here is from genome assembly GCF_016859285.1 of Xiphias gladius. Lineage (NCBI taxonomy): Eukaryota > Metazoa > Chordata > Actinopteri > Istiophoriformes > Xiphiidae > Xiphias > Xiphias gladius. Next base: position 6,892,277 of record NC_053403.1, on the reverse strand, counting down.
AATCATAATGAGACAAAAGGAAATCGCATTAGAGCTTCAGTGATTCGGCTAACTAGATTGACAAACACAAGGACGTTTTCCTAACTGAGATGAATAGTCCCAATCATGCCATTAATTTATATGTTCCGGTGTTGTTATGGATACTTGGATTAGCCATGTAGACTGGAGGAGACTGGCGTCAAAGCAGAGGAATGAGGGTAGTCATGTACCGTCGGGTTAGCAGAACTGGGATACAAAGCATTGCAGGTGCTTGGTTCATTTCCCTGCGATTGCTGATTGTGATTAAGCCAGTGGAGGCTGGCGTGAGGATAAACAAAGCAGCAGGTGGTTAACAGACACTTCACTGAGGTCATCCCACAGAACAGTCTACCCACTTTCATCCTGAAATACCTGTGCCAGTGTTTGACTGTCAGTATGTTAACATATGAGGGTTCATTTCAGGGCTGCGGTTATTTTTATGATCTGTTAGACTGCTGCTTAACTTCTCTGTTAATCATTTAAGTTTATAAAAATGTAAAAAAAAAATTTTTAAATCACAGAAGAGAGAAGCAGAAAATCCTCACATTTGAGAAGCTGGAACTAATGAACGTTTGACATCTCTGCTTGAAAAATGACCTAAAACAGTTTGTTAATTATCAAAATTACTGCCGCATCTACCAGTTATGTCCTCTATTGTTTTTTTTGTTTGTTTTTTTTGAATCAACGATTAATCGTTCTTTTTTCCAAAGCTGACGCTGATGTCTTCAAATTGCTTGTATTGTCTAATTAACGGTCCAAATCCCAATTAAATGCACTTTACAATAGAGGTGGAGTGATTCATCGAGTAATGAGAAAGAATAATAATTGGAAACAATTTTGGTAGCTGATTAATCTTTTTTTAAGCAAAAATGACAAACCCTTGATAGTTCCAGGTTCTCAAATGTGCAAATTTGCTGCTTTTCTTGGTGCCATATTAAAGTGGGCTGAATATTTCAGGGTCCTTGACTGTTGTTGAAGAAAAAAGGACCTTTGATGACAACACTTGGGGCTCTATGATGGACATTTTTCACTGTTTTGTGATGTTTTATAGACCAAATGAGTCATTTAGAAAATAACTGGCAAATTAATCGATAATTAATATAATCGTTACTTGCAGTAGTTGCAGAAAAGCAGTAAAACAAGTGAATTTATGTTTTGTTTTGTTTTTTTTCGAAATAGATGCTGATTAATTTTCTGACAGGCAACTAATTGCTTATTGTTCCAGCTGTAGTTCAATTTAAAAATTTGTTTGGACAAAGCTCATGGTGTTTATACCTCCAAGTGTTGGGATGTGAGTCATGTGACTCCTCATCCCCCGTGGTTTTAAATGATGCCTTAGAACAAATCATCCTAACTCCTTGTACCTCTAACTTTTTCCAGCGTAAGAAATAAACACACCACACTCCTACACAACCATACCGAAACTCAATTAAACATATTTAAGATTCAGGATTAATGAAATAACCCTTGTGGGGTTTGAAAAACTACCATTTTAGATCCACATTGTACAACATGTACTGTAGAGTTCCGAGTCTGAGCTATAAAAGCTCTGGTGACAGCTGATGAACCCCAGCACTTGTTCCATGATTCCTTAATATAGTAAATCAGGCTGCATTTACAATTATTATTAAAATTTTATCAGGCTAGATTTTATAATAGGACTTAACTGAATAGTAAATATGGTCAGTAGACAGCTGCTCTCATGAACTGTCTAATTTCCTGCATTAATAGCCACAACAAACAGAATGCATACTCACAATGTATGGCTCTGACAAAACGCGATCCTCCGGCATTAGACGGGCGTTTGGCCAGGTCTTTGATACGCTGCTTTTCCTTTACTCCCTCTTCAGTCTGGCAGAGTTCTCAGTTTCTTCTCCCTGTGTCTTCCCTCGCTCTCTGTGTCCCTCTCACAGCTTCACACCTTCCCTCGCTGGCTCTCTCTTCCCCTCCCCTGCTCCCTCTCGTTGACTTTTTTCCTCTGCGCTCCTCTCTCCAACGAGGTGAAAAACACACTTGTCAAATACAGGTGGGTCATCACACCGTCTCTCATCCTCACCAGTTGCTAAGTACGAGGCGCTTTGATGCAAACAGGTTTTTCAGCATCGTGAAACCTAAACGGTCCAGCTTCTTTCTGGGACAAGATGGTAAAGGCAACAGCTGTTCAGTGTCAATGTCCATGTGACAGAGCAGCTTAGGTGCCTCAATGATGCTGTTCAGACCTGTTTCACAGAAGGGCGACTTACTGGAAACGGCTCCCCATCCTCCTCATCTCTAATCAGGCGAAGATCTTGTCAAAGCTTCTCCTTTTTCACAGACGACAACGACGTGAGCTCGGTATCTTCTGAGAAATCAAAAAAAGCTGAAAACTTTGCAGCTTCTCACTTTTTCTGGAAAGTTTGAGCGACTCCACTGGCACGGATCGCAGAGTAAAGCTTCTTTGATCCTCAAAGCTGCACAGGTTGAATGACATTTTGTCTCCTAGCAGGCATCTGCTTGCTGCGGATGAAAAGGATGCTTGAATGCATGCTGCAGTAACATCCTCACCAACACGCGGATTCAACGGTGAGCCACTATTGGGAGAAATTCCCACCACGCCGGTAGCCTCATTCTGTATCAGGGCACTGAGCAACATGTAAGAGGAGGGAGGCAGAGGTGAGGAGGTGGAAGAGGTGGAGGAGTAGGATGAAGCAGAGGGGAGGGGGGAGGAGCAGGAGGAGGAGTCGACGTGGGTGTCAGCAGCAGTTCAGAAGGAGCTGACTGTTTGCCTTTGCGTTGCTTACAGCTGTGTGTCTTCATCAGAGAAGAAATACATTCATACAACTCCAGCCTCACACGTCCCGCTGCACAGTGACTTGGTAGGTTAATCCCCACTGTGTGTGACCATGCACCCTCTTTTAAAAGCAGGGTGAGTGACCGATGAAGCAGTTAGTGGTGATCGGCAGAGATTTTACACCACTTTCAGTTTGCCAGACAATCTCAACTGCCTCTATCAGCAGTGCTGTTCAGTGTGTGCTTTCTGTTTCTTTTGGTATGACCTTCCCTGTACAGATAAGCCTCTTGCTGTGGTTGTAACTATAGAGGGAGCTAGAAAAAAATTTGTTTGTTTCTTTCATGAGGGAGCTGGCTTTGTGAGCTGAGAAACAAACTTGCTCAGTGACTGAAATGTAAATTCATTCAGTGGAGAGCAGACAGGAAAGGTGTGGATTGAGAGGATATCCATGGTTTGGAAACAGTTTTGTTTCTTTTTTGTCAATTACTGCCTTTATCAAAATCGGAGTATCTGCATGTCTTGAAAAGTCTTGAACACAATGAATTTTCTCAAAAAAGTCTTAATTTCAATTCATGTAAGCCTTAAACATTTTCACTTAGCTGCTGTAGGCACTAATGTTAGTTATAAAATGCTTTTATATCTGATTGCAGGCTGTCGGGAGATGTTATGCACCTTATTAACCAAGAGTGAGATTCTTGCAACAGTAGATTGTTTTTGTGCAGGAGGCTGTTCTGCAGCCAACACTACAAGCTACAGTAGCTAGGGAGTGCATCGTCTCATAAAAGGCAATTTTAATTTTTAGCAAAAACTTAAATGAATGCAAATCAACTAATCATTTTTTAATGATGAATCCATTCAGCCCTTTTTCTGCTGTTTATCCAGGTCCAGGTCACATTAAATTAATTAATTATATCAATTGGACCTACTGTTTTATGTTGCTGGGAAGTGCTGAAAAAATGTGATATAATAATAAATAGTTCTGGGCCATACTGTCATACTTTGGCCAATACATTCTTAAAAAGTCCTAAATTTGATTTTTTTGAAACCTGCAGAAACCCTGAAAATGCGATCCATCTTTGCAGGAGTCTTCGGCCCCCCCGGAGGCAAAGGTAATGAGATGGGAGTATGAATAGCATTATGAGGATGAGGAGGAACATGGAAAAGATCAGTAGCAAGAGATTGATTTACTATTGACAAGAGGCTAGTCAAGGATAATAGCCCTTTAACGTCCCCGGCAAATTCCCCACATGCTTTGGACCATTGATTTTGACTATTTGTTGTGTTTGGTCAGGAGCACCCTGTAGCCTATTGCTGATAAAGCCAAGCAAACATATTCGTTCAGGAAATGATTTGACAGGATTATAAAGCGCCACACTTTGAAAAGCTTATCTGTTTCCTGTTTGTTGCTGGATTCATGAGCAGCTGTTCATATCAATAAGCAGTGTCCACTCCAGTTGAGAGGAGCCTGGTGACTGCTGTTGACGCAATGAGACTAACACATTGTCAGGTGTTGTATAACATGCCATCAGCACTCATCACAGTTATAAAGACGTGAAGCCACATACAAGTGAGCAGCAATGATGAAGATGTTTGTTATTTATAAACTTACTTATAAATGTAACTACAAGATGTCCCCAGAGCAATATTTTGAGCAGGTTTTCCCAACATTTTCTCGCCAGTGGGTCTCATCAGAAATTTAATTACATGTCAGGGCTGTGGTGGCTACAGAGATACTAAGTGGGCACCGCAAGAACTGTGATTAGTCAGCTCGTGCTGCTTGTGTTTGCTTCCGCAAGTTTCCAATGCTGGTGGAGATTGATCAGAGTGAATACAACCTGCGTGTTGAAAAAAAGGCTCAGTAATCTTCTTTTCAGCAACATGTAGACTGCAAACCTTTAGCTCGCTGCGACCTCCGCCCTCCATCGCAGTGATTGAAATAATGTAAATACAGTCGGTAGTAAGACTGCACAGATTAGTCTCAAATTTGGTAATGAGACAAGGCAGACTGACCCACCATTGCTTGTGTGACAAAGTAAATGAAAGGAATATGAACACAGATATTGTGATAAATTCTCTGGACCTCACCCTCTTGACCCTGCAAAAGAAAACATTGCTCAGTTGCGATGTGGATTTGAGTATGTAATATTTTGTACACTGTTTTTAGCAGCAAGGAGGAGCTCCAGAAGTAGGTGGTAGAAACTATGATACCTTTCAAACTTAATTAAAACCAAACACAGACAGAGATGGCAGAGTTGCTGTGGAAACTTGCGTGGAAGTCTGGTGTTTATTTTAATCAGTGTGCGTGTCCGTGCGGGATGCTACTGGGCTTTTGCTGTTAAATTTAGTGCATGAAAATACAAATAGGGTGGGAAATGTGTGGCCCCCAATGCAGATGGACTTTATGGTTTGTCCCAACACGCTGATGAAGATTTAGCACAGTATGGAGGGAAACTCCAAGCAAGCCAGATGTGCTGGTTTGTGTTTTACCAATGTCACCTTACTTATATACTGTATTAATGATTCTTATCAATAACATTACAAGCCATCAGTCTTAATTTATATTTTCCAAAAAAAAAATCATATAATATGTAAGCAAATATATTTCAAATATTTCAATTTCCCCAAATAAATAGAATATAGAAGTAGCTCTTGGTACTTTTTATAATGTAACTGGTGTATTGTGAAATAGCATGCATACATAAAAAAATATTGCAGCATTGATTCTACAAGTCTCTGAACTCTACTGGAGGGGATGAACACCATTATTCCAAAAGATATTCCCTCATTTGGTGTTTTGAAGATGGTGTTGGAGAGCGCTGTAACACGATGGTCCAAAATCTCCCATAGGTGTTCAGTTGGGTTGAGATCAGGTGACTGCGAAGGCCACAGCACATGACTCACGTCATTTTCATAGTCATCAAACCATTCAGTGACGCCCTCTTGCCCTATGGATGGGGGGCACTGTCATCCTGAAATACACCACTCCTGTCGAGATAGAAATGTTTCATCATAGGATAAAGTTGATCACTCAGAACAACTTTGTATTGATTTGCAGTTACCTTCCCCTCTAAGGGGACAAGTGGACCCAAACCATGCCAGCAAGGGCCCTTCACAGCATAACAAAGCCACCGGATCCCCCCACTGTACGGATAGAGCAGTTAGGCCTGTACCATTCTCTTGGTGTGCGTCTCACGTGCACTCACCCACTTCTCTAGAATATAGTGAATGATGTCTCCTCCTAACATATCACTTTTTTCCACATCTCTTTGGACCAGTGCCTGTGGTTTTTGCACCACTGGACTCTCTGAAATGCGCATTCATCTTTGTAATGAGGGGTTTATGCACTGCAACCGTACTATAATGTCCCTCTCTATGTAATCGTCGACGGACAGTTGTCGCTGATACAGTCTGATCATGTCCTGCATTGACATTCCCAGTCACCTGGGGAAGAGATGCTCGTCTGTTTTTCCTTACATATCACGCTTATCACATATCACACTGCTGGGGCATCACAGTCATCAGATGTGCGCTGTTGACCACAGTTTCCGACCCTATTTACTGACGACTTTCCCACAGATCTAAATGCAGACGTCACTTTAGTCACTGTTCCTGTTGAAACACCAGCCAGTTGAGCAGTCTTTGCGACTGAAGCTCCTGCCATCCGTGCCCCTAAAAATGAACCCTCTTTCAAAGTCACTTAGATGTTTTCCTCAAGCCATCTAGATACAAACACAGATGTTAATTGCTTACTGTACCACGCAGTGCACCTGTGTGGGAGCATCAGCATTCTTTATGTTTCTCTACTCATACATTCAGGTTTTTCCTTTTTTAATCTGTCTTCCATCCCCCACAGGTTAGCTATTGATTATTAGGAGAATGCAATACAAAGGATATGAGGAATGTCTAATGTATCCCCCGGGGAGTTCATATAATGAGGCACACAGATATACGGCGATCGCTCGATTTTTGCAGATTGGACACATTACAGGCTTCCACCTACACAGATGGCCTCTGTGACACCAACACAGTGTTGCGGCGCTGTTAACCACTACTGTTACTGTGAATGGAGGTTACTGTGGGCTTAACTGATTGATTGGAGAACGACACAGTACTGCTTCCCCCAACTCTCTGGCAGGGGTAACTGAAGAGGGCAAAGTTCTCTCACAGTGCAGCAGGTTGACAGGAGCTGCCTTAGGATGCTGAAGGCTTGCAACATTTTTTGGGCTGTCTGGCTTACATCATCATCGAGTTATCACACTCCTCGACTTCCCGCCCTTATGCCGAGTCTGGACAGTCAGTATTTAAGCACACTGGGATTCGGCCGTTTCAAACTGGGAGAAACGGGAGGAAAATTCCCCATTAAACCCTGTAAGCTAATATATCTGCGAAATCCCGGTCAGTTTAACGCTGTCAAAATATTCATATTGTGGGCGACCATTGATTTTTTTTTTTTTTTTTTTTTTTTTTTTTTTTTGGTCCCCAGATGATATATGTGTCTGTGCTACATTGTCAAATAAACTTACAATCCCCAAAGCTCTGCCAATTATTTGAAAACAGTGCGGTTTAGAAAGAAAAACCATATTAGTCATTTAATAGTGTGATTCTCTGCCTCAGTTAAAGATAGTTGCCTTGTGTGCTTCACACCTCCCCCACTGTGTTGCTTGCCTTGTGGTAAATAACCATAGCAGTGCTGATAATGATGGTACATAAAGCTTTCCACCAGACGCATAGCTTCCAAAAGCATTCGGTTGTCATCCTCCTCCTGCCTGAACATTTTTCGGATCCAGTGTCAACTCAGGCTGCTCATTAGCTGTGACCAACCAAACGCAACATTTGTCTTCAGTCAAATGGTCTTTATTCAAACAAACAACTAAACAGTGTGCACCCAATTCCCTGTAAAAAGGCACTGCTGACATTAGCAAACCAAATTGACCCTTGCTTCAAGTAACATTTGAACGAGTTTTAACTACTTAATCCCACTTGTTTATTATTCCCTCCAGTGTAGAGAATATATCAAACAGGATTTAGTAATAAGGGATCAATAGCATTTGATGGACAGATGGGGTTTTGTAATTGTGCCTCCTTGAACTGGCCCCCATTACTGAGCTTTGAGAGCATCTCTTGTTTCTCCCAAGTCCCTAAGAGCCTGCCTTTGAGTATGGATGTGACCACAGTCCGCAATTGGGGGAAACAAGATGAAGGAGAGTCATTAAAAGCTCCAACTGAAACTCAAGTAAAGTCGACTGTGGGGCATTTGTGCCACAGCTTCTTGTCAAGACCCTCTTGAGGAAAAATATCCTCTATTGGAATGATGTAGCCACTTAAATTTATTCAACTGCTCTTTTTTAATTGTTCGGATTTGTCATTTACCGTATGCCACCCCTACCAATTGCCGTTTACTTGGTCATTTATTCATTGACCCAGACCTCTTGACCTCTCTGTGGCTGCAGTGTGTTCATGTGTGCGAAGTAGGTGTGTAGATAAAGTTGTCAATAGCTCACACTGATGCATCTAATGCTTCACTGAAATCAAAATTAAATAGTTCCTCACATCAGTACTGCATAGATTTGAAACCCTAAATTTACATCTTCTTGGTATGGTCTTAAAATGGCATCCATCGGTGAGAGATGTCAACATTACACAGGTGCAGCGTACGTGTGTCCGGGCTTATTGACTCAAGTTGTTGATTTTCTCTCTGCATGCATACTTTGAGAGATGCCGGATCTCCTCCTTGTTGTTTGATATTTATTTTGACCAACCATCATTTTCTTTGTTTGCAGCATTTCAGTCAAACCGTTTGGGCCTAAAAGGATTAGAGGTACTGAGTGTACATCTGTGCACGTTTTTCTTCAGGTGTTGAGTACAACTTTGTTAAGAGTGATTTCTTCATAGGCTACTGGCCCATCCAACAAGCAGTTCTGATGGAGTATACTGGCTGCTTTACAGAATCGTAAGTTTGAAAGCTTGTCAGACACCAAAACGCTGCATAGTCACGTTGCAAAGTAATCTACCAGAAATTTGCACTTCACTTGTACTCATTTCGTTTGCGTACACAGCGTTTTGCCAGATGTTGATGAGTTGAGGTCCTGCAAAAGCTGAGCCAAGTTCAAATTTTTTTCCTGGATGACTGCGTGTCTTGCCAGAGCTGTCTGTGTTGGCACCCCTGCTACGTCGACAAAGTGGTCTCATTCATCTAAATGAGAGTTTCTTTTCATGCCAGGTTAAACATGCACTTAAAATGTGTTTGAGCTCACTTAGAAACTGTGTCGCCACCGGAGAGTACTGATAATTTTGTAATTGTTCTGCTCAGTACGTATTTTGGTCTTATATTTTGGTATAAACAAATTTAAGGGTTTCTGATTTAAAAAAAAAAAAAGAGAGGAAAAAAAGGGATATTTATTTAAATAAATTAGATCTTTAGATCGGTATCAGTCAGAAAAATACAGTATCGTGCGGCTGTAGTTGCTTTATAGAGGCTTGTCCTGACACAATTAAATGTATTTATTGCTCAACAGAAATTTAACACAATTTCAATGATCAGTAAATAATTTTAAGTAATTTGTGAAGGAAAATTACAAAAAAAAATCATAGGTTCGAGCCTAAAAAATGTGAGGATTTGCTGATTTTTCCCTGTTTAAAATCACTGTAAGTTCGATATCTTTAGGTTTTAGATTGTTGTTTAGGCTAAACTAGCTATTTGAAGACATCACCATGAGCTCTGGAAAATTAAGATTTTACCAACAGATTAATTGATTATGAAAATAATTGTTGCAGCCCTAATAGAGGCCAAATCATAATACAACACACCAGAAGCCTGAAGGTTTGGACACAGCAACAGCCTTGCTGGCGGAAGTAACTTTTATACATCGTCTTTGTGTAGCCATGACTACAGTGAATGACAAGTTTGCACTGTAGTTGTCTTGTAAGTGTGTCTTTATAGAGTGCAGGTGGTGGTGTGTGTTTTGTCGCCGTATCATGATTTAGCCAGACAGTTTTGAGTGTCCTAAGATGAATTTACCGCAAGAACAGAGGAACTTGGGATTTTCTGTAGTGAATTTATCAAGCGGGGTGGCTGGTCTGGATATGTTGTTTGGATTTCAGCACTCTACTGTCTGTCACATTTCATCCGCTCAAGTGTTCAAAAGGATTGAAACACTCATGTATTCTGGCGGTTTGGTGCTTATTTAAGGCGATCCACAGGTCTTTATTTAGCTGCCAGTGGGTGCATTGTTCTAATCTTCCTGTGGCCTTTGAGTGCCTCTTTGTAAAGAGAGAAAAAACACTAGTAATGGTTTGCCTGTCAGGAACAATCTTCATATTTCAGAAATTCACCTCTTTCCCACCAATTTATCAAATAAGATGCATGAGTTTATCGATTTATGGTGTGTATGGATAGCACTCTATCTGCAGCTGTCAATCTGTCAGCTAAAATGTTTTGTATGTACCCGATGTAACCTGCTTGTTTCGCACTGTTGACCCCAGTTTTAGCACCACGTTGATCGGCATTGGCTGTTTACTCATCTACTCAGCTAACCTAATGGCTGAGGCTCCTTGCATCTTTTTAATGAGGGACCCAGATGTCCCGACACTCTGAGACCGATGCTTATTTCAGGCACAAGGATCGGTGCGAGGAGGATACATGTGAGGCTAAAGCACAATCTCATTTTCACCTGATTAGCCAGCTGTTTAGCCTCAGTGTCATCTCTTTGCTAGTGCCGGAGCTAGACGGTGTCAGACGGCACGAGGACGACAGCTATTCTGCGAAAACATTGTTTGTTTCCTATAAAGGAGTGATTGTAGGCCCTCTTGCTCTTAAATTGATGTTTGTATTCATCGTGTTGAAAGATGTAATGTGTTGCATGCTCACGCTCACAGTCACTGTTGCACACGGGAGTGTTCGGTCAGTCCTCTCAGCCAGTCAGTCCCGTTTCTCATTTAATGTGTCACACAGGTCAGTTTGTGCGGTGCCTCATTGTCACTCAATTTACTTGTCGATGCTGTGGCGTCAGGTTTTGTCTCATGCCCAGCAGCTGTCCAAACCAGTTGAGAGTAAAGCTGTTTCTATTGGTTGTTATGATGCAAAAGACTGGCAGGCCAGTCTAGTGCGTCAGTTGATGAAGTTAATGTTTTGGATATTTACAATATTTAATCACAGTAGATGTCAGTGTGGCAGTGTCGGTCGGTCCACCATCATGGTCCAGAGTGAAATATCTTGGTTTTCCATCAAACTTTGTACTGACATTCATGGTCCCTAGAGGATGAATCCTACTGGCTTTTGTGATCCAATGACTCTACATCTAGTGCCGCTGTGAGGTTGGTCTCCGCGGACATAAGGGAAATGCCTCACTACCTACTGGATGGATTGCCATAAAATTTGGTGCTCACATTCAATCAGACTCGAGGTGAATTGTTATAACTTTGGAGATCCTTTGACTTTTCATCTAGCGCCCTCATCTGGTCAATATTTCAATTTGTCCAGTCCTTTGGTTTATGACCAAATTTATGGCACAACTGTTGACATTCCCATCAGCCCGAGCTGAAGTTTGTGTTTATGGCTAATTAGCAAATGTTAGCATTAGAGCTGCAACTATCAATTGTTATTGATTAACCTGCCAACTATTTTCACAATGGTTTGGTCTATAAAATGACAGAAAATAATCACAATCACTTTCTCTGTAAACCCAGCGTGGTGTCACAGAGATGAATAAGATGAATAACAGAAACTGTTGTTCTTTCACATAACTCACAGTTGAGGAAGTTGGACCTAGAAAGAGAATTCTTGGCTTATTTTGCTTGAAAAATGACTCAAAATGATTCATCATTAAAAGTAGTTGTTGATAAATTTTCTGTCCGATCGAACTGATCGATTTAATCCGATAATCATTGCAGCTCTTGTTAGCATGCTGACACACTAAACTAAGATTGGTGAAAATGGTAAATATTGTACCTGCTAAACATCAGCATGTTAGTGTTGTCACTGAGAGCACGTTCGTATGCTGATGTCAGCACTTAGCTCAAAGCACCGCTGTGCCTTCATCGGAACAAATACACTCAGTTGCCAGTTTGTTAAAGTTAAAAATGTCGTCTAATACAACAGTTAAAATCCTACCTTCAGTAGGAGAGGATCTTATTAGTTTTTGTTGAGACTGTGTTAAAGAGGTTTTAATTCAACTGCGTGATCATTTTTGGAGGCTGCAGTTTGTGATGCTGTTGAACTGTACTGCATTATACTGACAGGCATCTGTCATTTAGCCTACCCTCGCTCATATGAATAAGGTGGACAAAATAATAGTAACGCCGGTCTGTGTCGCGCAGTACAATTCAACAGCGCCACAAAATGCAGCCTCCCAAATGACCGAACACCGATCTTTATAACCCTTCTGAGGGTGGGACTTATTGCATTAGACTGCATTAGTTTCAGCAAGGCGTACCTAATAAACTGACAACTGAGTGTATGAGATTCAGTTGCTTACCAAAAATGGAATTTAAATGCTTAGCTATATAAATAAATAAAAATTATAAACGTAAGCCTGTGTGGGAAAACGAAAAATAATATGATTATGAATTTATATTTATTTATGGATTTTTTTGCTTGTGTGCCTTACGTCTGTAATACATTTGGAGTTTTTCCTTTTTGTCAGTATTGCTTAATATTTTCATCAGATGCAGGGTTGCGATGATATTGGATTACTCTTAGTTTCAAATAAATCTCTCTGCATTGTCCTGTAATACTATTATATTGTATAATATATGAATGGATTGAAGTGGCTATTTCACGGCAGTGGATTACAGTAGAATATTCTTGTTTTATTAGAGGAAGGATTCCGTACAACCACATATTTTTATTTGACACTTTGATCAAAGCAGTCCTTTTTATTTCATAGAAAAAACATGAAAAGCGACAACCATCGTTAGCTAATGACATCTTGCAAAGGGCCGATTTAACAATGGACGTTGATGCTTTTGAATATGATTGATTAGACCCCAGGTCGGAAGTGTGGGAGGTACAGCCTCTTACCTCCAAACAAGCTGCACACCAGTAACACATACCTAATGAGAAGGAGGCCTCGAATGGATTGGAGCCCTTCCGATATGACTTTGACATAAACACAGCCTCACACAATCGCCATTAAAAGTTAAGAGTAAATAGCTTCGGCCGTCTTTATTGTCTCGCCTGGTTTGCTCGGGATTTTAATTGCAATTAGCGCAGACAGTGATTTATCGACGCGTAGTGGGTTTCAGCGCCGTGACGTGTTAGGCTAATTGGTTTGGTTAAAAAGGCGTGACAAGGACCATGCTGGAGGCACTGTGGTTCTCAGAAAGAGGATCGGCTTCACAGAATGCAACAACAAGTTTATCTGGACTGTCTTTCCTTTTTTTTTTTTTTTTTTTTTTTTCCTTCTTTGCTTCATTCCTTCCATCTTCCTTCAATCTTCCCCTCTCCCCTTTTCTTCAATTTTCCATCCTGTCTCCCCTCTTACCGCTACCAAACACTTATCAGATGGGATTTGTCATCAAGGTAATAACACTCGCTCGCTCTTCAGTTTTCTCTGAGCTGGCTTGCTCCATCTCCTTTCTTATCAAGAGAGGATCTGCCACGACAGCTGGTTTAAAAGAGAAGTAATCATTCACTGATCACTCACCATTAGTCTACTGGCAAATGGAGGAGGAAGAGGGAGCGGGGAATGTGTCTATTTCTCTTCCAGTCACATAAAATGTTAACATTTCACTGCAGGTGTTAGTGGAGACTGAGCAGCGGTACTGTTGCTCCCTACATGTCCCTCCTGTTTCTGTTCAGCCAGTCACCGCTCCAAGAAAGATGGCCAATCAAGGTTAAGTCCGGACCGCAGCCTTATACAGCCAGTGGACTGGGTCTGCGCAGTGGGTTGTATACTAAAGGCGTGGCCCTGTCAACATGGGTGTGCGTCTGTGCTGTGTTTGGTCTGTGTGGCTCTGTCTGCGGAGCAAACGACAGGGTAACAGCGGCGTGCTCTGGCAAACAGGATGACAGAGTTTTTGCAGGGCCACACACAGAGCAAAACAACACGGGATACTTCTAGGATTAAGTATACACTGTAATTCGCTGTATTTCGTACGGGTGAATGTTGACGTTTGGGCACCCCCAGAAAAAATTACATTAAATCAAAATGATTAAATACAGCCCCTGCAGCAAACAGACATTTAAAATTGAGCTTTTCCTCTTCTAATGTTAATGCACTGTTGCTAAAAGATTCAGCACCATGTTGAGTAACGCAGTCCACATGTAAATTGTTCCAGAACTTAAAGATTCTTCTCTATCTGGGGCTCCAACTTAGTAAAAGGTTAAAAATGTTGAAGCCAGAGTAATTGTGTATAATTAGTTTATGAAATGGAGGTTGGTAAGCGGTGCTTACATGTTGTGCAAGCAGTGAAAGATGGAAATCTGTAAATGGCTTGAAAACGTGAAAAGAAAATCAAAAAATTCTTATCTAAACATATGATAACAAATTAAAAAAACCCTGAGCCAATCGCTTCACCCTTCAGGGCTACTACTACTATTGATTCATTTCTTAATCGATTAATCTGCTGATTATTTTCTTGATGGTCAATAAAACATAAGAAAAAAAAATGCCCATCACAATGTCCCGGAGCCCATGTCCTCAGATGTGTGTCCGACCAACAGTCCAAAGCAAATATTCAATTTATGGTAATGTAAGATGAAGAAAGGCAGCAAGTCCTCACATGTGGGAGCCATGAACCAGGGAATTTTTGCTTGACTTAAACGATCAATCAACTACCAAAACAGTTTCTGATGAACTTTCTTTAATCGATCAATCGACTAATCGTTACGACTCTGTTACGTTTAAATCTCCTTATAGTTAGCTTCAAATACGGGGACAAAAATCCTCATCGCCAACATCCCATTTAGATTCTGACTCTGCTGGTTCTAACACTTCACCGAAGTTCCATGGTAGCTACACTGGGTGAGGCAGTGGATGAGGACTGAGTGAAGCATTAAAACCCAAGGTGAAGTTTTTAACGGTGAACCACTAAAAACAGACCACCAAAGCTTTATTTTAAAATCTAGTTGCGGTTCCGAAATGTGTGCACAAAGTTAGAAATCCCATCTGATTTGAGTCAGTTTTAGTAAGAACGGAGCTCCGGGGGGGTTGGCAGGGTTGAAGATGTTAACTAATGACAGGCAATCGCTCAAGGTACAGGATAGAGCTGCAACTGATTTATTTTGGTTGACGAAATTAGATTAGAAAAAAAGTCACGATCATAATTTCTCAGAGGCCATAGAAATGTCCTCAAGTTGCTTGCCTGAGCAACAGTCAAATTTCCAAAAAATTTCAATTTAGTCCCTGAAAGTCTCTGGCCGCTTTGAGTCCAGCGGGTTTTGACGCAGTTGGCCGAACCTGAGCGCTCAGAACGCTCCCGTGTACCTCTGCATTTATCCTGGTGCTCCTGTCGGCAGCGGCAGCATCGGCAAATGCGAGTGCGTCGGGTCAACAGGAAGCCATACGTGCCCGAGCCATAACAGAACCACCGCCATGGTTGACAGATGAGGCGGTGGCTTTGGGTCATGAGCTGTTCTATTTTTTTTCCCCCCGACAGAGGTTGTTTTTGTTCCATCAGTCCATAGAACTTTGTTCCACAACACCACCGGTTTCTTTTTGTACGTGTTTGTGAACGGCAGCCTGGCCTTTCTGCTCCTGATGTTTACCAGGGGTTTGCGTCTTGTGGTGAATCCCCTGAGGTTACGGTCGTGAAGTCTTCTCCCGATCGTTGACAAGGAAACGCGTCTGCCTACATCCTGGAGAGCGTTTCTTGACCTGCTGCACAATCATGAAGGGATTTTTCTTCACCATGCAAATGACTCTCTGCTTGTCCACGAGACTTGTGCTCCTTGGTCCACCAGCTCGTTTGCCATTTTCTCATTATCATCTTCCTCACTTGCACGGTCACCTCTTCACTCCTCCAACTGACAGACAACTCCAGCTCAGTTTAACTGGCAACTCTCAACTCTGTCAGCTCTGAGACACATGTGATCCTTTTTTTTTTTTTTTGTGTGCAGGAACTAACATCGAAACAATACACAGCTGCCCAGGAAACATTTAGTAGACAAGTGTCTGATCTGGGCACTGCGTGTTAAAAGGGGCTATATCTCCCACACAGTTTCTTTCTATATTGATGTAAACCTACTCACATTAAAGCTGAGACTCGGCTCTTTAGTGTAGAATCCGTCATTTTATTTCAAACTGAATGTGCTGCTGCTCAGAGCCTGAAGAACAAAACAAAAAAAAAAGCGTAAATGTTCAAATACTTCCGGTCTTGACTGTATATGCAGCTCCTCGATCCCTCACTCTGCTCATAGCGAGGTTGGTACAGCGTTTCTTATCTTCATCCTGACTCGGTGCCAGTGCTCACAGAGTCTCACAGGGCAGGACGGAGGAGAGGGGTGAAGATGAACAGCGGCGGGGTGAGAGCAGAGAGGAGTTGAGTGGAGCAGGAAAAGAGCAGAGCGGAACAGAAGGGCAGGAGCGAGGCCAGCGAGAGCGAAGCAACACATCCCAGATATAAAAGCTGAGAGCGGGACTCGGCATTAGTGAGCCATAGATAGCTCAGTGAAGCCGGGGTTGCAAGCGAAAAAGCCACATTTGTTAGTATGGGTTTCAGCCAGCAAGATGTCAAGAGACAGGATACCACATGATGCAGAAGTTACACAATGCCAGCCGAGCCACTTAGCACACAGCATGAGTAATGCACTGTTTATTCGCTGTGGAATAACTCACCCAAGTTTACTGGCCCAGCTGTCACTGACGCACTTTCATTTAAACTATGATTTGATCTTTAATCAGTTGTGTACAGTGAGGTGAGGGGCTTTGCTGCCAGGCCACATTATGTCACAGCGTGGTTCAACAGAATTCCTACGCGGGACAGGAAAAGTTTCCGAAGTAAATCTGATGGTTTCCAGGCAACCTCGAGCAGTTTTGCGATGACAGAAAATGTCTGGAAAAGTGTGGAGAAAAAACACGCAGCGACATATTATCCGTAGCTCTGGATCTGTGTTATTGCTGACGTTAGTGCTGAAGAGATTCGTCGATAAATCGGTTCTTTGACCGGCTGAAAACGTAACAACGATTTTGATATTAGTTTAAGTCATTTGCCAAGTGTAAATGCCGAATATTTTCTGGTTCCGACTGGAATTTGCTGTCTTATGATTGAATACCTTTGAGTTTTTGGACAAAACAAGCAACACGACAATGTCGTCTCGGGCTCTGAGAAACTGTGAAGGAATTTTTTCAGTTATTTGATATTTTACTGTGCAAATGATCCGATCGATTGATTGATCTGAATCCGTAGGTTCTTTAACTTTTTCTGTCATGCCCTGCTTTGGAAGAAAAAAAAAAAAAAGGCTCCCTGCATAAACTGCTTTGTCTTTTAGGAATCATTTAGAATAATGAGGGAACAAGTTACAAGCATTAACATTATCTATGGGGCACCCTGCCGACCTCAGGGTTGAGACCAAACCTGGGCAGCAAAGATGGGGAATAATATTCAGCGAAGGCCCCTCGAGGGCCTTTGTTGATCTCATTCCCCATCTTTCTCTCTCCCCTCTTTTCTGTCATATATCTGTTTTCAACTATGAAAAGGAATAAAAACACCCAAAAACAATTATGTTAAAAAAAAAAGAAATAACATTTCTCCTGTGAAAATGCATGTTAAGTTTTGCCCATACTGCCAGAGTTATTAGATAAAAACGGTTTAAGGCTCTCCTGCGATATTGGCAGTGAACTCAAAAGCGCGGTTGCTTACTTCACTTCTTTTTGTTTCCTTTCCCGTCCATTCGTTTGTGAGAGGAAACTAAATATCTTTGGTTTCTGGACTGACAAACATTCACTTTGGGATTTAGGAAATTGTTCCAGGCATTTTCCACCAAACAATTCAGCTATTTCAGAAAGAAAATTATCGGCGGTTTAGCCCTAGTCATGTGCAACCTTCAGTTTGAGAGCGGCTGATCTAGAACAATAATCAGCAGATAATAATTGTAGCTCTACTTGGTGTGAAGACCAGAGGAACAGCCACTGTCAGCAGGTATAATATTAAGTACTAGCTAGGGCTGCGACTCGACAATATTTTCACTATCGATCGATCTGCAGATTCATTATTCGATGAATCCATTGTTCTGTGGAATGTTAGAAAAACAAGGAAGGCAAAGGGGATGTTTTATGGTGTTTTGTTTTATGCAGCCAACAGTGCAAAACCCAAATGTATTGGGTTTACAAGGATATAATACAGAGAAAGTCGTCATTTAGAAATATAGATGCCGATAGATGCTGTCGATCGACTGATTGAATAATCGACTCATCTTCCAGTCCGTCCAAGATTTTCAGTCTCCTGTATGAACTCGGCCCAAGTACTAGTGTGTGTCTAGCAGAGCGTCTATGTACAGTGTGTGATTCAAATGCATATGAGCAACCAAATGGCCCCGTTTTTCCCCACAGCTTGGACCACAGATCCTCTGTAGATGTTAAACTATGCACTTAAAAGAGTGTCAGCCAAGAGCAGAGAGGGGATTTAGGTCTCAGATCTGTTTGGACGAGCAGGAATGAAGAGTCTGCTTTCGCTTTAATTTTTCTTCATTCCCCCTCTCGCTCCAGTCCCCTCTCTGTCTCTCTCTGTCTTTGGAGGCTCGAGAGGTTTTCTATCATCCTCACTGGCAGCTTGTTGCCATGGTTGTCTCGGCGCCTCCGAAACAACTACCTGGGGAAGGTACTTCCTTGGACATGGATCGGGACGACGCCGGGCTCTGAGGCGCGGGAGGGAGGCAGTTCACAGGTGTCAGCAGTTCTCTGTGTGTTGGCGACCGACTGAGGGAGACGGAAGAGGAGGAGGAGGATGAAGAGGAGGATTAGAGTCTGGGAAGACATTAAACAGAGAGGAGCGGGAGCCGGAAACAGAGTGGAAATGAGATTGACAGGCCGGGGTTTTTGAGGGGTGATTTCACCTCTGCGGGTTTCTCACTTACCTTTTTAACAGAGAGTCGTTCGTGTTTAGATCCTTGAACAACAACGGCGACATAACCGAGAAGAATGAACCGAGGAGCCCCGGGGAAGTCGCACGCTGAATCCTGGAGCTGTTCCATTAAATCTGGAGTGGACATGATAACAACTGAATGACATACGACACAGGCTTTCCTGCTCCTCGTGATGAATCACAAATTACGGCCTAAATGAGAAGGCGAGTCGTTAATACATCATTCTCTGTTTCCACAAGAGCCCGGGAAGAACTGGAGTTTTGAGGCTGATGCCGTCATTGATATTTGAGAATAAATAGAAATTTTTATAGAATATAAAAAATCAATACCATAAACAAAAACAACTAAAGAAACATATTCTAAGTTGTATTTAAATGAGAAAAATCAAGGTCAAATACACACAAAAGTGCAGCCTATAAAACATTTATCGCCACAGACTGCTACACGCCATTTTTTTTTTTCCATCTGCCAGCATCTATACCGATACCAGCCTGATTAGCCAATATCAGCCAATAATATCAGCCTGGGCGATAGATCTGTCAGACTTTAGCTTGCATTTTTACAGTGAAGTATTTTCGTGAAAAAAAAACAAAACGTTTTGCCGGATTTACCTGTTAGGGGGCCCCGGGGCAAAAATTGGCAGTCACCTATCCCCCCCCAAGTTCCCGTTAAGTCCAGTTTAACCAGTGCTCTTGTGCTGGGATAATATTTATCGTCAAATTCTGATCATTCGATGAAAGGTCGTGTTTAATCTGACCAACAGTCCAGAACCCAAAGATGAATAAAAGGCGATCACAAGTCAAAAAGGCTGGAAATCACCGCTTTAAGATACAGATATGATGTTACTGCCTCCCATATGTCTGTGATAACAGTATATTGATGGAGAAATATTGGCAAAAAATAATGCAATAATTAGCTTTATCAATGAAGTAATAGGTGTAGTTAGTCATGTTTAATAAATCATTGTGATTATAGTAGGACATGAGGCGGCTGGTTTGGTTGTGTCTTAGTCCAGCAGGCCTCGGCATGTTAACGTTAGTTGGTGGTCTGTGGATCGGTTTGATCTTTTTCCGAGCTTTCTTGACGTATCCCTGGCTTCTCGAATCAAAGGTGCTCAGGCTGCTGGTAGCAAATAATGTGAGATCTGCCTGAGACACATTTGCAGCTGCGAATAAGGTTTGGCATTAGGTTTTTCGATTTCCCGTCCATCAAATCCAGGTTTCCTATGCCCAGGTCGTTTCCTTGGGAGGGCGAGAATCAGTCGACGTCGGCACCACCCCGCCAGCCGTCACTTAAAGCTGACATTCCCATTCTCTCCTCCTATCCGTCTGACTCGCAGTTGTTGTAGCCTCCGCAGTGCCCTTGTTCACAGATCATCTTTTCTCTGCCTGACAAGAAGCCCTCCTGCAGCGTCTCCCTTTCTGACCCCCTTCACTTCCCGTGCAGCCATGGCCAGACCAAGGACAACTGCAGATGGTGCGTTGAGTGTCCCGCCTGGAAGGCCGAGTCCCTGTAATACAATGCACCGAGGTGCAGAGGAACAAACTGAGAGGCTGCGGCTGACTGCAGATCCTCTGTCAGATCTCCCGCCGACCGCCCATCTGTGTGTGGCAGGCTGACCTCAGTCCTCCGTCTGTTTTGTTACTCGCCCCGAAAAGAAAAAATAAAAATGAAAAAATGTGGTGTCGTCGTCACGGCTGCTGCGCCCGATGAGTGTTTAAGATCAGTGTGCTTTGATCTCAGCCGGAGGGGGTAATCCACGTGTCCCCTGTGTATAATGTTGGATTTATTTCATACCTTTTTGTTTTGATTATTTTCCCCTGGAGCTGCAAAGAATAAAAAAAAAATCAAAAAAAAAAATCTCACTTTGGATTGCTCTCACTGAAAGTACAATAATTGATTAAAAAGATCACTTGAGAGAAAACCTTTGTCATTTATTAGAGTTCACACTTCGATCGTCGAGACCTTATTTTATGGTTGCGGCCTAGAGCCAGACCAATAAATCGACCATATCGTCTGTTATATCCATGCCGCCGTGTGTGTTGGAGGATAATTAACAGGACTTGCAGTGGAAACAGTTTCTCCGTTAGGGCTGTGCGACACAGGTCATTTTTAATATCACGATAACGATGCGTGTCGCAACTACAGCACGTTTTCTGTCAAACTTAGCGCAAATTTGACCATTAAGACTGGGGCCACGTCTTTTCCGAAGTAAGTTGCAACGGCCGGCAGTTATCTCCGTCCGTCCTCATCTTTGACCATATGCTGCGCAGTGGGCAAAAGGTTTCCTGGTCCGCGTCAGACTTTTCATGTCCGAACCGCGTCCATGCAACTGAAGTGTAGTCCCTCTCGTAGGTGGGAGGGACATGACGTATGTATGGATCTATAATGTGTGGCAGTTCAAGGTCACGAAGAATCGAATCGTAAGAATTGTCGTCTATCTAGGAAACTCTGTTGGATAATGATGTCTGTTTATGAACAATTTTTCACTTACCTACCACACAATTTAGGTTTTTTTTTTTTCTTTTTCTTAATTAACTCAAATATAACGAGCATGTGCTTAATAACAACAGCAACTAATGCTTTCTCCATTTCCCTTATAACTAGTAATAAATTGCGTAGACCTTTCTGTCCAAGTAATTAAGAGCTAAATACCAGCTAGTTACAAGATGTTGTCTTGTAACTAGAAAGAAATAAAAAAATTACTTGAATTATTTGATAATCGATTGTTTAAGTAGTTTTTTCAAGCAAAAACACCAAATCTTTGATGGTTCCAGGTTCTCAAATGTGAGAATTGGCTGCTTTTTTTTTTTCCCCTTTTGTTTTTGGTCTTGGATCATGATCAAATGAATATTTTTGGGGGTTTTGAACTGCTATATCTATATCGTGATGGACATTTTTCACTGTTTTCTGATGCCTCATGCACCAAGCCGACGTACAGATTCACCGTGAAAATGTTGGACGGATTAGTTGGTAATGAAACCCCTAGAACAAATGGGATCCAATGAGTTCTGCATAAATGTGCATATTAATGAGGATTTCAGAGAGATTCCTGTAACTCCTGAACCCTTGTGAGGTGTCACTGCAAATTGGGGTGAAAACAATTCATTTTCCAACTGTGGTAGTTGGAAACAGATTTTTTCCTGTGAGTATAAAATAACTCAAGGACGACACATCGTGGAAACCTGATACTTAGACGACAGTTGTTCCTAATGGACATCTGATCCAATCTGATCAGATTTTGGTATGTCTTGCTGCATAAATTTGCATATTAAAGTGAAGTTAAACTTCAGTTAGCCTTCTCGCTGACAAACTACTGGTACTGTGAGCATGCGTGTTCCTTTGTGCCTGTGCTAAGCTAGGCTAATCGCCCCCCTGGCTCTGGGTTCATACGTTGAACATGCCGACACGAGGGTGGTATCAGCAACCTCATCTAATGGTTCTTAACTGCTCGTGGTCTTGTTTTGTTGTCAGAAAGAGAGAAACCAAGTCTTTTTGCCTACACACTGATCTGATCCCTTTCAAAAGAGCGAAGCAGTTTCCCTGGTTCCTTTTTTCTACAGAAAGGATCCGGCTAACTTTTGTCGTGTAATATTTAAGGATTTTTAGCCGCCGTGTTTGAGCAAAAGTTTTTCCTCTGCCACGTCTAAAAATACTCAACCACCCTGTTATTCCACCCAAAGCTCTATACTCCTGTTGGACTGTGGAGAAAACCGCATCCACAAAAGGATGTGAGTTCTCTGAGTGGTGCTTCACATCTGACACTGTGTCCTTGTTTAGCAGTTGTACTGGATGTTGTGGTTTGGCTGTGCACTCCTCACACACTGCTGCTCTCTCTGTACCTCGGTCACACAGTACGACTCGGTGTTTCGCCTTGGACCGTTTCCCCATTTGCTCATCTGTTTCCATGACGAGGTGTTAGCGGGTTCGGTCTTCACCTGTCCACCGAACGTGCTGCGGCTGTTTGTGCTCATTAATAATACGAACTCAGTCTCTTTAGAATCTTCAGCCAGTTGTTTTTTTTTGTTTTGTTTTGTTTTGTTTTGTTTTAAAAAGCAGAGCGGCGCCACATGTTAGCGCTGCTTTTGCTCTCACACAGATCAACAGTTTACACAGAGCTATTGACTGCCTTCCAAGAGAAAACACTGGCTCCCCCGTTTCAGAGCGTTTCAGGTGTGAAGGCCTCTCGCTCGGCTCACATGAGCAGAGCGACCGGATCAGTCGTCACGCACGGCCACAAGTCGTCTTTTCTGCTCAAGATGAAACGAATAAACTGAGGGTGATAAGTGTTGTTTTGATTTGGACTTAAACGGAGGGGTTGCGGTTAACTCGCAGCACTGCGGGGAGTTGAGTGCAGCAGCGATGTGTCTAACTCTGCCTCTGTTTGTCTTTTCTCAGGGGATTCCTTCACTCAATTCCGGTTTTCAGAAGAAAAAGACTGGGAAATGGACCCATTCGCAGCCAGTCAGGTAAATCCATACCCTGTGTCTTCTGTCTTCCATGGATTTAACCCACTTTGTTGGGGTATGGATCCCTCCGGCAGCGGTTGGTCAGTCCACCGCCAATGAAATATCTGAAACTGTTGGATGGATTGACATGAAATTTTGTGCAGACGATCCGTGACAGGAAGACAACAGTGATTTTAGTGGTCACCTGAATTTTCCTCTTAGCACCGCCCAGTAGGTCAACGTCAATCATTTATCGTGTGAGGTATCTCAACATCTACTGGATGGACGGAAACATTCGTGGCCAAATTACAAAATTAACTCCAAAAAGAGACATTTAAGTAGCATTACTCCTCCTCACATGACCGATGATGCAGAATGCCAAGATGTCGTGTAGGGCAACTTTCCGCATTCATTTCTTCAGAATATCGACACAACAGCTTGTGGATCGATCATTTAATCCCAACTCTACAAGCTCCCGTCTGTGTCTGTGGATGCAAAGCAGTGCAAAAAGCACAGTCAGCTTATGTAAGGGGTTCCTGACCTCTTGCTGTTTCACTGTGTACAGTCAGAGCTGCGTTGTTTTGTTTCACAGACAAGTGCTGAGCTGCGTCAGTGGGCTACAAAAGATTTAGCGTGTCACTCTGAGGTTTTGACAAACAGGTTTTCACCTCCTCTGGATACTTCGCTTTAAGCCTCACGTTAGAATAATGCTCCAAATACTGAAATGATTGGCTTCACGCAAATGTTTTGATTCCATGTCCTGATGAGAATCCAGCGGGATTTCAAAGGTGGCAGAAAATTTTAAAGTAAAACGCTAGTCACGTCTTTTCTCCAGGTTTTCAGTAGAACTGTTCTGTGCACTTGACACATTGTTCTGTTGTTATCTCCGTAGATGTCGGCGGTGTTTGTGGACCTCCCAGCTCTCGCTCAGAGCCTTCAGCAGGTTCCCCTCCATCAGAGACTCAACCTGGAGGCTGAGCTGGTTCAGGTGGGATCTCGGAACCCCCGGGGTCATCTGACACCCAGCACCCTGCGAGGTGCTCGTAGCTCATGAGAAAATTCTCAGCTCTCTCGTGAAGGGCTGCGACTAACAATTATTTTCATTACTGATTAATCGCTAATGTCAATGAAAATGTAGGTAAATGACACACATGACAAAGATAAAGAGCAAGTCCTCACAGCTGAAACCGCAGTATGTTTGGCATTTTAGCTTGAAAAATGACTCAAACAAGTAATCCCTCATGAGAATAACTGCAGATCGACTAATCGTTGCAGCTCTACTCTCTTGTCAGGAGTCGGTCAACTAAGAAAACGAGTTATTGTTTTTTTAATGTACCGATATTCGGATTACGTCTCTCATAAAAAAAGAGAGAAATCCGTGTCTTTTCCAGACCCCGATTCGCTGACAGAGATTAAGACCAGTTTGAGACGAAAGACAAAAATCAGTGGAGACAAATCCTTAGTGAAGGATTAGGTTTAATCCTCGTCCGTCCTTTTTAACTGAAAGCCGTAAGACGGTCAGTATTCAGAGCGGCCGGTGGCAGGCTCATGTCTCCTTTTCCTTTGTTGTGGGAAGTTATTCTTAAGGAAAGGCAGCACATCACTCAGTTTTCCTTCCCACTCAGCATTGTTTTTCTATGAAAAAAGATCAATGAAATTGTTGAATATATTAATTTATTCTTAAGGTAAAAAAAGGAAAAAACGATGTTTGCATGGATGCACTTGTCACAGATTAAATATTGTAACTGCTAATTGCTTTGATAGTGTGGATGATACTCGAAAAACTAGAAAAATTCAAAAAAAAAAAAAAAAGGTTTAATGGTATTTGGCGCTTGGAAAATTGTAATTGTGGACTTCATGTTTTAATAGTGTACAAACCTTAATTTGTGTCCAATTTACACTAATCTTACACCAAACTGTTTCAGGTCTTGACTCCAGCAGAGCTGCCCACCATGACCCTCCCACCGAAACAGGAAACCCCCAAAATGTCCACATTCACTCCTCTGTCCGCATCTTTAAAAAGTCTCAGCACCAACCAGAAAGTCCCCGTGGCTACAAACCCAGTGTCCGGCTCCAACCTGCCGGTTTCCTCAAGTGCCGCCGAGCCGCCGGTGAATGACGGCGATGAAGAGCTGGACCAGCTGCTCAGTTTGGAGAAACCAGTCTCGGTTGTTTTAGGAAACCAGTCCGCCAGTGTTACAGGCCTGGAGGGTGCGGAACCAGGGAAAGGTGAGTGTGTGTTGGTGTTTTGGTGCCTCACAAATCCATACTACATACGAGTCGTCCCGGTGACCTGCCGCTTCACCACCAACCAGCAGCTCTTCCATTTCCTCCGTTCATCGTGTCGGATAACGGGATCTAACTGCAAACCCAAAAATTGACAGTATTCGGTGTGCAGGCTTTTTCCAGTGTGAACACACTGTACTAAAAAACCCGCTTGGAGTGAGTGCGTAGTTTGGGTTTGGGACATTCTGTCCTTCTCCCCAATTTAAGGGATAGTTTCACATTTTGGGAAATAGGCTTATTTGCTTTCTGGCAGGGAGTCCGATGAGAAGATTGATAAATATAAAGCTACAGCTGCTTAGAGCCAAGAAATGGTCGGACACACACACCGTGTAACGGCTTGTCATTTTCACCCCTCATTTCTTGTATGAATTAAACAAGATGTGTGTAAATAATTAATGAGCTGTGGAGACACTGGTGGGCAGACTCTGATACCTTTGGACAGAGCCATGCTGACTGTAGCTTCATAATTAAGTCGAAGGAATTGAGTTGAAAAGTTGCAAACAGTCAAAATTAGTCTTCAAATCACTGTCCAACCTTCAGAATTTAACCTTAAGATTTTAAACAATAAATATTGTGGACATTCAAAAATCTTGTGTGTGTGTTCTATTCATTTGCAGCGTGTGAAGAAACGAAGGAGGTGGTACCGGAGGTGATTGAAGAGAAGATGGAGGCGGTGAGAGACGAAGGTGTCGCGCCTCCAAAGTCTGCCTCTGTCAAGCAGGAAATGACAGAGGAGGACCTGGAGGACTGGCTCGACAGCATGATCTCCTGACCGCCAAAGAAAGGGGTTCATAAAGGAAACTGGACTTTGAAGAATTCAACCCTCTCTGCTTCAACTCTTTCCCACGCTGAAGGACCTCGGTGGGATTTTTCTTACACATCGGCCTCCACTTTTTTTTTTTTTTTTGTCTAGTTCCTGCAGCTGAATGAGAGACAGTATGTCTGGAGGTGCAGCACAGCGTTCCCTCTGCACTCCAGGCTTCAGAGAAATAATTTTCCGTTGATTGCGGAAGGGACGGACTGATAGCCAGTCAAACAGGTCACGGACAACAAGTCTGGTTTATTGTGCCAATTAATTTATTCATTCATTTCCTTCCCCCTCATTAAAAGAAATGCAGTTGACCAAAGCTACTACATACATACAAATGGCCATACAATAGCAGTTAACCATCCTGTCGTCAATAAATCCCTGAACCAAGTTTTGTTTTCATTTCCCTCTTGTTGTGGGGGCTCTTCTACTGCGGAAAGAGGTGCAGGCGGGCAGGACGCCACAGCTTAGGAACAAAACCAAACTAAGCAACATTTACACAAGGGTCATCTAGATTTTATACAACGAATTTTTTTTTTTTTTTTTTTAATTTTAAAGCCACAAAACTAGCTCGAGCTAAATCTGCTTGTAACTAATCCAGAACTAGAGCACTGCTTGTGTCAGGAGGGACTCAATTTGTTTTTGTTTTTTGCATAGTTTCTCTTAAGGCACGTCGGCTCTCGATAAACGCCTAAAGCGAGTCGTCTGGTCCTGGAAGAACCATTTTCATCGGACAGAATTGAACCGGCTTTGGAAAGGCAGATCAGGTCTCACTCATTTCATCTGATTTTAAACTGGATCGACACTAGCAGCACACGTCCATTCAGTTGGCTTGATAAGTGACACTAACATCCTGGCGTTAATCTAGAAAATGTGCATATTCAGACATTCAGTTGTCACAGTCTAACCCTCCACATGTATCAAACGTCTACACACAACAAATTGTGCAGCGGGCTGGGGTTAAGCAGGTGAAAAGGCAATGTGAATAAGAATCAAAAGAAAACGTTGCATAAAAGAGGCGTCGTGGCAGGTGACTGTTAGCAAGGAAGAGGACTTGGATGCACAAACGGCTACTCATCAGTCGTAAGTTTTAGAATTATTTTCTTTAAATTCAAAAGGAACGACTTTTTTTTTTTTTTTTTTTTTTTCTCTCCCCTCCTTCACATTTTTCGACACCATGGCAGCAGAGAAAGTCCAGTGAGCGTTCAGGTTCCGTTAACTGGGTGAGGTGGAGTTCATTGTCTCTTTCAGATAGAGGGAAAGTAGAGAGAGGGCTGTTCGGGGCGTAGACGACGCCGCCCCTCCTCTAACCCAGCTGGTCCTCATATTGCTTACGGAAGCAGTCTCCAGTAGGGAAGAAGTCCCAGCATCTCTCCTGGTACATCTTCCACACGAATGACTCCTGCAGGAGAAAAAAATAAAAAATAAAAATTTGCCAGCCTTCGTGGATAAGTTTATGAAGCTTTAAAGCGTCAGTTCATCAAAATATGGTTTTATACTCAAACCTCAGTTCTCTGCGAAATCAAAGGGAGGATTTTTAAAAAATGTCAAGGTCAAAGGACATTTTTGCTGTAGGAGCCAATTTCACGCCTTCTGGATAAAGACTTCCAACGTAAGATCCATATGCTTGTTTTTAGTTTCTACAGAAACAATAATTACTGGCTATAGAGGAATAAATCTTTGGGACAGGGGGATGATTTTTTTTTTGCAGCCAGGGGGAACTCCAGAAAACAGTGCAAGTTTTCTTTTACTTCAGCTGCATTTCTGAAACAAGAACAGTGCATGCAAATCAAAAAAAAAAAAAAAAACCCAACTTGAATCTCAGGTGCACGACAATAACAAGTTAATATCAGAAAAGTCAAAGTAAACCCACGCATTGCTGCTTCCTCCAGCTGAGCTGTACTTGTGCAACATTTCAACCCACTTGATATGTTGCATAAGTGAAACCTACCGAAGTTAGTCAATGTGCAGGTTTTTGTTGCTTCTTTGCTTTTCTTGAGATTGATCAGACATAATGATGTGGTAATAAAAAAAAGCAACTGAGAATAAACCTGAAGCTCAAATGCCTTTTCTTAAAAAAAGCTGTCACATACCTGACCCGTGTGTTCAGTCTCGTCCTTATTAATCAGGTACATCAGGAAGAACCTGCACACGTGAGTACATGAGGAGTGTCGTGAGACATGTTCGCATTGTAAATCAGGAAGACTTCCGGCTTATGTTTGTTTGCTGCACTCACAGGTAGTTGGCTAGGTTGTGCTCCTGTAAGGTGTGGGTTTCAAACCCGTGAGGCGTCCGATCAAAATAGTCATTGCCAATGCCACAGATGAAGCATTTGGTCTGAGAGAAGAAAAACAGGGGGGTGTTTACATTTTGATACAGAGCTACGGTAGGTCAGCTTAAACACAATACTCTTATTCTTGCTGTAGTTGGATCCACTGGGACTAAAAAGGAAAATTATATAGTGTTGACTTTTTTCTTTAATACAAACAAACCAAGAGTTGTAAGAGCTAAGTCTTAGATATGTTACTCATTCACTGGACAATTCTGATGACGGTATCCTGCATCATCGACCCAAATCTAATTCTGGTGACTGACAGTAACTCATGCTGCACTTTACTGACTCTAATGTGTCTATTTATCTTCTCTGGTGTCACAAATCACTCAATAAGAAATTATTTATCGTGACCATTATTAGTTGGGACTGCAACTCCACCTCATTTTTTTGAATAACGATGAACGGACAGGCTGAGAAAGAGGCGTCTTTCGGTAATATTACAGAGGAAGGAACTGCCGAAATACACGGAGTAAGACACTGACACAGCACTGTTAACTCTAACTTTTTACTTTATGTACCATGGAAAATCCCCGCATTACCATGGTTACCAAATTATTTGCAATAATCTATACAGTACTGTGCATAGGTTTAAGGCGCTTTGTTCCAGGTTCAGACTACACAGTATTTTTGTCTGTTAAAATGAGTCACTGTGTCAGATTAGGCGATTACAGAGTCTAGCAACAGATGGTCTAGCCCCCACAGAGCCCTGATCTCAGCATCACGGAGTCAGCCTGGGATCACGTGAAGAGACAGGAGACACAAAGCGCCCAAAACTTTTGCACAGTACCGTATGTTGCTCGTAGGATCGCTTCCTAGACATTCTTGCGATCATCAGATGGATTTAATTGTAGTTTAGCTTTTGATTCCTGTTAAAATCAAATATCTACTGTACTAAAATCCTATGTTTAATCCCGAAACGGACCGTCCCGGAGCCAAGGCAGTCTCGGGCAGCCTCGGACCAGCCCAAACTAACCAGGCAAATGCACCAGAGTTTGTCTGAACTGCACCAAACGGGAGCGAAAGCTCCCTTAGTGTTTTCGTGTCAGTATTTTCCTCCGCATCTATGCAACAGCATGCGACTTTATCAAAAGACCTTTGGGGCTGAAATGTTCCTCGTACTACACACAATTTCCACCCTGGCTCGAACCCAAGTCTTACCTCCATGTCCTCCTTCACCTGCTCCTGCTGGTCTCTCAGCTCACCAAAGGCATCAATGATCAAACCTAGAAGAGGGTGCAACAGTCCGTCAGGGGAGTACTTAACACACCGTATAGGACAACCGTTAAGATGATTCAGAAAACATGACGAGACTCATGTACCTGGCAATAAAGGAGGTCTGTTTCCTTATCTCATTTTCACCTGTGTTTATGCCTTAGAAAGGGAGTGATAGATGGGATCCCGTGTTGTAGACCGGGCAAGATAAGAAAAGGCAAAGGTTGCTTACCCTGAATGATGGCCAGCAGGATGACGATGACAAAGAAGAAGAAGGTGATGTCAAACAGGATGCGGTAGAGCTCGTAGGGGTCTCCGGCTGGGTCCTCCAACTCGTCTCCAATACCTCCTCCAGCCCTCACACCGACGTACATGTGGAACATATAGCACTACGGAGGGAGAGGAGGGAAAGTAACTTCACAGCTTCACACTCATGTCACCATTTCTTTTAAGCCGAAATGGTGGGTACAGAATTAACGGCAGCTGTATCTTATTCTGTGGTAACAAAGGAGGGAACATGACAATGGAAATGGAAAGGTTTCTTTTTTCCATTCATTTCAGTCAACACTCAGCCCAACTATGCTGCCGAGGGATCAGTGAGTTCAGACGTCTGCTGTTAGAAAAGGAAGTATAAAGTCTGAAGACGCAAAGAATGTGTCTTTAAAAAAAAAAAAAAAGTTAACAATGACTGTACTTTGAAAACCATATGACCTCCAGAGAATCTACATTCTTCCTTCAAAGGGGCAAAAAATAAATTCAATAAAATTCAATAGAAATTTCATTTCTGTTTAGAGGCAGTCAATAGTTTGAGAAAGAATAATTTTGACGGCTGTAACCAATTGCATGATTGTTACCAGTATAACTTAATGGAGATCAGTAATGAAAATACTCTCTGTTCATACCTTGATAAAGGCCAACCATTCAAAATAAGAGCCTCGGGAATGTTTTTCAGCTCCAAGGAGTTGCCACTGTTGACAGCTGCAACCTGTTTTCTTTTTTTTTTTTTCTTTTTTTTTTAACTTCTATAAAAAAGAAAATTATTTTCGATTTTCTCTATTTTTTTCATAAATGAGTAGATGTCGGAGGTGGTTGGGCATACCGTCATCATATCGTCACACTTCATGTCGGGCTCGTCTTCATCCTCGCTCTTATTGTAGAACTTCCTGAAGAAGTTGAAGGCCACCACAGTGTAGAGATAGACCACCACAGCCAGCAGACCCACAGTCAGCACAAGCTAGGGGGAGAGAAAAGTCATTACAATCTGGTTCTTACATGCTCTGAAACATTTTTACTTGACCTTTTTATTCCCAGTGACAATGTGGGCTGAGAGCTGAGGAGAAAGCAGCCTCCTTTGGATGCATAAATCATTGTACCTTGACTTGTTTAAATGTAGATTTTGAGGGTAATTTGTGCAAATCAACATCTGTTTTTGAGAGAAAGTTGTTCGTGAAAGAAATGCCGTATTTTTAGAGGCCTCAAATACACAATACAGAACTTCTTCATGCCCCGTCTTTGCCCTGTAATTTACTGGCTTGTTATTCTACATTTTTAAATATGCATATTGCCTGCTGCATTCCCTGACAGAATGATGGCGTAAAACCACCCTGATCCACCCCCGCAGATGAACTCAAATACCCTGTCAAGTACATCACCTGGAATATTCCAGATGTGTAAATTTGAAAGGATTTTAAACTGGATGTTATTTAACACTATTGATTATATAAATGTGGACATTATTACAATAGTGTTTAGGTCGGTGTGATAAAGTTGGCATTCGTACCCACTACCTTGAAATAGCAGTAGCTGGACCTCTCTTTTAACCTTTTTACCATTTGTTGCTCATTTTCTGACTAATTTTTACCCCCTTTAATCATAACACTACAACAAAGTTACTTCAACCGTGCGTTACTTTTAACAGAAGTTTCTCACTACCTTTGGGCGACATCAAACCGTGAATGAGTCGCTCCTGACTCCATTACTCAGGAGTGGCCAAACACCCTCAAGTGTAAAAATAGAAAATCCAGTGGCCTTTGACTTTCTATTTGCATTTAATTCTATTCTTTTATTTCTCTATATCCTGTGAGCTGGATGACCGAGTCTTTGTAGACGTCCACTGTTTCTATTTCCATCCATTTTTTCCAGAAATTAATTTCTTGATTTGATTATGTCGGTGCTCAGTATGAATCCTGATGCTAGTTGTTTATCTATCACAGGCTACATATAAATGCAATTATTTACATCAGAGAAGTATCTAAATGTAAGATGAAGCCCTAGAAGCACAGTTTATCAAGAAAGTTGCTCAATATTTCTCCACATTTTTCTAAATTTGTAAACAATCCAAAAGCCCATAAACTTTTTATATATTTTAAAGACTTCCTAACTCTGAGTAGAAGCTCAGAGAGAGGGGAGATGCAAGTTTAAAGAAGAAGCTGCTCTTCCGTACAATTTTAAGAAATTCAACAACAGCCACTCCACACTTATCTGTGCTCTGGCTCCCTCTGCTGGTTGAACTACTTGCCTGCTTCCCGTTGTGAGTGACGGACGACAGGATGGTGCGAAGGGTCTTGAAGCCCATAGCGATGTCCAGCAAGTGGGCAGCAAAGAAGAAGTTGTTGAAGTGTCCAAAAATGGACATGGTGGTGTACCAGATCAGATACAGGAAGGACTGCAAGAACAGAAGGCCACTCATTAGTGACAATGACAAAGTTTCAAAGATGGTCGCATTGCTCTGCTCATTTCAATGTTTGCACTTGAGCATGTACAACATTTTATTAAATAGTTTGTCAGGCTATTGTGGATTTTACATTTTTATTTACTGAAAAATTGCAGTCTGACTACACATTGAGCCAGTATGCACATATTTTTATTATTTACATTACAGACATATATAATTTGTTAATTTTTTTTCCTCTATTTTTTTTTTTTTTTACTCTTAATTGAATTGTTTCTGTTTATATTACAGACTGGTGTCTTAGCACAGTTATAATAGTATGCCCCCCGGTATTTCAACACATTGATAAAACCTTTGAATCCTCTGGAAAATCACGCCTGAGTTGTTTCTACTGTGCTGGATGTCTCTACTATCAGAGCTATCAGAGTTTTGATAAACTTGTCTTCGATACCCGGTTGAGGTGAAGGTTAATGTCGGACTCCATTTGCAGTAGGACGGACGCAACTGAAGATAATTTAGAAAATTATTAAACAGGATACAGAATTTATGAACCATATTGCCTTATTAACCAAAACCTCGGTAACAACTAAAGCATTTACTGTACACATTAAATAAACTTACATTGTCAGTCAAAACCACGCCCAGTTTCCAGATGTGGTACTTTGTGTCGATGGAGCTCAGCCTGTCAATGAGAAAACAAAAGGGTGTTGCTCACATGGAAACAAAAAGGAAATCTATGGATCTAGTTGATATTTTGACAAATATAAGATGATTATTTATTTAGTCTGGTTTTTCTAGATATCTATTGTGCTGAATTTGGAGTAAGAGCTTTTCAATCATTGTGTCCATGTCATGCTAATTACTGGTAAAATGTGGAGATGCTGGATTTTATGTGTTTAAACTTAGCGATTGACTTTTATTCCTGAATCCAGCAGCATCAGAGGAAACAGGGACTGAGTTCTCACCAGGAGAGCAGGGAGGCCTCCTTCTCTACAGCCTCCACTGTGGGGTCAAAGTCGAGAGCGCTCTTATCCAGGCCTAAGAGCTCACCGATGCGTTCAGCTCCATACAGGTCACCATATTTGTTGATCACCTGCACACGCACAAAGGCACGGGGAAGGGCAATGGTCAGCCTCATCACTTAATTTCACATTGTAAGCAAAGTAGTCCTTGTCTGCTTTAGAGACGATGTAGCCACAGTGAAATAGTCTAATCTTTATGTCAGTGTTTTTTTTAAGGTTTGTGCATGTTTCAGAGCGTCAGCAGGGAAATGAGGCAGAGTTGAATTTCACTGCAGTTTCACTACTTATTATCTAAGAGCACATATGGCAAACACCACTATCACCCTCACATAGCATGTAAACAACTGAAAACTACAGAATTTACAACAACAATCCTCTAATATGGATTCCTGGAACGTAATCTCATCAAATTAGGAACTTTGAACATGACAATGTTCAACAACCCCTGATACAGATATTTATTTTTTTGTGTTTAAGAAATCCGGTTGATCAGCTGTGACTACTTTGTCCTAATAACACTCATCATGCACAAGATCATTAATACAGGTCAGTGACAATACTTTACAAATACCGTGTCAGCCTCTCAGATCCTCACCTTGCGCTTGATAAACTTGTCCCAGTAGTTGCTGGGGAAAGACCTGTGGTAGAACGCAGAATTAGGACTTAGTTCAGCTGTGGTACTAAAAATAGTTTGATAAGATGAATGCATTAGTTAATTCTTCTGACCTCATCAACAACAAAGTTTAGATGTGATGTGTTTCAGAGTTTGCATACATATACACAGGTACAGTTGCTACTCAAGCTTCAGTTAATGACTATTTTCATTACTGATTGAGCTATATTTCTTCTTCCACTTTGGCATCTGAGAGAGGGCTAGCCTGAAAAAAAGACTGCACGCTGATCTAAACTCTCGGTTTGTGTTTGCTGGAGAGATATTATCTCTGGCTACGTGATGTTAGGCCGTGGAAGTCTAGAGGACAATGTGTGGATTCTACTTTATTTAGTCTGGCCCTGTCGGGTAGCTAACACTAACTAACAGCTGTCTGCAGATATCAGGCCGATGTTCTCAACACAAACAGTGCAGATGAATTAGTGGGCAGACGTTCAGTCTGTGCTCAAAGTGATCATTAAAGTGGATGTCTGTACTTAGCTGAAGCATCACCTACTGACAGTCCATGTGTAGCTGTATGAGCGAGCATTTATCTTTTTAAAATATCCTTGTAAGTGGCCTTGTAAGTGGTGCAAGTTTTTTATTATTCTTGCTCGACTGTTTTGCACAAACAGACTTAAAAAATACAGATGTCAGGTTTCAGGTGTTTTGCATTTGCCAAGGAAAGTAAATCCTTGGTTCACAGTTTTATAACCGGGCACTTATAATGGGCACCTTACATTCTTTTATATTCAAGGAAACAACAGTGTTGCTCACTTGTTGAATGCAGAAAGAATGTAAGTTGCCAGGATAAATTCTGAACAAGCAATTTAGGAAACATTGGCATTTATCACATTTAACTAAATCATCAAAAATCGAAACTGAATCGAATCAGGAGATCAGTGCTCAGACCCAGCTCTACTTGTCAAACCTGTATTTTTATGCTACTAATGGATATTGCAACAAGCAGGGCGTGGTGCTTTTTGCTCGTTATTAGTGAGGAAAAATTATAACTTATATTCATTGTATTTTAAGAAAGGTTGCTAAATGATCCGGGTAAAATCATTAAGACAGTGAGAGTCATGACCCACGGGGTGTTGATGACGAGTCGGTCCCACTGGCCCTTGATATCATCGTCTGACGGCTGCTCAGTAATGTAGAGACCATCAAATTCAAGCTTCCTGGCAATCTCCTTCTCCCTCTTGAACACCACCAAAGGAACCTAAAAGCAAAATATTAAGATGGGTAACTAAAACAGTAACTTTTGTCACACAATGGTATCATCTGCAAAGAAATTATTCTCAGCTAAGAGAAGACAGACTGTTCAAGCTGTAACGGTATCATGAATGTACCCACCTTCAAACAGTAGTATCCGACCACACAGAGGAGCGAGATCACAGTGTGGAATACAGCCAAGAAGCGCAGCGTTGGCAACATGTAGCCAGTGCTCTCCTGAAGCACAAACTCATCCATGTCAAAAAGTGTGTCCACATCATGGTCATCGGCATCGTTTTCATCGTCCATTTCTTCATCAGCTTCATCAGTGACCTAAAGAGCAAAATATACAGTGTATACAGTGAAAAATCTGTGCCATTTGGAGTATTTATTTTGCATTGTCTCCCATAATACATTTCTTAAATTTGTTTGTCCTTCAGACTCCCCTAAAATGCTTTCTTGGGTTGTTAGTAACGATTACACTGAAATCATGGTGTTCAGACGAGGACTTTTTAGGATGGAAGAAAGGAAGGATAGTTTTGGTATCCCTCTGCCATGACACAGCAATGAACAGAAAATACCTATTTCAGGTGACAAAAATCACACTGCTTAGGCAGCGCATTTGCTTCAGAAAAACTTTTGCATGCATTTTATTCATTAGACGAGGATTTCCAAAAAGCTGACATTGAAGTTCTGGTCAGAATAGTAGTCATGCTTGACTTGATCAAAATTCCTATTCCTATTTATAATCCATTCAATGTTTTCTGCATCTATACTGTATGTTGTGGCAAATACCACTCTTTTGTTTGCATTGGAGCATTTCTTTGTAGTAAAGTTTGTCTGTCCAGGTGTTCGGCTCTAGTGTATGCTTTCTGTAGTGTAGTGTATTATAAATAGAAATTGGGGTGATGGTATAAATCAGTCAGATCTTCCCTGAACCACTGTTAATCAGTTTTAGGAGATGCCCTTCTCTCCAATATAAACTGTTACACAGCCATCTTCAACCAAACACCCATCAAACATGGTTGGGTCCAAAACCCAAGGGGTCCTACAAGTGTAGTCATTGTAACCATGCCACAAATGTAACACAGACCAAGACATTTATGTATTTTTTACATCTCAAAAAGAATTCACCAATAATCACCTAGATTTTACTGCTTTTTTGTAAACATTTATGTGTTCTTTATTATTTGTTTTTTGCAAACATCTATTTGTTGTTTGTTATCATTTCCATTGTTTGTATTCACTATGTTGCTCTTTAATTCAGCTTTGATGACTGTTGTGGGTCAAAACGACGCCATCTGCTGGAATTTTCGTGTGTCTACGCTCCCCCTTGGCCGGTGATTCCCACCAGTGGAACACTACTAGAAAAGGGCCTTTTGTTCAGTGAGATCTGTTCGAGTCCCTGTCGAAGGCTTGATTTGGGTTTGTTTAAAGGTTTAATATGACCATGCCAAGATAATAAAAGGCATTTTAATTGTCTTTGAAAATAGAGTGCCTTGGAGTTTTCTTGGATTTCGATGTCTACACGTATCCCATGCAACACCTCCAACAAACTCAATTTGAGTCCAGGAAGTGCTCCTACCCAAAAAGTGTTTAAGGATTAGTGTAACCAAGAATCCTCGCTACATACATTTCATCTGATTACACACTGCAGATATTGTATACTGCAGTAAGAACCCCTACTCATTCAGTACTGCTAGCATGATCATATAAGCTACTAATGAAACAATCATGATATCAAAAGAACGCTTTCGTTTTGTCTTTGGTTTGGGGCTGCATCTAACGATTATTTTAATTAGTGATTAATCTGCTGATAATTTGTTTTGATTAATCGATTAATCAATTTGTCTATAAAATTCCAGAAAATAGTGAAAAATGCCTCTAATAATTTCCCACATACCAGGCTGAAGTCCTCAAATTTGTTTGTTTGCTTGTTTTATCAACAGCCAAAATCCATAGATAATCAGTTTACTACCATGCATGACAAGAATGGGAGGATCAAATCCTCCCATGTGATGTGAGAAAGCAAATGTTTGGCATTTTTGCCTAAAAAATAACTGAAAAGCTTACTGAACTATCAAACTAGTTCCTTATTAATTTTCTGTTCACCAGCCAATCGATTAATCCACTAATTGTTGCAGCTCTACTTTGGTTAGTGATTTACCTTGTAGAAGAGCAGAATGAAATTGATGGCAAAACACACAAACAGAGCCAGGAAACGCAGGTTGTAGAAGTTACGGGCCAGGTAGTTCTGTAAGGGAAATAAGGGACCAACTGATGACTGCTCTATAATTGACAATTCATATTTCAGAAACAATTATTAGAATAAGGAATGAGACCCAAAAAAAATGATACTGACGAATTTGTCTCCAGCACAGCCACAAACAATTCATCTGAAAGAACAGTGTCAGGGCTCACCAGCGTCTTGGTCAGGTAGATGTCCAGAACAGCGAAGATAGTGGACATGAAGGCAGGTGCTGCCTCTTTAGGCTGGCCTAATCTGGTTTTGGGCTTCTCCTCTGTTGCTGGTTCCTTAGCCTCCTCCTCCTTTGGCTTATCCTCCTTCTCCCGATTCTCTGTGCTGTGTTGGTCATTGTAGTTTTTAGTTTACAGTTATTTTCATTCTGTATTAAACTCATTTTTTACTCACAGTTTTACTCACTCTGCTTTTTCTGGTTCACTCTCAGGGGTTTCAACGGGCTTGGCAGAAGCTTTCTGCATGTGAGTGTTATACAGATCAATGAGCTGAGAGACTGAAAAGCAGGTATCTACATAGTTTAAAATCATTAATCACACAGAGGAAGTTACTGAATTTTGACTGCAAACCTTTTTTTGATCAGTAGTGGACATTTCTGTACTCAGTTCAGAAACATCACCCAGGCCGGGCTCCATGTGTTTCCCTCCTTCCTTTTTAGGTACCGTCAGCATCTCCAACATCACGTCCACCTCCGCTATGTCCCCTGATGGCGCCATGGCTTTATCCAAGCTTCCTGACGACTCTATGGCCTCCGCTTTCTCTCCTTCTATTACATCTCCGTGGATACCAAATTGGGTTGGGTCAGGCATGTTTCCAAGGATGTCTGTCACCTTCATGTTCTTGGCACCCTCTACCAGGCCACCGCCAAACATGGAGGACCAGATGACATGGAAGAAACCAAAGATGAGGCCGTAGATTCCCTTGAAGAAGCCAGTGAAGAGCATCCAGAAGAAGGAGAAGAAGCCTGTGATAATCTCCTTGATAGTCAGTTTCCTGATTTTCTTGAACTGCTTGCGTATGTTTTTAACCGAAATAATTTGGCGGACACTTGCAAACTTTTTCTTGACTGAGCAACATGCAGTGGTGAAGGCCGAGGCCGACTCCAAGGCACCTTCTTCCTCTCCAGCCAGCTCCTCCAGGATGCTGTGTCCATCCTCCTCTTCCTCCTCCTCAGGTTGCTCAACAGCATCCGGCTCAGAGATCTGGGAGGCCAGTTGCATCTCAAAGATGGTGTCCTCACAGAAATTCACAAACATTTCCATCTTCTCGCTCTCTCCGCCCTCATTGACCACATCAAAGATGAACTGACGTTTGGACTCTTTGACCTGCGGTTTCTCCCACTGTTCACGGCTTGACTCGCTGATCTCAAAGTAAACCCTCTCGATGCGCTTTGCACTGCCCATGATTTCAATACGACCCAGGTAAGGCTCAAAGTAGTTAAGCACACTCTCTGCCAGATCCAAGAAGGTGCCAAGTCGAGAGTCGTGGGGCATGTGTTCTGACAGGTTGGTCAGCAGCACTGCCACGTTGAAGCCGATATCTTTGGCCGGCTCATGGAATCGCTCCACAAACTCCTTGTAATTAAACATGTCGTTCTCATCGGTCTCTGCACACGAGAGCAGGAAATCAATCTCAGACTGGGTGTACTGCTTCTGACTCTCCATGGACTTCTGGAACTCCTTCTTTGAAATAATGCCTTTACAATCGGGGTCGTACTCCTTGAAGTTGTCAGAGGTTGTCAGATCCTTCAGTTTGAGGAACATATCGAAGAACTTGAGGATCATCTCCACATTGTTAGAAGACTCCACCAGAGTGTCGACCATCTGCTTTCCAATTGTTCCATTCACCACATTACCTGAGGAGGGAACAACATTCATTTCAGGATTAACATACAAACACAAAATACATTATGTACTCCATAACTTTTAGTCAAAACAATATAGACAAATAGCATAATAATGTCAGACATGTCGAGATATTGAGCCAATAAAATTTTTTAGCCTGTCTCCCATAATTTCTTTGTCATTGAATGGCAGGTTCAGGCTCTTACCCTCTAGCAGAGACAGCAACATGACAACCATGTCCTTCTGTAAATCCATCAGCTCCTTCAACAGCTCAATCTGACTGGCATCCTACAAGGAGACGAGACATTTTCTTAAAGCGTTACTTTTGAACACAAAGTTCCTTACATTTCAATGTAATGTTAATGCCTTATTAAAAGAGCAATATCAAATAAAGGGCCATTATTAGCTTTGTAAAAATGTAGTGAATTAACGTCTTGGCTAGTGTAATTTAATAAAATATACTTTCACATGCCATAATCTGTACATCTATAAAAATGCATCGGGAAGGCATAGTTGCACATGGAGCTTGATCCTGATCAATACTGGATGTTTGGGAGTTTGAAGAAATCTGTTGAGGCTTATTTGTTATTTTTTCCATTTTTCACATACACACATAACATACATTCTTGATAAGAACCCTTTCATTTGGTTATTAAAGAACTGTGATCAAAATATTGACTGAGAGCCACATTTTTCAGTTTAAAAAATAAGCTTTTCATTGCTTTCTCTTGGAAAAACAGCTTTGTGTTACTCTTCTGCCCACATAAACACAAATACAATAATGTCTGTAATAGACTGAAATGGGCCAATAATATCGGTCATGTCAATTTATCAGTCAGGCTCTAGCTACTTCAAACTGTATTGTAGTGATATCAAGAGATACATCTTATTTCCATATTTTACAGCCACAATGGGCTGGTTATAAATTACACGAGAGACAGGTTTTTTTTGATAACATAGTTGCATCCTCTAATGTTTATCTATCTACTTTTTAGTTTTTGTAAAAATATGCTGCAGAAATACAAAAAAAACACAGTTCAGTGTACCTGAGATAACTTCATCTGCATGTTGGCAAATACATGCAAGAAGCCCACTACTGCATCCCACAGTCTGCTGTGAGCCAGACTCTGCTGGTTCCCAATACATGGGCCCTGAAAGAGGACAAGTAGGAAAAAGAGAGATGATGGTATGGAGGGGAAAAAGCAGATCAAATATCTGAAAGTAATTAGTAAAGTGAAGAAAAGAAAGTAAGTAATTAAGAGTCTTTCTATTGTAGATTCAACATTGCTGAGTGAGGGCTCAGCTTCTTACCTGAATATACTCAGTCAGCGAGTTGAATATCTGCTTGGCTACAGATAAAGCTTTGGAGAAGTTGACTTTTCCAGTCTCATCAATGACATCTTTGCCAGAGTAGTACCAGTAGAAGTCACTGATAGATTCCTAAAGAGGAGGATAGCATTAGTAAACTGATGAAATGAGAAATGAATGACAGCATGAATGATTACAATAATAATCAAGATAGAAGCAGCCTACATTTCTGTGACTTCATACGTGCGTTTTACACACCTGAAGACGGAGCAGATAGTCGACAGTGCTGATTATAATGTTGACTGTGGTTGTGTTTCCAGTTTGGGTTCTCAGGAAGTTCTGGAAATCTGACAGAAGCATTTTTTTTTTTTTAATCCTCAGTCTAATCACTTCTCTCTCATTGTTTCATCTTCTTATGGCCCACTGTTCTCTAATGAAACAGTGTGCAAACTAAACTTATCCGAACAATGAGATGCTACTGTTGTTACATGACTTTAAAATACACATAAATGCAACCTCACCTCCATTGTGCCCCTCGCACAGAAGTTGCAAAAACCGGAACAGATCTTTAGTAAACTCATCATTCTGTAGCACCTTGGAGCCTTGACAGAAAAGACATCTCGGTGAATATGGCTGAAACCCCACACAGAGTGATTTAACTCTTCACTTACTTATATATTAGGAGATCTAATAATATGTGAAACTCCCTTAAAAGCAATTAATATGTGGCAAGCAGGACAGGTTTCATGTTCAAAACATTTTTGAAGTCCAGGGGCTTTAGATTGCAGGTTCAAAAATGAATCCAAAGTGCTTTTTGTAAAAATGCTCTTACATTAAAACAACAGTGAAACACTAGGACATTTCCATAAGCTGGAGGAAGCCTGATAACTTTCACATGCAGGCCGGGATTGGGCCTGTTGAAGAATATCATTTCAGAAAAGAAAGAAACTGAAAGACGTGGTTACAGAACTCACTTTAAAATTCAACCAGATAATCCAGTCAACAGATCTATATAAAATGAGCAAAAATACATTTCTGTGAGCTGATAAAACCATGTGAAAGTTAGACATCTGTATGGAAACCAGCTTTGTGAAATAGGCCCCAAATCCAAAGCAAGACAAAGCTTTGCTTAGGCTGTGGAAGAGTCCACAAACCTTCAGTCAAACCCTTGGGAGGTGGCAACTGATAGCCTTAGAACAACAGATTTGAGCATCAGTAATAGGATTTTGCATTAGTAAATGTTAACATAAAGGGAATGGAAACAAATATCACCCAAAATGACAGGCAATGGATTCTGAAGATCCCCTTTCTGAGTTCACTCTAACAGTGCATGCACAGTGTGTCCCTATAGACATCTGGGCATGGTACGAAATACAGGGAGTATGGTACACAGATATGAAGGAAACATTCAAGGTGGAAGCATAGCCATATCAGGATGATCTAAATTTGCTATTTACCCCGCTCAGTGTGGACTGCCATCGATGGGTTTTTAAAATGACAGGAAGGAGACAAACAGTACACGAAGACATAAGCAAAAAGAGAGGACATTGAGTTACAATACAAAGAGATATGAATATATCAGCTCCGAGTAAAAACCAAAGTCATGCAGTTAAAAAAAAACTTTTAGACAGGGGAAAATTATAGGCCTGGGTTGTGTTTATGTTGCATCTAACGAGATGAGTAATAAATAAGAATTCAGTCATGGTGAAAAATTCGTAACAGTAACAGAGACACGAGAAGTAACAGTGAATTGTTAAACACAGAACTCGGCGGAAATGTTTAGCAGAGGACTGAATGATGAAAAGACGCACATAGTTTGATGTGAAAGGCGTCGGGTGAGAGTGTTTATGTTGTAAGTTGGAGCACGACAGAAGCTCTGGCATTAATGCTGGACCATGTCATCTGTGACTGTGTCATTCGTATTCACTCCTCTCTACATATGACTGGACACCTTCCTCGATGCCCCCAATATTGCAAATTGCCAGAGGGAAAGTTTACAGTGTGCTAAAGCCCTGGAACACATGTCTGAAAATAGAGTGTTTCATAATATCTTAGGCTCATTCCTGCTTTGTTGACTACAAAAGACGGCATTATTGAAGACACCACACTGACGACTTCAATGACTTCAAGACTGTAGTGAAAGCAGCAAACTATTTGTATTGATCAAAATTCACATTAATAGCAATGTTATTTTGATTGATTTAACTACCGAGGACATACAGAAACTACTGATTAGGAACAAGCATCTAATAACAGCTTTAAATAGACACTGAGGTTATACAGTTGTCATGGTTCAGCATTAGCTTAGTGAAGGGAAAAGGGTCAAATATTTTGTTGTTTTGTCATCAAGAGTAATATCAGTGACAACAGGCGTGTACTGAGCTACAAGACAAATTTGTGTCAAAAAAGTGGAACTTTGAAGTCTAAGAAGAGAAAACAGGTAGAATATCACATAGCGCATCTAGTAAGACATCTCTTCACTTACTTGAACCTTCCTCTGTCACCATGCCAAGTCCTTCTGCTTTGTTCTGCCTCTCAAATGCATTCAAATCCAGGACACTAAAGAAATTCATCAGTAAAATAAAAGCACTTAATATCTACGCAGATTCCCTGTTTTTGCAGCACAGATACAGTAATATCACAGTACCTGCAAGACTGCATCAGTCCTGAGAGACCTTTGAAAAACCCTGTATCTCTTTTCTCTTTCAGGTAATCAAGCATTTTCTGCAATAAAAGTGATGAAAAGTAATTATCATTTTCCTGTCAAAACCAGATGTTACACCAGCCAGTCATTCTGTATAGATATAATATGTAGTAGATATTGTTGATATTTGGAGAGAGGAATTACAAGGATAAATTGAATTATTAAACTGAATTATTCAACTGTATTTTCTGACCTGCTGAACTTGCACATTGCCTCCATTTAGGATGGAGATTCCCAGTTTGAGGGTGCAGGTCACCATGGGGCCTAGACGACCTGATGGCAGAAAAAGAAAGTAAGATAAAAGCTGCAAATCACGCTCAAAGATACAAAGAACGTTGGAGACAGGAGCAGGTTTGACTGATATTAAAGATGAAATCCCTGCAGCAATTTAGAGGGTTTCTGCAAAAATAATTTGATTAATCTGGAATTTTTTTTTACAGGTTAATATTATCATCAAAATAAACATTTTTAAATTGAAGATTGGCTATCTGTGCTATTCAATTCATTGTGTATTCAATGTTTCCCACAGCATTTTATTCTTGTCAACACTGAAAAACATCTTAAATGCATTTAGACCGCATTTGGAGCTCAAACTCCCTTGTGATCCCCGGAAAAAGAAACTGGTCTGGATTACATGGGCGGTAGGTATCCAACATTACATAAAAGGCCACAAGTCAGTTTAAAGTGCTCGTAACGAAACGAGAAATGTCACAAGATCCTTCCCTTTAAACTGCCCTGAAAATATTGAGCAGCACATGCCTTATAAGGATAATAGGGGATAAGAGTGTAAATTGGCTGTGTAGCTAACTGGAGCACAAATGATCAGGCAATGATTACCTTTACTGGCACTGATCATCTGCAGCACCATCTCAGCTGCCCCACGGGCATGTAGCCGCGCCTGTTGATATAGGGTCTTCTGCTTTTCCATCTCCTTTTCCTGAAAACCACCACACAGACACAAACACACACAGTAATTGGTAAAAGTGACATTTTTGA
This sequence comes from Xiphias gladius, assembly GCF_016859285.1. Lineage (NCBI taxonomy): Eukaryota > Metazoa > Chordata > Actinopteri > Istiophoriformes > Xiphiidae > Xiphias > Xiphias gladius. The sequence goes on along the minus strand of NC_053403.1, from coordinate 6,847,710 downwards.
CAGTCACAGTCATAACAATTGCTACCAAAAGCCTATGAATGAACGTGAGTACCTCAAATGTCTTTTCTTTCCCTTCCTCCTCTTCTTCCTCCTCATCCTCTGCACAGCTCTAAGACACAGAGGTCAACATGTTTCATTTTATTTAGCAAGGGTGGAGAGTTTTACCAGAATTATTTATTAATAAACAGAAGTTTAAAGTCCACTACCTTTGCCATCATGTCTGCATACGCAATATACAAAGGATCTTCATCCAAGTGACTGAAAAAATAAAATCACATTGCATTACTGTTTGTGTATTGTTGTACTTAATTTTATTTTACAACAAAAGAATGCGTTTCTCTTTCTGAAAAGTACAATTTAAAATGTGCGCTCACTGTAACAGACTCCCTCTCACGCCCACTGATTTTACTATCTCACCTTCTCTCCGTCAGAGCGTTGTGGCTGAAGTGGAGGATGAGCTGATGTAGAGGGTCGGGCTGGATCTCAGCCACCTCCTCTTCCTCCTCCTCCACAATCTTCATGGGGGTTTTCTGCAGGAGTCCACAGGTGTGAACAATCAGCTCTGTCCGAGTCTCATTTGATCACATTTCATCCAGACACAGCTTCAACACATCAACATTTTCTTTACCTTCACAAACTCACCGACGATTGTGCCAATTCACACATTTGTGAAAAACACTGAAACGAGTCATTAACATTCAACTCGCACCGGCATGCAGATGAGTTTTTTGTCATCTCCTGGTGATCCATGGAGAGGACAGGAAGAGGAAGTTGAGAGTGGATGGTGAACGGTGTTGGAACCAGTCCTCAAATACATGCATTTTACAGCAAACAAATGCAAGCAGTAAGCCGTTTGGTGATATGACTTTCGAACATGAAGAATGATCCTGACTGTCAAGAAGCCTGACATTGAGGGACTATCACAGCCACACAAATCCAGTCCAAACTAAACTCGGTCAGAACTGTAGAATACAACTGACAAAATAAAAATAAAAAAGCTCTTCCAAACAAGAAGGGTAACTCTGATAATTTTGCTGCTGTATCTAAAGCTGTCCTTTAATCTTATTCAATGGCACAGTTTTGGTGTCTTGATGAATTTACTGCACATCTGAATAGAAATATATAATATGAAATGTGGTCTTCACATGACTACGCGAGCATGCCACTGACGTCACGGCCACAAAACGTACTGTAACGTCACCTTCACACTCACACTACAGACTTACAGAGTACAGCGAAAAGAAAACTGATGGGTTGGATCCAGATCTGACAGCCAAACAGCTAGATACAGTCTCCTACTGTAATGAAAGGCCCTCCTTACCACTGCTGTCAGAAAGGCATAGCCTGCTTTTCTAGAGCTGTGAGCGCCGGAGCTGGCCCTGTGTCTCCTGAGTTGGTCATGCAGCCTTTGACCCCTGACGGATCTCTGTTTGAAGGGTTTTGCACGCCTAGAGCGGGGGCCCCTGGGTGCTTTGGGCGAGGTCCCCACCCGGCCACGCTCCCAAGGCTCGACAGGCGCGGAGCTAAAGAAGCATTCGGCAGACAGGACTGGCAGAGGGGTGCCAACGCAGGGCACGTGGGGCGAGGGCAAGGTGAGCCCAGTACTTACTGCCAGATCCTGAACTAGCTTCTCCTCAAAGGAGTTCTCCACTGCCTCTATCCAAAGTCTCTGATAGGCCGGGATGAAGAGGTTGATAGAGCGATGCCTGGGGAGGGGGGAGGTGGGGAGGAATGGAGGGGAGTGGGGAGGGAGGTACAGTGGAATTAGGGCAGGTTCTGGTGAGTTTTTGGAGGAGACAGGAAGGAGAGATGTAGGGGGGAGGAAGGGATTACAGGAAGTGCATTTCAGGCAGGGTGGTGATTGGTCAATGTGGGACCCACTGGCTCTTCTGACTGGTCACATTTGGTAACTGCAGTTACTTCCATCGGGTTTGTAAAATTCATTAGAGGAGCATGCACACTTTAGGGGGGGATATCCAGTTTTCCAACACATCAGTGGATCTGTGAAACAACTTTCAACTTTTTTTTCTTGTAATTATTAGATTCACACATATTTTCCTCAAAAGAAGATGTGTTGTAAAACAGCATAACCTTTGGCAAAATGTCAGATAAAAAAAACAAATCTTTATATCATCATTACTAGCAGGAAGCAAAATGACAAAACAAGTTTCTACATCTTACTGTAAACTAACATAATGTTGTTAACCAACTAACCAACTTATCAAAGTCAAGATTGTATTTAATAGATTTCTTTCTTTCTCTCTGTCTTCTTCTTTCCTTTCTTCATTCCTTCCCTCAGGGTTCACCTGAAATGAAACAGAGGCCTGCTGCTCGGAGTGTGTTTCCACTTTCCAAATAAGTTTGTTTCCATCAATTCTTGGGCTCATTCTAGCTGACCAATCAGAATCAACAGTGCAGAAAAAACTGGTTGCTAGGCAGAGATCGGTCCACAGCCTGGTGGATGAAGGGGGGGTTGGACAGATGAAGCATTCGCCCTGATGATTCACTTTACCGTCAGCAGGGAGAACAGGCGGTCAAAGCTGGAGGCTTTGAATGCCCTTTCCAGCCAAACCTCCCGATATCCATTCAGGAAGTAATTATTATTTTTGTATCTGAGGGAGGATGAGGTAGTGTTATGCAAAAAAAAAAAAACAACACAGAGGAGAGAATGTCATTAGGGAGGTGATGAGGGGTTTACATGGGCACACAATCAAGAAAAAAAATGCCCCACCCCCATGACTACTTGGTCATTGCTTGTTATGTACGGTCAGATTGAGACAAAGCAATGTCTTAACTGGGCTGTTTAAATAGCTATTGTCAATATTTGATCACTGACATTGTATATCACTTCAAGGAGTGTGACAGGCGTAAAAAAGACTCACCTGGGTAGATTGTAGAGTGGAGCCATACGGAAACAAGCCACCACAGCACGCTTACGCTGTTTGGACAGGAGCCTCTGCCACACACACTTCTTATTCCTCAAAGGCTGCTCCACCTTAGGGACGAGGAAAAGACGCAAAGTTGGGAACAGTAGTGTAGTTACAGTAAAGATGCTTTGTGTAGGATTTTATCAAGATAATGCCTCGTAGATTGTGATAATGCACTAAGTATTACCTTGGTATTATGTACTAGGCTGCAACAAACAATTATTGTCATTAGCCATTAATCTGTTAGTCACTTCTTTATTTAGTCGTTTAGTTCATGTCAGAAAGTTGAGTAAAATGCTCATCACAGTTGCCCAGAGGGATTTGACCAAAAGTCTAAAAACATCAAAATGTTTCATTCAGAATGATATTTAAAAAAAGGATAAAAGCAGCAAATCTTACATTTGAGAAGCTTGAATCGGCTAAATATTTCATTAAGAAAGTGTTTCACCCCTACAAGCTACAGCTCTGTGTCACCTACAACATGCATTTGCCATTAATAGAGACGGTGATGGCTTCTGTGCTGTAGTAGTCCAATACTGTATCACCTCATTTGATACGTCTATGATCTAGGCGCACGTCTGAAGAGCAGCCGCATTATTGTTTTAATATAGTTTTCATGTTTAATGGTGCATTGTTAATATGAGTGATGAAATGAAACTTTTGTTTTTACCTGCTCAAGGTGGAAAACTGCAGCAGAGATGCTCTGGACTCGGTCCACCGTGTGTTCTGGCTCTGCAGGCTCCTCGCTCTTCACCACCACGTCCTTGTACAGGTCCAACTGCCACTGGACCGCTGGGTCATCAGACTACAACACAATAACAACCAAATCAGTAAATAAACTACAGCAAATTATACTGAACAGTGCTAATACATCTATAATTCCTTTTACTGCTCTTGCTACTACAATTATGACTACACAGAACATCATCTTACCTTGTCCTGGAGATGGAGATTCTGACGCAAGTGCTCCTTCACCTCATCATCTGTGTCTTTCTATGAAGCGCAAGGTATTCATCATAACATAAAACAATTTCAATGTAGTGTTAATATACCATTGTTATACATCAAAAAGTAAAAGCATCCATCACAGTGGACTTAATTTGAAAAATATTTGTCATTCTGTAAATACTGCGTGTCTACTGCACCAAAAAAAGCAATTTTAAGTCGGTAAAAGGTGTTTAATTTGCATCAGGGCAGCTAATGTAATGAAACAGAAGCTGAGGTCTTTGTAATGCAAAAAAAAAAAAAGTGTGGACATAAAAAAAGAAATATTCATGGTAGGGTGATTAAACTGCTGGCAAAGCATACCATACAGACTGAGGGCAGTGCTGTGAGTTAAAGTGCAGCCACAGCTACATAAGTCTGACCAAGAGGCGCCACTCTGGCTTCCAATATAAGGTACAAGTATCTCTGATAGAAGATTAAGAACGTTGCACTCCAGGAGCTTCTAATGATTAACTTTGTTACAGCCTCAATTTCCACCTCCATCAAAATGATCTAGCAGTGAAATTACAAGACGTAGATTAACTTGGGATAAGACTGAACTTGAGGACATGTAATAAGAGAAAGATAACACATACATGTTGGACCTCCTGTATAGAAAAAAAACAATTATCAGCATTTAGTTAAATACTAGGGAAGTACAAAAATCCTTCTACCAGGTCTTATTTTCTCGGCTTACCAGACTGTAGCGTATCTTGGCCAAAGAGATGAGCTCCTGGTCACCTGGGGTGCACATGTTGAGGCCAATGGGCAGCATCTTCTTCAGGGCAGCGACAATCAGAGAGGTCTGGATGGAGTAGTATTCGCCTCGACGACGCTTGTGTTTCCTCTCCTGGTCCCCACCTGACTACAGAGAGATACAATAAAAGTTTATTGTACTATATTTTCACTCTGGTTTAGAGAGTAGAAAGAATCCAGCTCCCTCTCGGTCACATTTAGTTCATCCGCTCTATGGAAAGTCCAATTCAATTTTATTATCACTGTGGCAGTGATACAGACAAATAATGTGATTATGGCAGTAATTAAGCATTTCCAAACATGAAAATTAAAACAAATTAATTTTTAATTTGATTAAATTTTATTTTTGTTTTTACAGCACCAGACTTCCAGATTAGCACATTTCAGGTTGTGTCATTTATGTCCTTTAATGGTGTTTTATTACGATTTTTATTGTACGTTACATTATATTATTAGGTTCCATTCAGCCCCAATGAAAATAAAAAGTATTAATTTGTGGAAATGTTATTTATTTATTTATTTATTTTTTACATTTTCTAGGCCTGTCATCTATGGTTAAATTAAGAACTGTTTATTTCCAAAATAACGAATCACATCCTCTGTTTCTGATCATTCACTTCAAAACGATACTGTTTTGTTGTTTGTTTTTATACTGGGCAGCAGTTTGACAACTCAACTTTTTCTGTACTACGCATTTGATATTCTAAAATTTGAAATAACATAATAGGCACTATTGTCTATGAGAGGACTGTGCTGTCAGGGCTCAGGTAGTGTTTCACCTTCAGAACATTGATTGAGGGTGAATCACATACTAGGGACCCAAACTGCTTCAACATAAAATCACTTAACAAGCAGAGTCCTCCAGGATCAAGAGCTGAGGAACTTTTTCTCCACTGTCAGCGATCATGTCAAAACACCCCAAAAGTGCAAATAAATAAAATGTCCGGCTCTGCCAAAGCAAATAAAGCAAAGTCACACAGTGACAGCTTGTTGAGCGGGCTGCTGGACCAAACACTGTCAACGTCCAGATATATGACCAGACTCTACTACGACAAATATCCACACGAAATGTCATACGTCGTAAAACCCTCGATGGAGAGGGGAATTTAAGAGGTGCAAACTCATAGTTGATTTAGAGAACACCTCACATCTGCATTTTCAACTTACTGAATAAAAACACAGGAAAGGTGCTTCTAAGGACTTTTCCTTTCATCAGCAGAGCCTTTGTAATAAACTACAAAGACCCGGAACGCTTAGGGATCCTGTCACAAAGTATTCACCTTGTGCTTAACCAAAGTGCTGGAATAGTGAAGGGGAGAGCAGGAGACAAGTGAGAGAAGCCCAAATTAAACCCAGAGAGGACTGAGATGTACTCTGCTCCATCTCCTGGGTTCATTGCAACAGAACAGATTTCATCCAGAATGAAGAGGTCCATTTCCAAAGGGAAAGAGTTAATCTTGGAATGGCCCGTGAGTTACCTCGCCTTTACCGAGTAAATGTTACCTACAATAACGTTTCAAATCTAAAGGGGTTCAATTGATGATTTTTTTTTTTTTTTTTTTTTAACTGTCTGATAATCTAAACCATTGGATCAGTACCAATAACTCCAGTATTTCTTGGCTGGGTAATGGAAAGTCCGGTTTACAGAGCTCAGTTTCTGACCCACATGAAATTCAAGCGGACAGAAGATTTGTCAGGTGGCGATTCCTTCTGTTAGTTAGTAAAAGTTTCATTGAAGTGATTTCTTTAAAATTTTCTTCGACAAATCCCGACAACAAATCCCATGAAAACACCAAAACCACCAATGTGTCAGTCAGTCCCAATATTTTTTGACTCTCCTGTCTTTTGTGGTAATTAGCCCCAAGGCCATTGGTTCCTACTGAAGTCATATCATTATTTTCAAAGGGCTCACAAATATAAAGTTTAATTTTAAAATAGCCTCACTTATTTTGTTAATCAGCGGGCCACTGCAGTGTTCGGCAAACATTACTAATACAGGAGTAAATGGGGACTGTTTTCACTTTCAAATGCATGCACGTATGGTTCTCAGGTGAGTATTTGAGGCAGCAGGTTAGTGTTGTATGTGGGATTGACTCAAAATTAAACTACAGTGCTGATGTTCAAGTAAATCAGAAAATAAAAAATACTCAGTGCACCAGGGTTGCTCAGTGTTGTGTTTTTAATAGTTTTTTAGACAAGAATGGGGCTGTGTGGCACAAAGGAATAAGATATATCAGACTTTGGCTACACAGAAAATGCTTATTGGTAGCACACATTCCCTTTTGGTTTTGGTCTTTTTATAGGATTTATTAAAAATAGCAAATATCTCAAATTTTGCAATCACTCACATCCTATGTATTATCCCATATCCTTACCTTGGACATCTTCGTCTTGCCTTCCCCAGTCAGGAAGCCCAAATTATTGATCTCATTCTGAACAACAAAGTTTTGCTCCTCACGCTTAAAGTTCTGCATTAAGAGGACAAAGAAAAGAGGATAATTAGGAAATAAATCCTCAAGACCAATATCAAGACAACATCAAATTTTATAATTTTATTTGAAATTTTATCAATATTTCGAATAGTGAAACCTACATGGGACTTGCACCAGAGGATGAAGATGTCAGCCACCATCCTGAAGAGCTCAGTGGAGTCTGCATCAGGCTCCTTCAACCACCTAGACCTGGAGCGGAGGAAAAACACAAACCAGGGACGACTGAGTTACAATATGTCCTGTTACATCTGAGAAGGATAGGGACAACATAGAAACTCGGCTTATTAAATGATAAGGTAATACATAAATAATACTTAATTATTTTATTACATTTTCGGAACATAAATAAGAGAGCGAACAATTCTTGGAGTTTCAAATATCATATGCAAGCCTTCACTTATTAAAACCAGCCTACATCTGTTGCAAAAATAAATAGCCTATAACATCAAGGGGAAACAAAGGACAGAAAAGAGAGGGGAAAAAAATTTAAACTAGGACAGGAGACGGAAGAGCTTATAAAACTTTCTGACGGAGCCTTGGGCAGTATGGTTTAGCTGTGCCAGTTTGAGCTGTGCCATTACATCCTCCAACAAGCATTCTCCATTATATTCATGCCACTAAGCAAACTAATGAACACAAATCAAACCCCCCGAAAACGTCCTTAAATAAAATCTCATTCTAGCAGATTGAGTATGTGCGTCTTACCTGTTGTTATCCACATAACGGATGAGCATGGGGTAGAAAGCATAGAGGTCCCTGCAGAGCACAGCAAACTCATCCAGGATGAGCAGCTCGGCCTCCTGGTTGTCACCTTTACTGTCGGCCTTCAGCAGCTCCTCTTCAACCACAACCTACATTTGCAGCACATCGACATCTTATTTTTTGGGAAATCAATTCATTAGCTTTAGTGTCCTCACACACGACCCCTTCCAACTCCATGGTGATATTCCCATCTCTGCACCCTCTTGAACCAAGGGGAACAAAGATATTTTTACACTCAGGAGGTGATGTGAATGAGCAAGATGTTGTCAGACTAGCTCCTCTGACTATTGACAGCTTCATATATACACTACAGGTTCAGCAGCTATTAATGTAGTCAGCAAAAACCTAATGTAACCAGAGGTATCACTGAGCGGCGGATACAATGTCTAGAGTGTAATAACATTTAAAGTATATTTTAAGCTCTCACCTTCACTGTCTTCTTCTTTAGTTTGTCCAGTGTGGGCAGGAAGTGGGTTCTCAGCAGATCTGCTCCAGCCTTGCAGATGATTGGCTGAGAGTAGACTGGAGACAGAGACAACGGAAAATATATCCTCCACAGAGAGACTTATGATTTAAATAATAAATCATGTGTCTGGAAGGATTTGCACACTGAGTTTAGAGAACAGAGACAAAAGTTTTCCCTGTGTCCGCATAGATTATTGACTCTGTTGTCAAGTGTTACAACCGTCAAACTACATTCATCGCTTAGTTTACTCTAAATTTTTTAAGTAACTTTTTAAAGATTTTGCTTTTCACTCGCGTCTCTTCAAATGCATCAGTACTAACCACAGGAAATATTAGTCAAAGAATAGTTAAATATAGGACACAGGAAGAATTTTTCCCTTGTGTAATTTGTTTGTAAATTTGTTGGAAGTACCATTTTAAATGTGGCTTTAAAAAGTGAGAATGTGCGTCAGGCCATGTAACCCCTCAGCAGCCAAGTATGTTACTGGGCCTTTCTTGAACTCCGACTAAAGAATGTGCACTGAAAATGTAAATGTATTATTAGGTTCTCACATAGGTTCCCTTCATTTTAAAGGGTTTTCATTATTGTGCTCAAGTGCTTCCTTGAGCTTAAATTTGACTCTTTCCTTGTTTGTCATTTTTCAAAAGAGAAAAAGGGAGGAACAGGGTAGTTTCAAACTCTGTGTAAAAAACAGCACCTCACGCAATGTACATGTATATTTCTGTAATGTGGTCAATTTGTGAAAATCCTCTGATATTACCTGACACACAATTTGACCAGTGGGAACACCTGACAGATCACATTAATTAATTTTTTCTAACAGCCTTGAGCTTGTCACTTACCTGCAATCCTCTTCATCCAGGGTGCGTCATCAATGCCCAGGTTGCTGTTGAGGATCTTGAGGATATTTCCCAGGATGATGCTGAGGTGTTCAGAGGTCACCGTGGTGCAGCACTGGGCACCTGGAGGGGAGTTCTCCGGACCTTTCTCCCACCAGTAGGACAGATAGTTACACAGCATGGGAAGGATCACCTCAATGACCTGCGGGATAAACAGGCTGAAGGTTCAATGTCTGGATGACTGAACACACTGGTGACAGAAGGGACAATCAAGAATGGATCATTATGTTATGTTTTGGCACCCAAAGTTTTACGTGACATTATACATCAACGAATATATGCCACGGCTTCCCGTCATGATTGATTTTGAGGTGACAAAACATTTTTTGCTTTCTTTTCCAATGTCATGTACATACATTAAGTATTCAATTCTTGAAAAGTTGATGTACATCTCAAATGTGAAACACACACTGATCATTCCTAATAAGAACCTTACACTCAGCTCTGTGAAACTTTGGTTTAATAATTTAAAGTCACATTTCAGTTGAACAGAAGAGGCTTATTAGGTAAGAACTCCACTTGCAAAATCCACAAATAAATGTACAATGGAGTTTTTGTGCCGTTTAACGGCCAGGAAAGTGTTTTTGCAGAACGTTATGGTGTCACAGTGAAGCTGACCTTTGACTGTTTGGATACAAAATGTCATCACTTCGTCATTTTATGGCATCATTACTCGTTACTAACTTGACTTCTTCTCTCTCCCGTAGTTTTGTGTTTTCTTGTCTCTTTCCTCTCTCTTCCAGTCGCTTTCTGCTGGTATTTCTGCCCGTGGTGCTGCAAACTACCTACTGCCCCCATGATCCTGCTCAACACCCACTGCTTCAACAATCATGATCATGATCTATTGTTATTAATTATAATAATATCTAGAATTATTATTTAGTTTTATAAGTACTATTATTCACCATCTTATTATAATTATTATTTCTATTAGTCTCATTATTGTTAAACATCTTTATGTTATACGTCTACTGTGCTATGCCCCCCCTTCTCTCTCTCTCTCCCTCTCTCTCTCTCTCTCTCTCATCCCAGCTGGTCAGGGCAGACCGCTGCCACCATGATCCAGGTTCTGTTCAAAGTTTCTACCTGTTAGAAGGGAGTTTTTCCTTGCTGCTTTTGCCAAGTTCTTGCTCATGGGGGAGTGTTGGGTCTTTGTAAATATAACTATAAAGAGTATGGGATAGACCTGCTCTACATCAAAAGTGCCCTGAGATAACAGAAGTTATGATTTGGCGCTATATGAATAAAACTGAACTGAATTGAAATGTTATCCTGTCATAATTAGTGAATTCTTGAGTTATGTCCAAAAATGTGTTTTGTGAGGTCACAGTGACCTTGACCCTTTGACGCCCAAATTCTAATCAGTTCATCCTTGAGTCCGAGTGGATGTTTGTGCCAAATTTGAAAAAAATCCCTCAAGGCGTTCCTGATATATTGCGTTCACAAGAATGGGAGGCACGGACGGAAGACAACCTGAAAGCATTATGCCTCCACGCCGACGATAGCCGTGGCAGGGTCAAGATTTATGGAGCAGAGGCTGAGATACCCTGACCCTAGTCCTTAATATGGGCCAAGCCCTAAAAACACTGGATCCTACTCTTCCAACAGTGTAACTCAATAGCAAATAACACAGTGAACCTCTTTTTTTGGGTCCAAACACTCAGAAATGCAGAAGTTTGTACACATTCAAATATCCCATCAGCCCTTCAGACCTGTGGCATGTCACTGTAGCGAGCGCCAGACTCTGAGACATCACTGACATCTTTCAGGAGTCTGTCAAGACGAGGCATCTCTGGACACATCTCCTCCACTGTGTCCGGCATACTGAGAACTAGAAAAGAAAAACATCAGTCGTTGTGATTAATCACGAAGATTAACTGTTTCCAAGAAATCTACATTTTGAAAATGGGAAAGAAACTAAAAATATATTCACAGCAATATGACAACCCAAAATTTAAAGGAGGATCAGGTGGAAACTCACTGGCTCTCTCTCGGGGGGTCTTGGTGTTGAAGACAGAGAGTGGGTTGTGGGCGTTTAGGTGGGGCTCCAGGAAAGCTACAGGAATGGCTCCCACCAAGGTTGCCAGACTCTCCCCCAGTGCAGGAAGATGCCTGAAAATATAATAAGAAAATATGTATGTTTATATATAAAAAAAAAATAAGTACACCAACAAGAAATTTTTGCAACATACAACATTAAAAGTCTTCAAACTCTTTGTTCTTCTGTTTGGAAAGAGCTCTGTAATCCCAGATGCCAGGTGTTGGCAAGCAAACATCCTGGGGTTAGTGTAAAGGCAATCTTCAACCTTCAGTCTTCCTTTGCCACTGGACTTTCAGTACAAAGAGCATTTGCAGACGTCCACATGGTATCAGGATTAATTTAGACCAGACAGCCACGTTAAACCGTTTTGGGAGGTGTTATGGCCGTGTAAGGGCCAGTTAGGGAATAATTGCACAGAATTATGGTTTTAATGAAAGCCACCTCACAGCACTCAGTGTCTCTGTTGTGTCCTCTTCACTGGGCCATGAAATATAAATCTATATATCTATATCTATCTATCTATATCTATATCTAATATATATATCTATATCTAATATATATATCTATATATCTATATCTATATATATATATATATCACACACACACACACACACACACACACACACACACACACACACACACACACACACACACACACACACACACACACACACACACAGTTTTCTGTAAAAAGTCCAAACCTCTGTCTTCAGGTTGTAACACATACTGTGTCACACAAAAGTTTTTACTAGAGTACATGAGCTACTAAAGATCATCCTCACGAATGTGGCTTAATGAAAAAGTTCAGCAGCCATATTCTAATTAACAATGACAGGCATAATGTATGTATTGCTGTTTCACAGTTCCTTGATACTCATTGAACGTGGATATGATAGCAAGTATTCGTCGTTAGTCAGGGATTCTTAAACCTACTGATCAAACATACCGTGTTGCTCATGCCTAGAGGCAAAAGCCATTTGACATCCTGCTGCAAAAGTTTAAGAAAAGTGCAGCCTCCTACCTCTCCACAAAGACGTTCTTTCCTGTTCCCAGAGAATAGATACACGTCAGGATACGGTAGCAGGAAAGCTGCACGTCATCCACTAAACAAACAAACAAAAAACAAAAAAAACATTAAGACATTCATCTATTTCCAGTCAAAATTGATGTGATTATAATCAAAACCTAAATATGGCAGGAAGAGAAAGACAAATCAAAAGTTAATGATTAATATTGAAAATGGCGATATGTCTCTACCATGTAAATGTGGGAAATAGATGCATAATGGGCATGAAAAACGAGGTGTTTCTACAACATAAACCGTCTCTTTTAAATTTCAGTTGGGGAATATGTAATGGACTTGGAGTGGACTTAATTCAATACCCCCATCTCCTTTGTTCCTTTATTTTTTTGTATTTCATTTTATTCTGTTTTTTTTTTTTTTCTTCTTAGGCAACTATGAAGTGTGACCAATGCATGACTGACTAAACGAAAAGAGTTTTTACTAATCCAAATACATATAATAAAAGAGGAGGAGAACAAAAAATATTTCAGATTTTTGTGTTTGTACAAGGAGGCAAAGGCCTTATTTGTTTTGGGAAAGTTGGGAATATAAGCCTTAATATACTATAAACCCACCCTAAATAAGTATGAACTTGTGTGTTGTTCCCTGTTTGTTTGTTACTTTTGTCTATTTATTTTATTGTGTTTTATGTTTGTGTTTTTTCAAAAAACAATACAAAAAAGAAAAAAAAAAACAAAAACAAAATGGTGTGCGCGCATGGAAAACTCACACAGCAAGTCCACTCCAAACTCATATGTCCTGATGTGATCAAACAGGGCGGTGAGGATGGGCAGCAGTGCCACAGTCACATAGTTGATACTCTGGCTGACACTCTTGATCTGGGCACGGGACTGCATGAACTTCCCCAGTTTCAGCATCTCCAGCAGCTTCTCCAAGTCCTCTGCTGCATTCTCAAAGAAGGTCCTAAACCCGGCTTTGACCAGCTCCGAGCCAGACTTCATCACCGTTCTGAGAAAGACCAAGGAGCACAAGGGCCAAGGTGTAATCAAAAGACTCTTTTTAATTTGTAAAGTGTTGTCCATTGTACAGGCAACAACAGAAATGTCTACTTGATTAGGTACTTATGACTTTTCCTTACCTGGTGTCAAGTGAGTGAGTGAGGATGTGCAGACAGCTCACCATCATTGCTGAGTCACTGCCTGTGAGAGGGACATTTACTGTAGATATTCGAAGAGATTCAAAGCAAAGGGGCACGCAAGCACACAGACAGAGGCAGCCTTACCAAAGAGAGAAATCCTGTGTCTGACAAGAGCTGCCAGCTTACAGAACAGGCTGGAAAAGAAAGAAAGTAAGAAATAAATTGAACAAAAAGCTATAGAGAGAACAAAGAAGCTACAAAAAAAAAAAAAGAAGCAAAGTACAAGGAAGGAAAGGTTTGATGAAAAAATGAAATAGGAATTCTTTATGCACTCTTCAACCAGATAAAAAGGAGTACATTATGTATACAGCAAGAAAAACCCTCCCAACAGGAAAAAACATGGCAATGGAAAAACTGATCACACGGGTAGGCATTGCTTTCGCAATGTACCTGGTGATCATCTCCTTCTCTTTATTGGAGGCACAGCCGCAGACGCTCAGGTTCTTGCTGGGTGTGGAAAGGAAGTAGAGACAGTGGTTCTTAAAGGTCTGATCTGTCAGAGGAAGCAACACCTGGAGAGAGGAAATGCAGCTGTGAGAGGAAAACCTCAACAATGTAATCATCAATATTTCAGTGGTTCGTTTGCAAGAAGTGTTCATGAAATTCCAGACCTTAGCAAAGAACTTAATTTCCTGGTCATGAGGTGATTTGTCCGTCTTCCCACTGGTGGCCATGGCCTCTGGATTAACAGCAAAGTGTCACAGAAGAATGTTGAATCAGTTGTACAGGATCTCTTGGTACTCAGTGTATCTGTGCTTAAAATGTCACACACTCACCAAGGTGAGCAATAAACTCCTGGGCAGAGTCAATATATTTTAGCAGCCTCTTGAGGAACTTGAATAAAAAACGCTTCTCCATAGATGATGAGTCCTGCTCCATGTCCTTCAGACCTCTGTGAGATGAAAAGATCAGAAATTACTATAGAAATTACAACTTTGCTTTCCCCCATCGGAATACCATGAAAATACGGGTTGAATCCATAGCAGTGCTAATTATGCTGTAATTTAAACTAAAACTTGACCTTCAATCCATGTGAAATCAATGCCAATTTAAGGAGATTTTGTAAATAAATAGATTAAACGGTGCAATTTTGTCCTAAGTTTACAATTCAGTAAACTTTTAGAACTGCTTTGTGCTGTTGCAATATTATATAACATTATTATTATTATTATTTTTACTTATTTCCACAATAAAGGAAACATGGGAGTGAAAGGAGACCTTGTGATAGCATAGCCACTGATCTGCAGAAACTTGAAGAGCTCCTGGGCCTTCTCTCTGTCCCTGTACTTCTCTTTAGCTGTCAGCGTGTCATAGGGAACCAGCAGCGAGTGGGTCCCTCCTCCTGATAAGTCAGATCAAATGTAAAAAGTCATCTCACGTAAATTTTATAGAAATCACTAGTTCGATTCACTGCGGCTCAAATTATTCACTCTTTCAGGATGAAGCGAAGTGCACGAGCATGTTTTTTTGAACTGTAAAATTTCACACCTTTGCTAACGAGTTCGGTTTTCTTCTTCTTGGCCCAGATGTTGTGGTAATTTTCCGCAACCACCTCCACCATGCCCTGCAGACGCAGTAAAAATAAAGTATCACCAAATTTGAACATTTTCACTCTGGTTGTGTGTGTCAGACACTGAAACTGTATCTCCTATGGTACGGTACTAACTTAGAGCACATGTGGCAACCATCATTAGGAGTCAAACGGAAACCAACCTGCAACTCTCTAGACAAAGTGACATTACGCAGATCCAACGGAGCAGGACTGAATCCATTAACCTACAAAGTCAGAAAGAGGAAATCTAAGCTTAGAATATAGCTGAAAATATTAAAAAGACAAAATTTCTAAGATTTCTGTTGATAATCGTTTTGTTCGACATAATAACATATGAGAGCTTTTGCAACACACACTGGAAGGTGAAGTAGATAAAGAAGATAGTAAATAAGTATTACAAAGAAAACATTTGTGACAACAGTATTGTCTAATCATGTTGAAAAGTATTATCACAGTAAATGGATCATACACCAGGATGTTACCTGAGACTCTGAGATCTTTCGTTGTTTTTCGCTCTCTCGTTGTTGGAACATGGCTTCTCCCTCCTTGGTCCTCTCAATGTTCCAGCCCATTGCCAACATGCTCCTCAACGACTCCCTCACTGGCCAACGGTATGTTTCTCTCTCCTAAGCATTGAACACACAAGATAGTTTGACTTGTCTCCCTTTTTGTCTTAACATCGTATGCAGGACTGTGTCCCCACCAGCTGTGACACCTCAACACAGGTGAAAACATTTATGCAAGTCGGACAAAACACATCCAATCTAGAAATGAAACAACTTTCAACAATTTTCATTTCATTTCTAAGTTATTTTCCTATTATTAATAGACACAAGGCATGTAAAAACAGGTTGTGAGAGAGTGTGTTCACTCTGACTGAATTTAACGGTCTTTTCACCCCTATCTTGGACTAGGTAGTCAATAAAAAACATTTCAATTCACTTCCTTAGATTTAGGTAAGTCAAGCAAAAAAAAAAAATAAACCCATGAATATTTATTTTTGACCAGCTTCCTTCTTCGCCAGTCAAGTTTTCACACATTTATTCGTTTCTCTGAGAGAACTGTGCCACTCTGGCTCTGCCCATTAATGGTGTTAACCAACACTATTATTTCTGTCTTCACAACTACTTTGCCACTGTGAGAAGTTGGTTTTATAACTTAACCTTTCATCCACTTGTAAAAGCTGATCAAACCAATATCTGTCGCATAAAAAGATGTGTATAACTTATATTTGATATACATTCAGCAGTATGCAGCGCCTGCTGCATGTGTACCAGTGTGCATGTACCTTTTCACTCAGAGCTTTGTAAGGTTTCAGCAGTGGATGGGTTTTAGCCTGCTCATCCATGCCGTCTCCATGTTTCCAGCCTGCTGACACCTGCAACGGCATTTTTTTCCGGGCCATTAAGTAGGGTGCATTTCAGGTATACAAAATCAAATCATATAAATACTAATATACAGTTAGTACTGACTGGCCAGGCATGTCACTGTACCAAATGAAGGTAAACTACAATCACAAGTTATCATTTCATAGCATTTTACACTGAACCCTCTAACTGTATCTACCGCATATGGGAGATATCAGTCGCCATGTCAGCTTGAGTGAGGAAGACACAAAGACCACAGTGGGACTAACCTTCTCTGAGGACCACTTCTCATGGGAATGCTCTGCATATTTGTTGGCAATGTACTCAAGTTTTTCAGGAACGGAGATACTGGAAAGCAGAGATAATGTTTAAATATTTTTTGTAATCACAAAGTCAATTTGACTTGTATATTGAGCGGGTAAAACTTTTCAGACTAAAAGCCTTTCTGATTTGTAGAAAACCACTCCAGGACACACAAAGAATTTAATTAAATAGCTGTTTTTAAACAAAAATCTAATAATGGCAAGCCAGTATATCAGTTTTAGAGGTTTGAGTAATTACAGCATTGTGCCTTTTAATCTCCTCGACTCATAGAAAGCAAGTGCATTTTCAGACCACTTACTTGGCAGTGTTGATGGGTATGGGGTCAAAGTTGCCCTGTGCATCCACTGATGTCTGCTTCTCCAGTGTTGCCCCAGGACTGACATCCACAAAGTCAGGGGGCAGAGCTCCAGCGATGGCACACAGGCATGACTTGGCCATTTTGAAAAGTTCAGCATCATACTTCTACACAAGAGACAGATACGGCAGAAGGGAGGGTTACAAACTGGTTTTTATCACAATTTTCTCTACCTTTTTTGAGGACATTTCTGCTTAGATCATTGGATGGATATACTGAGCAGAGCAAAGCCAGGGAAAGAAAAAGAAAAGCAAGGAAAATGAAAGACAGGAAGCTTGAAAAGTCTGCACCAGCCGTCGGCCTGTCACAGACTGATAAATGATTCATCTGTTTTGGCTTCACCTCAGCTGCACTGCTCTCAAGCACTTCATTGAGTTTTCACTTCAGTACCTCTGACAACCAAAAAACTTTTCTCTCTGGAGAGCCATACTTGAGAGTTGAAAACTCGGGATTTTTAGAAAACAGAATGTAAAAAACAGCAGCAAACAGAAGAAAACTTCATGAGAGCAAACACAACTAGATTACTAAATATTTTGTTATGCAACAGAGGAATGAAAGGAAAATATTGTCCTGTCTCCTGACACTTCAAATGTATTCTCAGAGATGGAAATTGAGTTTGAGGAATAACAGATAGAAAAAATAGAGAGTAATACCAGCTATCCAAAATGATAAACAATTTCTTTTTTCCTTGCATATAATGACGGCTTATCTTAATAAATATTCTATAAAACATAGTTTCTGGTTGTACCTTCTGAGAAAGGGAGTCAAAGATTCCCCAGAATAGTTTCTTAGTGAGGAGGAGCTCCTCCTCAGAGGCTGTGCCAAAGCTGCCCATACCAGATGGCAGGCAATAGTACTTCCAGTTCTGCTCATAGTGGTGGGTCAGCAGCTAGAGATCAGGGATACAAAATGTTATAGAAGAATAAAAAATTCCATTAATATTATGAAAATCCAATGATGAGAGTGTTCCTTTCACAGAAAAACAAGTATGAATTACTGTATCAAAAACAACACTATGTTGTTTATTGTATCTATATAGGGCAAAATAATCAATGCCAAGTATAAGAAATGCTTCGGTGGAGGGAGGAATAATCATATTTCTGAGTGTTCAACACATCGGAAGTAAGGAAGATAAATGGGTTGCGAAATACGAGATGCCTCTGTGATTGTTATAATTATCCCATAACTCTTTCAACCAATAAATCAAACATCAGTGACATGAAACTGTGTCCAGTGTCTCACCCGGAGAGCTATCTTGCAGTATTCCGTGAGCAGGGGAACGTCGAACACCAGCCGTCTAAGCAGCTGCTGCATCATAGAGGGGCGTAGGTGCCTTTGAAATAGTTGAATAATTATATTATTAAAACAAAAGAATACAGAGTCCAATTGTAGAGACGGTGCAGGTATCATACATAAAAGATAACACAATAAAAATATGGATAAATTAAAATGACTGCAGATTCAAACAAAGTTCAATTTTAGCAATATAGTGCACTCATTTAAGTCTCAACTGTGCTATAAATCAGGTTGAGCCCCTAAATAGAAATATACAAGTTCTCATAGTAAAGAATATTTGAAAAACTTCGACTTCCACATTATAAAGAGAATGTCAGCACGTCAAATTCTCCTTTGGCAAGATACCAAAGCCCAAATTGCCCCTGATGGTGTGTGAGTATGTGTGTGAATGCACTACAAAACTGACCTAATTTATTGGAACATATAAAAACATTAAATAAGAATAAGAAAGAATGTGAATTCCTGGAAAACAAATAGGTTAACCTGCTTGCACTGTGTAAATGTAATGAAGACTAAAACGTCGAAGCTGCTTATTTGAGTGCAGAAAAGCTTGGTTAAATTAGCCCCCAAATAATATTGACCTTAATCTAGAGAACTTAAAGTCACTGTTTCCTGTAGGTTGTGATTTGTGGTGAACAGACATACATGCAAAGTGGAACAGAGGGCTGTTCAGTATATGTCGAACTATAGCCTGAGACAAGCAATTTGACATTAGACTTGAAAAAATTTAACAGGACGCAGCCTCTCTGAATCTCCAGCTCCCCTCTAATATTTACACTCAGCTGAGTCTAGACAAAGCTTGACAGGCCTTACTTGCAGATAGCGAGCAGACAGTCCTCAATGGCGTCCCTTTGGGCTTTGGTGAGTGAGCGGCCTTTGGACAGGCGGTAGATGGTGTGCAGCGTGGAGTCTATCAGCTGTGCGTAGTGCTCTGTGCTGGCAAAGAGAGCAGCGCAGCGGGTCAGCAGAGGCAATACGGCTGAGCCGATGTACCTGTTCATGGCCAACGCCGTCTCAGTGGTGCTCAACACCTCCTGTGGGACAGAGAACAATACATGTAGCTGACGGATGCAGATGCACTGTACAGTCTCCGCATGTCAAGATTAGTAGAAAGTTGGAGTGAATATAGGCTCCTGGCAACAGCAAAAAAAATATTGGAAAAAAAAAAAGGAAAGCAGAGTTGAAAAATAAAAGTATTTTCCCTGATGTCACCCTTGTGAATCGTTTTAATCATTCAACAAGGTTTGTAAAGGGCACAGGCTGAATAGAAATAGCCTTTTAGAAGATTTCTGTACAATCTTACGTGTAATTTTACTTTGTTTGGGTGACAGGCAGTGTTGGCGGTGATGCTGCAGTTTAGAAATGTGTGCAAATCATGCAGCATTTGGTCAACAATCTCTGACAGAAACTCTTACCATTGAAGAAATGACTGATGACTTAATGCAAAAAAACGACTTTGAGAGCCATTGTTATAGAGGAGCAAAAAGAATTGTTTTTTACTACCTACATATATGAAATTAACAAAACCAACCACTGGTGATAAATTGTAGGCATTCATTTTAGGTTTACAACTTCAGGTTTAACTAAGGTTAAAAAAGTGTAGTTAAGGGCAACATTCACAGTTTTTTTTAATATATCTAAAAATCTTACAAAGCAACACAAGTCACAATTGAGATTTTCATCTGCTAGCTTTCATTTTAATGTTAGTTTCTAGGAATGACAGTCTGCTTGTCCAATAGAGGATTATGTTGACACAAGCATTGGACATCCCAAAGATGCTAAAGAAGTTTTCCTGCGAACAAAATGTATGTTGATGTATGTGGATTCAGTGTTTATTTCCTTCCTCTCAAAACATTTGCCAAGCAAAGTATATTTATTATAATTAAAATGCTATTTACATCCATGTTTGCTAGCCTGCAGTCTTCTTCAAAGCCTTTGTTGGCACAGTGCTATGTTTCTTGGCTCATTACCACTGCCTATCGTTGATCAATGGAAAACCAGCGGCAGGATGTGAATCGTGCTCCCTCCCTTGTACAAACATTGTTCCATAGTGCAGCTACTGGTATGATGTCAAAGATAATGCAGTTTTAAACCAATGCGGATGATGTCTTATGTGAACGTTGATTACTTTTCTGAGGATTAGAAGGTGAATTCTAATGGTGAATTATTCTCAGTGTTCCGGTGGTGCTTGTCACATCGCCGCGGGGAGTATTAGAAGTACAAGTCATACATGACAGCTTAACATTGATCATATTACTCACTCTTATGGGGATGAGCAGATTTTTAATGGTTCTAACCTGATGATTTTAATAATAATTATGTTAAATTTTCTGCCATCTCTGAGGCAGTCACAACGATGTTTGCCCTGATTGCAGAACTAAGCAATCAGTGATCATGTTTGCTGAGATTATCTGCTTCTTTCACTTTTCTAATGAGAAAACTGGAAACCTAAACTTAACTGTGTGCACTGGATTGACAACTAAATGACAAAAACACTATTTCAGAAATGTTATAGGAGCAGAGATAGAGAAGATGATAAAGATATTACACCTGCTATCAGCTAGAGTTTTTACTTCGCACTTTACTGTGCAATTAAAGGCTAAATAGACTAAAATTTACTATTTTAGGAAACGGACACAAACGTTTTGGTAGATAGTGAGCAACAAATTGGGAGTTTGAAGGTGAAGGCTAGTCTGGGCTATGAGGAGAAAGATATTCAGGACTCACCGTATCCAGAGATGCCGAGGCTCGGAGGTCAGGCAGGAAGCCAACTTCCAACATCTGGAGCAGGAAGCTCTGGTCCTCGATGCCGTACACTCGTTCCAGGAAGAGCACCATGGGGGCCTTGTGGTCCGGACAGAAACAGGCTGACATGTCGGGCTCTGTCACTGTGCCATCTGAAGGTTAAACACATTTTAGGGTGGAAAAAAAATTCTAGTTTTTCTGTCGTTATTTTCAAAATATATACTTTGGAATAATGAGAGAAGGATATAAATAAAAGGAAATAAGAGGTTACAGATTATTAGAGAAAATAAAAGGGAATTAAATATGATATTGTTTGGTCGGAGTGGAAGAAAAACATAGGTGTGCAAGAAAAGGATGCTCGGCAGGAGCTGGAGAATTCAGGAGGAAGAAGGGAAAGAGGGACAAAGGGAAAGAAAAGAATTGAACTGAGAAAAGTTAATCTTTAAACACAGTATCGAATGATTTATGACCAAAAGATGCGAAAACATAGGGGATTGGCTGTAAGAGTGTATTGAAGGTAAAAGTAATTCCAGGCTTGATGTGCTGTGGCTAGTGAGTTAATTAAGGCACAGCTTGCTTTTTCATTAAAAAAATGTCACAAAGAAATGGAATATCAAATTAATGTGCTGGTGTGATTGCCGCTGATGATGACTTTTTTGTAGGTAAGGTGATAGTACACATACATTTTTGAGCAAAGCACAAACTAAACCGACACTGGAAACACCTTGTAGGCAAGTTTTTCTTCAACACTAGAAACACAGAGAGAAGTGAACAGATATTCACTCCTGAATGATGCCCACTGGTAGGACACTATCATTCAAAATGATATACATCCATCTGGCAGAGCTAAAATGATTCCAAAAGTGCAGCGACATGAAATTACTTTGGTTGCTTTGATCCAGCAGCGTGACATAACTAGTGAACCAGCAAAAATCAACTTTTTCCATATTTCAAGACTGTAAAGTCACGTGGCCTCTTGGTTCAGCAGGCAGCAGAGAGAATTTGTTTCTGGCATACTGTAGCTTGTGTTTGTTTATACAATTTAAATTAAATTGTTTCATCAAAGTAGTGTTTGAGCGCAGCTTGACCCTTGAATCCAGACCAAACGCAATTCTTCTGTCTCGGGTGGACTGTTTTCTGTCTCAATTTTGGCTGCTATTTGAAGTTTTTTTCCCCGGTACCCTAAGCATTTTCTAACTTGATGTTGTATTTGTTGCTCAACCCAAATCAACTTCATTTGTTTTTATCAACCATCAACAGTGGAATCCATGAATTTAGGTAGCAAAGAAACAAAACAGCAGCTACAAAGGCCATACCTTTATTGACCACAGGCACTTTGAGGGGGATGCTGATGACGCCCACCAGGTCTTTGGTAGGAACCAGAGAGCGCAGGATGGCTCTGATACGCAGCGCCTCACCTTTACCCGCATTGATAAGCTGTAACAGATGAAAACAGACACACACAACTGTAGGGACCTTTGGTTTTGTAAAGTAAGGATGCATATTAATAAAAAATTAAGTCTGTGCACGCTGAAAACAAATTTATTATTAGGCCTATGTGGGGAAAATGTAATTAATGTTTAGGAGCATATATCACTAAAATTAATTTTGAAAGGACAAAAGCTGAAAAATGGCTGTTATAAATTAAAACTAGTTTATTCTAATTTTCATGGGGTTTTTTTTTTTGTTATGAATCTCCGGATAAGAGATGCTTCTGAACGGTGGGTGATCAAAGACTAAAAGTGCACTTGTCTCAATGACAGCTGATTAAAATCAATTTTGATATTTTTTTAAAATTGAAATGATCTTTTAATCCAATATTGTGGGTTACAGTAAATTATACAGTGCGCTAATCCTCAGCCCCGGTTGTTGTCAAGACCCTCACATGCATCTCTGGAGCGCAGCGTCCCAGCAGATCAATAAGAGCTGAGTAGAAGGACATGATGGCGTTGCCCATGTGGATAACTTCTCCTTCTTCCTCACCAGACCTGAGACACACAGACACAAACATTAATCTGTCATTGTAATAAATATTTGTCTGCAATACTGCAAACCTTCCTGATAGTCGAAGAATCAGGAACGGTACGATAGATTCTACAAGGCAATTTAAGAATAAAATGGGCAACAGAGGAGCAGTAGATGGGCAATTTTGTCAGCATTTAATTAATGTTTTCTGGCAGAATACATGATCTCCTTACAGGCCACTATGATATACATATTGATTTTGACCGGCTTCCCAATTTCCCTTCTCACTTTAGGCAATAATAAAATGCAGCCAGTGTATTACCACCCCCTGCATACTAATGTTTGCAGGCAGGCACCAACACTTTCTACAAACTGGCCACATCTTCGATCAATGTCAAGGCTGCTATACTCTTCTCCCCTAAGCCTCTAAACAGACGAGTACCAGTGTATGATGTTTTTAACTTATAATTGAGTCTTAAAATTCGATTAAAATGGCTCAAATTCAGTATTCAAGACTGACGCCAATGGATGAATATTAATTTCACCAATTGTTTTCCAATGTTTTTAAGGAATTTTCTAAAAATTTCCATCAGCACTTTGTGAGAGAGGGTACAGCAGATCCCTGCACAACTATAAAAAAAGATTACACAAAACAATTTCATTTGTATTGGAAACACTAAAAGAACAACTCCTTCGCATTATTTTAAGAAAATATGACCTTTTAAAGTACATTATAAAAAAGATGGATAATTTTTACATGTTTGATTACAGAAAAATCTTTTATAATTACTTTCTTTTTGGCTGTTTAGTAAAGCCATTCAACCAAAAACTGAGAAACTGAGAGCAATAAGCCCCTTCTCTTTTCTTTAACTTTGTGCGAGCTTACACCAAGTAGTAAACTTCTGTCTCTTCCCAGTAATGTGAATGGACAATATATCAAATTCATATTGACATGGCTCTTTTAAAAACTGTAATAACTAAGAATAATGCTGGCATAGCAGTGCTCCGAAACACAGTTAGGAAATCTGATTAAATGTAACAACTCACACAAAGACACAGATAATGGGAGACTTTATCAGTACCGACTGCTTTCCAGCCACTCAACGGGCTTTTAGTGTCTCATGATGATCTAAACTCTGATTCCCCTACCGGAACAAAGATACGCAAGAAACTGGTGTGAATTCCCACCCAGTAGTGACTCCAGTGGGGGTCTTTGGCAAGTCCAGGGCGGGATCATCCGAGATCTTGATGGCCTCCTTCATGGCGGCCAGAAGACCCTGGCCTCCCTCTCCCCTCAGGGCGGGGCCGAAACACTCTGGGCGTCTGATCAGCAGTTTCACCACCACATTGGCATTTTCCTCCACACTCTCACCTGGTACACAAATGCAGCAGGCAAAAGGACAAACATTTATAAAGTGATGATTAAATTATTCACAGAAGGACAGGCCAGAGTAAGCTACGGGGCGGAAGCCCTCGGCATGGTGTCTAGTGCTTTCCAAAATGACTATTGAATATTTATTCAGGGAGAGCCAACTAACATTTCCACTTGGGTATTTTCAAGCTTGGCAACTGAGCAGCTTCACAGTGGTAGAGGCTCGTGGAGGAAAAAGACCACTAGCTCACTGTGTCACTCCAAAGTTTGCTGGCAAATTCTCGGAATTCCTCACATCGTGTTTTCATTTTTCTACCTATAACTTTAATAACTGTGTCACTCACATAACTGTATATTCCCACCACACACAACACAAAGACAGATTCACACAGATCATGTGGACTCCACAGCTATACTGTGCTGGGTTTCTACATGTAGCATTTTGTAAAGCTAAAACGGTTCCTGTTTTTTGCCATTAAGCCCCAAATGGGTCAGAGGTATATAAAATGTATACTGCAGCGATATCACCTTGTTTTTGTATGTTAACCGTAAGTATACACATTTCTTAACATATTTTCAAGTTTATTATTTATTTATCGTACAGTGTACCATTACAGGTACCCAGGAAAGCTTTTATTGTCTGCAAACACATTTTGTTTACCGTCAACATTTCTTGCCAAAACAAGTAGTATGTTTCCTTAAGGATTAATAAACATGTTAAATGCATGATCTGCCCAATAAAAACATTTACAAGACCTTCTGCACAGTTTACATCAGATTGTAGTTTTTTTTGTTTCATCTTTATTGCTGCATTGCTACCTTTTACAGCACACTGCCACCACCAACGTTACAGTTTTCATAGTCACATGTAGAACATGTGATACAAAAAAAAAAAACATGGACCTGCTTAGTAACATCACTCTCGAGTGCCGCTAGTGAACAGAAAGTCCACAGGGTATCTTCAAAAGGCAACATTTACTGTATTTACTCCACATGCTCAGTATGAAAGGCGACATACCGTTGCAGAAGACAGCAAACCTCAGGAAGGACAGGTAACGCTCTCCCTCAATGGGGTTCCAGCCGAGGTCTGGGTAACCCTTAGCAACCAGCATGGCACAGCTCTGAAGACCACAAGCTGCCAGGTATGTCACCACCTACACACACACACACACAAAATTCTGCTTCACTCTTGGGTAGTATGATGGCGCACAGTCTCTCCGTCAGTGTCAGCAATAGTGACAGCTTGAAAGCATTTGCTGAGGTAGCCAATTCAACTGTCACAAAATCATTCTGCATCGTTCAATGAAAAAACCCTGGGTGGCATGAGGATTCAATTTCTATCTGACTTGCTTTCACCATCAGCGATGAGACGTTTCAATGTGAAATTAACTCAGTTTTTTAATAATGCAAAAATGGGATCTGCTGATCATTGTGCACCTCAGACTGTTCACATCATTCTAATATGACAGAATATACTCAAGATAATGAGAAAATTATAACACATAAATGACTATTATAATACCAGCAAGACTAATTTCACCTCACTGTCTAGGTACATCTGCTTTTTGACTAGAAGGCTTTTAGGTGCACTTATTATACATAAAAGTGAATGGACTCTTAGAACAAAAATATCTGGTTCTCTCCTTTCAGCACGTTAAATGTAATATGATTCAATTTCACAATTTTACATTGCCTGCAATGCATTTAACATTCAACTAAGTTTATCATATGACAGATTAATCTGTTACAACAACAAATACCTTCAGGTCATTTTTCATAAACATAAACACTGGCCGGTAATCCAATCAGCCTGACAGATTTTTGAGTGAGCTTTTTGTTCACATAGCGTATTTCCTTTAACGAAAGAAGTTAATTTAGCAAATACAAGCTGATATTTTTGTGCTTTGTTATTCAAAGCTAAAATATTTACCCTTGATTGTCAAGTTTTAACTATAGGCAAAATGGTTCGAGGGCCAAATATGGTGTAGTTGTGACAAGTTTTACTCCATATCTGTTTCTTATGCCTACTCAGTCATGCGGAAGTAACAAACCTTCTCTAGATCAGGCTCCTCCAGGGCCAGAGCCAGGCCGTTGTTGTCCATCACTGAAGATGCTGCGACATCCAGCGGCGTGGAGCCCCGCATTGCTTCAGAGGCTAAAGACACAGACCAAGTGTCACCGGCAAAGTCAAAAGGCATTTCATTCTAAACAACAGGGGGCAGTGTACGTACATATGCTTTCCTGACAATCTATAATTTCTCTCTATTGGTCAGCTCAGAGAGCAGGTACTGTATAAGTGCTGATGACACCAGTTCAGGTCTACAGTGACCTTGGAACAAAGGCTGATTTCTTATCACATATGACATCCTTCTATTTAAAAAAAAAAAAAAAAAAAAAGGGATTTTTTTTGGTATATTATTCAAACATTTTTGATATTTAGTGTTAAAGGAGAAACCAATAACATTTTCAACAGGCAAACTCTTGCAAATGATATTTCCGTACTTTGACGCAAAATCAGAGTTGGCAGAGTAATGAAAATTTTGAGAAACCATTATAACAAAATTACTATACCTTATACAAGTGACGCACAGAATGTTTCAGCAATGAACTGCGTCAATTTTAATGGACAACTGTGACTCCTTTTGACTACATGAGCATTTAATAAAAAAAACTATAAAAAAGTTAAAAATCTAAATCAATCCTCTGTGATTCCCTCCCTACATTGATGGTTACATATCCATTGGGCACCTTCTCTTAAAATCATAATAAAACAATTTTGCGGGGGAATGTAGTTTTAAAAAAAATGATCATAAACTGCTTTATAATTAAAACTCTGTCCTTCATGCAGGCAAAATACATCATTTGGGACAATTAGCACCCAAATGAACAAACATTACCCCCACAGAACACAAGGCACATCTCCCAACACTCTCAAATTGACGCATGTGATTTATGAGTAAGCAAATATCAAATGCTTCATGTAAGTGGTTTGATGGCATTCATCCATCCTCTGCAGACCATGTGAATCGCTCCTCTTTCACAGGCAGGCGCTTCAGTTAACAGCCTCAGCACCCGGAGCCCAGTGACTCATCAGTCTTTCCCTGCATGACTTAATAACCCCCATCCCCCATTTTCCTCCCTCCCTCACTGCCACTCTCTCCGTCAACTGCCTCCTTCTTTACCCCCTTTCCTTCTCAGACTGACACCGTGGCATTTTGAATTACAGCCTGTTATTTTTCCTCACCAGCCGCTTGTCATAATGTTGGTGATAAGTTTGTGTCTGCACTTCATTTAACTGAAAACTCCTCCAGCAGGTGGCACCTATTTATTTCATTTTGCATCGTTTTGGGAGCATCAAAAGGGCAATTTTTCATTTCTTACAGTGTGGCACATACGTGGGGAGGAATTTCAAAATGTCAAACTATCCCGATAAATACTTCCCTCAGTTATTTCTCAGTTGCGCTATACCTCTCCAACTTTCTCTCAGCATCTCAACTTCCCCTTTTGAAAAGCCAATCTATCATCTTTTTCCTCCGTCATCTGTCATCTTCAGTTTCTTCTGCTCATCACTCGTATTTACATTCTTTCATATATTGTTAAACCCCTGTCTTCCTCTCTTACAATGATGATGGAATGAAAAAAAGCTTTAAGCTGACAGGTACCAGGAGTGTAAACAGTCTCATTTAGTGAATGTAACATATCTCACCCAGTCCAACGCTGCTATTCTCCAGCAGGTAGCTCAGGTGGTCAAACATGGCTTTCTGGTTCTGGCGGCTAATACGACAGAAGTAGCACAAGAAACGACAACAGCTGGCCACCATCTTGGGGAAGGCAATCTCCTGTGGATGTAGAAATGAAAAATCAAAAGTAAATTTTTGCTGGAGTAAAAGTAGACCCTCAGTTTGTTTTGTTTTTTTTGTGTGAAGCTGAACTCTTAAATATTCCCTACAACAAATCGAAATAATCAACAAAATATATTAGCTATGCTAAAGCTGTTGGGAGAGACAAGAGTATATTTTTGAAGATGATATCAAGCGTTTCCCCGAAGACACGGTTCGCAGGAGCTCAGGAAGATTTTAATCTTTATGTTTGGTTCTTTTAAAGGTCTAGGCCTATCAAAAAGCTTGTGGTGGAGTCAATAAATAAAATGTATTTTCTGTTCGGAACACAACAACTGGAAATCACTTCACCTTTCTCCTCTAATGCCATCAACTCTGAGTCATTCCAAGTTTTATAAGTTCTAGTGTGGTTTCATTTTAAGGTTCAGTCTAAGAATAAATCTAAGATTGAAGTAATTTTTGTCAATGCTAGTAGTAATGGATAGATACAAGGGGGAGGGGAATCTTACCTTAAGCAAATGACACTCTGCAAATATGCATGGCACAGAAAATCCCAGACATTACCGTTCAACTGTCAGTCATGCCAAATGATTCCACTTCAAAAAGCAGATTTTTCATGGCTTTGAAAACCTAAGCAATTTCCCCTTTTGAATATGTTAAAGTCTGGTGAGAAGTTTCTCCATGTTATTACCACCTGCTAGCAACTACTACTAACTAGCAAACCCATAACTAAAATCAATCATGGTTTGATAATATACAGTACCATGACATGACTAAGACATAATTAGACATAATCAAAGAGAGTAAATCTTACAAACTTGATATACATTCAGAAGCTATTGTACTGCCACTTAATATGGCAAATTTAAGTGAACTGTACATATCAAGTGGCAGTAAACTGGTCTGGAATTTATGTCTGAGACGGCGTGATCAGACTGCCAGAGTCAGATGGGAAAGCCTGAATGTCTCCCTGAGGTCTGTCTGAGGTTCAATTCATGCTTGGCACTGGCCGTGGCATTAAATCACAGCCATCTCTTCCAGCTTCTGTCAGCACTGCCCAAAAAAGGACAGTCTTGGGAGGCCCCCCTCTCACGCCTTCCTATGCCTAGTTTACTCCGCTGCCCTCTCCATTACCCTTTTGGTTTTACTGGGTATTAGGTTGTTGCTCTTGGCTCACCTCAACCTGTTTGGATACATTTTACAGCATAAAAAGTTCAGCCTGTGTCAGGACTTTTCAATCAAATAATCCAAAGAATTTAATTCAGGTTCCCCCCAGAGGTCAATAGTATTAACATTAGAGCCAAAACCACTTGATTAATTACTTAAACGATAAAGAGAAAATTAATCCGCCACAGATGACATTTTATTGACAAAAATATTAATCAAGAAAAATCATCTGCACATTATGTGATAGTGAAAATAATTAGTGGCAGCCCTATTTAATATTAGGCAAATTATAGTTGAATTGAATTAGTAATGAATTAAAATCTGAGCACTTCGAAATGGGTACTTTTCTTATCAATTACATTGACATTCAGTACTGCACAGCCCCCCCCCGATATTTCCTGGGCCATCAGATATCTATACCTAAGAAGACTTTTACCAGAAAACAGCCATATATAAACATATATGACACTGAGGACTGTGAGATACAGTGAAAAGGTCCAGAATGAGCATGAATGTGGACCTTTAGATGAGACTGTTTGTAAACCACAATTTACCTTCATCACAGTGAAAGTTTTGCAGCACCAGGTTGGTACTGACTAAGCTAGGAAGAACCGTACCTGTGACTTGTCTCCTCCCAGCACATTGACCATGACCTCCATGACAGTCTCATGCATGCCCAGCACTCTCATCAGGTTAGGATGTTGGTAGAAGACCTTGTTGTTCATGATGTCACTAGGAACACAAGAAAGTGATTGATGAAGGCCATGGTATATTGTACATTCCGACATTTTAAGGCACAGTGGAAATACTGCTGGACTGTGGAAATATATTTAGGTCAGCAATAGTGTAAAATGAGGGACAGATGATAAAAACTTTGAGCAAACATCACTTTACATTACGCATTTTACATTGCTGTAAAAGGCTTGAGAGATGTCACTTCATTTACTGCAAGATATCTTCTTACCCGAGTCCATCAATCATGAGTTTCTCTTCCTCTTTGCCCATGCGCACGGACAGCAGAGACCTGATTTGACCCAGAGATGCCAACAGATTAATAGCATCCTGCACGGATGCAGCGCTGATAGTGTAGGACTTCTTCATGGCCCGGAGCAGCTCCCCGATGCCATCATACTGCCTCCTCAGCAGGCTGAACATCACTCTGACCAACTCCGGGTCCTGGATGTGAGACTCCTGGGCCCAGCTGGTTATGGTCTGGGAGATCAGCTCCTTCAGGTTGGCTGGAAAAGTGAGAATTCAGCAACCGAACAGTGAATAATTTTACAGAGGTAGAAAATTAGTGCTGCTTTGGTGTTAGAGGCTAATGGTGGCACCACACTTGACCACCACTAAACAAACTGTGTTCCGGTGTGTACCGGATTATTTGGGTACGACTTCTACAAAATATAGCAAGATGAATAGCAAAGAAAGTGCTGTTGTGTTGCCATGGGTTTTCATACCATTTAAAAATGTATTGTAAAATTGTATCCAAACAGACAAATCTGACAGATGGGTTAATCATTAGAATAAATTGGAAGAAAAAAAAATCCACTATCTCAAAATAACTCAAAAGGAAATCTTCATCCAGACGAACACACAATGCGAAACTTAAGATTGAAAAACCAGCTGTCTCCTAATCAGCAACTGGTGCTCTGTGTGAATCAACCAGGACTCGGCAATGTGATATGTTATTTTTTTTATTTGTGGTATTAAACAAACATGTTGATTAAACTAGCAACGATTGATTTTTTTGGCCACTTGGGGGTAGGGGAAACAAGTTGTGAACATAACATTGACCTGTCACCACCTCTTAAGTTGATAGGTTGAACTTGTTAGCAATCCTATGCTAAATTACACATCCAGCAGTTATCGTTCATTTGGAGTCATGTGTCTTTCCACCGTGCGAAAGTAAGTAAAAGATTCAATCGATTTTAGCTGTTTTTGGTCTCTACCAACTCCTGAGGGAAATATCTGACCCTTTAGTTGCTAAATACTCCACTGTGTTAACCAGCTAGCTGTCACCTGGTGCTGTGCAAGTAGCTTACAGCTGCCTTCTACGGCCCTGACCAGCTCCCCGGTGCTACAATGGCCAAAAACTACACTATGAGAGCAGTGATAGTGAACCAAAACAATAAAGTTGAGGGCCAAACTGCCTAAAAATGAGCTCCATAAAGCCAGGGAGAGCTACAGTCGTGGGTGTTAATTATCTGCGAATGACTCCATTCATATTATCACCTTGGTTTCACATTGTCATTTGGTATATTATTATAAAAATATTGATTACAGGTGCTTTGACAAGCATGATGTTGCAATTTTACTAAAATCATATTACTTAAAAAAAAAAAAAAAAATGTATTTAAAGTTTTCTAACTCTTACCCTTCCAGTGGCAGTTGTGAATATTGACATGGAAAGTTGTTGCAGTCAGTACTTAGTTACCTCTCCTTTGGCATAGGAGACATTCATTAATTAATTCATTCATTCATTCAAACACACACACACACACACACACACACACACACACACACACACACACACACACACACACGAATACTTTAATTACCAGACAAATTGAATTTAGTATCTGGCAGGTTGTCTCAGCTGAGCGCAAGAAGAAAGATAATTGAAGCATCGTGACTGCCGTGGTTCAATTTTGGATGTTGCATCTACAGTTAGGCTGTAAATCTCCACGTCTCTAAATATGTTAGCTGCCTAATTATTTGTATTGTCCCCTCTCTTCCTAACAATGCAAAACAAAATTGCAATCAGTAATAGGCCTTCTCTACAGTGTCTAATAAAGACTTTCAAACACTAACAACACTCACTTATCATTGAGCTAATCTTGACGCTAAAATGTTGGGATTACAAGATGATGACTGAATTTTTCAAGAAAAATGCAGCTACTAAATTAGCCACTACTACTCTAAACTCTTTTCTTCCTGTAGTAAATTGCCTATCAACTTAATAAAGGTTATGGTATAACTGACTTTTGTTTGACCTTCCAACTTTTTACTCCAGAAGGAGTACCTTTTAAGAAAATTTCTGAAACTGTTTCAAAGAACTGTTGAAAAACAGCTGTGGGCTCTGTTCCCCAGGCCCCACAGAGAAGTTTTTCATTTTTGGAAAAGGAATAACATGGGACTACCTCATACATTTCATACATTTATAGCCATACAAGACAGATATATAGAGACAGATGAAAATTAAACTGCAATCCAGGAGAGGAGTTTTTTTTTTTTTTTTTTAGTTGCAGAGTCTGGGCGATTCATTTTAAAGTTTCATCAAACTTTAATCTTCAAGATGAAAAAGCAACAATAAAACAAGGAACAAATACAGAGGAACTCAGTGACCTGGAGTGATAAGTGTTGGCTGTAACTAAATGCTGCATCCCTCCAAACGATAATATTGTTATTCCAAAGCTACCACTGAAGTCAAACAGTCCAACATCTGTAGCAAACAAAGGGTCAGATTTGAGCAGAATCCTAATGGGAGACATACAAAGAGAGGGAGAGTGCGGGGGGGCCAGCTGCCTTGAAGGTGAATGTTTTGCAGATTCACATCTGCTCTGTGTCATCTGCGGCTCACACGGGAGTCATCTCACACACACACACACACACACACACACACACACACACACACACACACACACACACACACAAAAAAAAAAAAAAAAAAACTACCCTGTCTGCAGGCTAATTTGCAAATGACCACACACCATCAGTACAGTGTCATTTATAAAAAACTTTAAGTTCCGTAGCTATTCCAAACTCAGTTTTTTAGCACAGGCCAAACACCAAGTTGGCCATACTGACAATTGTTTTTCAAAATAACAATGCTCTCATTTGTTTCTGTTCAATTTTTAAAACATATTAGAACTAGCACCACAGTACAGCTGCAGTGTCTGCCTTGTCTAGTCTGCCTTGTTCACCACTTAAAAATTATCCTTTTTTTTTTAAAAACTAATTAGTATCATCTTTGTATATTTTATCAAGATGTAGTCAGTGTATTTGAAGTAAGGCTCCGTGGAATAGGAGGAAAAAAAAAAAAAAAAGGAAGGATAATTCCTGAGCACTACATGGTGGTCACCAAGAGGAAAACAATCTCCATTACAAAATTCAATCATTTCAATCCCGAAAGCAATTTAAATTTGTTGTTATAACATCTGGCAGTTAAATCAAGTCAAATAAAATGACAGACTTAAAAGACCAAAAACGGAGATTATCAGCAGATAAAACACTGAACTAGAATGGAATAAACGGCAGACTGATTTTGAGCATAAACAGTTGTATTAGATATTAATATTGATAATTGTATAATCAGATGAACAGATTAGACGTTAATATAATATTTACATGTTAAAAAAAATAGCATAATTCACTGAGAGAAGAGCAGCTTGTTTCCACACATATAGTTTAATATACCTATTTCAATATGATTTTAATATGATGTAGGAAAGGTAATGAATGTCTATCAGAATCATCTTGAATCACATCATCTGTCCACTTATAAAACTTTTCAATAATGCAGGCTAGGTGTGGGAGGCTGGAGTAAGGCATTAAAATTGATAGCAGAGACTTACAAAGGCTGTCCATTAGTCTTCTGTTATTTGCTACAGAACATAACCCTGCTTTCAGGAAAGGGCGGCAGAAAATAACATTGAAACCACTGACCCCAGACTGAAGCAAAGAAATTGTTAAACTCGTAGCCAGGGAGTGTCTTATGGTCTATATCATTTATGATGAAGGAATACCAACTTATTTTTTTGGTTTTTGCAATAAAAATGTGATGCTTAATGACAATTGGGATACACCAAAGAAAGGTAAGAGATTTTACAAAGTGTTATGCCTTACTGCCTTTCCATCAGTCCTTCAGATAATGGATGAATATTGATTTGATGACATGCAACTACACTGAAATCATGTGTAACTGGTACAGCACGGACATAAATGTTGGATTGATAAAAGTTAAGACTTCTCCCACTGCTACATTGCATGAAATCAGGATTTTTCTTAAGATGTCAGTTTAACAGAGTTTAAAAAACTGAATTCATTTAGATTTTTTATCTTTCCTTTATAAAAAAAAACATATTCAAAATGGATGCAATATTATGAAATGTTGAATGCTCTCAATTGGTTTGACCGTGAGGTTGTATGTTGCCTTTTGTCCAGCTATCGCGATTGCGAAATGAGTTTATACTGCATATTTTCATTTGTGTCTTTGTCCTATATTCCTTGTGTGAGATTTTGTTGCCATTTAGGGTTCATTCCCCGGTCTCTTAGATTGCCTGTGCATCTGAGTAATTATAATTTTTTTAAAAATACTGATCTTTGAGGTCTTCAGAAATCCCATCAACCTTTTAGGCTTTCAGGGTACCAGACCATTTTACTCTTTGCTTTTTGAAGATACTTACTGGGAGCAGCCTGTTCTGTCTCTGTGGGTTCCTCCTCTGTCTTGTGAGGTGGACCCTTGATTTTGTAGAGCAGAGCAAGGAGACGGCCTTTTATCGAAGTGTCCTGCTCTTCCTCTTCCTCCTCCACTGGAATTCCTGCAAGGGGAAATACTTTTCTGTCAGACACTAAGAATTTCAGCATTTTGTAAGTGCTTACATTAGGCACAGATTGAGAGGTACTGGCCATCAAGCGCAACTGTATTAAAAGAGGCTAAGTGTAGTAAGTTTAGACATCATGTTGCATTTCACGATTTCTGATATCAGATCAGGCCATGGCCACTGTGACTGTATCCGTTTTACTCCAGGTATATAACGAGTGCTTGTGATTTGAATTTTACATCCCAAAAACTACTGCTTTTTTTTTTTTTTTTTTTAGGCAAAAGGTCAAGAGGATGTTACAGCTGAATCAGTTTTTGTGAGAAGATACTTTCACTGAGCCTAAAGAAGAGAACATGATCATTTATTGACTGAAATCAAAAAGTATTTGTACCACAGTGCAGTCGCAATTCTTCATGGAAGGAGATGAGTTCATACTGGATCTCCTCAGGACAGGGGCAGTCGTCCCCTGCACTGAAATTCAACAGGATGTTGATCTGCAGGACAGACAAACAAAACAATAAGATTAGGAGAGCTGAGAATGGGGAAGGGGATTCCAAAAATTTGTTTTAGAAAGCTCAAGGGAGAAGAGAGAGAAGGGAAAAATAATAATTCTTTCACACAAGTGTGCGAAAGAATGAATAAATGAAAGATGGCATAGCAGAGCACAGTGGAAAGACAGAAATAACAGCATCATTAATATTCTGAGTCACAGTCAACAGCAGAATTACTAATGTAGTCTCCTGCAGCGAGCGCTCACATGGGCCTTTCAGATAGTGTCCGTCTGATCAATGCGTTTCTCATCGAGTCTAGTGACAAGCACAAATTAAAACCTTTCAAAGTAATTCATCATCACATGACTGAGATATAGAAATTTTAATAATTAAGCATTCTGCTGTGTGTCACAAACTAACTATAAATCACTAAATATAAATGAGATGCTTCCTCTGGCTTGAAAATGCAATGTCCAGTTTAGACTACTCTGATTGTCTATTTCTGTCACTGCTTTTTAATAAACCATGGGAGGAACATATAGCGATCTTGGATAATGTTGCCTACAGTACACACCTGCTGCTGACCAATTCTCCTTATTTTTCAGGCAGTGTAGCTGTAGGTTTGTGCTTACCTGCAAAGCTTTGCAACTCAGGGGTAAATGTAATTAAACACTATGAACATAGTGCGCCACACAAACAAGTGATCCACAGACAAAAAGAAAAAAGAAAAAGAAAAAAAAACGACAGGGACTTTCTGACTATTGTGCAGGAAGAATAATGAACCTCTTTCTTTCTCTTTAATCTGGCTCTGAGACACTAAAAAGGGAAATGGGTTTTAAATGGAGCCTACTCATTATTTACAACGATCTGAGCCCCTGGCTCTTCAGTGTGCTGACAAAGTTATTACGCACTGAGATGAAAAACACTGAAAGCATGTGGTATAAGGAAGGGCACAACAGAGGTCTGTTTATGTGCTTTGAGCAGGAAGATCCAATACTTTATCACAGTCTAAACAAATATTTCAACAGCTTCTATCTATGCTTTTATATTTTAAACAGTAGAAAGCAGGGAACCAAAAGTTTTTAAAGAAAGAATCCATTGATTTTGAAGTGTTTTGATCAGCAAACAAACAAAAAAAAAAAAGATAAGATGAATGTGAGTTGGTCCGACCATTCTTTGTGTCTAGTATTTACAGTGCATACAAAACATAATAGCAGAGCTAGACCGATAACTTGGCCTGGCCAGTATACAGTATCTGCTGATATTAGCTTATTGCAGATATATCCTATCACTATTTATGTCAGTTGATAAGTAACAAGACACTGGAGTACAAAAATGCCAAATCAGGTTTGAGGTAATTTAGAAACAGTGACACGATTACATAGTTTGTCCAACAACCGAGAGTACTGACAAGTTGATTTTTACACTATAAAATGTCCTGCATAGCAGGATTCTCGGTCACAATTTAAACAAAATGTAAGGGATCTGTATCAAGACTGTTGTGTATATTGTGTGTTTATGTTTTATAAAATTAGTATGAACTGATACATCTTTATTGGATTTTTAAAGTATCAATATCATTATCAGTCTCAAAAGTCCAGTATCCATCGGACTACAGGTAATACTGTGATTTACTTAAGCGTCAGTGAAAGTACTGTTATTTTATTTGTCCCAAAGTGCTAATCATTACGATTCCCAATTACAGACCTTCTGTAGGATACGTTAGTTGTTACCAGAGTAACTATTAATGTGGATCTAAATAAAAAATAAGGGTCACGCTATCCAGTCTGTCCCAAGCCTGACCATTGCCCAGAGGCCATGGCACCAAGACACCTGAGTCCGACCTCTTTAGATTAAAAAGGGGCCAATTCCTTCAACATGTGCTGCGCGAGCAAGTAAACCCTCAGGGGGTTATTTTGTCTGAATGATTCAGATAGCACACACTGCTCTGTCTGCTACTTTGATTTAGGTTTCCTAACGCCATCTACTGCTTATCTGTGTTTTAATATTCTGATTTCTTTAACAACCTTCACCAAACCTTGCAAACAATTTTAAGGATGACCTGTAAATTTGAGGATTTATGCTGTTTCTGCAGTCAGTCAAAATGCATCCTGACCTGTAAAATTACTTGAAATTAAGGGGGAAAAAAGTTGAACGCAGCATTCTGTAAAATTTCCCCTTTGGGTCTAATAACAATTTTCTACTCTTAAATGCCAGCCGTTTAACACTCACTATACAGCTGACTTGCTCCAAGTTCAATTTAGCCTAACATATGGCCCAATTTACCCTTTGGTTCACCGGCTGAAAATACATTTAAGGAACAACTGAAGACCAAAAGCACTATTACAAAACCCCTCATTCTCCGCCACTGACTCTGTTCAAGTCAAGGTCGTTGATTTTTTTTCATCCCATGGCTCAAGTGTTCATTCTGGGGTTTTGCTTCAATATAACACCTTAAAAACAACCTTGAACATAAATTACACCTCAAAAAAGATGTAAACAGTTTCTCATACGCTTTTTGGTCCGCTGCAGTACCGTTACCTGCTCCTGTGGGGGGGAACGAAACTCTTTGGTCTTCTTGGCAGTGACGGCGGCGGACATGTTGAGCGCCTGCATCAGCTCATTGTAGCGGAACTTCTGGTTGTACTGCAGCTTGGACACGAAGCGGTCAGAGAACGAGACGATGGCCTCGATGCGGTGCTTCAGCTCGCAGTCACAGAAGTAGTGCAGCAGCTCACACATCTGAAAAGAACAGAAACCCATGCATAAAATCCATTCAAAGAAAGGAATTGCGCACGAATGCAGAATAAATGTAGACTGTGTCTCTTTCTCTCTAAGTCTGTATTATTTGATGTGGTTTTGAATGACTCATCATTTTCATATAAACTAGTTTAAAGTTTTTGAGTTCAAACAGAGAGAAACATTACATTTTGTTGCAATTTCCAAGAGCTTATCTACCTCCATCTCCATAGTGCATGTATTAAAGATGTTTTGAACAAGTTTAAAATGTTTACAGCATTGTGAAATTTTTGTCATTGATAAGAACATTATTATTCAATCACCGCCTTCCTTTGCAGTCATGGAGTCACTTCTTGGTTAGAGATAAATCATAAAAGCTCCGAACTGCTGACAAGAGAGGAACTAGTGTACCAAATCGAATGCGGGCAAATAAGATGGGCAAAATTAAAACTGAATTCAAACCTTGACAAATAACTGATGGACTTTGTAACTATTTTCAATCTCACGTTTTAAAATCACTTAAATGTGTGTGAATATATTTATGATCATTTTATCACCTGGCGTTTGACAGACTCGGGCAGTGATTTCTCCAGAAGACCTTTAGCTGGCGGCTTACTCTCCTTGGTCTCCTCTTCTCCTGCCTCCACTGCTTTCTCTTCATTCTTGCTCACCTCCTCCTTCTCCCCTGCCAAGGCCACCTCATCCCCCTTCCCTTCCTCACCCTCCTTGGCCTCTCCGAACACATTGGGGTCAATCAGGAGGAGAATCAGCCTCACTTCCTCACTGGTTAGGACTCCCATGATTAATAGTGTTCCAATCAGCTTCAGAATGGGGACGAACTGGTACTCGACGCTCCCACCCACAGGGTCTCGGATGTGTGTGCCTCCGCCCTGCACAGCCTCGGTGAGCATGCTGATGGCTTTCTCTTTCAGGATGCCCAGAGGGATCTGGGGGCTATGGAGGTACTGGTGGCGTTTGGTGTTGATGATGCCAACGGGGGAGAAGTTGACCCGAGGCTTGAGGGAGGTGCTCAGGCCCACACCAGGGAGCGAGTGCCGCTTGGATTCGTCTGGGAACAGCTTGATGGAGCGCGTCTCCTCCGTCACAGGAATGATGAACTCGTTGTTCATCATTAGGCGGGCCTCCTTTGCTGTCTCAAGATGGATGCTGAGAAGAACAAGTTCAATAATTACATACGTCCCACACTTTTGGCCATAATACATATCAGGAAGTAACCATTCACTATTTTAGATTTGGGTTTAAAAATAACCTTCCCTAAGTGTTATAAATGTGCACATCGTAAGATTTTTGCAGCCCCACATCACAAAATTACCATAATATATTGAAGGGAATTGACAGGGTTGTGGATCAATACCCATGACTCAGCATTACCTGACTGGCTGCTGAGATGCTGAGTTCTCGAATAGTTTGTGACCTAGAATCAAAATTTTGAAACAAAACTTTCCACTCTCAGAGATGTTAAGCTTCTCCACTTAAAACTGCATTTTCACTGATAATGGATGTAAGCACTGTGTATTCAAAGTACCAGGTGACATGCATAATGATTTAGACCAATTATGTCTATCTGTGGTGAAGTTGAGAATTTATTGACATTCAATACAAACACATCACAGAGGCATTATTAAGATTTCTAGGACAAATTTACGTTGTGGTCTTGTGTGTCGCTCCATCATTTTCACATAACAGTTAATGGTGATGGAGTCAACATTGTAATGATTACATCATAGATCCTCATTACATTATCTGATGAGTAAAAATGCGGCCGACCTTCTCCTCTTTCCCATGTAGGAAAGTGGAGATTAACACTTGCAGCACAAGAAAATTTCATTCTGTATCACTGATGGCTGCATTTATTATTTTTTCCTCTACAATATCTACTCCTGCGTAACTAAAATGTAGACAAAATTGGACAATTTTCCCAACTGCAGGAAGGCAAAGTTTAACGAATACAATCAAAAACAAACTTGCTGATACAATTTTTAAAAACGATCTGATTATGTTATATTCAAAACAAGTAGCAGCAGTGCAACTAACGCACCTCATAAGGACATTGTAGAAGCCCTCTCTGAGCATGCCAGAGAGGTACTGGTTGTCGATGGTGTAGAGGAGCTGTGATTGGTCCAAGTGGCTGCAGAGGGCGTGAGCTACGCGAGTGTTTCCCAGGGCACAGAGTGCACAGTACAGTTTCAGCGTGTGGTAGTGGAACTTCCGCAGGTCCTCAAGCTCAGATAACTCCAGGATGTCCAAACACCTGGAAGACAGACAGGGAAAGAATAGGATAATGGAGAAGCAAGGGGTCATTTACACTGCAGCCAGTACTTTGCCAGTATATCGCTGGCAAACTAAAAATTCAATACTATTACAACAGTATTTACAAAAGGAACAAGGTGATGTATAAGTTGCGAGATGTTATGAATCTTTTCACCATTAGACTATAGCTTTTACACCATGGTAGCTATTCCTCTTAATGTCTCTCTGTGGATTAGGCCGTTGTGGGAAATGCTGCAGTTCATTGTGAGCAGTACTGGATTCAATGTGGCAAAGTCTTTTGATTGGTCAGGTATTTAATACAGTCAAATAGACAAAAACAGACATTCCCATCTTGTAATTTTATCCATAACGGTTAACAAAACAAGCTCGATTCAAGCTCAAGCTACAGTGGTAGAGAATTTCATCCTTTCATCATTTCAAATCCACCCACTCATCCAACAGGCAAAAGCTGAATTTTCTCATCTTTTAACGTCACAATAAATAGCAATTGCTAAATCTTTGCAACATTCATTTTGAGGCAATAAGGTAGTTGTAATATTCAAGTAATTACAGCATATAACCAGACCATGAATAAATAAAATCAAACATCACATTGTTTTATGTTAGTGTGACACTGGGCCGATTGCACATTTGCAACTGGAAGCAGAGAGAGTTTACAGGACATTAATACTGACAACACTTGCACTCACAGCACCATGGAGACTAGCACAGAGACTAGCACATCTTAATGATTGTATTGCATAATATCATTCATTACCGAGGTATTCAATGGATTGCTTTCCATTTAGTAATGTGAATCGGATGTCCTAACCACTTGTTAATCATAATTATAACAGCAGCAAGGCGGCACACTCATGGATCCCACACTGCCGAACCATAACTCTTTTTTTTTTTAAGACAATGCAAGCACAGTATAGCAGTGTAGGACAGAACTAGTCAAAAGTCATTCACTGCAGGTGAATCTGAGAGGTATGTGTTTGTATATTACTAGCGCAAATCCAACCATTCTTTATCCTTGTAACACACCTGTTCTCCTCGGGTATATGAACAGCCATCATCTGTAACTGCTCCAGACACTGGACCACCCAGCCATGCCTCTCGCTGACCCGAGCCGTCTCCACACTGAGGAAGGTGTTCGGCATCCGGCTCCACAGCACGGCCACGATGGTCTGCACATCCAGTCGCGGCGGGCACTGTGGCACCGGGTTCCTGTGCTCGCTCTTAAATATGGCTGATGAGAGCGGCATGGCATCCTGGGAACAGAAGGAGAAGGCGGCAAATAGAGAGCAGAGAGAAAAGATGACATTAATTCAAGGAAAACGAAATTAACGTGTGGATGGACTTTCTGGAATAAACACTTTGATTCTTAAATCACTTTTAAGTGTTTTAAACATGTAGTGCTTTCAGTTTCAGGTTTGAGGACCCCGAGGGATCCTTGAGCCGTATAAGGACGAGTTTAACTTCATTAATATTTCATTCACAATTATAATCCTCACATCATCCCAAGAAGTTTATATGTAAAAAGAAAAAAAAAAAAACCCATGCATTTTGATCATGCATTTTAATTCCACCTACTGCTATTCCCAGGACAGATGGAGCTTAATACTAAATAAATGATTCCAAAAACCTGCATCACTGAGTCAAGATAAGGGACTGCTAACCAGTTTTTGACTACTGAGGATGACTGACATAAAATAAAAATAAAAAAGAAGAAGCCCCATGCACAATTATTAATCACTGTAAGGGAGGTGAAGTGTATGGCTATGGCTATGGCATTAATTAAGAGAGAGTGATTAAGAGAGTGATTCAAACCGTGTAAAACTTATAATTTGATATGCGCTACACTACTATACACCGCATCATGTTCTGTGTTGGATTAGGAAAAAAAACAAACAAACCTTGATCTTGACAAATTCAAACTGGAAGAGGTTTGCACTGGTGGGGCGTACAAACACAGCTGGGAAGAGCTTGGTATTTGGCTCCACCTGAAATACACAAAGCTAGGTTATCCACATCACGTTCATCATGTTCACACCAGATTCATGGGATTTAAAAATGCACCAAAACAAAACATATGTGCTGTAACACTGCATGATGGAGTTTAAAAGGCTTATCTGTCCTGTGCCAATCCCTTCGTGACCCTAAAATCTGTGATAATTGTTATTTTTTTTAATGCAGCCTTGATACTCAAATTGGCAAATTCGACAAATGCCAGAAGGCTTTTAACCATCCAACAACCAGCAGAGACAAAGATGAATTATAAGGGGGGGGGGGGGCAACAACAAAAAAAAAAAAAAACAGCAGTTTGATGCAGTAACAGGACAAGAAGCTTTTCATCAGGGTGAAAGCCTCTCAATCCCTTTTTAAAAAAATGCCAATTCACTACTAAATCAAAGAGTGAAGAGAGAGAAAAGGAGACAATACCAGAGATAAAGAACAGAACGAGACTTGGTTGGTAGAAGCTTCACAAGGAATCATTTCAATGTCTAGTCACATATTCAATATGATGCATTAAAAACCTGAAATCACCAAGGCGAGACAAAGATCACTGAGCAGATGTCTGTCTCTGTTATAACCCTGGTACTGAAAACAGATGAGAATTCAGCTGTCTAATTTCCTAGCTGCTTTTCTGCAGTTCTAATTTACTGCAGTGCGAATTTGTTGATGTTACCTGAAAGGAAGACAGAGGAGAAGATCTTTTCAGTGCGTGCAGGCAATACAAATACATCTGAGTCCTATCTTTCCAAAGGATTTATTAAAACAACACTCAAAAAGTTCTCAGTCTCTAAATGTAATAGTTATGGAGCTGAGTGTTGTGGAGGAGTAACCCAATCCTTTTCTATTGGAAAACAAAAACTGTATGCCATCAAACAGTAGGCATACATAATGACATACAATAATGATATGCACATATATAAGTTTATGAGCCAGACTGTCTTCGTGCCTGAGCGCTCTGT
The DNA here is from genome assembly GCF_016859285.1 of Xiphias gladius. Classification (NCBI taxonomy): domain Eukaryota; kingdom Metazoa; phylum Chordata; class Actinopteri; order Istiophoriformes; family Xiphiidae; genus Xiphias; species Xiphias gladius. Next base: position 6,804,157 of record NC_053403.1, on the reverse strand, counting down.
CCCGAACTGCTGTGTCCTGTTATTCTTATTTACCTGATATGTTGTGAGCAGTTCCTTTCCGTTGGCGGTGAAGGAGACCAGGCCAGTGGCCAGGTCGATCAGACAGCCGATCTCCAGGTCAGAGTTGGAGCGGCTGGAGGAGGACGGGCCGACGGCGTCCGCTCCGCACACCATGTAGCAGTTACTCCTCTGGACGCTGCAGCAAAACAAGCAGAAAATAACCTTGGCGTGAAAAAATCTTAGTGAATGTGAAAATCCACAGGGCAACAAAGACAACGGGAAAATAAAGAACTTGTGCACAACCTCTTTTCATTATGTGCCACATTCATCGATCTATGTTGACTTGTGACTCTTGCCTCATTCATATTCATTCTGTTATACACAGAGGATCTCTTCTCCATTTACTCCCCTGAATACTGGAGGAGTATGGAAACTGGACGAGGTCCAAGGGCAAATCATAAATTATAGGAAATTTGGAAGTATAAATTTACCACACTTACAAAACTTTGTAAGTAAGTAAGTCATTTTTTTTTAAACATTATTTATTTGTTTATTTATTGGATGTTTGACTTGAAGTGATTTTAATGGATGATGTTAGAGGTAATAATTGAGCTGTTTTTTGGGAGTATAATTTATTCCCAAAGAAAGAAATCCTTTTATTAATGTAACTAAACTAACTTGTGAAACTGGATTTGTTGTTTCAAATTGGTGACATAAATTTGAAAGGTCAATGTGAATGCAAGGCCATGACCGAGACCCTCGTGGATAAGCAATATAGCTAATGGATGGTTGGATGACAACAACAACAACAACAACAACCACCACCACAATATCCAAAAAACTCCCTCACTCCCTCAATTCCCTCAGAATAGTACCACTTACCCATTAATGCATGTCCCACTAATACATTCTTTTGAAACACCAGTGCTCTCCTGCTATAATGAGTCAACACGTTTTACTTCGAACTTGGCCGTAAGCATACTAACACAACAAAAAAAGGTTTTGTAGTGAGAAAGCAATGCGTTATGCAAGGGAATGGAAAAGATATTGTGAGTATCACAAGGAAATACAATTCTGAAAACACATATCTCACATTGTCTTTAGGGGCAGTGTACAAAACAAGATGCCCACTGTTGCAGTTTAACAAAAGCACTCATTTAAAATTCAGTAGTATTCCCTGATTTCTTTAGAGAACCAAGCTAATCTCCTGACTCCCCATCTGTACTACACCTCTCTAAATTGCATAGAAATTCCAGGTCTGAGAAAAAAAAAAAAAAAAAAAAGCAGGGAACTTGCCTCTCATGGACTCGGCCTCTCTCATCTCCCAGAGTGACGGTTACTGTTCGCGTCTTGCTGAGACTGAAGTTCTTGCTGTGGTAGTGATAGTCTGGTGTGACCCAGCCCACCCACACTGAGGCAGGGTCCTGTCCAGCAAACACTCTCACCGAGTGGTAGTACTGCCATTAAAAAAAAACAAACAAACAAAAAAAAACAAACAAAGGGCACAGAGTACAATAGGTGAGCAGCGATCAGCCATTCACAGCAATATTTTTCAGGTGTCGTGTATCTTTATCTAAATTAAAACTTTGGTTGATTTACAGTCGTGATGCTTCCAAAGTCAACAGTTCCATCTTCTTTTGGGGGATGGCTACAGAAACAAAAACACAGCAGCAGGTTTTAAAAACAACAAAATCAATTTGGAAAAAACAATCTTTTTTTTGTATTGCAGTTCGCAGGCAGAGCAAATAAGTGCAATTTGTGACTAAATGACCAAATTCATCAATCTGACATTGAACTAGAACTAGAACTGTTACTGTTCAAGAAAACAATTCCACTGCTTTTCCTTCATAATTACATTCGTATTTTCATCACTCCCAATGCTGTTACAATGCAGCGCTGATGTCTGACCTGAGTTTCAGGGATTCGTCCAGCAACATGTCTGCAGAGTAGAACTCTACAGGCATGCTCATTCTACAGTAGACCATGTCGTTGTTGCTGTTCTGGGTGCCAAATGTCTTGTGGGTGACCTTGAGGCAGGGAGGGCTGTCCACCGTTCCATCGATCCTCGTCACCTGTACCCGGAAGAGGGATTCAACACACAACACCAATGTGTCCATCAGCCCCTGCTGCCCTGTTCATTAAGGCTACATTTGCATGCACAGATTAAACTGGCAACTAGCCATAAGACTGTTACCGACTGAAGGCTTCGCAGAAGCTTAATTCCAGTCTTTTTAGACTCTGTCATCTTATTATTATTGGACATCTTACAGTGTTGATAAAAAAAAAGTTAAGATGGGGAGACAGAGAGACAGGTATGACATGCAACAGGTACGCATCTTAACCACTAGGCTGGACACCAGCAGATGCCCCAAATGATGCTTCTAACATGCAGCCTCGATAATCCGTAAGCGAGAATGACTGATGCAAAAAATATATAATAAGGGAAATACTTCTTTACCTCAATATGCATGTGGTCCCGGGGTGTATTGACAAAGGTGGGCAGGCGCTTACTGAACCACATGGTGATCTCTCTGTTCATGTTGACGGCAAAGGGCTCGAAGCCTTCCTGGAGACCACACATGGTATAGTACTTAAAAGTACTGGCGTCCTTGCCCAGGTTCATACGGCCGATCTGAGACATCCCCATACTGCACACAGGGATGAAACCTGGAAGTGGTAAGGGACATTCTTGGATTTGTCACGTAGCAGGAAGGTAACAGTAAATATTATGTCCCTGTGTTTTCTCTTTGGTATGAAATATCAGACCATTGTTGTGTCCTTGGTCGATAATTTACAGGTTTCTTTCGAACAAAGCTGCAAAACCTCTCTCTTCACTTTTAATTAAAAAGTAACTCAGATGTTACCCTACCACTAACCATGTGATCTGTCTGTTTCAAGAGCTAAATTTAATTAGTCTGACGACTTTACAGACTACTTTCAGTGTACTGTCCTGTATGTAAGCAAAGTTTGCAAACTGTCTATACAGCAGAATCCATCACACATCAACTATAACAATTCATTTTAATTTTAACATTATTCCTATGTGACTGTCTCCCCTGTCTTGTCCTGGAGGATGGTTCATTTACAGAGTAATGGACCGGTGCCACAATGGACTTCATTAAATTTCAACATTTCTTTTTGGTTGTTCTTTTTTTTTTTCTGCCTCATGCTAACTGCCAGTTACAACCCAGTTATACTTCTGGAGACACTATGGATGAAACACGCACGGAATAAATTAATGAATTAAAACTAAAGTTCACTGGAGGATGGAGCCCTCACCGTCCTCTGTCTCAAAGTCAGCGAAGCAAAGCTCAGAGCCCTTGTTGGTGATCAGGAGCTCTCCGTTCAGGGTGAAAATCATGGATTTGTCCTCCATGTTGATCATGCAACCAACCACATCGCCCTTTTTCCAAGGATGTCCAAAGTAGCGGCTGCCTTTATGCATACGTCGACCCTTAAGAAATAAAAGAAACAAATCCCAGTGTTTTTGCAAAATATACTGAATGATAATGCTGCTAAAGCAACAGTGATCCATGATACTGTTAGAATATCATGGTAACAATCAATGATGATATCTCACATGGTCTATTTTAGTAAATTGGTAGCAGCAAGAAAAATTATAAAACAATAGTAATCTCATTTTATACTACCTGTACTACATTTTTTTTTCTGTTACTGCATGAGTCAGTATTGATCAGTTGCATCAGTATAGATACAATTACTGGTCTCATGTTTTTTTTCCTAATTAGTACTTCGCTGTCCATGACATTGGACATTAAATCAAAACTATAATTGTGTTCTTCAAAATTCAAAATCTTTCAAATAACTTGTTGTTAGACATCTTACCAAGTGGCAAGGTTAAAAAAAAAAGAAAAAAGAAAAAGGACACTTATGGTTTACCCTGTATCCATCGAAAACGAAGGCTTGGTCGTCCACTCCAAGTTCCACATCAGGTCTGCAGCCCAGTCTGGCCCAGCCAACCCTCATATCACCTCCAGTCAGGGCCTCAAACTCAAAGTACCACTTCCCTGTTTTCACTGCGTAGGTCTGCTCCACGCGGAAGAAGCGAATGGTCTCGATGCTCTGATCATCCATCACATGGATGACTACGGCCAGGGAGACACAGGGAAAAATTAGGCTTGAAAGTGATGGACACACATACAGATGTTTACAACACTGCTATTAAGTTATACAATAACTGACCAAATAAGCAGAGGTGAGGAGAGTTATTGGGATTTGTTTATGCTTGTTTTCAGGTTGAAAAAATGAGAAAATATTCTCTGCACTAACTATGAGTTGTTATTTATTAATAACTTATTAATAAGTGATTATATGTATTATTTACATAGTACTATAATCTAATACAGTACTACTCAGTTTGGGGTTGACACTGAATCTGCACTTCATGTAGGGATCATAATATTAACTGGAAATCATACCTGCAGATAAAAATGAGCACTGAACATTTTTCATTAACTTCGACATTTTATATCATTGATGTTAGCCATAAATTAAATTAAAATATGAGTTATAAGGCTTGCTTGGCAGCAGTCAGCAACAGGGTCTCACCCTCCTGGTCTGGGGGGTCGATGTCATATCCGTATCCAACCATGGTCCTGATGGCCTCTCTCAGACTGTCTCTGTTAGATTTCTTAGTGCGTTCGTCCAGTAAAGCATATGGCACCAGGCGAGGATTACGCCTGCTCTTCAAATCCTGACCCAAACAAGCAAAATAGAAGAGTACAAGAAAAGAAAATGTTATAGATTTATTATATTAATTTTATTATTCTATTATTATATTTATTATGTATAATAAAGGAAGTCATGTAATCTAGCTGAGGTTTTCAGCATTTTAACTGGGGATGTAATAAATCACTTACTACTAACTATTTTCAAATCTAAAGCCAGTTCTTATAAAATAACAACTTTTACCTGCTGGATGCCATAGGTCCATCCTTGTTTAATTCTGTCTTTGGCCCACACGTTGTGTGCGTTCTCGGCCAGTTTATCAACTAGAACCTCCTGACCTGCAGTCAGTTTCACATCAGAGAGGTCCAGTGGCGCAGGCTTATATCCATTAGACATCATGTAGCTGCAGATGATTTAACATGACAGTAAACAAGGGATGAAGATGAAGGCACGGCATCACAACATCTACACTGCTTCAACAATGGTCAACTACTGTATATTATGTAAACTGCATCGTATTGGTTTCGCTTTGCGCTGAAATCTAAGAAATTACATGATACAGGTAGAAGATTCCTATGTTGAAATAAACTTTTAGCAGGATGTCATACTCTTTGGGTAGTTTGATTTTCTTCAGATCGTCCTCAGCATGAATATTGACTTGGGCAACATGGCATCCCAGTGCCAACAGGGTCCTGAGGACAAGAAGGAAATATGAAACAGAAAGAGATAGAGACATAACCGATATCAACATCAAGCCTCATTACACATTGTCAGACGACTATGTTTCAGCCTCTGTTTCAGACAGCTACAAATTTGAGCACAGCTCATTAGGCACTGATAAATCTCAGTCAGTCTATAGAGTAACACTGCAAACAGCAGTCAGTCTTGGCTTAGTGGATCCATTACATTCCATCCAGTCTTGGCTGTGTTGGGGCCCCAGTAGTATGTAGCTGACAAACTCCATACTCGATTGAAGCTCACTGTAACAGGAGGTCACTTTATTGAGCCAAGCAAAATGTTTTTGCAGTGAGATGACTCAGTAGTTGCCCAGAATATGCTTTGGACCCAAGATTTCTTAAAAATCAATACTGGACTTGTAGCTCTGTTTTAATCTAAGACTTAATCTGCTCTTGCACAGCATTTCAGCAGGCAGCAGCAGCAATTCCATGAATAGGTAATAGCATTTTTTAGCAAACTTCCCGCCCTTACTTAAGTGTTTCACTAGACATCTGCAGGTTGTAGTTCCTTTCAGTTTCAGGCAGCTTGACGAAATCCACAAGGCAAGGGTGCTGCCTCTTGTTGTCATCGCGAACCTGAAGATAAAGCAGTGAGGTGTCAATAGTGTATGTTTCATCTCACAACAAAACCCCCGAAACAACAAATGAACTCCTTTTTCTTTCTCTTATAAGCTTGTCTATCCATAACTGTTACAGATTTAAAGGCAAAAACACCCTAAAGGTAAATATGATTGAGCGTGGCTCAATTTTCAAAAAATAAAAATACTGGACTGCAGCTAAATTTATCCGCAGTAGACGTTGGTAGAGGCATTTTGGTTTCTTTCCGCTTAGATTAATTCAAAGCTCAGGTGTTCATTTTTAATGATATGGAGAAGGGCTGAATCAGCTCAGATAAGAGAGTTGCAGTGGCAAGAGGCTCAGCTTTCTGCGAGAAAGTTGACAGAGAAATATACTGCTGCGCCCGGACTCTCAACAAGACGCTGCCAGTGATTCTTTCTCTGATAATCTACTGTTGACGAAGGTTAAATGCAACTGAGGTGGACAAAGGGTATGAGCGATATATAATAAGTACTCAGATACAAAACTATGAAGGCACATCCAACTTTATCATCATCCTGTCTGCCAAGCATTTGCTACTCGTCCAAATAAGCTTCTGTCTTGGCTTCTGTCTAGGCCTGTTACAGAAAGAAAAAATGACATAACAAGCAGCTGTTTGGACCCTGAATGTTGTTACAACCTAGGCTACCACACCCCCCATTAGTGGAGCTTTTCTCTAGTCTTAATTAATGTGAAAGACATACTCTTGGAGGGTGAGACACTCATTAAGTTTGTTAGATGGCCGCTGTGGCAACAGCCTTGGAGGGAAATGATTCTGTGATAGCCACTACAGTACAAAAGAAGCAGCGTATGTGATCAGACTTCTAACAGTCTGCCTGTTCTGCAGTGAACGGGAAGAGTGACTGACAGTGAGATGATGGGAGGGAGTTAGAGAGAAACAGTGGAGACAGGAGGGATTAAAATATCTTTAGAAATACTGACCGTTAACTGCAGTTAACCACCTAACTCTAAACTACATGCTTGAGCATCCAATTAAAAAATAAGCTTCTCAACTGACATACAAGCTCAATAATTACATAATTAATTACATTGTACGGACTAGATTTCACTGTACTAATTGTCATCAACAAGGGATAATTTGCTGCTTTTTAGTGTCTTTTGCGCGCACACAGGGGAACATAATATCCAGTTTAAACCAATCAGCACCTTTGAAAGAAACCAGGTATTTTTTTGTGAAAATCATTAAAAATCAGGCAATTTCTTTTTCTTCTTTCTTTGCTTCTATTCTCCCTTCCATCTATCTGTCATTGCTTCCTTTCTTTCCTTCTTCGCCTGACCTGAAAGCATGACAATCGCCCAAACCGAAGATACAATTTCACCTTGCAGCAAAACTAAACTCTACTCTTCTTGACAGAGATTAATTTGGTTACTTTAAAATTTGACTGTTATTCCTGTTTGCTCTTACTTGGTTAAGTATTTGACACTTTCTCCACTACTGAGCAGCCTTCAACAGACTGTTCTATGTAGCCATGGATAATGTAAAAATAGGCCAATATTTCTTCAATATATCAGTGAATTAAAGCAGCAGCGTAACCCTGACAACTGTCATGTAGTTCAAAAGGACTGTGATATATGATTTAATGGGCCATATGGGCAATATGCATTTTACTGGAGAGGGCAGGAGTTGGCATTTGTTTCTCACAGTTTCCAATACACGCAGGGTGTTTTTGTGCGTTGAATGTGATGATGAATAGCAGGTTTACCTTGCCATAGGTCCAGCCCAGTTCAATCTTGTTCATCCCCCACAGTTCGTGGATGTTTTCTGCCAGCTTGTCCCGGACGCTGTCCAGGTGAGGGGGAAGAACAATCTGCAGAGAGAGAAGGGAAACAGATGGTACAGTTGGATGATAAAAAAAATGACAACGGGCCAACAAATAAAAACTGTAACACAAGCTGACTATGCAATTGTTATATTCCTGGGTATTGTAGAAACCTTCACATCATTTTGGCTTTGTTAAACTGATGTAGAAAGTCTGCACCTATTTTGCATTTGTGTTTCACAGTCACTGCAGCACTGAATATTATATAACAGGTGCATAACACAAGCTGAATTAATCTCATGTGAGAAATTCCTGAGACCTCCCAATGGTTTAAACATAAAAAGATGTATTTTCTTTTCAAACCAAACCATTCTTAAAAAGAGGAGCACTAGACTAGCAATAGTTTGAATTACAGAGCAACATTAATGCTGGCTGTGACTGGCAAATGTTAAAACTACAAATTTACTGTCTACACTAAAAAAGAAATAATCTTGCATAGTATAGTCATTTTTAGATTTCTTCAGGGTTGGAGTTCAGGCTCAATTCAGTCAATTCAAGAAGTGAAGTCTTCTTCAAAATTTAAAACCTAAAGTATTCTGAAAATGCAAAACTTAATTCTGCAACTTAAATGATTGCCAAAAATGAATGCTCTGTCTTCATCACAAAACTTAACTGCAATAAATTTGTAACACTGTGTTTTGAACCTATCATATACAACTAAAAATTTTTTAGAGCAAGCCTTTTAAAGCAAAAGCAAACAAACCGAAAGCATGTATCTTGTTATACAGTATAATTTTTCACAATTGTTTCCCATTTTGATCATCTTTTTACTGTACATTCAGAATATTCATTCATACCTCCATTCACTCTATTATTATCTAGGTTCAATTTCCTTGGCTGTATCCTGAATTTAACCCCAAGCCTGCATTACTATTGATGGTACTATCCTCACCTGGGTGGTGTCAACAGGAGTGGGGATGAAGGAAGCCTGAGAGAGGAACTGGGTGGTTCCCAGCAGGTCACGGATCCCCTCAAGGTCTCTCTTGTACTCCTTCACAGGCTCTACATGCATCTTCTCTTTGGGCAACAGCGCCTCATAGCATGGAGAGTACCCAGCGGGCGGCAGGAACTTGAAATCTCCGTGGCGTCCACCCAACAGGAAACGTACCCTGAATTGAGATGTTATATTATATTGTGTCATGCCAAATAATTATATTCTGACTTAAATTCATCGTGGGTATTTAAAGAGTTTCTTTTCACTTACTTTTTTAATTTTTTTATTTGAAACCAGCACTTTTATTTCTACTCAAATTTAGATTCAACAAACAGCACCCCAAACCTCTGTCATTGCATATTCCCGGGGCTGCAGTAAAGCCACCCAAAGGCAGAGATTATCTACTTTCTTATGCTGAAATAAATCTTCCTGTCACAAAATCATTTTGTACATTGAAACAGATATTAATCTGATTAAAGTTTTAACAGAATAAGGGGAGCTTCTAAAGGAAAGATCATTTTTCTTCTGAAAATCTTTCAAATCCATCAAATTTTTTTCTGTGTTTTCGCCTCGTGATATTCACTCACTGGAGGTCAATTCTCTTTTAATTTAACACTACATCACTGCCTGATATCTAAAGCTACGAAGGCTGACAAACTGTAATTGCATCTCAAGTATAAAAACACCCCCAGCAAAGAATAAAAATGAGCATCTCTGTCGGGAATGTTCTTCATCTTGTTTCCCAATTATAAATGCGGAGCCTTACTTGACACCTGCAGAGAAGCTGACGACGGGGAAGAAGAATCCATCTGTATTGAAGTCCTCGAACATGCCCTGGACAGGCTGCCCGTTGATCCTGAAGGACATGCTGGGAGCGCCCAAATCCAGACAGCAGCTGACCACGTCGTCTGAGTTCAGCAGGTGCTGGTTGATGGATGCCACGGCCCTTGGGATTCGGCCTACACAACACCGGGCAGAAACAGAGATAGAGGATGGATGGCTGTTACAGCTGCAAAGTCATTGTAAATGTAGGGCAGGATGATGGCTGTGGAGAAGAGAGGGGAGCAGAGATGGGTGATGCGGGATTTAAAAGGGATAACATGAAATGGATGAGGGGAAGTGATGGGTCTTTTAGTAGATTTAGAAAGGAAGGGAGTTGAAATAGGTGCTGTGCTTTTAGGGTTAGAGCAGAGAAGAGGGGGCATCAAAAGGACTTAAAGCCTTAAATGAACAAGCTGACTGCTGGCTATACACATACATACTACTGACTAGTTATTTCCTCTTGAGCAGGCAGAGAACAAATTTGCACTCTAAAATCAGCTGGCTGACAAGTGCAACTTAAAGATGTAAGGTAGGTGAATCAAAGTCCTTAGGGAAGGTACAGTATGTGACTAAGTCAAGGAGGAGGGGGGGAACTACTCAGAAAGGTGAGTCAGGTGAATGGTGGAACTTTACATCACTGTCAGAACTGTGACTTTGACCTTCACTATGTGGAAAATGAGAGAGGCAAACTACAGAGTGGACAAAGTCCTTCCAAGTCCATGAGACTTTTTCTTTTTGAATTCTACACAGTAACTAACCCGGAATTACCTCACTGCAGTGGTGCAGATTGGTATAAAAAGAATTTCCCAGTTCATGTTACATAAAAATAGACAAAATATACCCAGGTAATGAGTAATGGATCACAGTGTTAATTGTACAGGTAGATAAAACAAACACTGACGATACAAACTGGGTGAACAATGAGACTTCTATATATCCAAATATATGTCTCCATAGGTTTCCAATGTCAGTCACCCTCATATAAGATCAGCCAATATTGAAATATTAAGCTGAGATTCCTACCTGACCAGAGGTGAAGTCCATCAAAGCTGTAGGAGTACAGGTCATCCCCGACACCGTTGCCTCCCCATCCCTCTCCTCCACCCGGGTACGGAGCGTAGCCTTTAGTGTTGGCCCAGCCCACCCTCAGGTGAGTCGGCTCTCCGGTAACAAAGTGGTCCACCTGGTCGATCACCAGCTCGAAATACCACTTCTTGTACTGAGCTGAACCTTCAGCCACGCCCAGGAAGATGTTTGGTCTCATACTGGATGTGAAAACAAGAGGATCATGAAGCTGGTATGATGCAAAGTAGTAGTTCTTCTGAGAATGAAGAGTTATTGGGGTACATTCTGTTGAAACTAAAAAGGCACACTTTTCTTATTTAGCTCCAAATAGTGGCCCCATATTTCCTCCAATTAACCCATTCAGAATATTCTGAGATTTAGAGGTGTTTCTGGATGCAATAAGACACCAACATTTATTCTAACTTTTAATCAAAAATCACGGTGGTTTCAAAAAAATTTTAGCCCATACATATTTCAAAGTTGATGAATAAAATCATCAAGAGGCTGTATCAACACTTTTCTCTCTCTTTACCTCTGAACATCATTGACAAGTCGAGTCTGAAGCAGCAGATCCCTTTTGGGGAGAAGGTTGTCACAGATCAGATTCTGATTGGCTCTCACTGCTACCCCATTACAAACACAGAGGGAACACAACACATCCAGAATCTGAAAGGGAGAGAACAAGAGTAGATAATACTTGTGCCCAGCTTTTTAAATTAATTATTTTTATTTATTTATTTATTTATTTTTTTAAAAATCGCTCTCTTTTGTTTTATTAATGTGCTGCACAGGTACAAGAGCATTCACAAACCCCAACATGGAAATGCACACCTTATTTCTCAGTTACATTAAGAGCTACTCAGTCAGCTACTCCGTCAGATACTCAGTCAGTACTCAGTCTCTGTAAGCTGCAGTGTTTGTAGCATAGAGATGGGGCCACAGACTCCCACCTGCCACTCATGATCAACAGCTGTTGTTTACGAGGATGCCCTTTCATGCCTAGTACAATTTACAAAGTAAATATTAAGAGTCTGACATTTAATACTTCTTGTGAAACACGTGGCTGGAATGTCAACAAACACAAGACAGTTATTTGATATGAGGCCTCAATCACAGCCAAGACAAAGATTTACATAAAATGATTTTAGAGTTCCAAGCTTTTTAGCTTGACTTTTGTTGTGTTTGAAGGTTTATGAACTGATATGTAAATTCTCTCTCTCTAATGTCTCTAATGGCTCTAATGTCTGTGTAGTTGGTTTAGCTTTGTTGTTGTCACCCAACAGAGAGGGAGAAAAATGATTTGGAGGCTCAGATAAAAGCTAATGTCTGCCACTATGGGCTTTACAGTCAAATTCAGTTGTGTCAGCTGGGAATCCACTTGAATTTATGAGAAACTCAAACGAGAATAAAAAGCAAAAATTTCACTAAAGTAGGATTAGAATTAAGGTGAAACCGCACCGAATTCCCTGCATTTTACAAAACACATTTACATGTAACAGTATTGCTGAAATCACTAGTGCCACAGGGAGATTTGCGCAAGATGCGTACTACATATTTTGATTTACCAAGGCAAAACCTGAAGTTTAACAAGTTGAGATTCACCTCTTTCTTCACCAAAATAATGCAGGTTTTTAGCATTGTATTTCTTAGCCACACTAGCGGTGGTGCTCTTGAAATGGAAATCTCAATCCGTCTCTTAGTCCCACACTTTGGTCCGGATTAAAATATCTCCTCAAATATCTCTTCAAACCTGGTACAAACTTTTTTCTAATGACTTTAGTAGCACCCTGCTAACATACTACAGTAAATGTCAACATTTTTCACTTAGCATGTTACCATACTATTTGTAGGCTATGCCTGATAAAAATGGCACCATTTATTCCATTTGGTTAATGTAACCTGCTAGTGTTAGCATCCAAACATCCTGTACTTGTTAGCATATATCTTTACATATTAACTGTAAGCATGTTAACATGCTAACTATAGCATTCAGCTCAAAATGCAGCCAAGACTAATGAAAGCTGAGCCAAGTGTGGAAACACTTTCAGGGCCAACCTTAACCTTTGAAATTCTGACCACTGAAGATAGTGTCAGAAAAGTTGTGTCTCCATTGTTCATCCATTAAACAACATTAAACAACAATTTTTCAGTTTGTTTTCAGCCTCACTGGCTGTTAGCATGGCTATATTTTTACTCTTCTTAACAATGACAGTATCACACTGGATCAAAATATACATGTTATACATGGAGTCTTACGTGCTCGCAATAGGAATCAAGGTCACTAACCACTTAGTCTGAAACATACATTTCGATAATATGTAGGCATACTGCACTCATATTTCTGCCCACCTTGTGGTTGCGTCCATGCTTGTAGAGCAGAGAGATGATGGATTTAATGTGCCCTCTCTGGATGATGTTCAGAGCCTCTGGGCTTTCTACCAAGATACAGTGGAGGACTTCCAGGATCCCTGTGAGGTCAGACACAATATTTGTTATTATCACAACAAATGTATATTAAATGGACCACATCTTAACATCAGTGGAGCAATTTTTTTTTTCGACACTCTGTGTAATGCTATAAGCGTTTTGGGCTTTTTCCAAGCTTTCAACAGTGTATCAGGAGAAAAAAAACAAAAACTGTTTCCCATGATACCTGAGGAAGATTCCAGTCTCTCCAGTTTGCTGACCAGCCAGTCCAAGTTGCGGGAAAACTGGGTGCAGTTGTTCCTGTTCCCACGAATCAGTGAGGCTGAACAAAGGACAAAGTTTTTACGAGGTTTAATGCAAATACCCACAAGGTTTAGCAAAGACGTGAATGATATGGTTAGAAGTGTAAAATTAGATCCAGACTGCCGATTAATAGATGAATGGATGCTGCAGAGAGTTTAACTTAATGAAAAATAGTCCACCATCTTACTGTGAACATAAAGTCGTTGCCTGACATCGTCAGTCCACAGGTAGCCATTAAAATTCATTAAATCCCTGAAACCACCTGACACCAGCTATAATGAAGTCCTTCTGATAGAAAATACATGTGAAAGACTTTGAAGTCACAGTGAAGTCAGGAGCTCTATTATGTGCAAAAAGTTGAGGTGTGTTCCCCATGTGCCCTTTCTCTGTCACCGTGGTGATATTAAGAAGTCTCCTTATTACTTTACTATCAAATTTTTCACCATTACAATTCAGGGACACTAGACAGATAATGCCTGTGAAACTATTTTACTGCACTTTGTGCCAAAGGAATACTGATGGGTGTCTTTAATTCTGCCTTTTCATGGAAGCTTACTTTCAATACAAACACATGAGCAGAGCCACACCACAAGGCCAGGGCAAGGGTGTTCACTGTGAATGATGTGAATGTGAAATTAAAAGTCCGAGACAGAGGGAAGAACCTGAGGCTACTTTGACTACAGATTTCAAATTATGGTTCAATACGGTTATAGAAGGCTGAGCTCTTAATAATAAGAACTCTTGCAACATATTAATGAAGACAACCAATTGTGAAAGAGTTTGCGCTTTGAATCCAGGATCAACAAACCCATCTCATTAAAAAAAAACGTTGTGCCGGTCCTATGATCAAATCATGCACTTTTTCACGTTAACCTAGAATAAATTATATAAATTTAAAGAAGCCCAATCTGCAATTGCTTATACACAGCTACACAATGTATAATAATACATACTAGTATCTTCACAAATCTTTTTTTTTATCTGACCCACTGTGGTTAAACTTCTCACCTTACTGAGATGATGGACAGGTGTGCGTCAGAAAAAACAAACAAAAAAAACAACTAAAGATTAGAAGTGTGCAAAAAAGCACACATCTAATCAACCCCAGGAGTGTTGTCAGAGGTGAAATAGACTTGAGACTTTTATTGTGAGACTGTTTTGAAGGTCAAATATGAATTTTGAAACTTAACTCTTATAATGCATTATGCAATGCTCCTAAATTACCTAATTCCATGTAAATTTAAAAATTTTACACATTTAAAAAAATAAAGTAAAAATAAAAATAAAAAAAAAATCACAATTTTCAAAAAGCTGATGTAACCAGATTTAATTTTAAAAAAATTTAAATTCAGCACTCATTCATTTGCAGTGGTTTGGAAAGAGGTAAATTTGGGCCTGGAGCACCAAAACCAATGATTTATTATGATTGATGAATTTGATGTCCATGTCCTTATTACATGGACATTATCATTAAATAGGTAAGCTGACCACCTGCAGAGTTAGCTTACACTAAATAACTATGTTTTACTTTAAAACAGATCAGCGGAGTTATTATGGAGGGCAGAGGAGGTCGGGCAAAACAAGGCCGCTGCGAAATTCATCATGCAAAACCCGCTTCACCAGCCTGCTTTTGCATTCTTGTGGGTGACCCCTCAGTGGGGAAGGCTAGAATGTACTCCGAGGAGTGTATTTGTGGGTTTTGAGCGTGTGTCCGTGTGTGTGTGTATAATGTGTGTAATGTGTGTAATGTGTGTGCATGTGGGAGTACATGCTGGGAAGGTGATGAATATAAGGGCAGTCAAGGTGAGCCGAGGGGAAGCTGTTGATGGGAAAGCTCCAATGACAACAAAACAAACTACCTAAGAAAAACTTGTCCAAAATAAAACTTTTCAGGGTCAAAGCTTTAGTATTCATGACTCAACACAGGCCCTGAGAGAATGGGATAATGCCAGCACCTGCGATGGCTGGCATTTTGTTAATTACGCCATCTTTTCTTCAAATATTCAGCCGAATGCTTTGTAATGTGTCCACACTGCTTCCAGAGAAGGTTGTGACCCAGACGGAAGGCAGGGCAGATTATACAAGAAGAATACAAGAGGCATTCTGTCTCTGCTTCCCTCTCCACTCCCATGTCACAAGTAGTAATAAATAAATGTCATGTAAAGGCTGTCACCAGCTGTGAACTCCAGATGTGGCATACAGAAAACAACAAGAGTGGAGGGAGTCTACGGGGGAGAAAGGAACGAACGAGGAGAGGAAAAAAGGGGAGACAAGAAGTGTAAAGGAGAGGAGGAGGATTCAGTGAAGACACTGAGGGAAGATTAATACTGCATGTCTACCCAGGGTCAACAGCTGACAGCACTGACAGAAGATGTGGATATTTCATGTGATCCATTGCTCTGGCCCGCTTACCCAGCAGCTCATAGAGGAGGTTGAGAATGTCCTTCCAGGCAGCGCCCGCTTCCTCCCCAGCCATCTCTCCAAAGTGGGCAGCACTGTTGTACAGGTTCATTCGGTCGATGCATTTGGACAAGAGGGCCAGCATACCCTGAGGAAATATGGACATGAATAACTTGAGATTCAGCTTATGACACCAGAAACATATTCCTTTTATAACAAGATGTAAAATGCTTTTTATAAACTCAATTGGTTGAAGTTAAAAAAAAAAAAAAAAAAAAAATTGAAAATAACTTTTGGAGGGCACGTAACTTAGTAACCGATTGTATTTAAAGAAATCGGAAACAAATAACACAATCCAGTGGAGGTAATGTAGGAAAGGGATTGAATTGTAAAACAGGCTCCAAGTTTATTTCATTATTTATACTCTCTGGTCACCACAAACACCTTCGTTACCAGAAGGACAAATGTTCTTGCACGTCAATGGAGCCATAAATGCACAAAAAAAACTAGAGAAAAGACATACATTTTTTAAATTTAGCCAGGGAAGAGTCACATTGTAAATAAAAACTCCTATTCGGCGCATGTCACCCCCCCCCAAAAAAAAGCATTCTAAACTAAGGCTATATAGAGTACTGGTATTGATATATCTAAATTGAAGCTGCTCCGGTGGGTACAACAAGTATCTTTTGGTTCATCAAGGATTTAAATTATGCTCCCATGGCAACTTCAAAATCAACATGAGCTTGATGCCTCCAATCTCACCTCCTCTTTGAAGAGGTCTTGACGTTTGATGAGCGAACGGAGAAGACACTGTTTCTCCTCGTGCTCCAGCTCTGAGTCAGGCTGTTTGAAGTACTCGATCAGATCGTTCAGCGTCTGCAGCACCTCTTCAACGTACCCAGCCACCGCCATGGACTCACCCTCCGCAATGCTGTCCAAAGCCCTGGAGGGAAGGACAGGGATAATCAAGAAGCAGAAGCTGTAAAACTTGAACAATGGTAATTCTTGCTTGATCTATTTAAAGTGTTTTGCCACCCCATTATTACTTGATGAAGTTGGTGAAGAGCAACGTGGTGTTGCGGATGATGCGTGCGGCCCGAGACTCCTCATGCTGACAGCGTTGCAGGGTCAGCCCGTCGTCCATGTGGCCCTCCAAATGTAGGCAGGCCTAGACCAGGAAACAGAAATACATATTTTACTATTACAGAGGAAACCACATACTCCAACAACAACAGAGTCAATTTTATAAAGCAACAATACAGCCAAGCGTCAATAAATGTCAATTTGTCCAATAAGACTTGTCACATTTGATCTCTATAATATCTGGAGATATCTCTGCTACACATAGGTGGATAACAAACTTTGTACACATTTTTACAGCAACTACTGCTGCCAGCGATGACAGCTGCATAAAAACATCGTGCTCTCATAATTTCTTCCTGATCACAATAATATAATGTTTTAGCAGATAATATGCAAGAGCTACATGTATAAGAGAAGCCTTTTCAGCAAATAATGGGTAAGTGTGTGGAGTGAGTCTCCTGTAGTTTGGTGTCTACACCACCACAATACAGTGAAATCTGACTCACTGTAATCAGACAGCAAAATCAAGAAGGGGGGGGGGTTTAAGTGTAGACTGAGCATCACCTCCAACATGTAAGGTGCTCTGGCATGTTGCCAAGGCTGCAGGCACTGCTTGGCACCAGCACAAGGCGGCATTCAATGTCCCTGGAGGCGTGCCCAGTGATGAGCGGCGTTCACGCGCTGCCCTATTCCCCCCGTCTCACCCAAAACTGTCACCGTCCACATGGCTCATTATCACATTTAAATGTGTTGCTACATCATGTGTGCAGGATGGGTGGGTGTCAGCAGAGGAGGAGCTGCGTCAAGAATGTCCAGGGTAAACAATGTTTTTGAGTAGAGAGAGAGAGAAATATTTGCCTGGGTGGGTAGGTGTTTAAATTGCCTTATAACCCACTGCTTTGACTGGGTGTGATTAACTACTGAGCATAAAGGCTTCAAAAGGTGTTACAGACGAGTAATAGCATAAAATTTGGGATCTTACAGTAAACACATAGGTACACAGATGCCAATTACTATATACATTCTTATTTGTATCAATATGCAACAGTACAATGATTGATTCATAAATATACAACGGGCACTTTTAGTCTGACTAACCTGCAGCATGTTCGTAAAAGGCTATTACGGCCTGAAGATCACAACTAATTGTAAATAATGGGAGAGAAACCAGGGTTGCAATATTTATATATATTTATATTTACAGTATTTTTACAATATTAATGTGCTATACATCACAATATGGCAAATGCATGCAAAATCACAGCAAAAATAATGAGAGATAATGTCTATTGGAAGTTTGATTATTTTGTCTGATGTAAATCTTTAACTTTGTCAGTTGCTGATTCAATTTGCTTGAAATTATTAAGTTAGACAGTACATCAGCAGATATTCAGATATCATCATAATGCAATAACGCTGAAAGTTAATTAACAATTATCTGGAACTACTGTCCAACCCTTGGTTCTTCCGTTGTTTATTCATACTCTATATAAAGTGCTTGTATATAACAGCAGGTTTTTTCATAGTAAATAAAAAAGGGAACTATATGTATTAGCCTGTAGTTCTTAGGTGACCTATAAACTACAACACAATGAACTATCTGAGAAAAAAAAAAACACAAGAACTACCACTACACTTATCTGCTTTCATGAGTGAATTTGGATGATTGATTCATTTTTTTATTTTTCCGTACAGACTACAGTGTAACATTCATGATGCTCAGTGCAAATTGTTCCTAATGTACAAAGAAAGACTGTTTCTGTATGTTATGGTACAAACCTAAATGATTAAAAACAACTATAGTATTGAGCCTTCTGTAAAGCAGATTTTATCCAAAAGTCAAAGATCTTAGTGTTTTATTATCAGGTCTTATTGCTCATTATAGTATGATTTAAGGGCTATTCTTTTTAGTAAGATGTCCTTAATTTCCAGTGATGCCTGTAGATGAATGATAATAAGAAGCTAGTGCTGTGTTTTAGTAAGGGACTATTTTGTTTGGATGATTTTAATTGTACAGCAATGTAATGTAAGACATTGTGTTCATGTCTGACAAATGTCTCACCACTGCAACAGTATTTTTTGGTGTCTTATAAGTCCAAGTGGGCTGGGCTTGTGTGTGAATGACACAACAAATAAACTTTAGTCTCAGGAACTACAAAGGCATATAAATCTTTCATCAACTGTCTTCCATTTAAAAAGATATTGCATATGATGGCTGGATGGAAAGTCTTTTTGATGTGTATGGGAGTAATTCAGTAAATGTAAGTTCCAAAACAATTCATTATTAGTGACTTCTGGAATGATTCTGTATAATTTGTGAGTAAATGTCAATAAAATGTGAGTTTCAAAAGAAAACTTTCATCTCTTACCCGTCTTTTCAGGGTTCCTAGGCGAGACGATTTGGCGTCAGGTGCCTGATAGGACAGCCACAGTCCTGTCGCCACATGCATGATAAAGCAGACAGAGTCTCCATACTTGATCTCTGGCACTCCCATGCCCTCAATGTCCCTCTTTGGGCCCGAGTCAACCTTTTCCTACAGTGGTCACATTGAGAGGCACATACCCACATTAGCAAATGCACACACTGAGAAAGGAAACACATACACACACATGAAAATATGACAAATGAAGATATGTTGTGATTAGATGGTAATCGGAGAGGCAGGTTGAGGAGAGTGCATTTATTGGCCTGCCGGGAGGTTGCTGCTGGCCTCATTAGCTCTGCTACATTTCTGGCTCAGCAGAGATGGAGCGATGCAGCTGATTGCAGTCGACAGCAAGTAGCGGGGAACATATTAATGCCAATGTTCAACATGGCAAAGCACTGACCTTTTTAGATACAGGAACAGACTGGCACTGGGTTGCGCGTACAGTGGGTGGAAGGAGAGGGTTTCTATCCACTCCAGTATATTTATTTTCCAAAGAAACGTGAACCTCCCAGTAATCCTAAAAAGCTTGTGGGTCCTACAGGGATAGTGTTTACTGAGGGCAATTACACTTTGTTGTCATGCATGGGATGGGTTGGAAAAATCAAAGCCTCAGAAGCGGACAGCACCCAGGATGATTTTATACTGTACCTATTGCAGATAAAAGAATATCTGTAGGGACACAATGGTGCTCTGTGAAGGTCACTCATGGCATTTTGCTGTATATGTGGCCATTCCAGGACAGGGCAATGATATAGGATTACTTATGCAACAAACAGTACATCCAGGTAATCAGCTATCGATGTGAGGGTGGTTTAACACAAAAATGTACACATAAAAGCATTAGCCTATCGTATTGGGACCTATCTAGGTCTAATCTTGATAAGACAGGTAAAAAAGGTAAAAAAAAGGAAATAACTGCATAGTCATGGGATCACAATGAAACAGCAAGAAATCAAATTGTTAAACATGATCTTGTGTAACCTACGTTGAAACTGCACAATTTACATGTAAACAACATCTGAGCATCAGTAAAATATCTATTTTCTGTTCAAATTTCAAGTAAACCACGTTTTCCTTTCTTGGCAGAAGAACTGAAGTGCCATCAGAGTGAGAAGAGTTCAAAACAAAGCGTGGGATAAAAAGGATGGGTAATTGGGGGAAAGAAGCAAAATCAAAGGCAAATCAAAGAACACGGAGTAGGTATCCTGAAAATCCCCCAATGCATTACACTGAATCTTAATACTGTAGTGGTGTTGGGAAATATCCCTTGGCCTCCTAATTGAAAATGGCTGTAATCAAGCCAGCTGCAATAAGGCCAGTGGACAACATGTATGTTTGCCCCAGCATCTACAGTGCTGTCTACTCAGCAGCTGTGAAAAGGTCAATTAATTGTGGCCATCTTACAGACCCATCTCAGGAGTCTTTGATGAAGTAGTCAGGGGAGGATATTTTGAGTCCTCTTTTAAATAGATAAGTTGACTAATACAATTTATTTAAATTACACCCAGGGCAGCTCACAGATGGTTTAACTACCTTGCTCAAAGTGCACATCAGAGCTGGTTTTAAAAATAGAATAATTAAATGACGTTTGCACAGGGATAGGGAGCACTGACTTTGGAGGCCCTGAAGCAGAAGGCAGTGGCCGTGGTGTCAGACTTCTCCCTGTCCTGCAGGACCAGTCCACGGTCCTCAGTCAGGGCCAGGTAATGGCCAGTAGAGAGGTGACGTAGTCTGAAGGCCTGGCCCCACCGGATGTGGCTACCGCTCCAGCTGAACAAAGAGAACTGGTGTCAAACACTTTAGATACAACACTGGGTCGTCTATGTTCTTCAACATTGGAAACCTTACTTAACTGATTTTATTAATAATCATAATAAGAGTCATCAGACTCTAATGACTTTTTAATTAAGCTTTCTAGCAGATAATGTCAATATGCATATTCAGTGTCAATATGAGGCAGAGCTGCTCTGGAGTAAGGCCTGGTATTTAAACCCCAATACTTTTTTGGTACTGACTGAAATGTGTTTGTAGCACAGAATATCAAAAACGCTCACGTACTGAAAGCTGGCATCAAAGGTCTTGTCAGATTGAAGTCTTGTTTACTTATGTCTTAATCCTAAATTCCTAATTTAAATTAAAATGTTGTTGGTTTTAAACTAATAAGGCACATTCTTCTGTGGCTGCTTACATTGAGCAACATTCAGTATTTGAGAACTTTGGCTTATTTTGTTAGATTAGAAAAAAAGGATTTGGTAAAAAATGTTTATAGTTCTCCCAGTAAGATATCAAAAAAGTACTGTTTAGGTACCAAAAATTAGTTGTTATATTTATTTTTAAAATATTAAAAAATACCCACCTATATTCTAAAGGATGATTAGTTCAATAAATGGGTAGAGCCAAATAACATATTCTCTTGCAAACCTAATTATTCATCTAAGCTAGCTGACAAAATCATGAATGCTGACTTTGAGATTGAAAGAAAAATTAAGTCACTGATACAAGTTTATTTACATGCCACCAGAATTCATTGTTTTCTATTTGAAGTAACATAAACTGCACTGTTTCAATCTTCAGATTACATCACCCAATTAGAACATTTTCAAAATGTTTCTCAAACATATCTGTAAGAGGGATGAGTACGTCAACTGAGAAATATATAAGTGCGTAATCTAAGTTCTTTGTGAACCTTAACTTTCTCTACATGGATGACACAGTGTGGAAAACACTGTTCAAAATTCCTCCCTAAGCTGAAATGGGAGAACGTGTGCCTCAGTAGACGCACGTGCGCCATTTCAAAGTGTACAGACTGACAGGCAGCCCCAGTGAGAGCTGACAACGATGTGACTGGGGGGAGATTGCGTGGGTGGCTGGTTAAAGAAAGGAAAGAGAGGAAGGAAAGGGAGGGTGATAGACACAGAGGTAGAAGTAGATTGAAAGGGATGGTAAACAGAACCTCACTTTGTGGATGACTCTGCCAACTAATTGATAGTGACAGTTCAGAGCAGAGGGAGGTGAGGTTTGTACAAAACCCACAGTACAGTTGCTGAGACATTCGTACATAAACAACCAATTCTTTTGTTCTACATGAAGACATCCCACGCAAATAAGACAACTCCTTCGTGTATTTCTGAGAGAAATCAATGTCAGGGTTTGATGGTATTTTCTTTCCTGACTTTTTCTTTTCCTGACGTTATTCAGTATCCGTATGTGTGTATTCCGAGTCTGATCTCACCTGATCCTGAGAGGCTCCAGTCTCCACAGTGAGCGGGCCTTAGACGCTCCCTTACCCGCCTCATAGTTGACTGTCCTGGGAGCAAAAAGACAGAGGAGGGGGGTTTCTTCTATTTCTGAGTCCATCACGTCACAGTGGGAATGAAATAACTTGAGTCCCTGCTACTGCTACAGCTCCGGCACAGGGAATGCCAATAATGTTGATTAAATCTCACTGCTCAAGCTTGTGGAAAAGAAATCCTTCCATGGATGGTTGAAGTCTTGCAGAATTGTACTAATGCTATTCTGTAAGACTAGTTTCTTAATTCGTTAAGAAACAAATAATAATATTATTTAACTGTCTGACAAAAAGGCTTATTTTCTGTGTTACAAATTCTGGAAGAAAAAAAATATCCAGACAGGGAAGTCAGAGGTCAACTGCAAAACCACACCTGTAAGATGGTAAGGGCTGAAAAACACTTCAGTGCATCTGGTTTAAGGATGACTTGTCTAATTACCACGCTAAATTCTTGCCCAAAATTTGTCCAGTAAACAACACTTAAGTTTGAGTGGACATTAAGGGTCACTATGCAGTTTCACTGTAAGTACCTAATCAGAACCTGACCGGCACTTTGGCCCCAAGTAACTGCGGAAGAAAAGGACAGTGTTTCTCATTTGTCATCCCCAAAACTACTTACTTAATTGTTAGTTTCAGAGATTTTAAACACTGGCTCCCTGGTCATAAGACAACTTAGCTAAATGTACTTAAAATACTGAGCTACAGTTATTATCCACCAACCTCTGCTCCTCCTCAGTCTTGTCTGCTCCAGGGATGGTCAAGCTCTCATCATGCCCGTGACAAAGACGCAACACATGTCCACCAATCAAATATCCTAATAGGACAAAAACAAAATAGGGTTACAAGATATTAATTTTCCTCTTTGATGATGCAGAAAATCTCTATCACGGTTGTTTGGTCTCTCTCTCTTCCAGAGACTAACCTTGCAGTGAAAAAAAATGAAATGGAAACATGTAATTTAAAGACTACAACTTAAAAATATCTGGCAAAGTTGCTTGAATGATTTATGTAAGTGTAGGTTTTTGATCTTTGGTTGTTTGTCTCTGCAAATAACATAATGTGAATTCTCAGGTTTAAGTTAGATGGCTTTTTCCTTATCACTTACATGTCCAGAAGATAATTAGACATAAGACAGCCATATTATGTGAAAACAATAAAAAATAAAAAAAAAAATAAATAAAGTTAAAAAAAAAGGTATTTAAATGTAAAAAAACAGGATTACAGACAGTTGTGTTTGTGGTTGCTGCAGTCACTGCCGTTGTCATGAACTTGCCTACAGCCTTGTTGCTTGAGGAGCAGGTAGGCTGGACGTTCCACAGAGTTTGCATGAAGGAGGCATCCACATGGATGTTGCCATTGGAGATAGAGAGGTGCTGCAAGAGAGAAACGGGTTACACAGGGCTTTGGACAGAAGAGTGGAGGCTGCCAGTAAAGTAGTTGTGTTAGCAAGAGAGAAGCATAGACAAACACTGAGATTCAGTAAGTCTGCACAGAGGAAGGAGATATCCCAGTGTTGGGATTTGAAAAGAGATTAAAACAACTTTGTTGTCTCCTCTGGAGCAACAACACTGTGAGCTAAAACACACTGCTGCATCAGTGTTTTTCTATGCAGCAATGTCCAGATTACACTCTACAATAATTCCTTCCAGCAGAAACACTTGAAGCGGCTCCCATTTCCCTACACGCAGGATTCAGAGGCAAGTCGGAGCTCGAAATGGTCCTGGCCTTCAGCTACATCCTCACAAAAGCTAATATGCTGATTGGAAAATATACAGTATTTAAATGTCATACAACTACAACCATCCGTGTTTTATTCTGTCTTGGTGTTTCAAAAATGCACAGTATACCATATATTACAGTGCAACATTCCTTACACGTTGACAGATTATTTGTCAACCAAGGTTGAACACTAGATGCAGAGCAAAGGGAAACTGCTGACACAATTCAACCTAACTGGATACAAAGAGACAAAGCAACAAATGCCTACAACCTAAAAAGACTGCATCACAAACTCTGATTGTTCACAGTAATGGAGCAATGATTACTTTTGCCTGAATTTCTGATGTGTCTCGGTCTTCAAAAGCTGAGTTTCTGTCACGCCAAATCAGGTGAGGATTTCCCATCGGAAGAAATGAAAGTCTGGCTCTTTGCAAGTTTTGTTTTAATTGCACATTCCCCTCCCTGAAGGGCCAGAGCAGCCACTAGAAGCCAGCGCTGCTCATTCTCCTATGCCTGGCACGTCTCTGCCCCTCCCTTTTGCCGTTTCTCTCTCTGCCTCTTCCTCTCCCCCTCCCCCTTCAAATCCCCCTCTCCTCTCTCTTTACCGAGTAAGTTAATTAAGGTTGGGTGTATCGCTCTGCATAAGGGAGGCAGCATTAACTCTAAGCTCATCAGTCAGATGGATGCCTTCCCTAAAAATAAATATTTAAAAAGGAAACTGCACAGGGCCTTACAGGTAATCAGATTTCCATTACAGATAGCAGTGTAAAGTTTTAAAGTTTTCCCCTTGAATTGCCATGTCACTCTGAAGTTGGGTAGAGTGAGACAGAGATCAGAATTATCCGACAGCTCTGAAACTTTCCTACGTGCCTTTTGGGACGGACGGTGCTCCAAAGCAGATAACTCTAGCTATGTGCAGCAAATAATCTCCAAGAAAAAAACAAAAAAAACCAAAAAAAAACCCTCCCTTTTTGCAGGTAGTGCATTGTACAATTCTCTTCCAAGTTTAGAGGTGGACAATTTTGTTCTGACATGAAAGGTTTTGGCAGCCCCAAAAACAATAGCCAAGCAAATCAGATTTAAGTGAGATCTGACAAGAAAAACCAGACAAAGGAAAATGAGAGATGATACAGTGAGCATCAAAAAGACTGTATATGATGTACCAGGACTATCTGAAAAACAGTGCATATTCATGTGAGAAAAACCTCTTATCTGGAAGTGAGAAACTAAATTGAAGCCTGCTGATTTAATGAGAATGGTTTGAGCTGCAATTAACCCATCATCTTTTAAATTTGCATCTACTTTCTGTTGTGTGATGGTGAGTTTAATACAGACGATTCTCTGTTTATAACAGTTTTCACACAAACATAACAAGCTAAAGATGCATGTAATGTGTTTATGATTTAATATATAAAGAAAAATAAATATAATTTTGCTGGTAATTAGTCATTTTATATTGGAAATAAACAATGTTAGCTACTTTATTCTGTAGTCTTTTTAAAGTTTCATTACTTTGCATGTGTTTTTTTTTCTTTCTTTTTTTATATTTTTGGATATAGTATTTATCCATGTAATAATTACCAATTCCACATATGCTTTTTCATCTCTTACCTTTGAGTGCTTCAGCTTTATGATTGACAGTGGGTTGTCTTCTCCTCTCCTACCTATTGTGGGTGTATTTGTTGACCTAGTTAGTAACCTGCCGCTACAACACTCATTTTCTTCTCACCTACCAGGTATCTCTCCGATGACACACTGACAAGAATCAGGTCGTCTCCGATGCGGACTTTCTCTCCCTCGGATCTCTGCTTGGACGCAGGGTGGATGGTCCACCAACAGGCTTCTCCTATTGACACAAACACACAAATACGTATTCATTAATTGCTGACGAAGCAGAAAATAGCATTTGAGCACATCTATCATCCAACACAGTCATATATGTGCCATTTTAGATAGTCCTGACTCCCCTCTGTTGTTAAATTGACCATCTAGTCTGAGCAGGGAAAAAGCATATACATATCCATCTTCTGAGAAAGACTGATGGAATAATTGAAGTATTATTTCCACTGGATAAATGCCCTGAGGCCTTTCTGCAGTTAAACATCAAATGTAGCATTACTGTACACACACAGCAAACATGCGGTTTCAGTATTTCTCCAATGGGTATTGATTCCATCTCAAGGTTAGACTTGACCTGAAATGACTATTCAGTAAGACTGTATTCAATTAAAAACTGCAAAAAGCCAAGTGAACGCTTTAAAGTGCCTGTTGGTGATACTGTACCTATTGAATCTTCCTGTAGTCCGACATCGAATGACAGCTTGTCTGTCAGAGACCTTGATGTCTTCAAACAGGTCAAGTACTGGTGAGTGAAAAATAAACTAACGTTAAGTCGAAGGAAACACTACAACAAGCTGCGAGTGGAAATCAGCTCTTGTTCAATAATGTACCGAAAATATGACTTAAATTATTTATTCATTTATGAATCAAAAAATATACAGTTTGGGGCTTAGGGTAGAAGTACTTACTGCATTTAATGCTAAAACAATTAGTTGACTGATTAGTCAACTAAGAAAATGAATTATCTATCAAGTAAAAATACCGAACATTGATTGGTTCCCACTTCTCAAATGTGAAAATTGCAAGCTTTTTTTCGGTTGCGTATAAAATTCAATCTCTTTGACTTTTCAACTGTTGCTCAGACAAAATAAGTGATTTCTAGACTTCACATTGGTTTCTGGGAACTTAAGAAGTCACTGTATTCTGACATTTTATACATTTACCATTTCATTAACTGACCAAAAAATAAATCATATACTGTATACATTTGTTTCCTGTGTCGGCATAATTCACTAAGCTTTTCTTTACTGTAAATTGCATCAAATTGAATCGGTGATACTCACCATGCCACTGAAGGAGTGGCGAAGGAGGATGGCATGACCATAGAGAAGGGTCCGGTGTCCGCCCCCCTGACCTGCCTGCCGGGAAAATAATCAGGTAACAGATTATTATCATGTCCTAGCATCCTTGACCTCTGGACCCGGTCAGGTAAACTGCAGGGAACTGAATGGATCAAGTATCTTTTACTTCGGACCTCCATTCCAAGTGCAAGCATAAAACAGAAAAAGAAGGAGGGAGGGAAACAAAACAAAACGAAAAAAAAATCATACACAGTCAAACAAACCAACAAACACAAACAGTACAGTTCCACACTCATTAAACAGTCTGTCCATTCTTGTGAAAAAACAAGAAAAACTGAGGTATGGTTGCAAAATGCCTGAGGAAATGTGAGGAAACAGATGAGCAACAAAGAATGAAGATGAGATTGTTTTCATCGCTGTGGCGAATGAAGAAAATTCTACTTACCCGTTTCAACCTCTATCAGCAAAGGAAAAAAGAAAAGATACCATAAGCAGTGACAACCAAGCCATCTCTGTAACAGCAGTTTCGATTTGGATTTTGGTATTGTGGGATGGATAAACGCCACAAATGTGGAACAGGCTTACAGCGGTAATGGAGTCAGTTCACTTTCAAATCAATTGAGTGTGTGTCAAAACTCATACGCACACGTACATGATTTTTCATTAGAAGGTTCTAATACATTTCTGCTAGTTTTCTGGAAGTTTTGTTTTTATTCAGTTTATAGTTTGGATTAATGGTACAAACACACACTCTCTACTTGCAAGAAATGTCTCATTGTCTCAGTGGAAATTTCGATTATTAGGGCTATAAACAGACACTTATCACCTACAGTTAATTTAGAGTGGCCAGTCGACCTGATTTGACTGGTGGTAGCGACATTTAAACTCCTGACAGAGACATCTGAGACCAAGGCCGAGACTAGGACACTCCTCACCACTGTGCCACACATTGCAGTGTTTATCCAACAAGCAATACATGTAGGCTACCCTCCTTCTTGCCCAGTAATTTGTGTGTTCACTCGTGGGGTCACATTTAGTACTGACCTAAAGGGATCTCCCAAATGTCTCCCCTGAATATGACCCTAAGCTAATTCTCTCTTGGCTCTCCCAGATGCCTTGTACAAGACAGACAAAAAAGGAAACTGAGGGGTTCGATCAAAAGAAAAACGGGAAGAGTATCCGGCAACAGCTGGGAGTGAGGGAGGGGGTACAGAGAGAGAGAGAGCCAGCCTGTATTTCAGGCCTGCTGTCATGCTGACACATCACTGCCAGGAACTGTGACCTTTGGTTTGTTGCTCCTCCCGTTGTAAGTACTGTATCATTAAAAAGCTCGGAGTACATTTGTGCTAGAAAAAGAGAGAGAAGTTTGTGCAAATGTGTGTACATATAGAGTGTGTTAGGGGCAGAGGTGTAAGTTGTATCCTAATTAATTCTCCAAGTTTTTTTTTTGTTGTTGTTTTTTTTATTTTTTATTTTAACAGGCTCATTAGTAAACATTTCCCCTTTAATCATGAAGACATAGCTAGACACCAAAATTAATCATGTGCCATGCACTCCAGAACACATTGTGCTGTCTGACATTAGTGTACCACCAATGTTAAATACGGCAAAAACAATTAAAATACACTATTTAGCTTTAACATTACTAGCCCCGATGCAGGACATCATAGTCCATGAAGAAGAACCCATTGCAGGCATTCGATGGCAATTAAGTTGCTTATTGCAAGAATAAAAAAAAAAATAAAGAAATAAACCAAAACCACCAGGGGCAAGTGAATTTTTCAACAATTAAGAGAATTTAAAAAAGGGTGTTAGGTATACTAACTTGCTTAGTATAAACTACAGTCTCCTACGTGACGATAAAACACCTCTCTAATCTCTATTCTAAAATGTAATCTCATAACGTTTTTTTTTTAAATTACGAATTAACAGTTCAACCTTCATAAAGGCTGAAGTTATTGCTGGGCTGTTTTATTAGACTGACAAATAATGGCAGATAGATAGAAAAAAAAACAAAACACGAAATACAGTGTCTACAGACGTTTCTGAAGAAACAAATCATGCGCCATCTTGGAATTAAAGAGTCGGAATTTAACTGCGCTCCCCCTAGTTCCAGTTTTTTTAATTTACTTTACACCCGACGGACGCCGACGTGAATTCCCCTGAACTGCCACTGAGAAGTTCACCTGGTGGGTTTGTGTTTGTTTTGGGTTTTTTTTTTTTAAATATTTTATCGATTTACTTAGCACTAAATGCTTGAAAGCTCACGGCTAGCTTTCGTACGTTAGACATGCCTTGTTGTATCAACAATTACTCTAACTATGGCAACATATGTTACCTCAGCATCTCATACTATGGTCGTTTGCTAACAGTTTTGTTTGTATTATTATTGTTGTTATTACCTGTTTTCCAGTAGCGAGATGCAAGAGTGTTTTTGAGATCAAACCAACATGTTATTATTTCCACAGGTGCATACTGTCACGATAACAATCATGGCCGCTGTTGCCAACTTTGACAGAAAGTAGCCCAATCAGGGCCTAGAACCCACCCAATCTTCGCAAAAGCAGCACCATTTTTAATTTTCATTTTTTTAATGAATTAAATATTTTTTTAATATTGTTATTTCTACAACGTCTTTTGGATAATGCTACATTAAACGCGATAAAAATTTTCACTTATTTGACGAAAAAAAACCAGGAAGTATATGGTTACCGTGGACTCGGTGAGTTAGGCTAGTAGCTACATGTGCCCCGTTTTTAAAGCCTTTTTTTTATTTTATTTTGGAAAAGTAAGTATACCGAATTCGCTATTAGCGGTTCCTCTTTACTGTGTACCCATGGATGCACCGTCAATCCACACTGGATTTCTTTGTTACTGAAGAAAACGTAAAAACGCGATGATTCTAAGGCAAGTTCTACAGTTATAATGAGCGGTTTTTCCCCCCTATGACTTCTAAACGGGTTAATGGACGTTTATAAGGATTTAAAAATTAGTGTGTTATGTCTGTGTGTTCAGATTCAAATTTTAATTCTGATGTATGACAGAAATTGTGCCAAACGGGCGCTAAGGGTTTTAAAGTAACCTACCTTGCCTCCATGAGTTGTGCCTCACTGCCACATCTGTTTTGAAAGTGTATACCGCCCTAATGATGCTAAGAGTGGTCTAAATTATAACATCTAAACCCAGCAATTTTAAAGAAAAGGGTTCCCAATTGGCACTTGATAAATGACTGATGATGACCACAGAATATATTATTGAGTTATTTTCTATTATTAGTTTTAGCACCATTGTTATGGGCCAGTAGAATAGTCAAAATACTCCAGAAACATAGATGAATTTGGTGTCTATGTTCTAATCACTAATATCAACCAACCTCCTCAGCACTCATTTTCTTTTTGTTCCTGCCTGGCTTTCTCTTTGCCAGGAACAGCATGGGAAACAGCTCACTAATCAATTTTTCAAGGCCATGGAAAAGAGATTCATGCCAGACTCATTTGCTAAGTACCATTCGATATATTGATTCTCATGTGCATATTCAATGCCCTGTCCTTCAAATCATTTGGATAATGAGACAGATCGTGCACCATTTGATTTACATTTACTTCATAACAGTCCATCAAGATACAGAATGATGTACACTGCGATGTGTAAATACGTGACAGTTGCAGACAGTTAAAGAAAAAACAACACAATACCAAGCATATACTAAAAATTACAACCACAAATGGGAAAAAATGAAACAAAGTGTACTGTGTTGGCAGTTCAGGGTGTTGTGTGAGTTGTATGAGGCACAGATAAATCATCCTCAAATTATCTACCGACATCTTAGCTCAACACTAGCGCATGTGAACACTCTGAAATCAAAACTGATTTCAGGACATTTCCTCATTCCAATACCCTTAAAATTAACTGATGTTAGAGACCAAACCCGGAGAAAACAGAACAGCACACCCAAACCACAAACTGAGTTTTCTGCCAACGTGTGGGTTTTCAGATCCTTTCATTTAGATTCAGTAAACTGGATAAATTATGAAAGCTCATTACCACTTTTGATAAGCAACATCTTACTATAATATATGTAAGCATTTTTTTTAAAAACAGCACAATTATTTTAAGCTGTATACAAGTTCATGTTTTTTATTGCATTAAAAGCAAAATAAGGGGCATAATGAATGCTTTAAAGCAAATGAGAAGCAGACACTATCACTTGAAAGTGCTTGCACACTTGAATACAAAGTAGTCTTCAAAGAGGACAGGCAAAACATTTGACTCATCTGCACAAGGTGAGAGCACCAGTGGATGTCTATTTCAAGATTGTCATAAGTTAAAGTTCAGAAACATCTGTTACAGGAGAAATTGACTGTCTCTAGACCAGCTGAGATGTTGAGCTTTAGTGAAGCTTAATTTACTATCCTGAAGGAGTCTACACAGAAATAAATGTCTCTTAATATCCATTTGCACATTATGTAGTGAGGTGGAAAAACTGAAATGTGCTGCCATTAGCTTAATATCTCCCCACAATGTAGTACCTGTCATATTCTTATAAACTAAAGGCTATACGAGCTATGAATTCAGCTTTTATGACAATCAAGAAATAGGCGTTGCTTCAAGTGAAAGAGCTGAAAGTTAAACCCTTTCGTTAGGCAGTCAGTACATCTGTCATGCACACTGACAACGTGATGGATGAATGAACTGATGGACCTACCCATTTTTCATGGTCAGCACTCTAGTAACACACAGATATAAATGAAAAGAATGTGTTATTGGGATATATGGCAGTCAATTACACAAATCTGAGAGCAATGGTAGAGAGAAATGGGCCCTTACTGCGGAAAAAAGAGGAAGGTGATTTATTACTTGCTACCAGAGAGTTTGTATTCTGGCCAGCATCATGTTGTCTTGCCAAACAAGACCAGCCAACAATGTTGCACTCTTGAGCACAAAACAAATCTGCTAGGCTAATAACAATGCAGGCCATATTCTCGAGTGGAAAGGACCCAAGCAGTTTACAAAATAAGACACTTAAAGAACCATCTGTGCCAGAGGGCTATGTTGTGCATGAAAGTACAGTGGTAACCAAAGTAACCCAGCACAGCACACAATTTGGGCTACCTTGCATTAGTGTTGTGGGATTTTGTACTCAATTCATCTTGCAAACATCACCGTAATGCTGTGTAGTGCCCTGGTTTCTCTAATAGTTACATCTGTACTGCACAATGAGTCGTGCTACCATAGCTTTGTCATCTCTGTTGTGGGAATTCTAGTGGTTTGTCCTAATTATTAGCTAATAATAATAATACTTAAATTGAGGAACGCTTTCAAAATAAACAAAGATCATATGTATCCAGAAGGAGCAGTGATGGGGGAAAAAAACACCACTACTAAGGACCAATTTCTAGTATGCAATGGTTTGTTTGTCCAAATTTAATCCTAGGATGTATTTGAGAATTAAGCACAGTTTTCTCTTAGTTTGTCCCAAAACATATTAGGAGTAAAAGGGCTTAAAATTTCATCCAAATGAGGGTGACGCCGTCTGTTCCCATCTCTTGACCTCTGCCTTTGGCTCAATAGCTAGAAATGCCGGGTGATGAAATCAAAAGACACATGAAATGACTCTGTTAGAGCACAGCAGCACAAGTGAATATTAGCATCTGATAGGGGCTTACAGACCACACGTAGCCCACCGGAGTGCTTCACTGCTGTCAGTCACACCCTTGTGGCACTACAGAGAGTCTGCCCCATCAAAGATTACTTACCTGCTCTAATAAGCATGCCAAGGGAGCTGGAGCGGAGCCAGGAGGAAGGGGCTCACACTGTTTAGCGTAAATCAAGAGAGCGCGGGGTGGGGAGAGAGGAGGCTGTGGGTGCAGCAGAGCACTTGCAGATAACCCCCCCCCCTTCTTTGACCCCCGACGGCCTTTCATTATCAGAGCCTTCTGATCTCTTTTTGCAAAACAGGAATGTGTTACAGAGAATGAAAAGAGACAACTTCTATTTAGAATTCAATTATAGTTCTTGATGTTAAAGTACTTCAGAGTATTGCTATGTGTGGTCTGTCTGTTTGCCCTAAATGCTAATAGGATTTGATCCAACCTACTTACTGATTTTTAACATTATCACTTATCAAAGTCAGAATTTCCTGCAGAAACAGTTTGAATAATGGGCAAAATAATTAACTGTCAGTGAGTAATTATGCCTTTGACAGTCTAGACTGACATCTTAGACCTGGCAACCTTATTAATAGAGGGTGCCTGTTTCTGGTTGATAAATTCTTCAATTCATACACATTGTTATGGCCAATGCATTAGAATACTTAGCCATTACACTTATTAAAGTAACACAGCAGAGTTCTAAGTTACTTTCTCAAAGGTGCACTCTTACTTTTAAAGGCCTTCCTAAAGACCTTCCACATTTAAAGACGTAAAAGGTCACTGGCTGGACATCTCAGATGTGTGCACGTATGTGTCTGCAAGTGTTTGAGTTGGTGTGTGCGTAAGACAGGGACAGGTGGGGGCATCAGTGGGAGGGAGGGAAGTACTCACCCCTTCGCTGTTCTGCCCAGTGTTAGCCAGCATCTCCTGCAGGGCCCGCACTGACAGGGACTGCTCCAACACAAAGTTACAAATACACAGGTCTGGAGGAACATACTGCAGCATGGAGGGACAGAAAGGGGAGGAAGTCGGGGGGAGAGAGCGAAGGGAAGGAGAGGAGGACAAGGGAACGGAGGGAAAGAAACAGTTTGAAGATGAAGGGGCAATGACAAGCTGCTTTAAGAAAAACAGACTCCTCTCATGGGTACAAACATAATGTGCCAAGAGATTATTCTCCTTGAAATTCCTCAACTGTATTTTTGCCCTTTTTTGCTACCCTTGTAAGGAAACAGATGTACCCACCTTCCCTAGTCTATAGTACTCTGAGTGACGAGAGGAATAGATAGTACTTAAGTCAGACCAGATAACAAACCATTTATACACATATTTTATGATTCTCACTGACAATGTAAAAGTTGACATGCGTGGTATCCAAGCAGTTTGATGGACTGTGACATAAATAAAAATCGCAGTGTCAGTCTTAATGTAGCTCCCAACAGAGGCCTGTGAGGGCTCAGTAAATAAATGTATAGTTATACATTTTTGGAAACAACTTCTTAAACTGACATCAGAAAGATATTTAAATTCTATTTTACCAAATCCATAAACGGACCAGCTGAGACTATGGACAACTAGACATTGCCTTAACTTTCATCTTAGCGCTTATATGCTCTATACACAGGTTTCTATTCCATAGCAAATGTTTGCAGGGATCTATTTATCTGTATGCAGTTTAAAGAAATGAAACTGAATAGATTTAATAGCAGCAAGGAGATGCAGTACTGTTAAATAGTGATAATTTATTTTAACACATGCACACACATAAATGCATGTAACGTTTTATCTACACTCTCATATTTAATAAATATTTCCATGGCAGCAAATGGTTAAAAAATTGATTGCAGGCCCTGATCTGAGACAAGAGACCAAGTGAACTGCTCAGTGAAGAGTGGTGCTCATAGATAATTCTGATGACTTCCAACTTCTTTGCCCTCCTGGTGTGTTGCTAATGAGTGGCTGGGGATTATGAGGAGGGCTGGCTAAAAGTGTCCAGCCCGCAGCTGCAATGACCAATTATTAGTTTGGTTCGGGCTAATTCCTCAGCACACGGGGCTTTTTGGCTCTCTGCTATAATAGGCTGCAGATTTCTCTTCCACTTTCAGCAAATGATTTATGTTTGTCTGTAAACTTTAAATGCATGGCTGTTTAAAATTTAATAAATTTAGTTATAACTGATCAGAAATTATTCAGTGATCAGAGATTGTCCGTAACAAGGGACAGTATAATTTAAGGCTATATGTTACTGGAATGATGAAAAAATAAATAAAGATAACTGAGGTTCATTCAAAGAGCCAATGCAAAGAGATGATACTGAAGGAAAAAGTATGCTGTATATTTGAAATCGTTATTTTGGTACTTAGAAAAAGACGGAGCATCTGAAATGACATAATGCTTGTAAATTGCATTTACAAGCAGTTCAGAGGCGGACCTGGGGATCTGTTCGTTAATTGCATCTGCTTGTCAAAGTATGAAGAATTAATTTACTTGGTGATGTGCTAGATGGCACTGTTGATTAACATTACACTGTTGACATGACATGACATGTAAACAAACAAATTAGCCAAAGCCCAGTTTCTTTCACACTTTCATTTCAGTTCATATCCCTACCCTACCCTTAGCCTAGTATTATTTAGTACATACTTAATACCGCCTATCTCCCATTTCATACAATAGCCTGCATCACCAACCATTTCTCCCCAACACAGAAGAGGACATGGAATGATTTAAGGAGCTGGGTGCCTGCCCTGACTAAGTTACACAACCAGCTGACCCATGAACTCTGCAGTGAAGTGAGAAATGTGAGCAGAGGGGAGGGCTGCTGGGTGATAATGAGGATGGCACTGCTCTGTAACTCTGTAACTCAACACAAACATGCATGGGAACCTCGGGTGTGTGTGTGTGTGTGTGTGTGTGTGTGTGTGTGTGTGTGTGTGTGTGTGTGTGTGTGTGTGTGTGTGTCCAGTTCTGTGCGCCTTAATCAACAGCCTGCACAAAAAAGGCTGTCCACCTTGATACTCATCATTTGATTGCATTTACATCCAGATAAGGTGTTGCCAGTGAGGACCAAAAAAAAAAAAAATCCAAAAACTATCATGGGAAAAGACATTTATAGTAGGCTAGCAGCCCCCAAATCAGGTTATCTCACCACAAAACTTGAGAAAGGGTCGGTTGAATATTTTACTTTTGTCTTCAAGAGGACGTAACATTGACATGATGCAGCTACACCTGCGGTGTCATACGACCTTCTACAGCGATAACTCGCAACCTGCTGCAGACCTTACACCTCTTATGAATTATTCACCGCCAATTTTCCAATTATCATACTTCTTCAAGGGTTGGGCCACACATACTGAGCATTCTGCCATGTCTGGGAATGGAGGAGATTGCCTCAGTGGTCACACTGACCTTTCTAAAAGTCTAATTTTTTTCCATACTCTACAGAGAGCTTGGGACAATACAATGATATAAGTTGTAAAAATGGGTAAAATGATCCTTCAGAAGATCAAACGGTATTATTTGACAAAGTAGATTATAACATCATGTGCAGTTTATTCAAAGGGGGATCAAATAATGTGAAATAAATGAATTCCATCTTCTCTAGGTCATCTGATGTAAATCCCATTAACTTCCTCTTCTTCCCTAAAAAAAGGCTTGTAAGCAGAAATTAATGAATAGATCTATCATACTAAAGGATCAGTCTGGTGATATTCCAAATTTTTCTTATTTTCAACAAAATTCATGAAAAGAGCAAAACCAGCAATGAATTGATCCTACTACCAAGCATTGTCTATGTAGCCAACGCCTGATATAGCTTATTCCTCTATGCCATAGACCTCCATTTTTGTCAGATAAAACAATTAAAAACATGTGAGCCACACCATGGATGACATGTTCCTTCAATACGTTGAGCATAGACACTCTAGTTTATTTTGAGTCCACCCCCATATATACCATCCTGTTGCTATAAATACTTACTAGGGCACCAGATCTGCAGCTGAAAATAGTCCACAACAAATATAATTTTTTTTCACATGTTTAAGTGAAGTACAGTTCCCAGCTCTTTTAGGAGAATTGTTAGATTTTTATATTGTTAAAATTAAAGAATATATATTCATGACCCTTTTTTAAGGATTTACAGCTTTAAGGAGCAATGGGCGTGGGGCTGAGAGCCACAGACATTGTAGGAAAGTCAGTCAACACTCAATTGGTTTTGGTCTTTTCACGGGATATGTTGACACTAAAAAGAATAGGGAATATCACCAGCCTTATCCTTTAATGCAATCAAAACCTCAACAGAAATAATCAAAACAATGTATAAATAGTTATGATAACAAGGATATGAGCTAAATTTTTGCAGCAAGATGTTCCACAACTTAATCTGATTTACATCATCCTGAGATGTGATGTCAGTAGTTTTTTATGTATTGTACATAAGTCACTGCGTTCACCAGAAAGAATGACGGCACAACTATAACTGAAGCCTACAATGTGTCACTGTAGTGAATCATGTGGAACAAGACAAACATTAAATTTAAAACTCTGTCTCGGGACTCTTCTTTAATTGGACCTAATGACTCCCTGTTTCACTCTGGTCTTATTTCTCTCTACCTCTGTCAGCAGCAGGCAGCCAGGCTTCATTAAAGTCTGGGAAATGAGGAGTCAACACCTGGGATCACCTAGCAGATGACAGCCCCTCCCTTCGTGCCAAACCACAGCCCTCACCCTCGACACTCAGCCACATTTCAAACCCAAGGAGGCCCGAAGCATTTTCACTGGTACCAAGGTGACAGGAGAGAGGTGTTTGTGACGGGCTGCGTATAGAGCTCTGCAGGTGGTGCCCTCCAACTGAACAACAGTTCCAGGTGGGTGAGCAAAAACATGCCCTCACGTCCCCAAGGTTTATTCACAGTCTTACTGCTCAGTGGCCCAGTTAAAATCAGGCTTTACTTGATATCCGCAGCTCATAAAAACGTCTCAACCTGGCAGTGGAGAGTTTTTACAGTTGTGTTCGTAAAGTCGGTGTGAAGCAAAAATTAAAGCAGCATATCATAAATATGCATTTATATGCCGCATTGTCTGTCCCGCATACATCTGCATTACTGACTGACAGTGAACTTTCTCTCCCCATTGAAATGTCTCAGAATTAGCGCTGAAAATGTTGTGACTAATGACGCAAACAATGATATACAACAATTCCTATTAAGGAACATATTCTCTAGAGCCATTATCTCCTTCATTTCCTCATGTCTTTTTTTTTTTTGAAGACCTTACAGTACATTTTATCAGACAGAAGATTAATGAGACGTGATACGGAGTACTGACAGCTCTGATGTGTTGCCACAGACAGCAAGATGCAAATTCACATCATTCAGTCGTGATGGGAAACTTCACTCCTCTATTAAACAAAACAGAAAAAGTGCTCACAACCATACTGTATATATCACAGCTTTTGCTGTTTTGTCTGTCCGGGCTACACCAGTGCAGACACAAGTGCAATATCCCTAACTGACCTCATAAACACTGTCACTTGTGTTTGTTGGGATTCTTGCCAAACTGGAGGCACCACGGCCTGAACTGAACCTGGATCGCTGCAGCGGGGGGGGGGTGGTCCTCTGTACCACCAAGGCATCCATTTTGAGATTTTTTATTTATTTATTTTTTAATCTAATTAGCTGTATTACACCACAGAGCCTGTACAGAATCTGTACTTTCTAATCCACCCCCATTATTTGACAGGACAGTTCATCTCAATAAGAACGGGTGGAAGAGAAAGAGGATAAACAGATGGCTTTCAGTGAAAGAAATCACAAGTGTCTCTTTGATTTACACGCTTGTCAAGGAGAGAGACTGCCAAAGAGAAAAACTGGACTACAGAAGTTATTTGTATGCAACAATCATTTGTGCATCTATTTATCTATGCATGTTTTTCAAATGAGGATAGGTCCCAATCTAGTTGTTCAAAGATCCAATTACTGGGAGATGTAATTAATTTTTTGAAAGGGGACACAAACATAACACATGCTAATGCAGCTTCAACAGTTTGTGTTCATATTTTATCAGAATAACATCATCCTCCAGATTAAGGAACTACTGATCAGTTGGATTAAACAATGAATGAAACCAGATGTCTAGTGTTCACAAAATTAAATGTCTGAAAATTCATATTTAGGTCAGTTTCAAGAAGTTAAATAAGCTGCACTTAGTTAATTACATTTCAGGAATGTCTCTGCTGAATATGACATTAGCTGTTGCAAATCCTCATCTCATCATCAAAAAGCAGCTCTCCGGATTCAACATGGTGGGTGTCCACTAGCACATTCCCAACCAGGGGTACTTAAACCACATGGGGTACTTCTGCGGTTGCCAGGGGCACATGGAAAGATTGTGCAGTAGCTCAACTAATTAAAAAAAGTAAAACATGTGATTTGGTTAAAGGAAATCCACACAGTGAGTCAGCTATAAGACCTGAGCACAACATGTTACAATTAAGACTCCTAACTAGTTAGCTAGTGAGCAGAGAAGTTGAAATAGTTGGCTAAAAGTAAGGATAAATGTTGAAATAGTCAACTGAAAGTAAACAGTTTATGTAGCTGAATGTAAGGTGAACTGGTTGAAATGGTTAGCTAAAAGTCAATATTTTAAATCGTTAGCTAAAAGTAATGAATAAATGGTTGAAATGCCCAGCTTCTGCCAAGTCATAGTATTACAAAGGCAAACCACACCAAACAAAACCTAAATATTAACAGTGCAACTGTATGAAAAAATAATTATGGTAACAATTTTATAGTTAATAGTGTTTAAGAACATCAAATTTAAAATAAATTCAAATTAACATGATTCAAACACGATGGGTGGTGTCAAAGAAGGGTTACTGGCGCTCATCTAATGGAGGTGTGGGGTTATACAAAGACAAAAGTTTGGGAACCTCTGCATCAACATGTAAAAAATGAAAGTAAAGAAAAATCTATGCATTTCCAGCTTGAAAGACAGTGGCCATCGCTAGTTGTCCACTGAAGTATTTTCAGACGCAAACATCTCCAAAGTACTGCCCTACCCTAGAGGTCATATCCTTTATAGCTGCTATAGCTCTCTGTTTCATGCCAAACTGCCACTGTCATTTTTTCACAATATCTACAGCAGCCTTAAAATATCAAATTTTAAACAAAACTGTGCGACATCCTCACCTTAGCTTCTGATGTTGATTCCAGGTAACATATACGGTTTCCGAGTCCCTCGACAGCCAGGCAGAACTTTCGATGCTCCTTCTGGATGGTGGCCACACTCTGGAGCACCACCTCATCATCCTGCCAGAGGAGAGAGGAGCATTAAAGCCAAAAATATTCAGTAGTGACCTC
The DNA here is from genome assembly GCF_016859285.1 of Xiphias gladius. NCBI lineage: Eukaryota > Metazoa > Chordata > Actinopteri > Istiophoriformes > Xiphiidae > Xiphias > Xiphias gladius. Next base: position 6,763,895 of record NC_053403.1, on the reverse strand, counting down.
TTAAAAAAATAAACAAGACAGGACAAGAAGAAAATAGTCTATGTCAGCTCAATTATGTTGCTTCCTTTGCTCCCCCTGTTTTAGAATCCAAATATACTACAGCTCAGGTTTTTAAACTGAAACCCCGATATGTACCTTTGACCTACAGATGTTACTGCTGCTAGTGAAACTTAGATAAAAGCAGCAAACAAGATAAACCCTTGTACATGTACATTATGGGGTGACTCAGTAGCCTTAAAATCAGTTCACATTTAATTGTGAATGTACCGAGAGATCCATCACAGTAAAAAAAAAAAAAATCTCTATATATATATATCTATATATATCTATATATATATCTATATATATATATAGATATATATATAAAATAAGAAATGTCAATAGGATGAGAATAGGGGTAGGTTTTTCCCAATATTTTTGTCATATATTGATAAATTGAAATAACACCTCCTCACAGGATAACAAGATGGGGGAAGACCTTTCTATTCCACCAGACTGTTCTGGAAATCGAACAAAAGGTGCATATTGCGACCAAGATGCTCTAGCAGATAAACTCACAATGAGAAGAAAACACACAGAGCAACTGTTGTCAAATTAGAACAACCAACCAAATTTAGCAGCAAGAAGAGGAGTACAAAAACTACATTAATCATAGCATTGAGGGCAATCCAGCTTCGAATAATATAATTTCTAAACCTGGTATCTCTGTGGGAGGGAGGAAGACCTCAAATCAATCAGTGAAACCAATAAGTGAACATCTGCATCTGTCAGGATGGAGAGGGTCAGCCTCTACTTGGCAACACACACAGAGATATTGATTTGTTTGTATGTGTGAGTGTGTAGTGTGTGCGGTGTGTGCATGTCTCCTGCCAGCTCACGTCCCACACTAATCTGAGCTGATGGTTGCCATGGTTCTGGCTCCCACCTCCTTCACAGCAGCATTAATTCAATAGATTTAGATACAGACTGCACAGCACCCACAGACTCAGGAGGCAAGATAACAGACCCTGACAGTATTTCAAACGAGAAACTCTGAAACAAAACTAGAAAATTTACTCCAATCGCTAAGTAAACGCCACCGTGTCAAGAAAATAATTTAAGAGAGTTTTTCAGTGTACCCAATTATAACGTCCTATGTTTTTCTGCATTAGAAAACATTCACTACCATCTCTTGTATCCTCCAAACAATTGGAAACAAGAGAGAATGTCTCAAGCAGAATCCAGGACAATTTTCTGGAAATTAGGGCATATTTTTCTGTTCTTTCACAAGATGTGAAAGTTCAAACAGACACTGTAAGAAGACCAAAGTCATTCTCTTTGTTTCAGTGTTCTTGAAGATGCTTCATTTTGTGTTGCGCCACAAATTAGATCCTCAGTCTTTCTGGTTTTTATATGTGGGAGGTGTTCAAATTCAAAAAGGTACTGACTGGACTGTCTTCTCCCTCAACAATAACACACTTTAAATTAATTAACCAAGCAATATGAAGCTGTTCTTGTGAAATCTTACACAAAAAAGGTATTAGCCAAAGGCTAGAACAAATCAACATCTGTGATATTGCTCAAAAGTATAAACACTGACCCCTGTAAATAAAGCACAATAAAATTGAGTAGTTGATGTTATATGAAAGGCACTTATATCTTATTGTAAACAGAATCTTAACATCTTATAACAGATTAAGTCATTTCTACTTCAGAGAGGTAATCACTATCATCCCACAGAAACACTGCGTAAAGAGAAAAACATGGATCAAATTGATGAATAATCAAATTAAGGTTAAAGGAGCATTTAGTGATTTCAACATCAGCTAATTACATCAGAAGCTAATTAGAGCAGATCCAGTGAAAAGGCAAAGTTTTTGAATATTAGGGATGGATCAAAAACATTTTATTAAAAATGTAGTATATTTTGGTCAGTCTACCTGGAAGCACTTTTAATGGATATAATTAAGCACAGTGGAGTTAAATTTCATGGCGAAGTAAATGAGTGGCTGAGCTTGCACAACCGTCCATTCCAGCAGCGCTTTAAATACCCCCCCACCCGACTTTGGGCTTCAGGGTGGTGATTGCTGATAACATAAAGCATCAGCGTTGCCTCCGGTTCACCGCTGCGGCTTTTCTTGTAGTTGTGTGATGGAGGAAACTCGGCTTGTTGTTTCTTTCTACAGACAGGGAAACTCAATGCGTGCAACAGGATGACCGAAGACTTGTTACCTCTTTAAAATCATATAAGTTAATCTCTTTCTTTTCAGCTGTTTGGAATTCTGTTGGCCCTATGAAACAAGGGCCAGGGGCAGGGAACCATTACTTTCCGGACATACTATATGTACGTGTGTATGTACTGGAGGAAGCCTTTCTTAAGGCTTATTGACAGGCTAATGGGGGATTATTAGTGTAAAATGATGCTATTAAAGTGAGCAGTTACACAAAAAGTTGTATTTCTCAGTATCAATCCTCGAAAGCAGCAGTTAAATCCAACATGTGAATCTAAAATGCTACACCACAAGCTAGCTGTTTCTAATACAACAGTCCTGCCTGCCTTCAGTGTTCAACATTTGTCAAACCTGTTTTAGAGTGAAGTTGATTCAACTGTATGGTCATTTTGAAGGATGTAGTTTGTTGTACTATTAAATTGTATTGTTTTATACTGACAGGGGTTTCAATTATTTTGTCCACGCCATTTATAGTAATGAGGTTAGGCTAAATAATAGAAACACCTCTTTCTATTCAATTAAACAACACCACAAACTACAGCCCCCAAAATGATCAACACATCTCTAAAACAGTTTGAACAAATACTGAACATTTATACCCTTCATGAAGGTATGGTTTATTGCAGGACTGTTGTATTAGACTGCATTAGTTTTAGCTAGGTGTACCTTTAAACTGCCAACTGAGTGCATATTCATGCATACTTGAAAATTCAATAATGGCCAACCACACTGAAGGACTCAGACGCAAAAAAAATTTGATTTTTTTTTTTTTTTTCTTCATTTCATCATTTCATTTTGATAGTGCAGCTTCAGAACCAGAAGTGTTTAGATTTGCATTGGGGATCAAAACACTATTTAGACTGGATGCCATCCAGTCATCTGAGCAGTGTGAAGCAATGGGAGGAAGAGCAGAATAGATGATACTGCCAACATCGTTCTAAATAAATAAAGCAATAGGAGACACTGTTTATGGGATGGTTCGATGTCAAGAGTGGACGCATAGTGGCATTATCTCGTAAATATCCAATCGTTATGTTCAAATCTCAAAAACTAATGAAATGGTAATGTGTACCTACAAACACTTTCTGTCACTCTTTGCAACCCTGACTTGATCCTTAGCCAGGGAATCTGGTGAATCTGTAGCAAAGTGATCCTCGCGGCAGCAGTGCAACCATCTGCTAAACAGCTAAAGACCACCATCGGTACTATGTATAGGGTCCTGGCCTGTGGCAGGAGGAGGAATTAAGTGAGGGTTGGGTGGCTGCTTTACCCAGCCTCCAAGGTTAGAGCGGGAACTTGACCCTGCCCCCTCCCAACACAACCCCACCCATCCTCACTACCCCTCGATATCCCTCTGATTCCTGCAGACCCAAAAATTCTCCACTCTAACAAACAAAGAACGTTTTCCGATCCAGAGTTTTTCTTGAACGACCACTGGCACTGCTGGATGGAACACTGCTCCCCAAAAAGACCCCTCAACATGTCCCCACTCTTGCTTTCCTTTCTTTACCTCCTCTTCCTTCAACAAGCAGTTGGCCTCTGTGTGCCCTAAGAGACAGCGACAGGTGTGTTACTGTGTGCGCGGCCCGATGCATCCACCAGCGGAAACCCGAGAACTCCCGATGCTCCAGCATGCCAAATAAACTCCCACAACTCACCCAGCGCTGCCACCAATGTGAACTTGAGAAAAGGTGAATCTGTTCAATCCTTCAGCACTGCTATTTTGACACACATGCTTTGCACATGCTCCGTGGAGCTCTACAGGCAAGCTTTGAAAAGGAATAAAGGCAAACAAAGGTTAAAAAACTGAAGGGAATAAAGAAAATTCCAGCACATTTCTCTCCTTGTTCACACTGTCTCAGAGAGTTGTCTGTCTAAATTGCTCTGACTGCTCAGGAGTCGGGTTTCTCATAAATGTCAGGCAGGGTGCTAAGTACAGGTTAAGCCACATGTTTTTAAGCAAAGCTTAGCGTAGCAACATGGAGATCAAAGTAGTTACAGTGTAGATGTGTGAGAAGTATAACCTGATAAGCTGGATAAGGGCTGATGCTGGTGCCTTTCAGAGCAGTGAGATTCAAAGGGAATACAAGAATTTTTAAAACGCCCGTATCCAGGGATTGTGAAAAAAATGTACTTTTTTTTTAATCCCAAACTGATCCCAGCTAACACAGATCTAAAGAATCTTTGGATTCACAAGGGATCTGTCAAGGATTAGCACATGACTACAAATAATTAAGTTATTAGTCAGAAAAGCTCCAACCCACTGTTTAAATTTTTAAAACCTTGTAGGGCCTTAGGGAAGGGGAGAAATGGTGGCAATGTGAAAAAATGATTAAAAGGCATAAAGAGAACCTGACTGAGTGCAGTGAGAGTGAAGAATAGAACTCGAAGCTGAAAAAGAAACAGATGAGGATATAAACAACAGAGAGAGACAGAGAAGAGGAATGAGAAACTGACTTTTTTTTTTTTTTTAGCAATTTAAATTTTCAGTCTACTGCCATACATCCAGTTGGCCGTTTATTAGGTCCAGCTAGCTACAACTAAAGCAGTCTAATACAACAGTTCTGTAATCAATCCTGCCTTCATGTAGGTTACAATGCTGTTTATTCAAATTGTACGATAATGTTGGAGGATGCAGTTTGTGGTGCTGTTGAACTGTACTGCATTACACACAGGTGTTTCTGTTACAGTTTGGAACAAGCACAAGACTTTGTTTATATCATAAATAGGACATCTGCTAATTGGAACATATATTAACAATTTTTCCAATGTGGCGATTACTCGATGAATGGATCATCAGAAAATTAATGCGCAAATATTTTTTTACTAAATTAATTGTTCTGAGTAATTGTCTCTGGTTTCAGCCTCTCAAATGTGAATCTTTTCTGGTTTCTTTAGGCCTCTATGATTGTAAACAAAATAGATTTGGGTTTAAGACTGTTGGTCACACAAAAACATGACATTTAAAGACGTTCACTTGGGCGTTAGGAAGTTGTGACGGGCATTATTCACCATTTTCCGACATTTAATGACCAAAAAATTAATTGAGAAAATAATCGATTAGATAATTGATGAATGAATGAAAGTAGTCGTTAGTTGCAGCCGTAGAATAAATGCCACTGAGATGTGTGACCTGACAGAAAAAATAATAATAAAACAGCCTTTCTTTCTGAACACTAAACAGTAAAGTTCATTGAAATGAGAGCAGTTAAAAAAAAAAACGGCATTCAATTCTTGATTTTAAACACTATAAGCTGTTGCCTTATTACAGTTTTCACAGACAACTTGAAACCACAATATCTATTCACTCCGAAGTTTAAACTTCCACCCCTTCCCTGCACAGTAACAATTCATGATCTACTCAACTCTGTTGCTTAAGCAGCAATAGCAGTTACACTGGGCCGCTAAATGTTTTGAGTCATTTTCTACAAAAGCTAGACTCCTTTCTATCATAAATGCTTAATGAGGTCCTTAAATGATTGAGATTTAGATCCATGTCTTTTAACCAAGCTGCCATTTAGCTCCAGAATACAAAAATGAAGCGAACATGAAGCTACAGTATGTCCTGCCTTCTGTGTAAATTATTTAGTAATATTTTACATGAACATACAACTTCACAGTGTTGTTCAGAGAGGGATGGAAAGCCAGCTCAGTGAATTTTTTCCAAGCTTTGCTGTCACCCCACCTGTTTACCTTCTGAATGTTTGTATGGTGGCCAGTGCAGTCACTTACTGTTCCTGCCCTGTTGTCATTATTTGGTCACTGTTTGCTTTTCTCCTTTCTCCACAAGACGCTGCAGTTTCTGAACTTTGGCCGGTGTTTGATTGTTTATTTTTTTCAGTTTTTTTTAAAAGACAGATTTAGTAAACACTGGTAGATTTTTTTCTAAAAAAAAAAAAAAAAAAAAACTCAAATTCTGGGGGGTCACTCAAGACAAATGTCCTCACTGCACTGGTTTGATAGCTTGCTCGAGGACAGACTTTCAAGTCATTAGACTACTTTGTAAAGTACTGGGCGAATTGTTTCTAAAACTCACCGAAGGTTTTGCGTTTTGTTTTCATCCAAAAAAATGTAATTTTTAACTTTCTGCAGTTGATCATAAAGCCTCAGAGAATCCTCAAAGATACGTCGCGGAAGATCTATATATCTACTTTATATATATATATATATATATATATAGATATATAGACATATATATATCTACTATAACTCACAAATTGTGTGTAGACATACTGTATGAACATACATTATATGTGTGGGTGGGCATATGCAAATGTGTATGCATATGTGAAATGACAGAATGAATAATGCAGCGCACGTCTGAGCTCTGCATTAAAAAAAAAGAAAAAAGAAATACAATTCCACAGTCAAGCAAGTTTTGCCCCGCAGTCCACTGTCATGGATCACAGACTCGAAGATTTATATGGTGTTCTTATAACAAATTGGATTTTCTTGGCTTAGTTTGTATGCATATTGCTTTAGAGCGGTTTCAAAGAATAGGGCCCTCCATGCATGCAAAGCTGGGGCATCCACCTCAGCAGAAGCGCTGAGAAATGGGCGTCCTCTGGTCAGGGACTCAGCTGGACCCTCTCTAAAGTCCATCATCCTGTCTGATGAGACAGACCAGACAAAAGGAGGATGTAGTGGGGTGTGAGGAAGTAGAGAGGATTGCGTATGTGTGTGTCTGTGCCTGTGAGGTGAGAGAGCGTAGAACAGTCAGAAAGAGAAGGGCAGACATCAGATGAACTGAAGGCGTTCACCTGAGGCAAACCTAAGCCTTTCTTTTCTCCCTCCTAGCTCTAAGCTCCTGACCCAGGCCGACAGTTGTTTTACACTCCATCCTGTCAGTCCTGCGCGTGTCCAATTTTGATGCACACTTAAGATGATTCTAGCTCTCATGCTACAAAATCCTCAAAAGACATCAACATGATAAGGCAAGCACTTTTTCTTCAGAATAGATTTCACAGAGGTCAAATTTTCGTTTCTCAGACATACTAAGTAGATATGGGTCAATAGAGGACCTGACACAAGATATATTCAATGAGCATTTAAGAGTTTTGCAATACATCAGTACCAGTCTGTGACAAGGTAAACCTCCCTCTCTACAAGGACTGGATCCATCAAGCTACAAGATGTCATCTCTAGACGCAGCTGCCATGGCTGGATGCACACAGCAAACAGAAAATGTTTTTTTTAGGTTGTCAGTGGGCTTACTGAAAAACTAAACATGAGTGAATTATTAACAAAATGACAAATGGAATCATGTTTTCCTAAAGTGATACATCCTTAAATCCCATCTTGTCAGAAAGTAATTTAAATGGGATCAGTAATTCAAACAATGGATTATTTGGTACCGGTAATTATGAAAAATTGGGTGTGGAAGTGATTGACTGCTTGAGCCTACCTTATTATTACTACGAATTGCCCTTGAGCAAGGCACACTGCGCCAGCACTGTTCAGTGACTATATAGCAAGGTGTACTGGTTACTCACCATACATTACCTGTTCAGCACCAAACAGACAAAGCTAGAGATTAGCTGGTGAAAATAGTGGATCATTTAGCAGCTATGTATTTTCCCTCAGGAGTTGGTAGAGACCAAAAGTAGAGCTAAAAGAGAGAGAATATTGGACTTACATTCACCATGTGGCCAGAAACACTACTCCAAATCAATGACATTATTTCACGGCAACTGCTAGATAAGTAAATGTGAAACTGTTTGCTAACAAGTTTACCATATCAACAGTAACAATGTCAGTGTTTGTTCCCAACTGGTTTCCCCTGCCCTTAATTGGCCAAAAAACAACAAAATCAGCAACATAAAATATTCGTGACTAAATGAACGACTATAATAGTTAAAAATCTGCTTAATCGAGACTATCCTCCCCTAAAAAACAACTCCACAGGTCATCTTTGCAAGCAGCTTATTACAACCCATGTTTACTTATTAATGTTAAGCGACCTCTAGCAGCCGCATATAGTGTGTATATATAGTGGATATATTTACACACCCAGAATTTGGACACTCAGATAAAATGGCGTAAGGGTAAATGTAGAGAACTATATAGCAAATAAGGAGTGATTTCGGACACAGCCAGTCACCAAATAACCCACCAACTGAAATCAGATCAAAAGAAAAGCATAGAGAAAAAGGAAAAAAACAGAACATCTCTTAGGTGACAACCAAATTTGTCAGATCTTTGGCAGAAAATATTCAATTTTCAAAAGCCTTTAAAGTGGATTAGTAAAGGCTACAAACAATGTTAACTGGTCTCAACAAGAGAAACATAATAGCCAAAAAGCTGACAACAAACTGAACCATGTTTGCATTAAATGAAAATGAACAGAGTGACCTGAGGGACACTTAAAGCGCTAAGTGGCTCACCGTCTGCACCTTCTTCAGTTGATTAATGAAGGTAATTATTTGGGTTGAGTCCACCCACACTGCTGCTGCTGCTCCTCCTGAGATTCTACGACTAACTCTGCCTGGAGCTCCACAGAAATATGAATCGCACAGTTTCCTGCTGAAACTGAAATATCAATGCACTAAAGATACAAGCTAAATTTATTTGTATTATTTGTTATGATATGAAACTTGACGTACAAAGATTGAAATGATATTGTTGAATAAGTGCATTTGGAGCTACTGACTCAAACAAGGTATTGATTTTGATATTATAATGCATCTATAATTAAATCAGTTCCATTCTTTGCATTTGTGAGACAGCAAAAATAGGCCAAAATAATTCATAGTCAATCTGGATAAATATGTAACATATATGTAGGTAAATTATATCCTTAACGTTGCTGGCTAATATATTATTTTACAGCTAACACGTTTTTCCATATCGAAATGTAGTGTCTTAGGGAATGAACACTTACATAAGGCCTGCAGGTTAAGACACACCTGAGGCCACACAGTAGCTGAAATGACAAAGAGCATTGTCCCAGCTCCTTCATAATTTATGTGTGTTTCATAAGCATTACAATTTCAGTTCAAGGTTGAGGACATGGAATAATGCAAAGATAAGACTTCTTTCTGGAAAACAAAATACCACTGTATGATTTAGACCTTTTCTACAGGCCAAAGCAGCCAGAGGTGAATAAAAACCTCACCTTTTAATAACAACATTTTATATTGTTCTAATTCATTATCAACTTCATGTTCATTGGTGGTTTAATAAAAAGCTTCTTATTTACTAACAAGTTCTTAATCTTTCCTCTAAATCAGCTTATTAAAAGATTTTCAGAAACCTTAAAACAAATATACACTTTAATCCAACTCCAAAGGAGCTCATCTTGGATGAAATATTTAAACAAATAATGTCAGAGATGTAAGGTCAGATGATCAATTAGACTGTTATTTAACTATACAGGGTAACGACCCTTTAATATCTAATTTACAAATGAAAAGTACCGGAGCCCAGATTGTGATGTCAGGTGCTGCCACCTTTTAAGTCAAGGCTGTGTAAATGATGGGGACGGCAACAGCCTCACTGTCCTTCAGTACTGATGACTGAAAGAGCCGGAGCTGCCAGAGAACACTCTGTTGCATTCCCTTCACAGCCTACTTAATCAATATAGAGGAAACCCTTCCCAATCAATTTAGATCAAGCTGAGGAAGTTTCACCTGAGGCTGTAGGACAATGCTACCACTTCTCTCTCTCTCAATGTCTCTTTTTCCAACTCTCACTGAAGAGGGAAACTTTGCAAGGGCATCAAGTAGTGCAATATCATAAATGCTGCATACTGGAATGGTGGCTCGATGACTTATAGAGAGGGTTTAAGTTTTCTTTTCATGTAGAAATTACGAGTCCATGGCGCTCCTTACGTTTGATAATTCCAGGTTCTGTCTGCACACAGTTGGCATAGTTGAGATATCTGAGCTCAGTTTCTCAGATGAGCCCATTTACATTTCATTCTTCTACAGTACAACTTCCACAGCCAATTCCTCTCCTTAGACCTGCTGTTATAAAACTTTTTAAAAACGCTCTGGGAGGCATGCAATGCCACCAGGATAATATACTGCAATTTTTGTTGTTTTGTCAAATATGCAATGTTTTTCTCCAACAATGCTCTAATAGCAACAAAGAACCATTATGTTTAAGCAACTGAGAGCACATGTTTATGGTGAAAATATTGTTATTTATTAAAAATGTCCAGTCTGGCTCCTAGTGTAAAAAGGTATATAAACTCTTGTCTTCTATGTCCGATTCAAATGCACTGTTAATTTATCTACCACCACCCCAACCCCATCACCCTTTCTGCAATGGCACTTTATTAGTAGTGAACAGTATTACAACATACATGAACATTATGTTGTAGGAGACAGAATCAGTCAGGATTGTCCACAGAGATGGCTTATCATTTTCATATTTAGCTCTTTCGGTTTTGTTTTCTTTTCTGCGATGTTTCAGTGTGTAGTAGTTAAACATCTCTCCAATGAGTGTTGAATTTTATTACACTCTGCTTCTTGACAATCACCTGACATCTGCATAAACAAGTGCAAGACTCCTGTAGGACATAATCTTTCAAACACTTATTAAAATATCCATTTCACTTGGATCCTTGTGAGCTGGGGCAGTTAATATCAAGTTGGGGTTGACCCAGGGTCTTGTTTTTATCCCTCCTCATTTTCACTGACACTTGAGGCCACTCTTGTCATACCTTGTCAACCATTCAGCCAGTTATATCAATGAAACTTAACCAGACCTACCATCATCATAACAATCATCAAACCATAAGCTTACACTCTTCATCCCTTAGCGCTGGTTTAAGATCCAAACCTGGGGTATGAACTCTTTACACGGTTCAGACAATAATATCCAACCATTCAACTTCGTATTACCACGGTTCACTTCCCCCAAAATATCCATTGGCAAGGACTCCATTTTGCATGACCATATTGAGGACGTGTGATCAACCAAAAATGCCATATGTCAAACCTTAAGCAATAAACCTTGAGCAACATGTTTCATTCAGCATTAAAACCTAACCGACCATCTAAATCTCTATAAATAATCACGCCTGTCAGTGCTCAGCAAACTAGAAATGTACTGGGGTGTATCACATTGATTTGTTTAATATATTTGTCAGTGTAGTGCAACATTAGAAGGCGTACTGACACTGTCGATTACTCTGACATATTAGGTTTTAGAATATGCTGTATATTACTGTGTGGTATCAAGCATGTGATTTCTAAGTGCTACTTTATCCCTATAAAAATGATGTTAAAGTGTCACTGGTCTTGTGCTGCCCCGACTCAAGCACTACCCCTGGAGTGGTTTAGTGCCAGGGGAGCGGAGCTGTATGTGCTGTGGAAGCATCATCTTTAAAAGGCTAAATTTAAACCGCCAGAGTGCTCGCCTTGGTATGCAGCAGGCTTCCAGAAAAAACATAAATTCCAAATAAGTGTGGAGGAGCTACTGGTGGATTGCTAACCTCGATCGCCTGGTTTTAAAGGTGTAACAGTAGCTCACCTGGACAATGCAGTTTAAAATAAACTTATTCTTGCAAAGTATGAACCTAATATCTCTGAAAAGTCCATGATTTAAAAAAAAAAAAAGCCTCAATTTACCGTTAGCTTAACCCCACCCCACTTAGTAACTGTAGCTATGCCTGCGAATCTTTTCATTCTCATACAGCACATGTGTAGTTTACATATATAATGGAGGAATATTTACCACTTCAAATTCTTAGTTTCAGAAAGAATGGGTCCTTAATTTCAGACAGAGGTAAACGAAAACAAAAAAACTGGATTTTGCAGGCTAGAAATGACAACTCCGCTGCTGGATTTTATCAGCTATAGTAAGCTAGCTGATTAAGCTAACGTTAGTGCCATGGAGAAATAGTTAAAAAGACTGTCTCCAACTGTTTTTTTTTTTAGTGTTTCCTGCTTTACCTTTTAAAACAACATCAAAAACCTATACAAGGGTCCTAATACAGATGCACTTGATAGCTACATACATGACATTGTGGTAAGTAAGCAAAAAGTAAGCATCTTCAACAATTCATCCAAAACACTGATATAAAAAAAAACGTGTTTCTGTTGCGGGGTAGAGGGTAGTTACTCCCAGTATTATGGGTGTATGACAGGAAGAAAGAGAGGTCAGATTGTATTTCATTCTAACATAGTCCTGTTTGGCTTCTTAACTTACGCACTAAGGAGCCAAGCCATAAAAGCTTTTTGGACGAGGACTAACAGACGCGTTTGGCGAATGTAAGACGATCTCAGGTAACGTTGCTGTAGTATAAGTTTCCCTAAATCAAACTAAAGCAGGACAATGTATCCCATCCTCTACAGTTTTGTTGATGTGTTTTTCGCTTTGGGGAAGATTTAAAAAAAAAAAAAAAAAAAAAAAAAAAAACACACACAACCCTTTGAAAACCCTTTAGGCACCTAACATCATTCTTACCAGCACCACATACATATTTTGTGTGAGGAGAAATCCAAAACTTGACCAACGTGCCATGCCTACTTAATGTTGCTATTATTGGACACTGGCTGTTTGTGGAATAGGTTGAGGCAAACATTCAATGTCAGCCTGACCACATTCAAATTCTACAATTTCCAATAAAACATGACAACAAATTAATCACAACAATGCACTCCAGTGTCTGTTCAGTTAAGAAGAAACGTAATATTTCTTTGTTTAGCATAATATCATTGTATCAAACAGCAACAAAATCAATAAGCAACATTACACCGAATAAAACAGGTGGCTACACATCATTATCTGATGACACTGCAATTAAGAGTTCTCATAGTACTGCAGTTGGAAAACTGAGCAAATTAATTGCATATTTTGTGATTCCTGCATATATTAAATCCAGATCAACGTTGTTTGCATCTCCAGCATACTACGCAGTAAAAGCCAGAGCTGATCAGCATTTGCTTGACACCAAAATAAACGGTATTTTGTTACCGTTTTCACACATACTGAAGAAAGACAGTAAACAATCTTAAACTTGATCTTTATCTTGAGTTGATTACACCACGCCATTCCCGTTCAATTTTACTTAAAAAGAAAAATCTCTGGAGAATTAATGAGCTGTCCAAGAAAAGTTGTTCCACATCAATGAGCACTGAATTTTTAAATTTATTTATTTATCTTGCCATAGATGATGAGTGTTGGTGCTAAATTTAAACTTGTGTATCTCCCACATCAGAACAGAGGAAAAGCTCACCTACAGAACATTGCTGTTTTCTTTGATAGAGAAGCTCTCGTCGCTGCCAGCTTTCCCAACGTTACACATCAACAGCAACGACTGTCCACGCTGAAACTGAATCACAACGTCTGGACCTCGGTCACCGCCTGACAGTAGTAATGATACACCAGGATTGTTTTTATCAAGAATGCACTGCTGACCACTTAAAACTCATTTTAACAGATTATTTCTATTAAATACCTGATTTCGAAAAAAAATACAAAACCACAACAGCTGCAAACTCCACCACAAACCTACCTTTAACTATAGTTTCCTTTCAAACTAAAACAAAATGTCCATATAAAATGCTATAGCCGCAATTGCTGACAAATCAATTAAACAGTTTCCCTCCTCCTCAAAAGACATGCTAGTTGTACACAGGCTTATTCCATAATGTTCAACAGATTGTAATATAGTGTATTTCAAGGGCACGTTTCTCTCGCCACTGAAGTTTGATAACAAGGGGCCTGTAGACCCCGCAGGAAGTCCCCCTCTCAAGTTGCTGTTGTCATCAGATAACCAGGATGCCATTGTGACAGTAGAATCTGAGAGGCCTGGGTCAGCATATAACTGCCATCGCAAATAGTAAGAGCTGTTAAGTACAGGGATCTGCCTGCCACTAACAACCAGCCAAGCATTCAGGGGTTTATGTATAGATTAACAATATTGTATATATATCAACGTCCTAAAGCCACAAGAGAGGAACATGCTCTTGTTAAGGTTCAGCTAAACCCAATGGACATCATTGGAAACCAAAACAAAGGCAACTGCACTTAATTCGATGTTACTAAAAGACCACACCAGCATGTTTGCAACTGCTGTATATTGCCATCTACGGCTCTGGAGGAACCTTTCCAAAGTTTGAGATCATTTCAGTTTCGGCTTGATACGTCAAATTTCAAGCTAGCTGTGTGGAGATTGAAAGATGCGGTTGTTTAGCAGGCAAGAAGGGTCTGATGCAAGAAGCTGTCAAGTTGCATAATGGGAAATGTAGGAATTTAGGGTTTTGAGGGGGCGTGACTCATACTAGAGAGACTAAAAGTTAGCTCTGCTTTGATTTGACTCTACCAAGCATTCCCGCTTAATGGAAGTGTTATACTAAATCACTGGGGTACCCAGTTCCAGGCAGCCATTGGTTTCCATTGATTTTTGTATGAAATTAAAATTATTACCACACCCCTTGAAACTTGAGTTATGTAATCACTCACAGATACCAGGTGTATGTTCTGATTTTTGTCAGTTATTTTATGGTGGCAATATAGCTTACGTACGAAATAAGTCTGCAATACATGACCCCAATGCAGCAATGTAAATTGGATGACAAACAATGCAGACTTGATGTCCCCTGTAATGGACTACACAACACAGGTTCCAACTGTGTGGTAGTAGATTTTCATATTGTACAGAAATGAATGGAAACAAATGGTTGCCTGTAAAATAAAATACTGTAAATCAATTTTCCTAAATCACGGTAGCATTGTGTGGAAATTGGTTACTTGTGATGTACAGTAGAAGCAATTTCTAGTAAATGGAAGAGGCATGCAAAACCACCAGAATAGTCCTATAATTAACACCAAACCTTTGTTTGGAAAGCAACAGATTCCACCCAGTTGTATAATAAAGTCTCAGTGAAAACAAACAGGTGTAACATGAGAAAAGTTTAAATCCATGGGGATTGGAAGAGGTGGCTCAGAGTTCTCCAGCGGTCCCTGACAGGACCCAAGGTCTAGAAAATGACACCAGTTAGAGGATAAATTCAGTTTAAAGGTTACACAGTTTTACATGTGCGTAGTTCAAAAAACCACGAGCATCTACCTCAGTGTCTCTCAGGGTAAAAAAAAAAAAAAAAAAAAAAAAATCAAAGTCTTTATTGAGAAGCGTGGGGCATGAAACCAGGCGTACATCCCTGCCGTGAGGGCTTGCCCGAGTCACAACCGAGTCTCGAGTCTGACTGCTCTCACTGCCACAAAGCCTCACGAGGCACGAGAGGAGTAAGACGCGCGCGCGGTCAAGCAGCCGCGATAGATATTCCCACCGCGCCAACATACAAGCTGTCATATCATTTACAAGGATAACTGCCGTGCAGGGACACCGTGAGCAATCTGCGTCAAACAGCTAAAATAGTCATCGCGGAGGGTGGGCTTGCGCGTGAGCACAACTTATTGAAACTCTTCTCCTGGAGGTGGAGAATGCATCCATAAGAAGTCATATATATATATGTTTAAAAACAAATAATGAATAAGTGTTGTTGCTGAAGGCGTTCCTGAGAAAAGCAGAGGGATCAGAAAGCGAGGAGGGGTGGAAAATAAGGGTGGGGGGGGGGGTCGGCATGTGTTACGAAATGGCAAGAGGCTGTGAAGTCATTTTTGCCCTTGCACCTGCAGACGGGAGTCTCATTGAGATTCCGCCCCCCCCCCATCAAGAGTCCTGTCGACAGGTGCGCCCGGTCCGTAGGCTGCAGCGCGCAACCTGCGGCAACTTCCCAAAAAAAAAGAAAAAAAATCGTCATTCGTGCAGAAGCAAAGCCAAAATTAACCACTGACGATGCAGTAAAAAAATAAATTGGAAAAAAAAAAAACTTCCAC
The DNA here is from genome assembly GCF_016859285.1 of Xiphias gladius. Classification (NCBI taxonomy): domain Eukaryota; kingdom Metazoa; phylum Chordata; class Actinopteri; order Istiophoriformes; family Xiphiidae; genus Xiphias; species Xiphias gladius. The sequence continues at coordinate 6,747,894 of NC_053403.1, read as the reverse complement.
AATAATCCTTGGATCGGTGATTTAGTTAACTGACGAGCTGTCTGCTGCCTCTCAAAGCGTTAATTGGCCTTTGGGAAGTGAAGAACACGCTATGAAACAGCTCAGCCATGAAATGATCTTTACTTACAGTTCTCAAGAACTGGATCTCATCTTCCCCTTCTCCGCCCTCAGCCATGGCTGTGAAGGAGCCTGCTCAGACTCTGGAAGCCACCGCTGACTGCCGGCAGAAACGCGACGCTGTGCCTCTCAAGCCGATATTAGCTTAGAGCTCATCCACAGCCATATAGGGCAGCCCGCCACCCCCCGCCCCTTCTCTCCCACCTACCTAAACCCCCCCACCCCCCCACCCCGCGACCCGACGGCAGCAGCAGCAGCAACAGCAGCAGTGCGGACCAGCGGACGGATGGAGCAGGGGCATCAGAGGACGAGCTCCCGGTGCTGGTGGTGATGATGCTGCTGTGCCGAGGATGAGGAGGATGATGATGGGTGATGATGCTTAGAAGATAAAGTACTGCCACTTTTACAAATGTTTGCGGTGAAACCCCCTTTGCCAGCTGAGTCAGCAGTTTGTCAGGACTCCCTGTTTGACGGTGACGCATGGTGGAAGGACGGTGGACTTGAGTGGCAGCGGCGGGGCTGAATGTAGAGTTGCCAGCGGCTCTGTCTCCCCGTCTGCGCCCTCACCCTCCCTCACCCATTCAAACGCCAGGCGCATCGCCCCGATGTCAAAAAAAAAATCCGCAGACAGATGGAATTTTTTGCTCACAGAAATTCATCTGTTCGTTTTTAATCTTGGGAGGGAAATCAACTTCCACTTTCTCACGTGACAGGGCTCTTATTATGAAACCGCAGCTTTGGCTTGTCGATTGTTTGCTTATGAAGCACACTTACTGGCTTGCTCATTTGCATGTCTGCCTACCTATGTTTATGTACTTACTTTAACATACCTGCTTGTTTTTATGCACTTATTCATTCCGAGTGAAAGTAGCGGGTACTTGGGCTGCACCTACTCAGGTGTGTTGCTGAGAAATAAGTAATTTCCTCCTACCTGTCCACTCTGCCTGTATTTAAATTGATTTAAGCATTTGTAACATTTTTTTTTTTTTTTAAATGACATCACTAACATATAAAATATATTGTTTCTCCTTTTTAATGATTTGGAAAAGATTATAGGCATATTTCCCAGGAAGGTTGTAGTTTCCGGAATCAAATCTCATTAATATTAGGATTGTGTGAGGGTAGTCTAGATGTAAAATATTCCATTCGCACACAAACTTCAGTAAAATCATCACTTGCCGCTGCACAGATTATTCATGCATGAAATCTTCTATTCTTTGTGGCTTTGGAAAGAGTTGCCGCTGACTTCAAATATTGTCCTTGACCATCCAGGTTATCTAGCTTAATTTAATCCATTTTTAATGGCAGGTCCTATAGGTAGGAAACCTTAATTAACATCAGTCAGATGCCCCTTTGTATGCCTCATGTGGTCTCATTAACTGATTAGGAGGCAGATGAGAAAAGCCAGCAGCGAAGTTTTTAATGGACGGATGGAGCGATGTCTCTGCTGCCAAAGACATTGCTGACATCTAGTGGTCAGCCAGCGCGTTCTCGGGGCAACTGTGTACACACTGCAGATCCAACTCTGCTTGAATTTCAGTAGCTAGTTGCTGAGCTGTACATCCTGCCTTTGGACCGACTGAGATGCCTTAATAATACCATTTAGTAAAACTGTGGGCCATGCCGCGTTCCTATGTCCAAGATTGAATTAATTCATACATCTGAACAAGAGTCACGCGAGCTGCACAATAAACCAGGTGTGGCGTCTTGTTGAGCTTTTCGTGCCTGTGAGCCGTTGACCTGTATCTCTATCTGTGTTTTCCTTTTAAGCTGTCACTACAAACGTAGGCATTCGGACCATCACTGTATCCATCTTTCAGTCGGCCTCGCAAATTCCAGAAACAATCGATATCAGAATAATCATTAACTTCCTGAACCTGTAATCAGGACTGAACAGTTACACCTGACTGGCAACTGTTATTTAAGCGTTATTTACGTATAAACAGTTTATGGTAGAATGTTAGAATGTAGAATCTTACGCATAAATGACGTTTATTTAACCTCGCAGTCCCTTTTCAGTAGCAGTTTAATGACTATTCTCCCGTTCTCCTTTTTCTATTTGTAAAGATGTCATTTTTGTGGTTTCAGTGACATTGACAGCTGTTTGTTGTCTTTAAACGTCTGTAATCCATCGCGGACAGCTGGCCATTAGGTCAGATTAGCTCTGTGCACGCATTGACCAGTGTGCAGCTCAGCATGGCGCGCAGCTGACCTAAATAGTCCGTGGCCAGTGAAGGGTGGAGGTCGGTCCAGGTGAATGCAGAGATTATACATACCCCTTGGCATGAACCCACAGCCTTAACTCTCAAGGAGCAACATTATTTTTTCATGTTTGTCACAGACAGTGGTCTATATACTAAAACTGCTTAAGAGGTATTTGTACTTTACTTGAGTATTCCATTTTTCCACTACTTTATACTTCAAATTCACTACATTTCAGATGGAAATATTGCACTTTTTACTCCTACATTTATTATTACAGCTATAGTCACTAGTTACTTTGTACATTAGGACTTTACATACAAAATCAGTGATCTGTTTTATGAAATATAATGTATTGCTGCTTACACAGTAACCAATTTCTAATAATAAGATAACAATAAAAATATTATAATACATGTTAATTTAAAGATGAGAGGGGCCATTCTGCTGCATAATGAGTACTTTTACTTTTGATACTTTAAACACATTTTGTTGTTAATACTGTATTTTTGCTTAATTTAAATTATTAATGCAGGACTTGTAATGGATTATAGTATATTTACAGTGTAGTGTTGTTACTTTTACTTATGTAGAAGATTTGAATGCTTTGTTGACCACTGATTTCAGGCATAACCACGGTTGTGTGTACATAACTGTCTGTGTCACATTGTTGAAGCAAAGGATGCAACTTTTAACCCTAGACTGTTACCTCTGAGGGATAGTTGACTCCAAAAATCTGTCTTCACAAATAACCTATGTAACATTTTACACATGTGCTAGGTTTTTTTTTATTATTAGTAGGTAGAGGACATTTAGTTGTGCCCATTCTGGGTTTATTGAGTTATGTTCTGATTTCAAGAAGATTACAATAAGTCCAAATCCTCATTGAGCCTACCGTCTGTTTGTGTGTGTGCTCCCCTCAGTAGCTGTCAGCCCTCGAGGGTTTAGTGGTAGTGATCTTTATCTGATGAGCCATTAGGAATCTTTCAAATTTCCAGTGACATCAGTGATTGGACGATTTCCCCGTCTGTCACTTCAGTGGGCCGGCAGTTGTTTTCTATCACCTGCATGTAGCTGCAAGTGAAGCAGAGCAGTGACCTGCAGCTGCACGGAGGAATGTGACATATACGAGTGAGTGAATGTTTAAAATATACTTGTTTCCTTTGTTATTTCTTAAACGTGTCAAATTCTCCACTGAGTTAGTATATTAATTTTAAAAAACATTGTTGATGGCTTAAATAGATTTTTTGAGTTTTTTCAAGTTTTTAAAAACAAAAGCAACCTCTGTGAACATTTGTGGATGGACTGTATTGCTTATCTCATAGACTTAAGATAAAAGTAAAGTTATAAACTGTACTAATATAAGTTGGTTATTCTTATCTGTAAAGTGTGTGATCCAGGTTCAGGAGTTACAGAGCAGCTAATACTGCAGTTAACCATTATTTTCCTTGTGGATTAGTTTGCTGATTCTTTCTGAACAAATCGTTTGGTTCATAAAACGTTATAAAATATATATATTTAAAAAAAAACATTTTCTTAAAGCCCAAGGTGATGTCTTCAGATGTCTTGTTTTTATTTGATCAAGAGACTAAAACCAAGAGATAGTCAGTTTACTATCACATAAGAAGAAGAAAAGCAGCCAGTATTCACACTTGTGAAGCTGGGACGAGGGATTGTTTTGCCTGAAAAAGCAAACTAAAATTAGATCATCACAATAGTTTACAATTATTTTTCTTTCGACCCACTAATACTCAGCACTCAGGGTTTTACTCTTATACACCCGTACAGAGTTATCTTAAACCCCGGGAGAAGCAACATCTCATTTTGATTTATGTATGTTTTTTCTATGGATATGGTTGGAGTGACAAATGAATTTGAGCCGATAGCATGTGCATACAAGCACACACGTTCATTTAAACCCTCATTTTTTTTTCCCCTTTTTGTGTTAGGATTCATGTGGTCTGCCAGTGGTGACTGAGCTTTCGGATGTTTAAATTCTCCAAAGAATCCATTCATGCTATAAAAGAACCATCACCTGCTTTATCTCTGGTAATCAAATACCATTATGGAGAGCACTCACACCACCTTACACCTCTACACCCCTATCAGCGAGAGGAGCTGGGGGAGTCCATCCCTCTCTCTCTGCAGGGGCCCAACTTCCCCCTCTAAAGCCCCTCTCAGCTTCAAGCAGAGACTAACCTCAAACTGCGAGGAGGAGGGTCCAGTTGAAACAGTGAAGGGGGGTCAAGCAGACAAATTCGGCCTTACAGACTTTAAAGAAACCCTCAAATCGTTGGATGACTCTTCTGAGATCCACTGGCTGACAGAGTTGTTACCATTGTGTTTGGAGTGCCAGGCTTTCATGAGCATGGGAAACCAACAGGGCACAAAACTTAAAAAAAACTTTCATTGTTATGCAGAGAGTCGGGCTACTTTACCCAAATCCCCCAGAATCCAGATCCCTCGGAAGAGAAGGAGAAGAGCAGAGGGGCTAGTTTACACCGGCACCCTTCACCATAACCTCAAGATGACACCCGGGACTCCTCAGATGCCTTTGAAGGCAAGGAGGCTGACAAAACTTCAGATGACGAGCTCTCCTACGTTCGGGGAGTGGGACTTAGAGGAAGCAAGGCCAACCATCGGCACTCCTGCAGCCACGAGAAAGAGAGTTACTGGGAAAGAAAGGGAGGATAAAAGTGCTTCCACACTAGAGTTAAAACCAGCATGGAGGGTAAAGCTGCCCGATGCCTCGTCTGCAAATTCTCCTAGATCTTACGACCCTTTCTCTCACAGAAAGTATTTGCCTGTAAAGGATGAATATGCTCTTGCTGATTCAGACAGTGACCTTTCTGAATATGACAATGATATGTACTCAATGTATATCTCTCAGTCCAGTCTTGACCGGACTAGGAAGATTGAAGAGAGTACCAGGAATACAGCAAAAGCCCAGATTACCCAGTCAGCATCCCAGAAACATGAGGAAAAGAAGATAGAGGTTGGGGATGTGAAGTCCCCTCAGTGGTGTTTTGAAGAGTTGGGGAAGAGAGCTGTAGCACGGCGAGTAATGGGCAAAATTGAGGAAGTTGAAGGAATCATACAAAGGGTTAGTCTCACCAGTTCGGACTGGATCAAAGAAGGTAGAGAAGGCAGTGATGAGCCCAGGTTTATCCCAGATGGATATGTTGGTGAGGAAAAGCTCCAAATCCTGCAACAGAGAAACAGTCCTGAATTCAGCACTGAGTCCCTAATGGAGACCCATAACAAGGTGCGCAATGCAGACAACCCTCTCGTGGTTGAAGAACTTCGTGTCCTGGGTGAAGCTCTGAGCCAGAGCCTCCATCGGGCCCTGAGGATGGAGGGAGCAAAAGCAGAAACTGAAGCATTCATAGAGGATAAACAGACTTTTTGTGAGCAGAACCCCATGGTATCAAAAAGGAGGCCTCTGAATCTACCATCATATCCTTACGACTTCAACTGTAACTGTTCAAACAGTTCTTCACCCTCTCTTTCAGCTGGTGGAGAAACCTCCCCCATACCCTCGCCATCTCTGTCTGCAATCCTGGATGTTTCTCCACGAACATCTTGCAGCTTCGAACGCATGTCCCCGATTCTGTCGCCTTTGTTCACGTCCACTCTATCCAGCCCTGGGCCCAGCCGTCGCTCTCTCCCTCTGAACCTGACTGATCAGCACGAAGAAGACACCTCTGGGAGTCACAAAGAGTGGACAAGCTCAGTAGAAGGCAGTTTATTCTCTCAGGGGGCGGGAGGCTGTGGAAGTGCCACCAGAGTCACCGGTGCAACAGAAAAGGATCAGAGGAATACAAAAAGGAAGTTGGTGTGTGCGAACCTCGGCCTGAGCGAACAGAATCAGATGCAGACGTACAGATGCACCAATGAGACAGGGGCCAGCCAAGATTATCTGCTGTCTTCAGGTAAAAATGCTAATTATGCTGCTACAGCAACAGTTGCTAGCCAGTCATATAGGCTGGGCAATAACTCTGATTATTGTCTAGCAACTATTGTATCATATTATGCTGATATAATAATATTGTGTTTCCATTTTACAAAACTCTGCTTTCCAAGCGAATGATTCCAAGAAAATGAAGTTGTTGAGATTTGTCTCAACAACTTCATGCATATGAAGTTGTTGTTCACGTGATATTTTGCATATCAGGTGAAAACAATTCATTGCACTTAACGTGATTTTGCACACATTTGCCAGATTGTGGTAGATATTCTGTTGGAATGACATGATATAAACAAATGTGTGAAATTTTCAGATACTACAGTAGTGTCCATACAGTACTTGAATTTCAGTACCAATAGCAAAATGGTACTTTTTATGATACCTAAATATAAATAATATTAACTTTATTTTTTCCTGTACAAATTATGTTTTATCTCCAAATATTACATGTTTTCTAAACACAAGCTGCTGCTCAAGAACTTTGTGTAAATAAAAAACAGTATGGAATTCACAGACCAATCACATACTTTAGAAACAGTTTGATCAGTTCAATCAATTTGACAAATATGTAAAGAACAGATTGAATCTGAGCAAGCTTTCAATGCCAGCTTTACAGGTTATGAAAGTTGGCACTGTGGACACATTTTGGTCGTAAGTAAAAAGGTATTGACCTTTGATACTGAGCCCTACCTGAGACCAGGTAGTGACTACTGCTAATGAAAAGGGTCAATAGCAGTAAACGTACAGAGAAAGTTTTGATGTTTAATTTTCTCTGTGTTGAAAGAACAAGTTTATTGAGCTGAAAATCAACATTTGATCCCATTTTACACCAACAGGATTTAAAAAAAAAAAGTCTGTCTATCTCTAGAATTCACCTCATTACAAATTCTGGCTACCCTCATGGAAAAGCTTCTGAACTATTTTAAAGGATTTTGTAGCGCAGCCGTCACACTGAGCAGCATTCTCTCAGCACTGGTTTAGAGATGCAGATATGCCTCCATCTTGTTAAGCATGCTGTATATGCTTCATGGTGGACTACGGAGGAAAAAGCACCTTTAGAGCGTTTTCAGCTGGAACGTGCGTGTGTGTGTGTGTGTGTGTGTGCATAACAGCATGACATTGACTTTTAGTTGCTGGTTGGTGGAGTGAACAGAAGATGAAGAGCAGACCGCTTTAGAGGTGGTGCATGCTGAGTGCTGACTGTCAGATTTACACATTGATTAAGACGCTCTGATTTTAATGTTCTGACCTCAGACTGGTGGTGTCAGGTTTCATCCGCTGCTGTAGTCTCCTCTGGGAGACACACACACACACACACACACACACACACACACACAAGGACACACACTTTCTCTCACTGTCTCTCTCACCACGGCAGCTGAATCAGATCTGAAGGATGTGTGATAGTCTGTAAATAATGAGCCCGTGCTGGCTTGACATACCACTATGTCTGAGTGTGGGTGTGTGTGTGTTTTTGTGTTCGCTCAGGCATGAAGTACTCGTGAGCACCTGATGTGGATGCCCTCTTAGACCTGGATTGGCACTGACCTGAGACGACCTCAGTTCCCCTTTAAAGAACAGAAATAGTGTTACTCTCCAAGTGTGTGCATGTGTGTGTGCGTGTGTGTGTGTGTGTGTGTGTGTGCATGTGTGTGGGGTCACATGACCCACTGTATACTATGGGACTATCTTCCAGCTCTTGTGTGCACTGTAGTTGCACATAACTTGCTATGCCGCTTATTTAACGGTGCTTATGGTTCATTATAGAGCCCAGCCAATAAACCATCCAGGTTGATATATTAGTTGATATCAGCTCTTTTCAGATATTTTAAACTCTGTGTACACGTATTCTATAGTTTGTCCACAAGAGAGAACAGACAAATTTAATTTTCAAGTGTAAAATGTCCTTCCCAATTCATTTCTAGGTCGCAATTGCTTAAAAGAAGAAAAAAAAAAAAGGAAACCTTATCAAAGGTCCGATGACTCCTCCTCACTTTCAGGCTGTGCAGCAGGACGCCCGGCTGTCCAAATAGGATAAATAATCTGAGCTTTTTGAAATACAACAAATCCTCAGAGGATGATGATTAGAGTGAGAGGAAGAAAGATATTCAGAGCCCTCTGAGGGTTATTCTCAAAATCCAGTGTTCTGTTCAGTGTGATCAAACTGAGGACAGATAACACACTTCCATAAGCTCTTTAATCTGGCTTTGACAACGGATGTGTGTCCGAGTGAAGTTACACAGCTGGCATCTCTGCTGGTGCTGTTACCTGAAATGGCACCGACAGAATTACTGTAGAATAGCTTACTGAAGCAGACGCACACTTCCCTCCTCAAGGTTGAACCGCCTCTCACCCCTTCTGGTATTAGCTGGATGTTTTTTAGAGAGAGTGCACCACAAGAGCGCCACGGTGGAAGCTTAACCTCGACTCCCAGCGCCGTTGGAGCCGCACCCCGCATCCCATCGTGGCAACTCGGGAAGGCTGTTGCTGAAAAGAAGTAAAATTTTCCCACTGAAATATGCATCAAGATACATTTTAAAACGTGTTCTGTGTGATAATTATTGTGATAAATGAAAACCCTCTCATTGTACATCTGCAGTCTCTGAACTCTACTAGTTTTTCAATTAGCACATTTGGCAGTAGGTGTCACCATTGCAGCAGCATGCATCAATCATCCTTCCCTCATCTAATGTTGGTATAACACTATATGTAATTGATAAGCATTGTAATGATTAAAAATAGGATTTTCTATTATTTACTTTATAAGATTTGGATATGGGTGTTCTTGCTTTAAAGTTTAGCAGCATATTTAAAAAAAAACTCTAATTATTGCAGGAACTTGTTCTGGAGCATTTGCTTAACCACATGTGCTAAAAAGGTCACCCAGTTTCCCTAAAGGCAGGTTAACAGTCGTAGCCTTGAACAGTTGTCATGCGTGGAAAACGTTTTGACCGTTTGAAAAGTGAAAAAAAGGCAGTTTTCCTCAGAGGCAGCTTGCACCTGATGCTGTGACACTATGACACTGAAATGTAGTAGATGTAGTGTTTATACATCGTCTTTTGTGTATTTGTGTGTCCATGTATGCTGTAAACATATAACAGTGGCAGGGCTGCTAAGACTGCCAGCCCAAAATCATATCATATGTCACATGAAAACAGATGTGACACTTCAGGCTGTCACACGTCAGACGTGTATCAAACATAAGACCATATGTGAAGGTCGCCCACATCAGATTTGAAATTTTTTGTATTCAGTGTGGACTTTTTCTTTTGATGCTGTCCTAAAATAAAAACCTCAGGAAAACAAAAAAAAAAAGAGTTTGGCCACTTGTACTTCTTTGATGCCCCAATGATGGCGATTCTGCTCTAAGCCTGGCGTGACTCTCTTTTCTCCAGATGAAGCTCTCCGGAGACAGGAGGAGATCTGGCAGCAGGAGGTCGAAGAGTCTCTCTCCTTCTGTAGGTCACTTTCTCATCCGTCCAGACCGAAACACGTCGACTTCTTGCGCATCACTGCTCCTGAAGATGACATCACGGATACACCTGCACCCACACCTCTCCCCCCGGAGTTCAGGGTGAGTGGCATGAAAGACTTGAAGGGAAGGAGAGTATCTCACTGTCTCACACTGTCTAGCCTCGTGAGTTTAAAATATTTACTAACATGACCCCTAAAAGTCTGCGGTTTTCATTTCATCTTCTGCTGAATTAAACCTTAGCATGATACCTAACCCTTACCTGCTTAAGGGGAACACACTATGCAAAGGGGCACTGACACACACCTGGCTAACATCAGGAAGTGTGAAGTTAATTTTTTCCTCAGAGGGGCATGATGGCATGGGGATTAGCACCGTCAGCTCACAACAATAAGGTCCTGGGTTTTGTTTTTATTTCGGGTGGAGTGTGCTTGTTCTGTCCGTGGTCACACTCAACTCTCCTCCAGCAGTCAAACACCTGCTGGTCACGTGCGTTTAAGGCTCTGAGTTGGCTGCAAGTGGGTGAATCCTGGCCTAAAAAAAAAACAAAAACCTCACTAACTAAAAATTCAGGGGAAAATCTGAATTTAAAAATAATAATTGCAGTGCAGCCACTTTGTAGTTTAACCATTCACTGATTTTTAGAATTAGTTTGATAGGATCTGAGGATCATTTGCCTTTCCAAAACTGGATACCATTATCTGAGCTTCAACACAACGTCTAAAATCATTTAAAATTGCTGACCTTTAAAAACTTTGGAATTTTTACATGGTGAAATCAGTAACAGAAACAACGAGATGACATTGTGTGTATCCTTCCTTTACTTAGAACTTTTCCTTCGCGTGTGTGGAAATTGAAAAGTTTGAAAGCAGGAATCACTAATCCAGTGGAGAGTTTTAATCGAATTAACTCTTCCTGGGGGGAAATAATAAACTTCTCCATGTTTCTAATAACAATAACAACATTCTTTTAATGGCCATATAATCCGCACTGGAAACCATATTTAAGTATCTGAACCTACTCTTCCTTTCAATAATGCTGTATCATCATGACACTGACCTAAGGGTATTTTACATCACAGTGGAGTGTGGTCTCTCGGGACCATTGCTGCACAGTCCTGTAGGCGCAGGTTCAAACAGTGGCCTCACAGCACCGGAACTGTGCGACAAAGACCGCTGTGTTCCCTGTGGTTACACAACAGAGGGGATTTAATGCAACTCTGTGGGTGCATTGTATGAGGAATGGTATCTGTATAAGCATGAATTAATACTTTATTACTTTTTTTTTTTTTTTTTTTATCGTGCTTTATCCCTCTTTCTCTCTGTGTGTGCTTTCATGAATGGAACTGCTCAAACAAAGTAAAGATTATCAGACCATTTAATGAGAAATTAAGGTACACATTACATGAATAATACAAATGGAAAGTAATAATGTCATAACAACAATGATAAATTTATATTTTTAAAAAAAAATCTTCCATCAAAGATGCAATCCAAAGTACGTCATGCAACAGGATTTAAAAAGGAAGCAAAGCAAGGCCACCAGAACAAAGATTAGCAACAGCAAATAAAATGTTTGATAACAGTAAAAAATACACTTCAACCACAACAAAATCTTTGAAAGAGTTTGGAAATATCAAACAATAAAAAGATGAAAACTGAGGATTAATGGTGATATTTCCCCTAATTAATAGATGATTAAAAATATACTTCTTTAATTTCTTTTTAAAAATACTAATTCCATTTTTAGATCATGTTTTTCAGGGCATGAAAATAGGAAGCACCCTCACCGGATTTCCAAGTTTCAATTTGAAGTTTAATCGTCATTTCAAAAGGAAGTTATGAACTTTCCCAAGCTATAAATTATGGAGAATCAGTTCCAAAAGCAGAAAGTCGACCCAATTACAAGAAATTATATTCATCTTTACAAGTGAACGTCTCATGGAGCTTTACACTTCCCAAAAACTGAGGCACAGTGACATCAGTGTCTGTAGCAGAGCCCAGGTAAGAAATTAGAAGATACATTTGGGTGTAGCCATTAAATACAGGCCATTTTTAATGGAGTCACAATGTATTGTAGCCTAGTGATCTATAAAGTCAGCACATTTCTGCTGCCTAATGCTGGATACAGTCCAGCATGTTTGTGGAGGAGTGTTTGTGTGTGTGTGTGTGTGTGTGCTCGGAGTCTAATGCTATTTTATGGGATTATCTGGATTCATTCTTATTACATAAACACAGCTAACATAAAGGCCACACTGTCCCTCCCTGGGAATGCGAAAGCACTTTAATGGTATTCATAAGATTAAGTGTAGCCAGTTAATACACCATTGCAGGGTACAGGCATATCTCTGAGTACAATAATTATCAGAGAAACTTACACAATGTAATGATGCACGGTAAAAATGTTATCGCTAATGTGATCTGTCCCTTACCTGCTGTATTAACATAAAAGCAAACAAGGGTGGGCCCTGAGGACTAAGAATAACACAAATATGAACTAGTGAAGGAGGAAGTTTACATCAGAAACTCATTTTGATATTTTTTGTCCAGAAATCCATACACATACTGCCTTTAAGTATCTGGATTTGTGCACATATTCAGAATAAAGATGTGCTTACTATTTACATCCAGAAAGTTACTTATTTTTCTGATTTTTTAGATTTATTTAATCTGTTTAGTCTTGTTATTATTATTATTATTAATATTACATCTGTTTTTTTCCAATTTTACCCATTATGTTACCCTTTTTTATGGCAAAACTCTTCCTACTTTCATACTTATTGGTATCACCAGCTTGTTCATTTACTTTTAAAAGTGATTTATTTGTTTTTCTATTTGGTTGTTTCATTATTTCTCCTTTATTTTCTACCTTTTTTGCTTTATTTGTTATTACCAAATTTTCCCTTCTTTTGTACTGCTCTGTGTCACCAACTTGTATGTGATGTAATTAACTTTATATAACTTTATTCTTAAAAAGTATTTATCTATTTGTTTATTTTGTGCATAAAAAACAATGGACAAAACACGCCAAGTTTATTTGTTCACAATGTTTCATTTCACAATGCTTTACGTATTAAATTAAAAACATTCAAATACAAATTAATTCTCAGCTAATAGCATTGTCACTAAACCAAGTGCTTTTATTTTGATAACTCGAAAACTTATCTGTGTATCAGTAGTGTATGTTAGACTTAATGTGAGCTGATTAACAGTGTGGTGTAGCTGGGGTTAGACTTAAATCGTCCAGATTAGCCGGGTGTCGCTCAGTACCTGCAGGGGAGCTGGGAGACCTCCCAGTCACTGTGGATTTACAGGCCAAAACGTTTTACAAGTGATCCAGGGCAGGCCTGTTTACCCTCCTTCAGCTCTGGGTGTGGTGTACCTCCATCTGTTCTGGGTGGCTCCCTTTCGCCTTATGGCTCACGGATCTGTCAGGATGTTGTTAGAAACAGTGGCTGAAGACGCCATCTGCTTCCAATTACACTGTGAAAATCTGCAGGACGACGTCCAAGAAGCTGCTCTGTAAACTATTACAGCAGGTTTAGCAGAGCTGGAAGGAAAAGGAGGCAGAATTTGGAAGCTGAAGCCTGGACTTGGATCTGACTTTACTGTAACTGAGGTTGAGCTTAGTCACTCCAGCCAGCAGAGCCATGGCGCCAGCCTTGGAAACCTTCACTTTTCCATTACTTTGTGGATTTCTCTTCTGTCATTGGCTACTCTGAGAGACTAACAGCTGCTTCCAGTTTTAGGTTTGGAGAATTAGTTCTCTGGTAAAACATGAAGGAGCTGTTGAAACAGTGAAAGGATAAATTTATTTCTTTTCAACAAACTGGAGCGGAAACAGGTCGGACTTTCAGAAATAATGATATGACCTTTGTGACTTGCATTCATTTATTGATAGTAAGCAGAAGTTGCATGATCCTGGGACCAGCTAGACAAATTAGTGCATGCCAAAACACCAATTACACCTTTTTAGACTGCATTTTCTTCTGATGCAAGATAACACGATGTTGCACTTAAGTCTCAGATATGAGCAGTGTAAACAGCAACCGCAATGCTGACGTTGTGGGAAAAACTCCTAAAAAACTTTTTACTCCCTCTGTATTGGATAACTGTACCACCTTCTTTATGAGCAACTGTGACTCGCAGCAAATGGAGGAGCAAAAAGCCATTCTAAAATTTTTCAGAACTTTCTCTGATGAGCAAAATGAGGCGATAATGCAGGAAGAGCTAAGTTTTAATCTAAAGAAAAATGGGAATATGAACTTCAAAGATGCTCCTGGGCATTCTAAAGATTCCTTATTTTATGCTTCATTGCCTCATGAAAGGGGCAAGATGACCTCTAACTCAGTGGGACTTTTAACTGGGAGAGAAGAAGGACTGAATGACTCAGACAAAACAGAGGAGAGGAATAATTTTAACCTAACGGATCAGCAAAGCAAGGCTGTAAAAGTTGAAAATGTCTCAGAGAAACAGTCCTTTGCAACAAATCAAGATCAGAATAAGATGCCTGAAAAAAACTGTGACAAAGTTAACGGTTGTCACACATCAGAGAACTCACTGGATGAATGTGCCTTGAATGCATCTCTGCAGCCAAAATGTCAACACATGTCAACTGACCACATGAATACAGATTGTGATTGTGTCGCACCAAACAGTGTCAAGCAGGATGACACTGAAGGAGCCAACCGGGATGTAAAAAAAGCCAATGAAAATGGTCAAATTGCAGATTTCCAGGAAGATATTGTCACAGGTAATTACGATTCTGATGTGCACTTTGACCCTGAGGAGACTGCAAAAACTAGACCTTCTAAAACCAAACAGGTAGTGATAACAGTGACTCGGACAGGACCCGCTGTTGAAGAAGAGGCTGAACCAACACTGGAGGAAGCTGAAGAGCAAACTGGTGAGTCATCCTGCTCTAAAAATGATGATGAAGAGGAGGTTAAAGGTGCAGAGGAGGACAACGAAGAAGAAGAGAACAGAGATCTATTTCTAGATTTCTCCACCCAGCTGCACCAACACCCTCCCAGCCCAAAAGATCATTCACCAAATATGTCCATAAAATCAGCGGCCCCAGCCAACAACCCTCCACCTGGATCCACCTACACCAGAGCCACCTTCACCCCAGGCTCCCCCACGGACAGGGACATCCAGCGCCCGGCCCTCTTCAGCGGCCTGAGGGTTCTGAGGAAGGTGGTGGTCGGGCCCGAGCACGACACCATGGCCCAGATCAAACCTCCATCGCAGGGAGCAAAGAGGGCTATTTTCCCGGAGAAACAGGGGGACGCTAAGGTTCAGGGGAGCTTCCTGGACCAGATCTCCCAGTTCCTGAGTCGGGAAAAGAAAGGAGATGAGAAAGAGGAGAAGAGAGAGATGGAGGCTGAGGGAGACCAGTGTGAAACCAGAGAGATGAATGAGAATGAAGAAAGTCAAGAGAGTCCTGAGAAGGAAGACCTCAAAAAACAGGAGGATGTAGAGGCTTCAGGGTCATTTGATTCTACAAAAGCTCCGGCGTCCAGTGCAGAGGCAGCATTTGATGCCTTCAAGGCTTTTTTCACCCCGAAGCCTTTGAAGAAGGACCCAGCAGATACGGTGGACCTCGAGGCAGTGAGGAAGAAGATAAGAACTGAAAAAGATGTGTTAAGAGCCCTTTTTGAGAGAACCTCCAATAAGACGCCAGAGAAAAAAGACTCATCTGATGGCAAAGTATGATTGGTGTTATCGAAAGGGAGCATCAAACCATATATTTTAACAGCATATATATACATTGCCTAAGTGATTAATTAAAATATTTCACAGTCATTAGATCTTTCTGTGGGCCTCTATGGAGAACATCCTTTATTTTATTGTTTATGATGATTTCTTTAACCTTTTAAAATAGACCATCCCACCTTAAGGTCATTTTGACCTTAGTAGTGCTTCTTTAGGTGTGTTTTGGTCTGTACCAAACTCAGTCTTAACACAACCTTGAATTATATATTATAAACTATATATTGTATGAAAGATCTATCTGTCCTGATTCTATCTGTGTAAAGCATTTTAGGATAAAGGGCAAAAAAAGAAAATTCAATTTCTCTGATGTTTGTGCATCTGTAACTTTGGTTCAGTATCTCTTATACCCATTCTGACTTTTTAGTTGTAAAATTTAAAGAGTTACCTTTCAATGGAGACCAGGGTTATGACTGCAATCAAAATGGTTGAAGAATAGTAACCTTTTTATTTTGGGTAACTCTGCACAAAAATGGGGGTGTGTGGAAACATCTTAAATAAGTCATAAGTGGGAAGCAAGTCAGAGCTTTTTTTCGAGAAAAACTTACTTTAACTTAACAGTAATCATTGGAATAATGTAAATATCTAGATACGCACAAGCTGTATTTTGGAAGTCAAAAAAGTCTGTTGTCAACCTCTTTGCACTCTAGTCGGAGGCTTCCACGCCAGGGGAGGGAGAAGAACGAACTCCTGGTCGTCTACAAGCCGTCTGGCCACCACTCAAGGAGGAAAAGGTTGGGCTCAAGTATACAGAAGCAGGTACTGGCTAATTAATACACATGACTATTTTTTCATAAAAGCATTATTGACATTTAGGCTGCATCACCCCGAACAAGGAAATATCAATGAACAACTATAGTCATCAACAGATCAATAAATATGCAGGATGTTATCCTTCACAGTTGTGTTACTCACATTAGTTTAACGAAGTTTTGCAGCTTGACTCCGTGAGACCCAAACAAAAGTAGCGTGTTATTTTTTCTGCAGCAGCAAAAAATTAGGAAAAGTCATAAAGTTTATCGAGCTGATAAAACAGTGTTAATTGGGTGTTTTGCGCTTTTAAAGTGACCCCGGGGTCTTCAGCATGAGAGAAGGTTGTTTTAAAATAAATGCACTCTATGACTTACAGCAGGTATCACCGCCCTAAAAGATGAAAATAAAAATCCACACAGAAATGATATCATTATGCGAAACACTATGGTCCGAACATTCATGATAGATGTTAATCCGAGATGACGCAGTAGAGAGAGGAGGAGTGTTTGCTCTGTGATATCATAGGGTGGATGTGATATAAAGCTCCGCTGCTAAAGTAAACACAACTCCACCCTGTTTGTGTCCACAGCCACTAAGACTCTACCTGCAGCGTGTGAAAGCATTTACTAAATTGCACACTTGCTGTACAAGTGACACTGGCTGTTGTTCATTCATCCTTTCGAGAAGGTGATTTCTAATCTCGAGGAGGCTTTTATGGTTGAAGCCGCTTTGTTACCTCCGCCGAGGAGGTTATGTTTTCACCCATTTTCACCTGTTTGTTGGTTTGTTTGTTTATTTGTCAGCAGGATTGCACGAAAAGTACAGAACTGACATGCACCAAATTTGGTGGAGGGAAGGGGCAGATCCGTAAACTTTTCACTTTTCCTTAATGTTGAGATCATTTTTCGACATTTTCATAAATTTTTGGCCTTGGCGGAGGTATGCGCTCTACTGAGAGCCATTCTAGTTTAGGATTTTAACTTTTTCGAATCTGGTGCCACCCAATTGTAATACTGTCGCAGAAAGCAATGTATGTGATACAAAAAAAGGCTGCCACCAGAAAAATTAGAAGGATGCAATCAACACTTAAAAATTGAAAAAACAGTGGCTTTAATTAAAGGTTTAATAAAAACAAAAGCATATTTCTTGTATCATTTCCAGTCAAATCATTTTTACTTATATAGCCCAAAAACTCGTCAAACTACCAGTTATACTGCTCCTAGCTACTATTTCCTGTTTTCGCAAGAAGGTCAAATAGATGCTGAAAAGGTTTCAGGGGGCAGTTTCACAAAGACCGAATTTATCCATGGTTAAATCAAACTAAGTCATACATCAGATCTAAATTAATATGTCGTCAATCACAAAATATTTAAATGGCTATTTTTTAAAGAAACAAATGGTCAAATACTCGTTGAGTCATAGCTAATAACAAACTGTACATCACACTCATAAATTTTTAAAGCCATGAAAGGGGTCCTTCTTCCTTTGGCTTTTAAATGGATGAGTTCTCAAGATTAAAATTCTCCCAACTCAGTTGTTAAATTGTTTACTTCTTTTGGTTGATCGATTTAATTTGACACTTTCATTTTTTTAAAAACACAAGCTTTGCCAAGGCATTCTGTGCATAGATAAAAGGAAAAAGTCAGGATAACACAATAAAGCCCAGAGGCTTAGTTCCATTGTGGTCGCTTTGGGGGAAGGGAGTTGTGCAGGGGAGGGTCCAGATGGCAGGTCTGACACGAAGACATTAATAAGCGATTAAAAACGATAATACAATACACTCAGCAAAGTATTCACTATACTAACAGCATCAATAACGACCTCAGTGCTTCGTGCATGGCCCTACTCGCCACTCAGTTACTAAAACTAGTTTTAAAAACTCTCTCTGAACATCAGAGATAAATACTTCAATATATCAACAACGCTTCACAGCCCCCTCAGCAGTTCATATACAAATCTGAGACTGTCCATAATAATTAAAATAGATAGCCTACACCAACACGAACCAAGAAAATAAAATATAGAAAGATGCCCTATTATTTGACATAACATCCTACTATAAATAACCTCTGAGCCAATTCTTATGCGCCAGCTTGAGACCTTCCAGGCTGCTTATGATCTTGAGATTTCCTGGCCATCTATTCCACAGATGAACTGGCATATACAGAAAGGTTTCCTTCCCCAGGTTACTCCTAAACCCAGGAGGAACAAAGTCAGTGGAACTGGGCCCTAGTGAAATGGCTGTGAATATCCCTCACCTGGATGAAATATTTTTTTGGGTATCGAGAGACAACACCGTGAACAATCTGCGCAATTCGATCGGCGAGACTCTTTCTTGTACCTTCGACCACCCAGTGCTCTCAAAATGAGAAGAGTCAGGGTGAGTTCTCACATAGAGTTTCAGAGTAAGCCTAACCTACCTTGTTTTGAGAAGAAAAACAAGGGTTTTTCCGAATGCATTCTGTTCATCAGTAGGATTGTCAAAGGTAGGATTGTTTGAGCAGGGATTAAAATGTGTGCTCACGTGTACACACCTCCTTTCCGGAGAATTTTTCCATTCGATACATTCAGGCATCCAGCAGCAGATAATCTTTGCTTAAATAGTCTGTTCAAGATGCCAGCTACCAGCCTGTGAGCTGTGGGCCAAGATCTGTATGGTTTAGTTACATTTGCACAATTTTCCAGTTCTCCAGTGTCTCACGGTTGTTGTAATTTGTTCGTCTGCGGCTTGCACCCGGCCACATCATTAATGTACCCGAGGTAAAGAAAGCGCTCTGGGGGCACCACAGCTGTAATAATAAACATCTGTTGTGGTACAAGAAATAGCACAAAGCTATTGTAAAATGCTCTTTCTCTTTGTTTTTCTGCTCTGTTTCCTCTCAGAGCATCAGGCTGCTCTCCTGCAGCTGAAGAGAGAATGCAAAGAGGAGCTGGAGAAGTTACAGGTCAGTACGAAGGATGAAGGTGAACCGTTGAACCATGGTATATTTCCAGATGTTGCCAAACTGACGTGTTTTTTTTTTTTTCTTTTTAGTCCAGAGTTAGATGACAAGATTGATACCACTCTCATCTCTTAATATCCATATCAATCAAACTTCATTGTAAAAACAACACATTTTGGTTCCGTGGGTCTTTTTGTACAGATTAAACAAATGTTAAGTAGTGAGCATTAGAGGTGCTGAGAGGCGTATGTTGTTCCCTTTGGACGGAGCCAGGCTACCTGGTCCCCGTTTCCAGTCTTTGTGCCTAGCTAAGCTAAATGTCTTAAACATAAAGTGTGTGGTCTTTCAAAAACCAAAAGGTTGTTTATCAGTTTGAATGTATTCCCAGAGTCCTTGAAAACCCTTACGTCCATCTGGATGAAAACCTTTTTGTGTCCGCTGCACAGTGAAAACATTTTTAACTTGTTCCCTAAGTTGTGTCTCTGTTCCCGAATCCAAACAACGCTGGCTGGAAGCCACTTACTCTGTCTCCTTGTTTAATTTGTTCAATCTAGAACACATTTTATAATCGGGTGCATTTAGTGATATTAATGATTATTACTATGCCATATTTTCATACATAATAAGATGTTTCTATTTGTCTTGCATCAAAGACTGAGCACAGGGATGTGTCACTTCTGGCTTCCATCTGTGCTTGAATTAGCAAACAGAGTCACAACTTGGGAAATGTGTTGAAAATCTTGTAATGATTTACTTTATAGGTCCACAAGTCCCTGATAATTCTCTAATAAATTTAAAATTTACTGAAAAGGACCATGTGATGTGGTACTAATTTAAAAAAAAAAAAAAAAAAAAAAGAAACATTACACACACAGAAAATTAAATGTTACCAAAAATCTCTTTTCTTATTCAGCAGACAGAATGTTTTTGCTCCTGACTAACAGAGGAGTCTTTGAGGATTCTGGAAATATCTTTAAAACTGCATTTAGTGATTAGTGATATGATTTTCTGGATTTTTGAAAGATCACCAGGAATTCAGATGTCAGAAAAATGGATGCTTAGCTCTGTTCCTGAGAAGTAGGGCTAAAGTCTTACCGGCATTATTTTCAGGAGGACTATGGTCAGGAACTCTCCAGACTACGGCTGGAAAATGAGGACAGAGTCACCCGTCTGGAGTTCACTCTGGCTGAGCTGCAGGCCAAGCTCTCCCAGTTTGGGACCCACCGTCGAGGGGAGTTCAGAGATGTCGCTGTATCCACTGGAGATGACTGTTTACAAAAATCTTTCCGCACCGTCTGCATCCAGACGGACAGAGAGACCTTTGTCAAAACTCCAGAGGATGGAGAGGGGACAGGGAGGGCGTGCGCGAGTCCTCAGCAGCAGAAGGTGACCCCGAAAAAGCTGGACCTGGCCTCTATCAGCCTCAGCCTGGCCGGTCAGAGGAACGATACAATGTCCTCCTCTTCATCGCCTGTCCCGCCATCCCAAGCGCTTCCTCCTCCCGGAGCCACGCTATCTCTAACAGAACCCTTTCAAACGACGTTGACAAACAAAACAGACAATCTCCCTCCTCCACCACCACCTCCGCCCTGTTTGTCATCACCCCCAAACCAAATGCAGACATCAAATGGCCCTCCACCACCACCACCACCGCCGCCACCCCCACCTCCTCCATCCGTGCCAGGCTTAGCTCCCCCACCTCCTCCTCCTCCAGGTGGGGGTTTCATATTGGATAAACCTCCCAGGAAACCGGCCGTGGAGCCTTCCCAACCAATGAAACCTCTTTACTGGACCAGAATCCAGATCCAGAACAACAAGTAGGTCCACATCTAAAAGAAGAATGCTCAGTAATAACAACATATACCACAAGATTATTTTATGCAAAATCTAATATGGGTTTTACGCAGGGTGAAGCCATTTGCTTTTGATGTTTAATTATCTAAAAATGTCTGACTGTTAAAAGATCATTTTGTTAAAGGGCCTGATGAAACCTAAATAAATAAAAAAAAAAAGAGGGGGGGGTAAATTATTGTATGAACTAGAAAAAATTTCAAAAAACATCACTGTGCTCGCTTATGCTGAAAAAACATGTTGAACTGGTTAAAATGTTTTAAAATGTGAATTGTTTGAGATGCTGAACGAGAGTGTCAGTTGAAGCTGAAGCATCAGTTTTGCATTAGTTTAACTGCAGTAATTTTAGCTTGGTATACTGGATAAACTGACGGCTGAGTGTATATTGAGTCAAACAAACATCAGTTACGTTGATAGATAGTTCAATATCCAGTTTTTGTTAAATTATATTTATTGGCCTCACATGGGCAAAATGGTGCATAGTTAAACCCCAATCCACAATCTTGTATTTCTGTTTTTTTCAAATCCTACAAAGTAAAGTATAGTAAAGTAAAACCGAGGCTGAAATAAACTGACGCATTTCGCTCCCTCAGCAGCAACACACTGTGGAACGTTTTAGAGGAACCAGATATAATAAATACCAGTGAGTTTGAGGACCTCTTCGCCAAAACCACCACACAGACCAAGAGGAAGCCGCTGTCTGAGGCTTATGAGAAGAAAGCCAAAGCCAGGAAGGTAAAATGGAAAATTAACTATAACATCATACAGAAGTCACTCCAGCTTTTGGGAATGTTTTTTTTCTGAAGCAGAAGATTGTTATTAAAGAAGATAGAGGTGGCGACAGGAGATTGCAGTACGACTGTTGTCCACTTGAGGGGGTCAATGCCATTACAGAAGCCAGATCTTTACAGGACCTGTCAGAAGAGCATTTCTGAATACAGAATTAGACAGAATTATTACTTTTTCTTTGTTTTTTTTTTTAAGTATTAAGCAGGGAGACAAAAGAGTCTTGCATGTTCCAACTTATGTCTCCCTCATAGTGTATAGGTCGGTTTATATGTCTTTGCCCTCCTGTCTCTTTACACTACGAGCATATTTTTCCTCTGTTCTGTTTCGGATCAGTCAGTTCCTCAGAAACCCCGAAATTCTAAATGGACTGCAGCTCCTCGCCTGAGTTCAATTTATGTTTGCTGCTTTTCGCACACAGTAAGGACACCAATGCTTCAAGTTGTGTGCTACAAGTTTATTTGTATGGCATCTCCTAAACACAAAGGCAATTCAAAGCACAATACATGAGACAAAATAATGCGGCAAAAACATGGATGAGACATTGAGGAGGAACACAAAATAAAATGCAGTTCAACAAAAAGACAAAAGAAGAACCCACTAATGCAAGAAGTGCTAACGCATCAGGGTAAAGCCTAATATGACCTTAGGTTTTTTTTTTTTTCCTCCGTCTTTTCACAATAGACTCTCTGCTAATGAGTCACTAATGGTTTCTAGTGGCCAGGTGGTCATGGTAACTGCGTGTGTGCGTGTGTGCGTGTGTTTTAGATCATTAAGCTGCTGGACGGTAAGCGCTCTCAGGCCGTTGGCATCCTCATATCAAGCCTCCACCTGGAGATGAAAGATATACAGCAGGGTGAGTTACGGAGCATTTCATTCTTACAGCTGTGTTGCAAGGTCACAGTTTATTTCCCAACAGCCACCGGTATTAGGAATGACTGCAACTGGACCTAAACCCCGGACCCATTCACAATGTCCACTCACAGGGACTATAGTATACAATACGGTAAAATAATGCAGAACCTCAGGTTTTACATGTAGGCTCATTGTTTCTTTGAGCAGCTCAAGTTCATATTTATTTGTCCGTTTTAACCACACAGCTGAATAAAATACACTTCTCTCAGGGCATAAAAAAAAATGTATGAGTACATCAAAAAAGCACAATAATTTTAATCATATTTTAATCATGATTTGTCAGGATAAAAGTCTTTTTTAGACCGTTGCTCTGGAGCATTATAGCCTCCCTTCTCCATCCTAAAAAAAAATATAAAAACCTAACTTCACCATATTAGCCATGTGGGCCACAACTAAAATATTTTCATTATCGATTAATCTGCCGATTAATAATTCATTATCGATTATAGTATGAAATATATTAAAATATACATCGATTAATTTGCCATTTATTTTCTTGATTATTTGATTAATAATTTGGTCTGTAAAATGGCAAAAAAAATGTTGAAAAATGCCCCTTACAATTTCTTAAAGCCCAAGGAGCAGTCTTAGATGTCTTCTTTTGTCCAACTAACAGTCCAGTGTATTTAGTTGACTATAACATAAGACAAAGAGAAGCAGCAAATCCTCACAACTGAGAAGCTGGGACTAGGAAACATTTGTCATTTTTTGCTATTACAAGTGACTTTAAACTACTACTACGGTTATCAAAATAGTTGCCCATTAATTTCCTGTCCATTGACTAATTGATTACTGGATTAGTTGTTTCAGATCTAATGGCCATATACTATTAATTAGTCAATTAAATACTTCCAAAAGAAGTATCTTCAAAAGTATCTCCAGTATCCTATGTCACAATGCAAACAAAGCTTTTGTGACTACAGTAGCTGCTAAAAACAGATTGGAGTTATGATTGCAATATTTATTTATCATTTGATTTTCTTCACAAATCCCGCACAGCACATTCAACTTTTACAGTTGACAGAAACCTTTTTGGTAAATTAAAAGACTATTATTGAAAAACGTGGGCCAGTATCAGTAGTGGAAAGTAACTAATTACATTTACTCAAGCGCTTTACTAAGGTACAAATCTGAAGTACTTGTACTTTACTGGAGTAAATTAATTCTGTGCTACTTTACACTTTTACTCAACCATATTTCAGTGGGAAATATTTTACTTCTTCCACCGTTACATTTATCTGACAGCTGAAGTCACTTGGCAGAGGAGGATTTTAAAAACCTTATGATGAGCATATAAAATACAAGGCATTGTTATACAGTAAATTAAACCACCCCACAGTATATAAATTGAGTGAAAGGTGTCCTGCTGCAGCTGGCTACCTCCATATTAATGTATCCATAAAAATAATCCAATAGTATGAAATATAATAATGTAATACTGACAGAGCCCATTTTGGCTGCAAAGGGAGAACTTAAGCTGCATTTTGATGATAATATTTAAAAATGCTATTTTACTTGCAACACAGTATTTTTAAAATGTAGTATTAATACTTTTACTACTGTAAAAGACCTGAAAACCTCTTCCACCACTGGCCAGTATTGACATACATTTTTAGGATGGAAGCTGTTCAAGCTCTTGCTAGCTAGGAAGCTATATTCATTTTATCCATTTAGAGCACCAGTTTTTCCCCAAATACGTTCAACATTTTCAACATTTAGTCTGTCGTGAGAATCAGCACTGAAACCTCGGAGTGTGTGTGTAATCAAACACACATAAGCTTGTCCGTTTCATTAGAGATGGATTACAGTAAATCGCGAAACTCGCTGTATTCCATGCAGCCTTCGTCTGTACACATTCAGGTAACCGTAGATCCCTGAACATCGCTCTTGTTTAACTTTAAGCCCGGCATCACACTGAACTTACCCTGTATTTCACTCTGAATATGAGCTACGGGGAATTTAAAGTAGGATTAAAGGCTGAAACACTCACCACAATGTCAGCAAGACATTTACAGAGAAGCAGTCTGCATTGTTAATCCCAAACGCTGATATCTTTGTAGCAAACAGCAGGACGTGTTTCCCAGTGAGAGGAATATGTTGGTGCTCTGTGTTCTTGTTTCGCTGCAATCCGCAGTTTTCTGTTTGATCTCTGTACTTTATTTTTTTTTTTTTCCATAAACCAGAACCAAGAACATCAGAGAGCTATTAAAGTACTTTTGCCCCCGTTACCATAGTTTCACAAATATCCATTAAAACCCATTGTTCATTGCTTGACAGTTTCATTTGTTAAACTTTAATAACTTCATGTGATAGCGCCCGACCAATACTGTATTTTTAAGGATGATCTCTCTTTTTTTTTTTTTAACATAGACACATAACGTTAACAAAAAATTTTGTTCAGGATCCCTTTAAGTTGGTTATGACCAAGATAGTGTATGAACTGAGCAGGAAATTTTATTTAAAAAGACAAGGACTTTACAGCCACGGTAGCAGCTCTGTGATGCTGTACTTAGGCACAGCAATGGAGGTAGTTTTGAAGGTATTTAGTCATAAACTAAAGTATCGGGCAAATTAAAAATTTTACCTGATGATGGCACCAGATGAAAAGTGAAAGGATCATCAAAAGCTATTGCAATTCAATCTGAATGTGTATTACCAAATTTCACAGAAATTATCCAATAGTTGTTGAGACATTTCACACAAAGCCACAAAATGTCAAAATCATGGTGACGCTAGAGGAAAAGTCAGGAGGTAACCAAAGTCATTATTCTTCATCCTCTGGGAACCATGAATGTTTGTGCACAAAATCATGGCAATCCATTTGATATTTGTTGAGATATTTCAGTCTGGACCAAAGTGGTGGCCCAACCAACATTGCCATCCCTAGAGCCACATTGCTAGTTTGGCAAAAAATAATCTTTTTTTTGCTCTTTGGTTGACAAACTATGGGAAAACTGTTTAAAAACTACCTCAACAGTGTCTTGGACATTTCTTGTTACTTATCGGCTGACATATGCTCTAGTGGGTGGTCATCTTTCCTTTTTTTGCCTGTTCAGCTATATTGTTGCTACTGTACCTACGCAAATCTTTTACTGGTTAATTTAATCAAACCATAGACATAAAACACTTTTACACATTACTTTCTGTGAACTGGATGTTTTGTTTTGTTTTTCCAGGAAAGAACCAACAAATATTGATTCCAATTGAAATATAAAGTTCTGATGAACATGTAGTATGTAGGCTTAATCACTACCACATTTAGTTGTTTATAGAGCATGATAAAATTACACTTATCTAAAAAAAAAAATCGTGGGTTAGTGCCCGAATGCCTAATGTGTGCTCTGCTACCATCCTACTTCAAGCTGTACTGACTGTGGACCACTCTGTGGTGGACCTGGAGACCATTGAAGCACTGTATGAAAACGTACGTATTACACCAAACTTGACTGCACTTTAACTACAAGAGCAATCCCACAATTGAGAACCCGTTATTAAAATTTTATCTTCAATGTGTCAGAGAGCTCAGCCCGAGGAGCTGAAGAGGATCAAGAACCACTACGAGACGTCAGAGGAAGAGGAAGTTAAACTCCTGGACAAACCCGAACAGTGAGTATCTCCTCAGAAATGTTACGAAAGTGCATCTGTAGTTGACTTGTGCGCTTTGGAAGAGACAAATACCTGGTCTACCTGCTGTGTTTAGCCTCAGTTCCAAGAGGGAAGTATGCTTACTGTTTATGCTGCTTTGCTCCAGGTTCCTCTATGAGCTGTCTCAGATCCCGGACTTCGCAGGAAGAGCTCACTGCATCATCTTCCAGTCAGGGTTCATCGATGGGATCGCGTCCACCCAACGCAAGCTCAACACAGTCTCCTCAGTCTGTAAGGTAGTTAAAAAGCACCTGAAAGCAAACCTACTCAATACCTCGATAATGCCCTTTAAACAGGGTGATAGCTATTAGATATGAGATGTAGAATATGAAGCATCTCAGAGTGAACACCAGCTGTCTGTCCACAACCTGAAAAAGCTGATGACCCTGCATTTTTGTTCTGTTTTGAGGCTCTGCTGGAGAGTAATGATGTGAGGGAGGTGATGGGACTGGTGTTGGCTCTGGGGAACCACATGAACGGAGGGAGCAGGACCCGAGGTCAGGCTGACGGCTTTGGCCTGGAGATCCTCCCTAAACTCAAGGACGTCAAGAGCAGGGTAAGGCCTCAATCAGGATGTGGTAACAGTGGTACCTTACTGAGAAGCAGTTTTTTTCCCTGCCTCTCATCGTGCTTTAGTTCAGCAAAATTGACTTCTCTTTGGGATGTAAGAGGTGGAACTCATTGCTCGTTGGCCAAGAGCAGAGATCTGTTACTGGTAAAAATGCAGTCTTGTGTGATGGTTGACTGGTTAGGGTGTGGCAATGCAGAGCAGGTGCACGGGAGCAACGTATCCCAGGTAAATAAAGCCTACAGTAGCTGGAGGTAGAGAAGAAAGCAGTCTGGTTTGAATGTCCAGACAGGATCGATGTATTCACATGGGAAAAGTGCTTTAGCTGCACTCTCTACCTCCTCTTTTTTACGACTGCCATGAGGTTGTCCATGAGTAAACAAGAGTAGAAGAAGAAGTTTCTCTGCTTTAACATACACTCGTATGTCCCAGTGATTTGAATTACACCATGCATGTAATGCCTGTATACTACAGTAAGGTTTTCCGTCATACTAAAACAGGTTTGATGTTTTTTGTTGTTGTTTTTTTTAATTTCAGGACAATCGTATCAGCCTGGTGGACTATGTGGTGTCATACTACCTGCACAATGTTGACAAGGTATTGATTAAACAAAATAATAATAATAAATAACTGAGTGTGAAAGCTCGTTGTTGACTTTGGAAATAGTAGTTTAACAAAATAATCTTAATTCAAGGTCCACTTACTAGCATTTCAACTGCATCTCATGGTCTTAATCAGCAGGTGGGGGTTTGCTCAGATCTACTTCATTCACTGATGAAGACTGTGTGATGCAGTTGAAAGCTCTGGAAAAAGCAAGAAAGTGGACTAATATATAAAAGCCTTTTCACTAACATATTACTATTATGTACATTTGAATTATCAGTGTAAGTAATGAGGGACAAATTCTAAAGCCGTCATTCTGTGTAAAAATACATTTCAGAGTTTATTTGAGCCTAATACGAAGTTTTAGCAGTCTGACTTAGACAGATCAAATGGTTATCTTCCAAAGTTGCAGTGTTTTTAGTGCCAAAGTCCCTTGTTGTGTTACTATCCTTGTGTCGCAGTTCAACGGGGAAATCCGGGGAAATACACACAGGGAATTTTGTACCAAAAAGACTGAAACTTTGAACGGTACCCGCTTGATTTGTGTAACTCAGACAGCTGAAGCCTCATAATAGCTTGAGATAAACTTTTTAATACATTTTTGCACAGAAGGAGGACTGCGGATTTTGTCCCCCTCATTTGAAACATGTAACTGTAGGAATGGATCTCTTAACAGCCAGTATGAACAAGCAAAACTTATTATAATGTCCATATGGGTACCTGACAACAGTTTTAAGACAGACTTGTAAATGTGGGAAACTATCCTTTAACGTGCATCATGAACTTATAGTTAGTATTTATCAAGACTCAAGAATGTTTTTAGAGGCAGGAAAAGAGCTCTAGTCAACTCTGTTGCAACACAATATGAATTTCAAGCTTTCTGTGGGTGTTTCCTATGTCCAAAGACACAATAAATATCTCAGTCCCTGATTTATCAGTGATGTTTTGCTGTTTTGTTGTGACTGTATCCCACCAGAACGCCGGCACGGAGAAGAGTATGTTCCCCCTCCCTGAACCTCAGGACGTCTTCCTGGCAGCACAGGTCAAGTTCGATGACCTCAACAGAGACCTGAGACAGCTCGGACGAGATCTAACAAGTATGTGATGCCAACACTGCAACGCTATATCTATTCCAGCTCCGCCAAAAACCATCCAAAGAAATGAATACCAATACTCAGGCACCACTCTCGGTTCATAATATTACTGGGGATGGTTAAACATATTCCCCGAAACGTTAGCTCCGATCTGAGCAGACAAACATCCATGTGACTGGGTGACCGGAATAGTCTCGCCTTGTGGTCATTTTGTTGTGTGTTTTTGTTTGAAAACCCCGGCCAGCCTGTGTAACTCTATCACTATGATTTTGTGTTGCTCTCGAAAAGGTTCCCACAGACCAGACCCAACCTCGGCCCAGTCTGGCATCGTTTTTCCTCAGACACCCTCCAGCCCCTCCCCCAACAACTCACCACCCTGGTTTCTCATCACTGGCCCCAGCCATTGAGGAACTGTTTATACTTAGGGCTAAAGGCCTGCTTCTTTGACCAGCCTCGAGTTTGTTAAAGCCCCAGAACAAAAGATTTCCTCTCGTCTTTCTTATCCTTCTTGACTGTTCTCTTCTCTCCCTAAGTGTGCCCATATGACGCTATCCAACATGCCAGCGAGTTAAACCGCACAAGTTATATTGAGGACAATGCTGACATGTATACGATTGTGACTGAGTGTATTGTTCTATCCCTATGTATACATGTGTTTCTGCCTGCCCTTTGCACTGTATGTGCGTGTATTCAGAGACGAGCAGGAGTCTTGCTGCTGATACTGGCCTGGCGCCTTTCAGATCCAGCTTCTAATCCTCATGCCCATCAGATCTCCCATCGTTGTGCCTTTGTGCCCCTGTCGCCAGCACACGGAGACCATAGCTTCCCACTTATGTAATCTCCAGACCTCCAGTATCTGTAGAATCTCTGCACGGACATCTGCACAGATGCGTGGATCCTTAACCTGCTTGGCTGTATCACCTGGGCTCCAGTGTGGCCCCCAGATGTGTGCCGCAGATAGCTTTCTTTACCTCTCAACACAGCTTTGTCTTATCGGGCCGTCTACCCAAACCACCGTGCAATCTGGATCGCTCGTCGCAGGTTCCTTTTGTTCTGCCTGTTTGAACCGCCCTCATGCCTGGTTTGAAGCTCTGCTGCTGTCGTTCTTCACTCTCCCTGTGTTTTCTGTTCGGTTGGTATGAGATGTTTCCCAACACAGTTAAAGGGAGATAAGTGTCTCTTAAGTCATCCATGTTTACCGTTGAGGGAAAAGGCTGAAAAGACTCCCTTTTAGCTTATCCACTTTAAAAAGATCATCCAAATTAGTTTGGCCTTGGCTTTTTTATCTTTATTAAATTGCTTTATTATGATGCGAAGCACCTTGAGCGCTTTGGTCCAGACTGAAATGTCTCAACAACCATTGGATGGATTGTCGTGAAATTTTGTATAGACATTCATGGTGCCCAGAGGATGAGTCCTAATAACTTTCCTGATCCCATGACTTTTCCCTCCAGTGCCACCGTCAGGTCAACATTTCTTTTAGTCAAAGCCAAATATCTCAACCACTTTTCGCTGGATTGCCACGAAGTTGGGTACACATGTTCATAGTCTCCTCATAACTTCAGTGATCCATTAACTTTTCATCGAGACCATTTAGCGTAAAGCACGGCTGTGCCTAAGTCCAGCCTCACAAAGCTATTAGCACGGCTGTAGACTCTTAGTCTTGTTTTCTATTGTGGGTGAACCAGCCTTTTAGAAACTACCGCTGTTACTGTTGAGACTTTATTGGCTAGCACTCTCGTTGCATTCCTTTATTTCTCTTGGCAATTTTAAAATTTTATCATCTGATATCTTATATGATTCATATTCATTACCTCTGCTCGTAAAATATTGCCCTTATTTATTTCCATCATATATGGAAGTAAATAAATCATAATTAACTAATTACGCTGCAGTACTTTTGGCTTTAGTGAAGAGCTTTCATTATTTTCACACTTGTAAACACGTTTCTTGGCACATTTATTCTAAGTATCGGTTATAAAGATATAGTGTTTCCACTCTGAAGACTTTCTGCTCACTCTAATGCACTGTTTGGTTTCCTTGGTAGACTTACTGAATGTCACTGTGGAATCTGACAGGCATAATGCTGTGATTGATGAGGTGAACAGTCCAAACACATCATCACCAAAACCTTAAAATATCTTCAAGATAGCATTTCTCCCTCACTGTGAGACCAAATCAGTGCCTCAGCGCAGTATGTGTAATTTCAGTTTCACATCTGAAAGCACCACACTCCTCATCAGCCGGCTCTGTTTATGTGAAGCTCTACAAACTTTCGTCAGACACGAAAGGCAGACAAAAGAAAGAAAGGTTCGCCGCACAATGCAGACAGAGATTCCCGCCTCCACAGTTTACACAAATCCCGAATGCAAACAGTATTCTTTTGTAATCTTATCTGGGAGATGTTGATCGAGCATCGGATGGGGGTGGGGGGTGGGTGGGGGTGGGGGGGGCTGAGCAGGGGCTCGGCTCCCTCTGCAGCCTCTATTATGACTGGCTCCGCAGACTGGCTCCTCTGATCCACTGATTGGATGCAGAGCAACGTGGAGCCGCAGACTGGCAGAGGAAGAGAGAGAGGGAGCAGAGTTAGCAGTCGCCATCTCTGGGTGAATCTCAATAAGTGATATCTGAAGAGGAAGTTGGGCTGATAACCTCCTACTCGGGCACAGGTGGAGCTAGTTTAACCCATGACTCTCTCTTCTCTCTCTGAAGTTTGGCCCTCTGTAGTAGTTATGGTTTTGAAGTTCTACAGTTCAAAGTAAAAAAAAAAACAAAACAAAAAAAACAGTGACTTATCGATTTAAATCTCAAATGTTGTCTGCGAGACAGAAGAGAGGTTCATTCCCAAACTTAACACTTCCTAGCGGCCATTCTGATTAAATATCTAGGAATGAAATTAAAAAGTTTGGATGAACGAGCATTTTAGGTTCAAACAGCCTGAAGTGTAAGGGTGTGATTTGACCTGATTTCTGGATATTGAAGCCTCACGAGTCATATGTCAACTCGCCTTGCTTCGCGAGGTGCTACTGAAGCACAAAATTGCTTTGTTCTGGTTTGAACCTGAAGGTACAAAAATTTGCCCCCCTCCCCATTATCTCAATCATGGTGTTGCTTCTGTCTTTCAGGATGTGAGAAAGATGTAGAGAAGGTTTGCACTGACTCCCCCGAAGAACACCTGCAGCCGTTTAAAGACAAAATGGAGGCTTTTGTTCTCAGTGGTGAGTAGTAACAGTCACGTATTGTAGTGTCAGAGACTTCTGTGGGACTTGTGTTACCTTTTGACTAATATGTCAATAACGACACAGAAGGGAGTTGTGCATACTCATATTAACATGTACTTGGCCGAAAATCTGAATAAACAGATGAGATGTGTCGACGTTTACACTTCAAGTTACATTAAAGATTGTCTAGTTTATTTTGGTGATTATTTCAAGTAAAGAGATTAAATATCATTTGCATCTTTGAAATATGACCGAAGAGCATGAAGACAGTACTGGAATCCGAGTTTACTTCGGGTAAAAGAATGGAAAACTCTTTCTGGAAATACAATACTTGAGAAAAAAAAGTACCAATTTTAAGACCTCGGAATAAGTTTTTATGGCCCCACTGCAGATGGTTTATTCTCTGAATTCGGATAGTTTGGCTTCAGATTTTAAGTTGAAAGTTTTGCTGTCCTTCACTTTCTCTCTCCATCATACCCCCTCTAAATTAGTCTCCTTTTTCTTTCTGGTGGAGTGTCTTTGGTATCTGTATGTGTGTGAGGGAGATAGGCTGGATTCAGAGTAAAGGCTAGACACTCAGATAAGGATCAGACAGATTTGGCAATGACTGAGAGACTCCTGCCTGAGACACACAGGCACGGGGCTTTCTCAGAGACTCTTTCATTGCAAAAAAATATTCTTCCAACCGACCAGAGCACTTCTCATGTTGTGAGATTTTTATATTGCGACCCATCTCAACCCAACTCACGAGACCTCCCGCAACCGAGAAGGGCCTCCCATTCCCAGTATTTGAAATGACGTAGATTCATTTGAGATGCTAAAATGTATTTCTTCTTTTGAGTGTCATCGCCGCTCTGTTACCGGGCCACAATGAAAGGTGACAGATCGAAGCTTCAAAAGCAGAAGTCCAGAATGTCTCTATAGGAGCAGTGAGACTACAGTCCGTCCAGACAACCATAGACTTATTAAAGTTAGATCCTTTATCTCTTGTATCCCATTTGTTTCATTTGGTATAACAACATTAAAAATCGACTGGACTGTGTGCATCTTACTGACAGGATTTCTTCCATGCAGACTGTTTTTTCCAGCCTTTTTGTGTCATTGGGAACTTGTGAAGTCAGTGTTGTGCAAATTCCGCAGTAAAGTGAATATGCAGAGAGCTTGCGTATGCGTATGGGTCAGACCATCCGCACGGAGACGAGGTATACTCGTGGTCTGCACAAACATTAAGACCCCTTTGGCAGATTTAAGCAAAGCTTTAATAATTCAGCCGCACACACCTATAACACGCTAGTCTGAACCGGTTTTTCTGAGGAGTTACACAAGCACCTAGTCTTCCCGTGATCCATCAAAGTCTGGCATTTCCAAAACGCCGATAACAAAAAATGAGTTTCTGTGATAACGAATAATGACTTGGGGAGGAAAATTCACATTGAGCTAAATCTTTTCCACCTGCAGTGTCAGCAAAGTTAGATACATAAAAGTCACACAGTGCACGTAAAGGTAACGTGAGGATAATATGACAGATAACATTTCCACTACATTAGTCTGAATCATTTTCTTCCACTTAAAATGCAGTAGGTATAAAATAAAACATGTTTCGAGATGTTTTTAAGACAAGCATCACAATTGTTGTATACTAAATAACACAATTTTATAAAAGAATGTCTCTTTGTCTTAAAAAAAAAAATCAGAAATGAGTCTAAGTTGCACTGAAATTAAGTGAAATGATATCTGCTGCTTTGAGAAAGATCAGACTTTCAAATAGATAACTGATTTGTTGTTCTTGGCATTTTTCTGGGGTCTGAAGCAGACTCTCACAACATTACAGGGGGACAGACACAGGTAGTAGTGTGACTGTTATTTTGTCATAATGGCATTGCAATTTGGAAGTGGCAGCAAGAATGGCTCCATTGTTGAATAACTGACTGTGTAATTGCGGCTCTGAAGAAGCCAAATGGTTGTCTGGCTCCGTTTGACAAGGTCACCATAATATAAGAGGTTCTCATTGTGTCCCTACAAGTATTTACATCAACAGACTCCACTCAGGAATTATGACTCTTTAAAGTATAGTCTTCCTTTTTTCGGGGGGGAGTCTGACTACAACTGAACATTTTCCTCGTCTGTTTCTTTGCAGCACGAAAAGAACACGCAGAAGCTTCCTATCAGCTGACGACCGTGCAAAAAAGGTCGGAGACCAGAATCATGCTGACATTTTGAGTGCAACATAATGGCCTTTGCCTGACATTTAACACACTTTGACATCGAGTACGGGTTATTGTGCCAACATCGACTTTGATGCGGAGGAGCTTTCAGTCTTGGCTTTCAGGCTGTGTTATTCATATTTTTTTGTAATTTAATGATTTATGAGCCACTGACTCTCCCCATCATGAAAGTCGTCATACCCTGCTTATCCGAAGGTCGTAACAGACAAAACAGAGCATCTGGTTCTAGACGAAAATCAAATTTAATGAAATAAATGTACATCTCCATCTCGGATAATTGAGTTTTTAATTCTTTAGGTCTTTTTTTATACTTGCTGCTCAGTTTTCAGGACTTGGCTCTGTACTTTGGACTGAAGCCCAAGACAGGAGAGAAGGAGGTGATTGCTGGTCATTTCTTCATGCTCTGGTTTGAGTTTTGCGCCGACTTCAAAGCCAGGTGGAAGAAGGAGAACAAGAACATCTCTAAAGAGAGGTAAATAATGTCCGTGCACACTCACCGAGCACTTTATAGGAACACCCGTGCACCTGCCTATTCACACTATAATCAAGTCAGCCAGTCATTCGGGAGCAGTGCAGTGCATTACGCGCTGGTTTGAGTGATCTCCCGGGATTTTCACACCCAGCAGGCACTAGAGATTACTCAGAGTGGTACCAAAAACAAAAAAAAACATCCACTGAGCGGCAGTTCTGCAGAGGGAAACACCTTGTTGATGAGAGAGGTCAGGACGAGAATGGCCAGACTGGTTGGAGCTGACAGAAAGGTTACGTTAACGCAGATAACCACTCTGTACAACCGGGATGACAGGAAAAAAAGCCTCTCAGATTCAACAACACATCCAACCTTGAGGGGGGATGAGCTACAACAGCAGAAGAACACATCAGAGGAACAGCAGTTCCACTCCTGTCAGCCAAGAACAGAAATCTGAGGCTGCACTGGACAGAGGCTCGCCAAAGCTGAACAGTTGAAGACTGGACTGGAAATGAACGTAGCCTGGTCTGAAGAATCTGGATTTCTCCTCAGGCACGCAATGCTAGGGGCAGAATTTGGAGTCAACAGCTTGAATCCATGGACCCAACCTGCCTTGTGTTAACAGTTCAGACTGGTGGTTTTGGTGAAATGTTGAAGGGAAGGTTTTCTCTGCACTTTTTGGGCTCTTTAATACCAATCAATCATCCTTTGAATGCTACAGTCTATCTGAGTACTGTTGCTGACCATGTGCATCCCTTTGTGGCCACAATTAACCATCTTCTAACGGCTACTTCCAGAAGGATAATGCACCGTGTCACAAAGCAAAACTCGTCTCAAACTGGTTTCAGGAACATGACAATGAGTTCAGTGAGCTTCAGTGGCCTCCCCAGTCACCAGATCTGAATCCAGTAGAACACCTCTGGGATGTGGCAGAACGGGAGATTGGCAGCATGAATGCACAGCTGACAAATCAGCAGACATTATGTGATGCAGTCATGACAACACGGAGCAGAATCTCAAAGGAATGTTTCCGACATCTTGTGGAATCAAACCCACGAAGAACTGAGGCTGTTTTGAGAGCAAAGGGAGGCTCGGCCCATTGTTAGAATGGTGTTCCTAACAAAAGTGCTTGGCGAGCGTATATGTCTCTGGAGTCAATGCTCTTTGTGAAATGTAGCAATTGGTTCGCCTCATTTTCAGTTCATTCAGCACCGGGAATTGGTTTACTTCAAAATTGCAACATACAGTAGATAGACTCTGGTCTAACTCGAGAATGTTGTCATAACCAAATAATTTTTTTTTAAAAAGGGCAGAAGCCAGCCCCTCATTAGCATATCTGTCCCCATCTCGCTGCCCCGGTAACTCTCTCTCGAGCTCATCCGCACGTTTGAAAAATGTGAGAGTGCTTTAGGAAGAGGTGTCCTTCTTCAGAGTTTAAGAGAAATCAATTCAGTTTCTAAAATCCTCAGCTTTTAAAAGTCCAGAATGGAGCAACGCTTTGTGAAAATCTAACAAATGATGTATGACAGATTGCATACAGTACGACAGACAGACGGTGGGTGAGCTGTGGCTGACTGATATTCCCGATACCATTTCATTGCTGCTAATAATGATTAGCACCGAATGTTAGATCTATAAAAAAAATGTTCTTTTTCAACTAACCATGTGTTGACAACTTGTGTCATGATCTATGACAGGTGACAGAAAAAAAAAAAATTGTCACAAATTCACAACTTAATATAGTTAATATAGAGTTATTTTGTTTATTGTTTTTTGTTTTGTTGTTTTAGTTTGAATGCACATGTGAGATGCTCCAGCATTAATAAGCGGATCCTTTGCCGTTGTAGGTTAAAGGAGGCTCAGCTATCAGTGAAGAGAATCACAGGGGAGAAGAAAGTGGAAACGAGAAAGATCAACCCCAACAGCCTGGTAAGACAGGGTTTGTAATAACACAGAAATTTGTCTTGGGGGTAAAAAACACAAAAGCAGACGACGCTAAACGGTGCCTTTAAACAAGCAATCCAAATTAAATTAGCACCTTAACATCCTAATTCAAGGTAGCGCCAACTCAAACATTGCTTTATACTGAGAGTATAAACTACAAAACCGTTTTCTGTCAAGCTGCTTTGGAAGAATTGGTTTAAAAAAAAAAAAAAGTCCCTGTGGTGATTTCATCTGTCTAATACTGATCATATTTCTGCTCCCGACAGAAAGAACGACTGCGTCAGAAAGAAGCCAACATGTCTACAACTTAAGAGACTTATAAGAGGAAGTGTAACATCTCTAATATCAGGGTCAATTCAGTCGCACAGCCACCTTTTCCTGGCTCTCAGTTTGGATCAGACTGGACACTGGTCACCATCAGACATTGATACCAAACCAACATTTCCTCGGAAAACTTTTTTCCACATTCTTTTGCAAAGTTCATTTGCCTGTTGTTCTTACATTTTCCATGAAATACTTGCATTCGTCAAGTGAAAGCTTTATGTAGTGTAATTTGCAACTTAAAATGTATTTACATGTTTTAAAGAATTAAACAATCTTTTGTGCAATAAGTAGCCATCAGAGATAGTTTCGGCTGTGTATAGATTCTTACATGACAGTCTACAATCCTTTACCATATTTTTTCCACACATGAAATCACTGATCAGAAGAAAAGGTGATGTAATAGCTTGAAAAATGTTTTATTTACAAGCAACACTACAAGACATGATACACAAATTATACACAGTCGTAAAATGAAGTGGCTTTTAGCAGTGCAGGTTGCAAAAAAATCTTTTTATATCGTGAAAGCCTTCGGCTTGACATCCCACACAGTGGAAACAATAAAAGCATCCAAGTCCTTTGAAGATGTGTCCTCTTCCACTTCCTGCTAAGGTACCAATCTCGCACGTCCGCCAGCCTG
The DNA here is from genome assembly GCF_016859285.1 of Xiphias gladius. Taxonomy (NCBI): domain Eukaryota; kingdom Metazoa; phylum Chordata; class Actinopteri; order Istiophoriformes; family Xiphiidae; genus Xiphias; species Xiphias gladius. The sequence goes on along the minus strand of NC_053403.1, from coordinate 6,710,388 downwards.
TATGTTCTACAAGAAATGGGACACTGTGAAGAATTTAGCTTAAACCCAATGGCACTCTGGCACCGGAGGTCATCGGTTCACTAAAAACATAAACTTTGGCAAAGTCCCCGCATCTCGAACCAACTGCCGACCAAAAAAACAAAAAAAAAACAACCCCTCTGAATCTGTTAACGCACAAACACACGCACAAAAAGAACTTTCTGGAAGTAATGACTGATAAGTGACAAGATATTTGTTCAGTGAGATAACTTGTCGATTGCAGGTCGGGCCGTCGCCTTAAAGGGGAACATGACACCTGAATCAACCACTTGTGTATATTATGTATCAGCAAAATTAGTGGTATATTACTGAATATCCTCTGTCCATTATAACCGTAAAAAAAAAAAAGGCTCAGGTAAGTTCCTCCGCATCTTATTCTCATGTGTCGAAGCAACTATCCCTTATTTATTTGATTTTATTTTAATTTTTTTTCATTTTATTTTTTGCAAAGCTGCACTTTTCCGCCCACGAAAGAGAGAATACTACCGGCCGGCGTGTGGAGGTTTCCGCCTAATCCTTGTCTATCGTCGTGCAGCGGCACTGCTTTACGCGCTGCACGCGTTTCTTCCTGGTGCTCGGCGTCTGCCCCGGGCAGAAGAGGGTGTACGTGACGGTGCTGAAGGTTTTGGGTTTGCAGGAGGAGCAGGACTCAAAGGCGTTCCCGTCCTGGTAAATGTGCCGCGGGATGTAGAAGGAGTTGCACTGTCCGTAGCAGAAGCGGTTGATGATGGTGCGGCTCAGGCAGCCGTCCTCGCGGATGGTCTGCTTGAGCGGCTGCGTCTTGCACCAGTCCAGCCGTAGGTACCGGCGCTCCGTGACGTGCAGCGCCTCCTGGCTGGACTCCAGCACCTCGTCGGTCGACGTTACGGGCCCCGGCCCGCGGGATATTAGTCCACCGATGGCGGGCTGAAGGCATCTCTCCGACTCGTTCGGATTGTACTTGTTGGGATGCGGCAGGGCGCTCTGAAAGGTCGCCGCGTCTGCGCTCCTCGGCGCGCTGAGCAGCAGCGCCAGGACCCCCGCGGAGATCAGCGCCGATGCGGTCCTCATCGTCGAAGCTGAAAGGAAGAGAAAACCGACATCAGCCACTGATGGGAGAGCGTTTGCGCGCAGCGTTTACGCACCGTCGTTTCCACCCGAACATCGTAACATGCTGGAGGAGTTTAACAAACACAATCAGTCAAACGGGGTTGAGTTACCTGTTGTTTATTCAAGCTCCTCACGGGCAAACTTCATCCAGTCAGACAGCTGACAGCATGCGCTTCCTCCTCAGGTCCTACCTCCTCTGCAGTGGCTTTATGAACGACACACTCAGGGGTTTTTCTAAACTGTCTTGGGTTTCAGAGCTTCGGCAGAACACGCCCCCAAACCCTGATCCTCACTTTATCTGTCTGAGAAGGGAAGAAAGAGGGGGGGGGGGAGAAAAAAAATCCTCCTCCAAACTTTGTCAATGCAGATAAATCGTTTATTTGACTTCACTGGACAAAAAAAAAAAACCGGAACACAAACACATCTGGCGAGATGAAGCGGCCCGAGCGAGATTCCTGTGCCTGTGGAGACTCGGGGCTTTTACTGCGGTGTAGTGAAGTGACTAGACACCAGCCCGAGTCATCTCGAAAATATTCACCATGCTGCAGGGAAATACTCCACAATCATTCCTTAAATGACAAAGCAGGGCTACTACTATTTCTAATTAACCCCTTAGAACGTGATCCGTGTTGGATCTTTGCCTCGAGACACAGAGGTGATTAAATGCTCACATCAAGACATACAAAAACACGAAACGTCCGAGTGTGAGTGACTTGATCTTTTTACAGTCATGAATAACAACAGCTTTCTGTTTCAACATTCCTCCAAATCCAATCTACCTTTATCCAACTTCGTATTATACTGCAGTAGTAGATATGCTGTACACTGTCGGGAAAGTAGTTAACACCATATATTCTAGTATTTTGGGCTGAATGGTCGAATCTAAGGCAGTGTGACTATTTGGTGTGAAGGTGTAGTGACAATCACTCTGTCCCCGCTAAATGGCCTCGACCTTGGATTATTCTGATCGGACACCTACGGTACAACGGTATAACATCAGGCGGGGATGTATTTTTCTCCCAAGGAGAATCTCTCAAACTGCAGAGTGATCCCAGTTTGCTCTTTGAGCGTTGAGGTTCTTCCTTGACCTTCAAAAAGAGCAGCTGTCAGGAGAAATCTCTACGCAAGGTCCAGCCTGCAGTTCTTTCTGTTTACAAAGCTTGGGGATCTTTTTTTTGAGCCATTATTAATTGGCAATAATTTTGATAACTGATTCATCTTTTAAGTCCTTTTTTTTTTTTTTTTTTTTTTAAAAAAATGTGCGAAACTCACTAGAACCAGCTTCCCAAATATTAATTTTCACTAGTTCCCCCAGTTTTCTATCATAGTAAACTCAACATTTCGGGGGTTCTGATGGAGGACTTGTGATGGTTGATATTGTACTTGTGTGGTGCAAAATTCGAATTAAATTTGCAATTAATCAAATTAATGTAGACAAAAACCAAGCGGAGTGAACCAGGGGCTCTTGGCGCCCCCGGGGGCTGTTGCCCACTTTGCCTAGCTGGTAATCCGGCCTAGCCCGTGACGACAACTGAGCCCTGACATTTTGTTTCCACGGGACTCGGATTATAATGCCTGTATGTTAAAAATAAAGACAGACACACACACAGTATGATGGGCCTGATTAGTAAACAAGATCTGGGCTCATTAATATCACTGCAATACCATAAAAACATCTCAAATTTCTCATCTTTTCTCCACTTTACTTTAATGTTGCTTATTTCACAGTGACCTGCAGTGAAGTCATTATTCCATTGCTTGTTAACCTAAATGCCTGAATATGTCGTGTTAAAAACTTTTATCCGAGAGTATACTTTAATATTACAGCGAGTGCCGCAGGTGCAGGAGTTTAGGTCGTGGGTTTAGTGGCAGCAGAGACAGTCGGCGCCTCCTCCCCCTCCTCTTCCTCAGAGAAGTGAGGAACAGATTTCTTGGCGACAACATTGTCCAGCCTCTGGCCCATTAAATACGGGTTGACACCCTGCGGACACGGAGACAAAAAATGAGAGTTTACATGCTGTAAATATCAAGACTCTTGGCGTCTGACCAGACAGAACAAAATCCGAAGAAAAACTGAGAGAGCAAAAGTTTTTTATCCAAAAATAAACAAATGCATAAATAAATCCTGAGTGAGATTCTTAGCTTGTTCAGAAAACATCTAGATCAGTGAGTTTAAGAGTACATCAGTCCCCTCGGGTAAACCTCAGCGCTGGTGATGTGGTTTCTCAGATGTAATCCTATACAGGAAAAAGGAAAAAGACAACCAAGAAGCACTATACCCTTTTTCTTCTTTTTGGTCCTCCCTTCAGTTTTTGGTACAAAAGCTCCTTGTTCTGGGAGGAAACACAGGAAAAAAAGAACAGTTTTCAGAAATAAAATCCTGTATCTCTTGTTTTACAGCCAGTCCCTTTGTTCCTAAATTACCGTCAAATTGCCAGAATGGCTCTTAAAAAAGGAATAAAAAATACTCAGAAGGGGAGGGGGCGCTTCTTCAGGCCAGGCCTTCCAGGAAACAAGCTGAAGGAGGACTCCACGCAAATGACAAACAAGTTCACCCTTTAAATGGCAAAAGTCTTGTCTTCATTTTATCTTTAAAGGAGTTACCAGCACGAGAAGAACATGAGCCAAGGACGCCGTGAATGCTGCTGCTGCATTGCCCGTTTCCAACAACCAGAGTGGGACAAGTTGAAAGAGAATTTCTCTCTTTCAAACCTCTAAGCACTTGTTTTATGGCACTCCGAGGGTCACGTTTCCCATTTCTGATGACATCTGTTATTCCCATCGAGTTTGAACACTTAATTGTAAGTTGCCTT